>NW_006383032.1:516642-1261680 GCF_000221225.1 Thermochaetoides thermophila DSM 1495
TATATATATATATATATATATATATATATATATATATATAAACACCGAAGAAAATAGTTATACGAATCCCCTCGAATCACCTGGATCTCAACAGACCCATATTCTCTTCTCTCCCACCCTACAGACACTGAGAATACCACTCATTCAGCACTGTGCACGTCGTCCCCTCCACGCAAACGTTACTCCCCGTCCACAACCGTCCACCGCACTGGCCCCATTTCTGCACCGGCTGTGGCGCAGGAAGCGCGAGGATTTTCTGCGCAGCATGCTCCGACACAGTCACGATGTAGCTGCTCGGGTTAGTGGTCGGGACACCGGGGAAGATGGATGCGTCGACGACAAACAGATTGTCTGTGCCCCAGACGCGGGTGTTCAGGTCGACGACGGCAGTGCCGCCTGCAGGGTGGCGGCCGTCGTCCGGGCCGAGTTTGTTCGTGCCTACCCAGTGGTTGGAGCGTCGGTTGGAGGGGGAGACGACCATCTATGGGGCGTTAGTTCTTGCCTAGCAAGAGGGAAGGGGGGGGGGGGAGAAGACGTACATTCTCGACGTACTCGCGCGCAGAAATGCTCGCGTTGGGGTATGTCCAGGTGAGGTTGGCCACATTCTTGAGCGCGTTTTGTAGGTTGATGATGCCCTGGATGACGGCCTCGCGGTCGTTAGGGTCCTTGAGGTACGGCACGTCGGAGACTACGGTAGTCAGGGACGGTGTGATGGTCATGCGGCCGCGAGAGGTCGCGCCGCGGCCAAGGTACTGGCTCATTGTGATTGCGTCTGGGGGAAGGGGATTAGTGACTTGTGGGGCTAAGGAGAAGAGGGAGTGAGAAACGTACGGCCGTTGGGGGTGTCGAAGCTGCCTTCTACGCGAGCGGTCCATTGGAGTTGGCGGACGATGCCGTCGGCGCCTTTGATTTCTTCCCAGAACCTGGGGAGCTGTTAGTCAGAGTTGAGATCACGGGGGGCAGTGTGTGACTTACATTGGGCCAATGTTAGGGGCGGCTTGGGCCAGGATACCGGAACGACTTTCTGATGGTCTGTTAGTCTCTTGAGGTGTGACTTGACAAGGTGAGCACCATACCGAGATATTTCTGCTTGTCCTCGAGAATCGGGCTCGACCAAGCCTCGTAGAAGTCGTAGAAGACAACATCAGGATGGGTGATTACAGTGTCAGTCTGCCAAAAAGCTGTTAGTGGTGAACACTCTTTCCATTTAAATAACACTTACGTTGAGATGGTCATCCAAATTGTACCCAACCGGCAGGTTGATCCACGACGAGCTGTCAATCATAGTCGGGCCATCGATCTCCGAGCTCTTGACAATCTCCAGTTGATCCTGAGGACCAATACCGCTCCTCAGCAAAATCTTAGCACTGCCGAAGGTGCCAGCCGACAGGATAACCCGACCTGTCACTTTCGTGACATTCACAATACCCTGATAACCTCCCGGCAGGAACGGCTCGACCTCAACACCGGTGATATGGCCACCCTCACGGATGACCCTCCTCACAGAGGTGCCCAACCACAGCTTAAAGTTACTCCTTTGCTTCGCGCTACGGAGGTAAGTCGCCAGTGGACCGCCACGCTCGCCATTTGAGTACATGTACGGAGTGTTTGAGAAAGTACGGTTCTTCTGATCTGGAGCGTTGTTGGCTGTGACTTGAGTCCAGCCGGCGCTGCGCAGGGCGTTGGATAGGACTTCGAAGGCTTGCTGATAGTAGCGCTTGCCATCCATAGAAGGTGTGTCGGTACCAGGGATGCGCGAGAAGACGCGTTGGATGGCGGCTTTCATATCATTACTCTTCCAGCCGGTAGGGAAGAGGTAGTCCCAGTCGAGGGAGTAGGGCTGGTAGGTGTTAGTGGCTATTCAAAGAGCAAGAACTTAGGAGAAACTCACCTTGAACCACAGACCAGCATTAACAGCTGTACCACCGCCAAGCACACATCCGGCCATCTGGTCGGTATCCTCGCAAGCAATGCCTTTCGAATCCTTCCAGATCTGATTGCACAGGCCAGGCACATCAAACCGTGTGAGGTCAGTACCCTCTAGCCACGCAGGCTTCATGGTACCGCCATGTTCGCCCGTCGAAGCAGGGCCCTTCTCGATGAGCAGTACGCTCTTGCCGGCCTCGCTCAACCGATCGGCAATGGGCAGGCCACCAGCACCGCCGCCGACGACAATATAGTCGAAGACAGCGTCAGTCGGGACCGGGACGCTGGGAACTCCCGTCTCAGTTGGAGTGACACAATCACCAGTGACAGTCTTGGTCGCTTGAGCCGCCCAAGCGGTATAAGACGGGTTGGCAACATTTCCATCCAGCACAGCACCCCAGATACCCATACCATTGTCATGTTGCTCGAGGGTTATTTGATCCGGGCAGGTCGGATTACCTGGGGAGGGGAAAGCCTGGACCCAGCCAAGGATCATGAAATTGTTAGTGGTTGACTGGCCGCCAGATAGGCCGTTGTGGTTCCATTTCAGGCAGTTCTCGCAGCGGAAGATGAGGGTGAAGTGTGTCGAGTTGATGCTCGATGAGATTTGGGTGATCTTGGCGTCGCCGGCGTAGATATCTGGCATGGCGTAGCCCGTGGCGAAGCGCAGAGAGGTGTAGACCGTGTCTTCGTGTGGCCAGGCGGCGATGAGGAGGGAGTTGGTCATGGAGCCGCCGAGGGAGACACCACACCAGCCTTGAGCATCTTTGGCTGCGCATTGCTGGGAAGGAGTTAGTGATTGCAGACACAGGAATAGTGAACTCTGGGCTTGGCTCTTACCAGATAGCCAATGAACTCAGTGGCATCGGTTGAGAAGGCATCTTCCGGTAGGGCCATACCAAAGGTATAGCCACCCTGAGTTTGAGGGGCGCCATTGGGCAAACCCCAAGTGTTAAAGATGATGCCTGTCTCCGGGTCCGTGAAGGTATTCGGCAGGTTGTTCTGTGCCAGAGACAATGGCAAGACTGGACGGCCATGTTAATCACGGTTCGACTTACTCACAACTGTTCATCATTTTCACTTACACGATGCAGCCGCGGCCAGGCCGCCAAGCAACCGCGAAGAGGTTCTCATCTTGATGTTGAACCACGGCGGCAGTTGGATCTCGCCGGAGTCTGGCTATCAGATAGATGAAGGGAGATTACCCTCGCGAGCAGGGTAGGGTCTTTCTCTCTACTTAAACCCCAAGATGACTATCTTCTCTGCCCCATGCAACCCGCAAACAAGTTCAAGCGCTCGCGCTTGAACAGATTTCCCCAGGATAGACTGGGGGTTGCCAAATGAAGGAAGCCGCCACAATATCTCCGGTAGGTGAAAAGCATGGCAGCCCTGACTGTGATGGCGGGGGGGGAGGGGGGGATGCAACCTTGACGGGGTACTCGGAGAGCAGACATGAGTTTTCCTTTTTGCTCATTTCGAATACCAAAGCTACATAGGTCTCTGGTAGGGGAGTATACACAGGCCATCTGCATGTTAAAGCGACCAATGGCTATGGTTATGTTCCCGGACTGCTTTATGTCATGCCCGATGTACAGCTCTGCTCGCGACAACCTCCTCAAGGAAGCAACATCCGCGACCTTGCGCAATCCTGATCTAAGAACTTGAAAATCCCATGATCGAGCAAGGTTACATTGCGATGCTGCTGCGAGGTTAGCGAGCCATGTTTCTCTCTTCACTCGCGAAGCTCAAGTGTAGGGGAGCAGACAAACGGCGGCAAGCTCGCCGTCCCGGATCGAGGCACCGTTGATTGCCAGGGGCGTACTCATCGCCAAGCTCACACGCCGTGAGATTAAATTAGCAATCCTGCCCCAGGATGCTGGGTTCAGACTCCCGGTATGCCGAGACCTTTCCGAAAACGATGGCCACGGCACATGGCCTCCGAGATGCTTCCCGTGCGGGCGACTGAATCGGGAATGCAAGGGTTAGTAAGACGCATGGGATTGGATGAACGATGGTGATTTGGTTTAGAGGTTGGTGCGCCTATGTGGAAGCTGACTTGACTACTGCAACGGTGACCGTTGCTTGCGCAAGATGGCTTATGTAGATCTCCATGGAGGGTTGGAACTTTGCTAGGGATTGTAACGGCGCGCCTGGCTGTACCTGGAAGGTTTCTAAAGGTGGAGGAGGGGTTAAGAGGGAGCGAGAACTCGATGATGGAGGGGAACAAAACGGGGTAAACCCTCATGTCCTCCCACAGGTTGTCCTGGAGAAGCACGGTTACAACCCACGAAAAAAACCGATGCTCAACCCTTAAGGGAGATATATTATATGATTATTGCCTGGCGTAGATTATTCAAGCCTAGCTATTGTGGTTGTTTGGAAACTTTAGGACGGGGAAGAGGTTCATGCGTCATGCGAAATGGCGGCGAACTGACACCGAAGGGCTTACTGTTTCAAGTCCCAAGAGGAGCGACAAATTTGACCCCATGGATAACAACTCGAAGTCTCAATCGTAACTTGGACCAAGAAAAAAGTTCGCTAACTCACGGACAGGAAGCAGCAAAAAGCAAAACCGACAATCGACCCAAGTGCGGCTCGAACGCACAATCTTCAGAGCCGAAATCTGACGCCTTACCATTTGGCCATTGGGCCTTGTCATTCTGAGATACTGTAAACTCAGATCTTGGCTCCAAGAGGACCCACACCATCTACACGCCAAGGCTTTCATCCGGTGGGGAGTTATCGATAAGAGCTCCACATCAACTTTTTCTTTGCTCCGATAAGGATCGAGAGCGACCGCATCAAACATCGTGAAGGGGATCCTGTGTTGAAGCCATAGAAACGGTCATCTATTGATTCACCTAAACTCCATAATATAACCGTCAAGATGCGCCCTCTTACAGATCAGGAGATGAAGATTGTGTTGGACAAGGTACTTGGCCCATTGACAGTCGTGAAGTTCTCCAAAGGACCCTTCCGTCTCACTAACGCCATCTCCAGTTGGCCAACTACATGACCGACCTCAAAAGCCTGATCGCTCCTCTCGAAGATGGCGACCGTTACGTTTTTCGCATGCAAAAGGATCGCGTATGTCCCCTTGCTTTCGCTCGCTTTTGCTGACGGTTCCGATCCGATCTAACATTCGCTTCCTCGACAACAGGTCTACTACGTCAAGCTGTCCATTGCCAACATTGCTACCTGCGTCGCCCGCGACAAGCTCCTCAGCCTCGGCACCTGCTTAGGCAAGATGACAAAGTCGGGGAAGTTCCGGCTGCATATTACGGCCCTGCCTATCCTTGCCCAAAACGCTCGGTATAAGATTTGGGTCAAGGATAACGGTGCGCAGCCGTTCCTTTATGGCTCGAACAGTATGTGTTACGTTCAGAGGAAGACTCCAAGGGATGTGTGGATATTGACGATGAGGGAAACAGTTGTAAAGGCGCACGTTGGCCGATGGACGGAGGATTGCCCCGAGCATTCGGGCTGCGTTGTCTACAATATGGCGGATATTCCTCTTGGTTTCGGCGTGGTATGTTCTTTCATCCCTGAAGTTGCTGCGGCATATCTAACCGCTAGATTACAGACTGCCAGGAGTACGGCTGAGGCGCGCCGTCTCGATCCCACGGGTATTGTCTGCTTTAGGCAGGCTGACTGCGGCGAGTACCTGCGCGATGAAGACACTTTGTTCACAGGCGCATAGTTACGAGAGGATAGGAACATGTAATGGGGTAGTTCGGCGGCTGAACATGTTGTTCAGAGTGATGGACAAACCAAAAAGGACCGGCGTCATGGCGTTTTCAGAGGATCTTGGATCGTTGGTGTACATACTTCGGGGCGGACATTGCTTTAAAGGCAACAAAACCAATGGCTCTTCAGTCTGACATGCAACAAGATACCAGCATATATCTTTTCGTTTTCCCTATAACCAAAAATGCCCTCATTCACCCATATATCTGTCTATCGTTCTTCCACCAACGGAAAGGCCAACTTGGAAGTTGTATACCATAGTCCCACTTTAATCAATCATACCGCAGCCGCAGCATCGCTCTCATCCCCCTTCCGATCAGCGCTCTCCCTAACCGGCGTAGCCGGCCTCGTCTCAAACAGACTGACGCTTCCCCTCTGCGCAACATACTCGCTATCCGCATACCCCAGTAACTTCTCGATCTCCGAGCTCTGGTGCCCCTTGATCCTCAGGATCTCCGCGCTCGAATACTCCGTTAGTGCCCGTCCCACCTCCCGTTCTGTCCCCTTCACCCACAATCTCTCCTTCTCCTTCTGCTGTCCCTCCCCCTCAGAGGTCGGGGACTCCCCTCCATACGTCTTCTTCACCCTCTCAACTACCACAAGCCGGACCGCCTCGTGACCTGCAAACGTCCCCTCTACGTCAACCACGCCGACGGGTAACAGCCCTGCTTTTCCCACAAGTGCGCGGTACGCACCCTGATCGATATACAGCGTGCCGTGCGGGCGCAGGCCGTGCAGAATCCAGAAGTGACGTTCGCGGATACGTTGCTGGGAGGGCAGGAAGCGTGTGTGGAGGGGGATTTTTTCGGGGGTAGCGAGGGCGGAGGGAGCGGCGGAGGCTGCGGCGGTAGCGGGGTTTGTCTCAGGGTTTTGCTGGGGGAGGTCGGGGGTTTCGGCGGAGGGGAATTGTTGTTGCTTTTTTATGGCGCGGGTTGCTTTGGCAGTGGTGGCTGCGGCGGCGAGAGAGGGTGGGGAGCGGCTTGCTTGGACGTGCTTGACGATCTTGATGATGTTGCCTGGGTTGGAGGAGCGTGTGATGATGGTCATGACGCCAGCTGAGGTTGCGAGACGGGCAGCGACGATCTTGGTTGACATGCCGCCTGTTCCGAGGGATGAGCCGGCGGACGAGACTGAGTGATTGGTTAGCAGGAGTTTAAAGAATGATGAGTGATGTGAGGGGTGACAGTACCATCTGCCACCAAGGACCCAATGTCTTCAACTACCTCGATAGGCTGAGCATCAGGGTTCGTCCTGGGATTCTTGTCGTACAGACAGTCGACATCAGTCATGAGGAAAAGGAGGTCGGCGTGGACCATGGCAGCTGTGATGGCCGAGAGCGTGTCGTTGTCGCCAAACTTGATCTCAGACACTGCCAGCGTGTCGTTCTCGTTGACGATGGGGATCACACCCATATCGAGTAACTCATTAAAGGTCCTCTGGGCATTAAGGTACCTCGACCTCTAAGGGACAACATGTGAGTGACTCGACAAACCGTCCCTCAGCGATAACAGTTCACTTACATCGGAGATATCATTTCTGGTGAGGAGAATCTGAGCAATTGGCTGTCGAAGGTGGTTGAACAGGCTATCCCATAGACTCATGAGGCGACACTGGCCAATAGCAGCAAGAGCCTGTGATGGTGAGCAAAATGGTCATGATAACTTCACCACGAAGCCGTACCTGCAGTTTTGAGACCTGCTTCGGCCTCTTGTCGACATCCATGCGACGCAGGCCAACGCCAATGGCGCCGGACGAGACGATGACAACCCTGTGTCCATCTTTCCTCAACTTCACTGCCGTCTCGACTATCGACGTCAGGATGGAGAGAAGAGGCTCATGGGTCTTTTCGTCCACGATCGAGCTAGTTCCTGGAGGGGTCGGCACGTGTTAGTTAGTGCTCCTGAGGGCTCCGATACACCCCTGTGTGTGTGAGATGTGACATGCTCACCCAGCTTGATGACAACGCCAAGCGGACGAGGACCCCTCATGGCTGTTGACAAACGGCTCAAAAATCAGCAAAAAAAAAAGCAAAATAACGAGAAACCTAGGAGAAAACAGGGCTGATGGCATGGGCTGAGGGATTTGTAATCTTACACAGCGTGCTACTTGAGTCCATTTTAACGATTAATACCACCTTTCGGGAGCTTCAGGGGCGATGTGATTTTTGAGTCTTGGACGATGCAAGTGCAGGGTCGCGCATCCGATCAGTGGAGTCATTTCCACTTAGCTGCGCCCTGCGGGACCCTCGGCCAGCCTTTGAGCGTCACAGGATTGGCCGAGATCGGGAGGGGCCAGAAATCTGGGGTCCAACCTTTCTCCTAGAGCGCCCTTTTGATGTTGCTCACTGCGGTTCTCACCGCCCTGACACGGCCGGCAAAAACGGCCAGGCGGCAGAATGTGGGTCTGAAGCGACCGTCTTGGCGCGCCGGCCCGTGTTAGCGGTTGCGCTAGCAAGGAATATCGCATTCTCGACTTGCTGCTATCAAACTTGCAACTGGGCCCGTTGATGTGTGTGCAAGACAACATCAAGAATCAAGACCACGGCGAATGATCACAGCGAAATAGTCGAATGCAGTACATTGTCTGAGAGTACTACCTATCTCTACGAAGCATTGACGCCGAGATAATTTTCTTTGACTTGCTTTCAAGCCAGGCTTTGAGCCTGGGCCAAGACACCCGACAGCTCTATCATCATCATCAGCGACGACAACAACCCCTCCTCTCCCCTCTCCCACTCAACTGAACCCAGCCATGGCGCCGTCACAACCTTCCTCCTCATCAACGCCCTCCTCAGACTCCTCAACTGCCTCCCCGTCACAACAACAACCCCAGATCCGCTTCCTCGAAAACGACCCCGCCCGCACAGGCTACGACCCCTCGCTCAAATGGTATATCAACTACTTCAAGATCCTGATGGGCCAGATCACGCCCGAAGGCATTGAGCACTATCGTGAAGACCGGTACAAGGCCAACGAAGCTCGGGATTGCGCTCGCTGCGAGGCCGACCGCGACTACCTGTTCAAGTACTCGCCCATCATCCGGTTCATGCGGGAGAAGATTGCCGCGCTGAATGGGACGCTGGACGAGACAAACGTGGTGTGTCGGCGGTGTCCGGCGCGAATCACGGAGGACGGGAAGGTTGTAAGGCAGGGCGGCGGGTTCAGTCCCGAGCATGGGATCCTGATTTGCGCTAACGAGATGCGGGATCGGTCACATCTGGAGGATACGCTTGCGCATGAGATGGTGCATGCGTGGGACCATTTGAGGTGGAAGGTTGATTGGGAGGGGAAGACGACGCTGCGGCATGCTGCATGTACTGAGGTGTGTGTGCTTTTCGGGAGATCAAAGATGGGATATGAACTGCTGACATCATATTTCACAAGATCCGGGCGTCGATGCTCAGCGGAGAGTGCAGATGGACTCGCGAAGCCGTGACACGAGGAAACTGGTTGACGCTGACAGAACAGTTCCAGAACTGTGTGCGGTCACGGGCGATTCAGTCAGTGATGGCGCGACCAGCGTGCAAGGACGAGGCGCACGCAGCCAAAGTGGTCAACGAGGTGTGGGATTCATGCTTTGCGGACAAGAGACCATTTGATGACATTTACCGTTGATATATCCCACCTCCTCTGTCATCTATGGGCGAGATGTGTGTAGTTTCAATGTGTGTATTAATATATACCGAACCTCTCCCCGCAGCGACCGATGTCCAGAATGATACACACGAAGAACGGCCACAACCAGTTCGTTCGAGACATGAACCAAAACACGTGAACCCACACAGCTGGCTCCGCTTATGAAAAAGAAAACCGAACTCCAAAAAAAAAAACTCCTGTGACGCCCCTCCGTCGGCCCTGGAATGCCGTCAACGCACTAGAAAAAGTAAAACTCATGTCATCGTCAAGAGGCATCCCTAACATCAAAGACTCCGGTGTTCATTTGAGCGGCTTCTCCCTATTGGCTGCACGCTCGCCCTTGACACAGTGCTTGATGATCCAAGGGTGGTTCTGGACCTCGTCGAGCGAGAGCCGCTTCTCGGGGTCAAGGACCAGGAGCTGCAAATGTTTCAGTTAGCATAACCATTTTGCAGGATAGAAGAAAAAAAGGTCAAGTACAACATACCCTCTTAATGAGATCCTGGGCCTCTTTGCTCACCCACTGAGGGATGGTCATATCAGCCTTGGCGATACGCCGCTGCGTCATGATGGGAGTGTCCTCGAACGGCGCCTCGCCAACGAGGAACTCGTAGGTCAAGACCCCCAAGCTCCATAGATCAACCTTCTCATTGTACCAGTTCTCCTTGCTGCCCGAGCGGATCATCTCGGGCGGCAGGTAGTCGAGAGTGCCGCACAGGGTCTTGCGGCGGTTGTTGGGCGCGTGCACGCTCCAGCCAAAGTCAGAGATCTTGATCTCGCCGTGGATACCGACAAGGATGTTCTCGGGCTTGATGTCGCGATGGATGACATGCTTACGGTGCAGGTACTTGAGCGCCGACGCCATCTGCGCAATATACTGGGCCGCCTTCCATTCAGGGAAGCGGCCCTCGCGCCGCAGATGTTTGTACAGCTCGCCCTTGCCTGCGTACTCAAGGATGAGAAAGATGCGTTTGCTGTCATGGAAGTGGCCGTACAGCTTCAGGATGTTGGGGTGCCGCAGGTTCGACTGAATCTCGATTTCGCGGCGCACCTGCTTCTCCACGCCAGACCCTTGCTGGAGCTCTGACTTGTAGAGCACCTTGAGCGCGCATATGAAGCCACTTGTGCGCTCGCGTGCCAGATACACTCGCCCGAATTTGCCCTTGCCCAGCGGCCGCCCAATCTCGAACATGCCAAGGTGGAAGTTCTTGACCACAGGCTTTTCTATTTGTGGCGCGGGAACGACGGCGGTTTCCTCCTCTTGTTGTTGCTCCTCCTTTTGTGATTCCTCTGTTTCTTCATCGGGCTGTTCATTTACCTGCTGCTCCGCATCATAATAGTCGTGCTTAGAGCTATATGTTGATGTGCTGGAGGTTGACTTGGTAGAGGTTGGCGGTGAGGGCCTGGATTTTGCGGAGGAAATTGTAGCTGATGTGGAGGATGCGGAGGCGGAGCCAGAGGGCTTCTCCCTTTCCTTCCTGGCATCCCTTTCCTTCCTCGGTGATGGCGGGTTGGTTGGTGTCATGGGGTGGCTTCGTTGCGCTGCCTGAGACGGCAAGGTTACTGTGGTCTTGAGGGTGTTGGCGCTGTTGGCGTTTTGTGACTGCAGGGCGATCTTGAAGAGGTTTTTGGGTTTCATGGGCTGAGTAGAATAGCGCGTGGTTGATGGCTCAACCGTCTGAGATAAAGTCAGCCGTGGTAAGGCCATTTAAGCGACGGATGGTGCATATCAACATACCTTCGTCTTCTGGTACAGGCGCATATTCTCTCCAGGGTCATTCTCGTCGGTGACGGCCAGCCGCTCGAAGCGCGACTCGAGTCCTCTTGTGGTCATTGTGTGATTTGTGTTGTACACTATTAGAAGGAGAGAGCAGTATGGTATAGACTGAAGTGAAGATAGCGATGGCGAGAGCTGGCTGCAGTTGTGTTGAGAAGTTGACTAAGTTCAGGGATGTGCTATGTGGAGGCCTCCATTGGGATTATTTACGCATCTTGTTTGGGTGGCGGTTACCCGGCAACCATTAGCGTGGGGCCCACCAAAGAGTCCTAAGGGTCCTGTGCTGAGACAAATTTACCCACAGCATCTCACGTGCAGATGGACTTGGCATGATCTCGACCAAAACCTCTGGGCTCACAAGTAGGTTGAGGATTGGAATCCAAGTTGTTTAAATATATGACCCCCATCTGCTTCTCTCATTTTGTTTAGCTGCTTAAGACCGTGGATCTTGTGCTCACCAACCCATGTTCCTGTATGTTGGATTGACAGTGTGGTAGGCAGACCTGACGGTTTCCAATCCGCAACCTTCTTGCGATCCATGAACCATTGTGGTTGCGCTGTGCCGCTGGTGCAGGTTTCCTGGGCGGCGAATCAATGTCCGTGGCACTGTCATTTGGAAGTCAAGTTGTCCCCCATAATGTTCGCCACGTCGCCAATAAACACAAAGCATGCAGTTGTCCTCGTGTCGACGACATCAAGGGAGACGGATGGTGGTTATACAGTAAGGAAGGCAAGGAAAAACAGGTATACATGGGTTTTCCGTCCTCAGGTCTAATGTTGAAGGCTGTAAATCAAAGCTCCAGTACATGAGCCTGCGAAAGGACCACCACATGTACGAGCCCAGACAAGGCTGGCAAAGGCGTGGCGCTTATAGAACACATGGGCGCTAACTGAACCCCAGCTTAACAGTCTGCGACGGATCACCTGCGTAAGACCTTCGAGCGTCGCATGCCCTGCTTGAGGCTCTCTATTTGTAACCTTTCATGTCGCGTGCGAAGTACAAGAACATGCTGATTCCCTCAGATTTACGGATCAAAACCCCGTGGGTTTGCCTGTGCCGATCTATGTTAACCTCGTAAAACAGCAGCGTGTCCAATGCGCCGATTTTAAACATCAAATCCGAGCTGGAGCTTCCAAAGACCTATGGTGACCTCATCCCCCACTCAGCCGTCAGACATTGACGGCATCTATCAACCTCTGGACTCTTCTCGTCGCGAGATCAGTCTTCTCATCTTCTTCCAGTAAAAACTGAAGGTCAAGGACTCTCAGAATCCAAACGCCGTGGCTCGCACGAGTTATTGCAACATTCCTCTTCCCCGCTGGCTATGTCTACGATTGTAGTGAAAACGACGACGGATATGCTGGGCCTGTTTGTGCTCAGCTCATCACAGTCTCATTACTGGACAATCCCCTTTATACTTCACTCTCTTACACCTTGGGAGACCCTGTCCTTGAAGATGAAGAAGAGTAGGTTGAAGAGAGTGAGGATGGCGATAAGGAAGACAAAAGCGACAACGAGAAAGATCCAGAAAGAATGTGCCGGATATATGCATGAGCCTCGTGCCTCAAGCCATGGGCGAAATGTAGACCAAGATCTTCAAGCTGCCAAAGCAACTTAGAACGAAAGCCTGCAGCTTCCGTCACCGTTTGTGTTGCCCCCGGTCTGTTCTCCCGCAATACCTCCCTTAACAACTTCCAAAGATTCATCAAGCAGTCATGCAGATTAGGGCGGATCTGAATGTGTCGTCCGTTGAGGATCATAAACTGGTGGCTGTCCGTGTCGTGTTGGTCGTCGTTGTCCAGAGGGCTGCTAGACGATAGTTATTCGCTGTCACTATTAACATCGATTTCTTCGGCCTGATACCCTCAGCCTACCAAAGATGATCTTGATAAGATAGCGTTACCGTGTCTGACTCTTTGGATAGATGCCCTGTGTATAAATCAGAACATCTCTGAGAAAATCACCAGGTGTTGCTGATGGGCGATATATACCTGGCGCAACGACCGTACTGTCATGGCTTGGTTCTCACCCAGATTTGGTGAGGGGATTATGGCTCGCATCTTTGTTTGCACACGTTTGAATGACCCTTGAGGATGTCACTGAGCGGGAAGAAGACAGACAAAAGAGTCAGAAGCAGGACAAGCAAAATCGTCGACAACAGGATTCTAAACGGAATTGGGACCACGTTCAAGAAGATGGAACCGAAGAGCGACAGATCAAAAAGAGACGGCCCATGGATGACGATGTGAAGCTGAATCAAGTTCCAGGGAAGAAGGAGCTGAGCAAGATGCGGCAACAGAAGCAGGAAAAACCATCAGTACTTATGATTCAAGCCTCTCCTGGACCAAGAAAACATCAGCAGACATGTCTTTCACACCGATTCAGCCAACTTGCTCCCAAGACCCGGGACTGCTGAAAGTTATAGCAACCAAAACATTGGCGGACAACCCTTTTTGGTATATCGACCATTGTTATTCTTCATCCGCCATGTCGATCTCAGAATCGACCAAAAAGAATACGAGCTTATCCGTTGATCTCACTTTGACGGGGGCACTTAAGGTTCGGGCACGTCGCCGGGCCACAATCAAGTTCCTTCGAGGGCGGGACGGCTATGAAGTGATTTTAGAAGGAGTTTATAACTTCTGTTGCCGTTATATCCAAATAATGTGGCTACGTCAACAAATTCATCCTACTGGCTTGCCCCGGTTCCAGGCATTGATGCGCACACTGTTCTCACCACTCTTGACTGGGACAGACGAGAACGAAAAGACCACCCACTTAATAGCAGCAGAATTCGCCGCACTTCTTCAAGTTCTTGGACACCGGTATACACATAATAAGAACCTGAGGGCGAAGTATCTATACCTATCTGAGGAGGAGTTCCAGAAGCTACCTGCATCTATGTCTTAGGAGGACATGATTGATAAAGAGTCGGAGGAAGCTTCACGGGAACTGAAAACAGCGCCTGGGAAGAAAGTGAGCGAGCATGAAGAAGATGACAGCCGACAACACCTTGGGATAGCCCAACAATTCACGGTACTCTTGTTGCTCCTGGTATCAGGATGCAGGAGCTCCCTCCCTGTTGTTTCCAGGAGAGTCTTCCCTGACAAGAGTATGGATATGGTAATTTAGTGGAACAAATTCTGTCAGGCGGTTCAAACGTCAACGTTGAAGTTTCGGGATATCTACAAACAAGCGGTGTTTCCAGACGTGAACGTGGAAGAGTTGATGGGGTGGAGCGATGTCGATGATATATTTCAACAAGAGAAGGATATTGCACCGCCATATCGCATGGTGATCAGCCACTTGAGCATGCGTTTTCACCAACAGCGGTTCTTTGTAACCGAGGAGGGTTATATAGCGTGTGGCATGAACAATGTGGACCTGGCGACTATATCTACCAAGTTCAAGGCTGTAGTAAGATGCTGGTCTTTCGGCCATGTGGCTTAGAGTCATACCCAAACTCAGTAACATTGCTGGGAGCATGCTACGCAACGGGCTTGGGTGACGGGTATGACAACGACATGGGCGGAGAGTATGAAGAAGCCTTTATTGTATGTGCTCTCCAGCAGAACCTGATGATGGTTGTCGAGTGGCTAGGGGAACAAAAGGTTGTTGGCTTCCCGTTGTCAGTCGCTGAAATAGGCTTATTGGTAGCTTTTAAGGCCTAAAATCACGAGTTCCAGGTGTCAAACACCGGTAGTGACTAGGAATAAAACGGCTAACCGTTAGGCGTTGTCCACAAACCTTTATAACAATAAGTAGCGACTGGTGAGCGAGTGTATATGTGTGGGGTATTTGGAGCAACAGAACGAAAGCAATTCAAACAAGAGACTTGACCCTAGCTCACTTCTCCCAGTCTAAATTCTTTTCCCCGTAAACATCGCTGATTCTGCAGACGTTCCCCTGGTGTCTGCCATATTGGCTGCCCAACAAAGGGCTCCATTAAGACCTGTCCACACTGGAACCCCATCACATGTGGCATGACTTACGTTTTTCACTCCTCTATCACTTAGATGGGTATTCTGCCAACTGCAGAAAACATGGGTCACAGGCAACCAACCATCCGGCACAATGAAGTAGACTACAGTGTATGCAGCTTCTCCGCCAATTAAACCTGCGTGAGTACCTCAAGACTGACTTGGGCTCGACCTAGTGACAAGAACCCAAGTGATATCCTACGAGGGTGGCGATTTTGACTCTTTGGATTTTTGAATCATGTTTCATAATAGGTTCTTGGTTGCGCAGCCACGGACTTTTATGTCAAAAAGAGTGACTGTGGTGTGTTTTCCCGAGGGCAAACCTAACTCAGCGCCTATTGCGAATGTAACCGGGTTGATCCCAACTTCTAGAGCTTTACTTCAAGTAGCCAATGTTGTCGACGCCGTCTAATACTTCGATCTTCCCAGCATCCCTCACTAATTCGAAGTCTCACACCTGCCCTGTGGCTCCTGCGAGCCCGAGTCACGTCTTTGGCAACTAAAGTTACCATCTCCTAAGCCTCATAATTGAACGTTAACGACCCATATCAACCTCTCGACCCCTCCCATCGTGAGGATTTGTCTGCTTAGCTTATACCCAATAAAGCTGAAGGCAAAACCTCACGAGATGGCTGCTCTCTTATTTCCAATGGCGGCAATACTCTCTTCCCCTCTAACTTCGATTTCGATGACAGTGAGAATGATGAAAGTTATGTTGGGCCTACTTGTACTGAACTCACTACGATGTTGCTGCTTGATAATCCTTCTTACGTGAGAATAATGCCATAAAGTGGTCAAGCGATATCAAAGACTCATTTACTCTGGTGACTCGCTTGAGAGTCCCAAATCTTTCTAGAGACCTTCATTCAGAACTTCTACAACCTGCAGTCTATATTATATATAAGAAGGGAATCAAGCAAGCCCTCCACTAAAACCAGGCCTTATACTCACTTCAAATGCTCGCCACAAGACTACAGTCATAGGATCGTTGAGATTCTGTCTATGCCTTGCTGAGCTTGCTCCCGGAAGGTCATGGAATCGAACCCAACTATAATCTCTCGATTCCTGGCACACGTGTATATGGACTGGACTGTCCGCACTTTGCGCCAAGCAAACCAGAGTTTGGAGCTGCTGGCATTCATAAGCACAGGTATGCCCCGCCGTGAGAACCAGACTCCCTTCAGTTTGCCCTCATACCTCCCCAATTTGCACAATTTCACACAAATAGGTATCTCTGGTGGCCACAACATCATTAACTGTTGCAGGGCTCTGCCAAACTCAGAGAAAAGCCAGGATTTCTTCATCCAAGTCGCCTCGTCGGAGTACTCAAGGTCTTTGCACAGCATCTAGCCACCATTTTGCTTGCACAAAGACTCCCTGACTCTGAAACCGTATATTTGAAGAGTTGGAATTATCTGTGTCTTTCCGTCGGATGTATCTTCTGATTATACGACATCGATGCCAGAAGCATCGCGCAGGTCGACCTTCCCTAGGGTCCTTCTGTATGTGCTACTGCACAACAGTATGGATAAATTTGAACCCCAAATGTTATTTGCACTCTGGTCCAAACTTACAACGATATCTATGGCAGATGCTTTACAGAAATGGCGCTACAGTGAAGGAGAATTGAAGTCGAAAACCCTAGGGGAAAAGCAAGGTTCAGTTGGTAAGGACAAAGTGGAAGATGAGAATGAGGAAGCTGAAGTGGATGTTAAAACCATACAGCTCAAGAGCGGCTGGTTAAATCGTGGAAGATAATTGCCGGAGTTGCTTGTGATGACTTTGGAAAACGTGACGGCGAGCGTTCTTCCCAGATGTGAAGAGGGAAAACTTCAGCAAACGGGATAAGAATATTCTTGAAACTCCATACAGATTAAACGAACTACACTCGAATTGATTCTCGTTCCCAGAGAACTCAGTGACTACTACAGCCTCTTTATGATAGGAGAGGGTTACATTGGCTGGGAACACAGTAATCTACAACAGGGGGATGTTATATATAGCGTCGAGCAGTGTGGAAGACTGTTGACATTTTAATGTGTGCCGAACTCACCGAACTACGTTACTCTGCTGGAGGATGCGGGGCGATGGGTTTAGGGGACATATTTACTAGACATCCAGCTGGGGTTCATAAGTTATTCATTTTTTTGACCGCATAAGAGAAGCTTCGAATTTTCGGGTACTTGTAGTTGCTCTTAAAAGCTAAAGAATAAGATGTCACATCTTGCGGACCTTTGCCTAAATGCAACATTGAAACGATGACAGCCAAGCCGCGGGGAATTGGGCCAACCCACTTGCCATGCGCAAGCCACAAGGGTGTAGCTATTCTTGTCCACGGGTGACTGCGCTGCTTATTGTTCAAGTAGCATTCACTCAACTTCAATCATCCCTTGTTTTAGATAATGGAGACGGCATCAGCAACTGGGGCGCCAAGCACGGTTGGGCTTTATAGCCCCCTGGATTCTTCTCGCCGCCAGATTCGCGTCCTTGAGGTGCTTCCGGTCAAAGTAAAATCGCGGAACTTGGGGACTGCATTTGCTTCGTTTAACAATGATCACAATGAAGACGAAAAAGATGACGACTATGCTGGTCCTATCTCCGCAGAGCTCAGAACAGTCTCCTTGCTCGATAAGCCGCACTACACGGCGATATCCTATACTTGGGGAGACCCTCTCAAAGAAGAGAAGTTGTTCGCCTTACCGGAAGAGACAGCATCGCCTAACGTGGCCCCAAACATTGAGAGCACCAGCAAAGGAAATGGTGACAGGCATTACATACTGCTCAACGGACGGCACTTCGAAGTGCGTCCCAACTTACATGACTGCCTGATACACCTCTGGCGAGTTTTCAGGAAGTCATTGCGGGAGCAAGATGAAGGGGTCAAATTAGGAGAAAAGAAGCCTTTCAACATTAACGATCGAAGTGCTGGAGGTTCAGAAACCTCTAGCACGACCCTTGGATACCCACCAATTGTGTACAACACCCATGAAGGCGAGACTAAGCCGCGGCTCGTCCTTTGGGTCGATGCCATCTGCATTAACCAAGATGATATTCCTGAGCGAAACGACCAAGTGCTGCTGATGGGCGATATATATCGGAACGCAACCTCTGTGATATCCTGGTTAGGATCTGATCCGCGTATAGTCAGGGCATTCGAGATGGGACTCGAGCTTGCCAATTGTTGGTATTACTTCAGGAGAGCTGTAATGTGGAAATATGAATGGGAGACGTCTGGAAAGGAAGACGATAAACAACAAGATGTAGAGCAGCAGCAAGGGGCTACGCTTGAAGAGGGGCAACAAGAACCCGAAAATAAGAAGGAAGATGAAAGCGACAGGGTCAGAAAAAGAGATAAATCGTCCGAGTCAACATCTCAACGAACCATAAATATTGCAACCACAGCTACACCTATCCGACCGAATGCCTTTAGAGGAGAGTTACGGAAGCTGTTTCTACGCAGGACAAAGATGTTTTGGACTTCTCGGTGGTTTCTGGACCATCTGACCAACCTTTTCCAGTTTGAGTATTGGAAACGGGTGTGGATCGCCCAAGAAGTCGTCCTTGCAAACCGCAATTCACATGTCTTCATGTCCGGGAAGCAGGCGGCAAGCGAAGGCGACATTCTGGAGCTGGTTATGTGCTTGATGGAGCTGTCCAAGCCCCTAGTGGAGCCAACAGGAAGGGGTAATGACCTGTCTGAGGATGGCTTCGATATATGGAGTACGACGACTGAGATGAGGTTCAGATTTCTTTGTAACCTCTATCCTCTTCTCGACCTCCTGACGATAAGGATAAAATTACGGGCACAGAGCTTTACGTATGTGCTAAGTCTTTCGGACGCCAGATATTGCTCGGATCCTCACGACGTTGTCTATGGCATGCTGAGCATGCTTCCCCCAAATCATGGAATCAAACCTGACTATAGTCAACCAGTCCGCGATGCCTACATGGATTGGACACTTCGTACCATGCGCGAACTGGGCAACTTTGAACTGTTAGGTTGGGCTGGGACAGGTTTTTACGCGAGAAGACCTGAGAGTATCACTCCACTCAACTTGCCTTCATGGGTGCCAGATCTCTACAATCACAAGGGCCTGCGTAACGTTCATGGGGCAATGCCGCAGAAGAGTATTTACAATATTCCATCTTCTTTCAGCGTAACCGATGATTCATTAACAGCAGAGAATATGCCCTTTTCCCTTACTGTCACTCCATCCGGGGGATTGAAGGTGCGAGCACTGCGCCGAGCTACCATCCGTTGGAAGTACCAGATTCCTGACAGCTGCGGGTCGCACATTGCTGGTCAACACTTCGCAAACTTCTGCATCGAATATTTGTTGGATTTGCAAGAACGGGGCAAGTCACATCCGAGCGGCTTACCACCGCTTCAGGCTCTGTTTCGCATGACATACGAGCCTGTCATATTTGGTCTCGAGACGGAAGAGAAAGAGACGGCGATTCATAGGATGGCCGGTTGCTTCGTGTGCTTTCTTCTTCATTACATAGGCGAGAAGTATGCTTTTGATGATCAACATGGGAGGTTTACAAAAGAAGAATGCGAGATAAGAGCGATAGAGGCACAAAGAATAGCACTGGAAGCCATGGGACTTGACTCGACAAACTTCCCGGAAGCATACAGACAGGCATTTTTTCCGGACGTTGACATAGAAAAAGTAATGGGATGGAGCAAACTCCAGGATGTTATGGAAAACGCAAGATCATTGTCCTCTACCATCATCCTTGAAGTGGCAGCCTTCGGCAACGCGAAGCGGTTATTCGCAACTGAAGAAGGATATGCCGGTTGGGGGCCTGACAACACACAGCCGGGGGATGGTATTTACGAGA
Organism: Thermochaetoides thermophila DSM 1495; assembly: GCF_000221225.1. Taxonomy (NCBI): domain Eukaryota; kingdom Fungi; phylum Ascomycota; class Sordariomycetes; order Sordariales; family Chaetomiaceae; genus Thermochaetoides; species Thermochaetoides thermophila. Next base: position 536,554 of record NW_006383032.1, read on the forward strand.
TTGAACATTGCAGCAAGATGATTGTCTTCCGTCAGCGTGACTCGGATTCCGTTCCATCCAATATTGTTGAGTTGCTGGGGGCATGCTATGTGGTGGGCTTGGGAGACGAGTTTGATAAGTGTCGGGAGGGAGAGTACCAAGAGTTTGTTATTATCTGATGTAGGTGCCAAGAGTATGAATGCAAAGAAACACTCAGCTAACAGAGGGCAGAGGACTTCATGAGCTGAGGCCCTCTATTCCCGGAGCTTAAGACATGACTGGACTTTTTTTTCCCTATTTGTTTTTCAGGAACCATTTCGGGCTGATATCTCAGTACTTTAACTGAAAAAAAATAAGAGAGTGTTAATGGTGTAAATGTCAACCGATATAACTAAAGTTAGTTGTAAAGCTTTTGGAAACGTTATTCATGCTCTTCAACAGATATTTGGACATATTTTTGCCATCCATTCCTTCTTTTCATGTTTCACTAAGTATCAATGCCATGTACCTGTCTATCCTAGACATGACGAGCGGAGCTGAGCCTCACGAACGTCCACCCCACCATGAGCGGCCCGCAGCCAAAGCCCCGCTAAAGTTGCAATTCCAGCCCCTCTTGACTACAGTTCGCGTCCTCCAACAGTGCCAACCACCCCGAGTGTCTTGCAGCCACCTGCTCTGGGGCGAACTGTTCAAAGTCACTCAAAAAATACCTTACTGATAAGGTCATTGGAGCAATCGTGGACGAGACGCGGGCTCAATACCTCACTACCTGCCAAACGACGAGCAACCCCGCCAGCCAAGCCAACAGCCCGTCCGATTGCAACCCCCTCAAGTTCCAACTCTTTCCTGTGTCGCAGTCAGCTTTAGCCCAGGGCGCCGCCGCTATAACCTTCCATAAATAATCAATATTGACTTCCCATCCCTTCAAATACCCCTCAACACCCATCCAACGCGGCCACATACCCTCCCGCCCGAAAAAATGAGCCAACAACGCGCCCATTCCGACCCCTACCCAACCCCCTCCTCCGCCGAGCGCACCCACACCCAGCGCGGCTTCACCATCACCACGCTCAAACTCCCCATCCTCAAAGCCGGCCCCATCGACGCCATGTCCGCGCGCCTGGGTATCCCCATCCCTGAGATGATCTTCGGAGACAACCTCGTGCGCATCACACACCTGCGCACCGGCTGGGGAATCACCTTCCGCGCGGAATCAGCGCTCGACACGGTGGACAAGACGGGTGCGCAGGGCCTGCTGCAGGTCGCGTACGCGAAGGAGTGGAGCCGAAGTCGGGAGCAGAGCTCAGCGGCGGATATTAGGGAGGTGGTGAGGCCTTATGATTGGAGTTATACTTGTTGCTATAAGGGAGATGAGACGAAGGGACGGGAAGGGGAAGGGTTGGTCGAGGTTGAGGAGGAGGCGGCGAGACGGGGGGAGAAGGCAATTCCGATTGAGCTGCTGAAGAGGAGGGATCCGATTTTGTTTGCTGATGAGGTGGTGCTGTATGAGAGCGAGCTAGATGATAACGGAATTAGCGTGTTGAGTGTGAAGTTGAGGGTTATGGATCAGCGGATGTTGCTGCTGTGTCGGCTGTTTATGAGATTGGATAATGTGCTCATCCGGGTGAGAGATACCAGGGTGTATGTGGACTTTGAAAAGGAGGAGGTTATTCGGGAATATACTGCCCGGGAGGATAAATATGAAAATGTCAAGAGGGTAAGTCGTGTTCCTTGCCTGGTGTCGGTGGGATGTCTTGACTGATTTGTTCCAGAATCTGTTCATGACTGGCCTCTTGCCAGATGATGTTACTGTGGCCCTGAGAGACTCTAATCAGGTAGCCCCCCTACTTCCTCTTGTGGAGAGGAAACTCGACTACGCAAACCTTGCGGCTGCGCCGGCGTAGTCGTGCCATCTTTTCTCTATGTCCTGTGTTCTTTCGAAATCGCTTATGGATGCGAGGGCGAGGCGTTGGGCGTTGGGTTTCAAGTCACGAATACCAGCAGTAGACCACGAACTGAATCATGGAGCATAATGTTTTCCCCGGGGCGTGAACAGTAAGCGAAAAGACATACGTAGAAGATATACCATGCCAACCGATCCGTATAGGTATCGTCAAGCGGACGCTCCAGCCTAGTGCAAATCCCCAATGAAGCAAAAGCACAACCCAACTACCCATTCCCACGGCAACCTATAAGTCCTGTTCCCAAACCCAACGCTCCCAAGTATTCCAGCCCTCGTTGATCAGTCAATTCCCACCAAGCCCTCTACTCAACGAACTACTTAACGAGCATATGGATCCGGCGACGAGCATTCAGGCCCGACTTCTTCGAACGACAGCTCCCACTTATCGACCTCCTTGAACTTCTTCTTAGCCTTAGCAAGCTCCTCGCCGATCCTCTCCGTCAACATCTGTGTCGTCTCCTCTTCCGGCAGAGACTCCACCTCATCATCCTCGTTGCCAGCCCCTCCAACGACAATCTCTTCCGCCACAACTTCCTCGTTCTCCTTATCCTGCTGCTTCGCTGACCCGTATGTGCGCACAGCCTTCTTCTTGCCACCATCCGCCTTGCCGTTGACTTCTTTCTCCTTGCCCTTACGATTCGATGCTGACTTGGACAAAGGCTGCTTCTTCCTCCTTGATGTGCGTGCCTGGACATACGAGACGTCCTCGGGGTCAGCCACATAGCGCTCCTCATCAGACGAGCCGTCCACGTCGAATGGATCATCGTTGTCGATGCTCTCTTGCCTCTTGGCTGACTTCTTCCGGCGTTGCGGGAGCAGCGAAGTAAGGTCCGCTGTGGTGAGTTTCTTTGCAGCTGGCGGCTGGACAGAAGCCTTCTTTCTCGCCGCAGCAGCCTTGGCTGCGGCGGTAGGGTAGTTAGGGGAATGGGTCAACGAAGGGGGCGAGGAGAGCTCAGAGGATGAATCGATCAACTCGGGGGTTTCTGGCCTAGGCGGCGGCTTGCGTGTGTAGTTGCGGTGTGCTAGGGCGTCGAGGGATGGCCAGGCAACTGGGCTGTTACTTGCTGAGGCGCTGCTGCTCATTGGTGGTGCCATGTCAGGGTCATCTTCAGCAGCTGGAGGTTGGGCTGGGGTTGAAAGCCGTTCCCGTTCGCGAGTTCTACCGCGAGTTGGGCTCGAAGCAGGAACGGGTTCGTGATCGACTTCGATCGAAGGGAGGACCTCCTCTGGCTTGGGCACTTCGTCCGGCTCGGAGACGTCCAGCGCTGGTCGCTTCTCACGGTAATTTTCGTGACTCTCCAGAGACTTGCGCTTCCGAGACGGACACACATGCAGGTCATCGTTAGCGGCTTCAGTAGCCTGTGAGGCGCGGGTCTGCCGCCTGGTCTTGTCAACGGGTGTTGACTCGCCATCGGGTCCCGAATCATCACCATCTTCCAAGACACTTGCTGCCCGTGAAGCTTGCGAGGTAACAGACTGTGACCGATGCCTCATCGGCTTCCGTACGCTTGACAAAATACTCGGCTCCCGCGCCCTCCTCCTGAAGTTGCTGAAGTTCAACGTAGTGCTGATGCTGGGTGTGTTCTGTCCACGACTACTTGGCCGAATGGGAGCATCGTCTCTACCCGCAACGCTTGACTGACGAGGCCGGCCGCGCTTGAACATAGAAATGCTGAAAGTCGAGGTATCTGTCGAACGGTAGCCAGTGCGTGTGTCATCGATCGCGTCCTCTGAATCGTCGAGACTGTCGTCCAGATTGCCCAGAGAAAGATCCTCAAGATCCAAACCTGACACATCCGTCAAACGAGGACGTCCCCGAGCTGGCGATTCCCTCTCGTTATCGGCGCTCTCGGGCTGCTCAGGGCGGGATGTCGAACTCAAGTCGTCTAACCGCGCCATGGCCTCATCCTCTCGCTGTTTCGATTCCTCTAATGCCCTTGTCTGATCTGAGTCCAACTTGAGCATCGAAGCACGTGCTCTGTGCGGTTCTGTCAAGTTACTGCTCTGGGACTCGACAGCAACCGATTCCGGCTCGCGACTGGCAGCATCGTGTTTCCCGTCACTTGGAGCGAGATCTTGTTGCACAGTCTCAGCGGCTACTGTGGGACGGGCCGGTGCGACACGCGACCGTCTCGGACGAGGCATTGCGACTCTAAATAACGGTAGATGTCCCTTTGGTATAAAATACGTTCCAAGATCGTTGGCAGAACGAGACGGCGGCTGCGTGAAGTGGTCGGATCGCGGTGGTTATATTTTGCGAGGGGCCAGTGTGATGGGGCAGAGACGCGTCCGACGCGCGATTACCAGCAGCGGGAGCTTGAAATCTTGGCGTTGATTGATGTGGGGAATCACCCGGCGCGTGTCGTACGTAAGCGAGCTCCAAAAGCTCTTGGCGAACTCTAGTCTTGGCATCCCGGCCACACCACCTCTTCAAGCTCGTTCTCACATCCTGTCTCTTCACGAATCCGTATGCTGAACATAGGGTGTCAACTGATGGTATTTAGTTTGAGGACGCTATCGGTTACGTTTATCTTGATCTCGTTGCTCTCCCTAGTTCAAGGTGAAGCTCGAAGACTTTTTGTCTTCGCTTGATAGACCTGAGCTTCAGGTGACATTACCTGAGAGCCGCTGTCTTCGAGTGCTCTGATGTCATCGTTGAAACTCCTGCTTAAAGCAAAACATATCTATATACTCCTCTCCATTCATTCTTGAAAACGTCGAGTGTATTCCTGAACAAGTTCCTTTATGTGTCGTCTCGCAGCCCCCTAGGACCCTCATGATGTCACCGTCTGCGCCGCTCCAGCGGCTCCACCTTTCCGTACACGGCGAGCTTCGCGGTAGGGTCTTGAGCTACAACGTCCCATGCCTAACCGCCGAACCCCCCTCTCACCCCACTACCAAACATTCTCTCCTGAACTACATAAAACCTTCCGTACCTGTACACACGCCTTCGGATCTCGGTCCTCTAAAATAAGGCTGAGGCACATAAATCATCAACATGTCCACACCCGCCCTCCTCGTCCGCACTGCCCTTCCCCGCTCCCGGATCAAGCCCGGGACGAGGCCCTGCCCGGGCCTGCTCCGTCTACGCCAAACCGTCTTGCCCATCAGCATTGGCATCACCTCCGGTCTGGTGGCCTTGACTCATCAAAGGCCAATGCGGTTAGACGCCGCCGTGCAGCAGCAGACTCGGACGCTGGCGACGAATCCACCCAAGAATAAGGAGGATGGGCGTTTTTTGAGTGCCGAGACTGTTAAACAGCTTTCGAGGGGGAGTTTAGCGGGTATTGTTGAGCTCAAAAGTTGGGCCTTTGAAACGGAGATGACGCTAACGTTGGAAATCAGGCTTTTTCACGGGGTTAATGGTGAGCGTCTTCTCCAAGACACTTGTCCTGCTGGCAGGAATTACTATGCTCATCTTCCATGTAAGTCGCGTGGTCACGCCCAAGTTTATCAGCACTACATTTCTCTGTTCCATATTTCTTTGCTTAACCCTTCAAGGGTTTTATTTCCGCCATGTGTGGCTGTGAATCAAAACCCATTTTCTATCAGAGCTCGTCTCTTCAGAATCTCCTTTTGAGCTTCATGACTCGCCCAAATCCAATCATCTCTATAGAGAAGCTAACCGGTTTCTCTCTCCCTTCCTTCATCACAGGTTGCAGCTCGAAATGGTATCGACCTGGTCGCCTACTTCAAGCTTAAAGAGCATTTCCGGGGTTCTCGGATCTTAGCCGCGCTAAACCAACACACAGCATTTAAGCTTTCCTTCGCCCTGGCATTCGTGCTCTCGGCCTTCATGTCCTTCTGAGATCTGTTACATTTCAAGCCTCATAAAGCATAGACAAGTGTGTCACATGCTTTCCTCAGAAAGGCTGCGTCTCCCTCTCCAGCCAAGCGCGGGTGAGCTCATCATCCTTGAAGTACGGCTCCATGGCAGCACGGATCTGCTCGTTCGACTTGTTCAGCCATGCCTTCTCCTCGGCCGTGAGCATCGACTCGTCAATCAGCTTGCGGCAGTAAGGCACCATGGTGACATGCTCGAAGCCGAGGAAGGGTTTGTCCCCGAAGGAGTGCTCCGTCTTGACCTCGCGCACGATCGCCAGGTTCTCGATGCGGATGCCGTAGGAACCATCCTCGTAATAACCCGGTTCGATCGACAACACATTGCCCGACGCAAGGGGCACGTCGGCATACTGCTTCCTGGTGCCGATGCCGATCGGACCCTCGTGCACGTTGAGGAAGGAGCCTACACCGTGGCCCGTACCGTGCCGATAGTCGAGGCCTTGCTTCTGTTAAAGAGTTAGGATTGAGTGTTCAACTTGGTTGGTAGAAAACGTATGGATTTGTAATCTTACCCAGAGGAACTGGCGGGCGAGAGCATCAATTGCGTAACCGGTTGTCCCCTTAGGGAAGACAGCAGTATCTAATGCAATGTTGCCCTTCAGGACCAGAGTGTAGGCCTTCCTTTCCTCAGGCTTTGGTGTGGTGAAGTGCAGCGTCCGAGTAGTATCCGTCGTGCCATCCAGGTACTGGGCTCCTGAATCGCAGAGGTAAATAGCATCCGGATCGATAACGGCGCAACTGCCCCGCTCAGGCTTGTAATGAATAACAGCAGCGCTATGGGCGGGTAAGCATACATCATAATCGCTAGGCATGTGAAAGGGAGTCACTCACTTCGGCCCAGTGGCTGAGATGGTGTCGAAGGACAGGGCGACGAAGTCCTTCTGCTTCTTCCGGAACTCTTCCAGCTTGTCGGCAGCAGCCACTTCGTCAATTACAGCCTTCTTGTTCACAAGCTGGTCCTCTAGCCAGGCGAAGAACTGGATCAGAGCCGCACCGTCCCGGATATGGCACTGCCGCATGCCTTCCAGTTCGGTTTCATTCTTCACCGCCTTAGCGTCGCCCACCGGGCTCCTCACTTCTTCAACGAACTTATCGCCGCCAAGTGCCAGCTTGAGCGCCCACGAGGCCTTGGTCGAGATTAGAAACTTCTTAGGCGACTGCTCAGTCCAAAGGGCCTCGGCCGCCTTCACCAACATTTTGGCGTCGTCAAACAGGGCGTTGTATGGCTTGATGGAAACTTTATTCTGCGCCAGGTAGCTCTTGCACTCGTCGTTCAGCTTCGACTCGTCGATGTAGAGGATGGCCGAATCGGCTGTTACAAGCGCATACGAGAAAAAGACCGGGTTATACGCGATGTCGCTCCCGCGGAGGTTGAAAAGCCAGGCGATCTCGTCCAACAGAGACAGGACGATGCCAGCAGCCTTCTTCTTCTCCAGTTCCTTCCGAAGATCGGCGATCTTTGATGCTGAATCCTTACCAGAATACTTCAGGGGCAGAAGGAAAATAGGGTTATTGGAACGCTTGGGCCTGGCGTCACCCCAAACAATGTCCACGAGATTCTCGGTCACAGCCTTCAGACCGGCGCCTCCGGCTCTCTTAATGCTCTCATCCAACTTTTCGGCGACAGTGCTAGAGATCAGGGTAGGATCAACACCAACTACCTTGCCGCCAGCCGCCTGCTGCGACGTCCACTCCTGCCAGGTCGGGACGTCCTGCATCCCGGTCTTGAGGAGCTCCCAGTTCTCATCCAGTTGCTTGCCGGCCTGGTTAAAGTAGCGGCCGTCTGTGGCCAGCGCGGCCTTCTCGAGCGTCACCACGGCTGTGCCTGCGGAACCGGTGAAACCAGAGATGAACGCGCGACGGGCATCGCAGGCATCGATATACTCGGACGCGTGGCTGTCCTCGGATGGGACAACTGTACGGGTACTGGGTGTTAGGAGTCACTCGGACGCAGGAGACGGTGAGATGACGGGGGAAACAAAGGATAAATACCGTAGATGTCGATTCCCTTTTCCTTCATGACGGACCGAAGGGCCCGCAGGCGCTCGGTGGTGTGGACGGTCATCTCTTCAGATGAAGTTGCGCCGGTTGTCTGGGTGGTATAGGATGCTCTATTGGGTCGAGAAACTGCTGCTGAGGAAAGATGCTGGGAAGAGAAGCGCGAGAGGAATGGGAAGAGGTTCCGGGGAAGAGGTACGGCTGGAGAGCTGGGTCGCGGGGCCTTGATATCAAATACAGGGCGCAGTGGAACGTGGGCGGGGCAGTGTGACTGGCCGGCGTAGGAAGAGTCGGCCCCGCGCGGTAGACGGAACCGATTCGCAGCCCGGAGGAGGCGGGCAGTGGAGGTCGGGTGTCCAACGGGCATGAGCTCTGGTGCAGCTGCGCTGGTTCAGGTGGTTGAGATATAAGGAGGTGCCCCACTCAAGCACTCCAGCTCGGGGAGCTCCAACTTCGACCTCACGCATCGCCCCTCATCGAGCTGCCAAATTGGGCTCAGCATGTCACGAGTACAACAGCCATGGCTTGTAGAATGCTTCTGGTGGCACAACGCTTTTTCTTCTGTTGGCCAGAAGTAGTCATAATATTATTGTAATGACACCTCCATGGTGATATTGCTGCAATAACTTCACACAGCAGATAAGATGGGAGAGACGGCCTCATAACCAAGCAGGAGAGGTACACTGGGGCGGTCAGGTACTTCTTGACACCCCACCGTTGTGTCTCCAGAGCCGTTGTTCCCACTCGCGACCAGGTCAGACATCGGTGGGGTTTCCAGCGTTCTGGCACTGTAGCCTTGGAGCTCCAGCAGGTTCCACAGAGCTTGATCAGTAAATGCGAGCCTCACACACTCATTAGCGTTAAGGTTGCATATCGGTCGGTGCTTGTCCCGTCGGGTCGTCTGAATTAGGTACGGAAGTTAAAAAAAAAAGGCCAACAAGTCGTTGAGACAAAAGGGGTGATTCTGGAAAGCGCTCGCCCGATAAAGAAAGGTTCAAAGCAAGTTTTTATCATCTTGACTCTCACAATTTCTCATTTCTTGACCCCTCTCAGCCTCTCTCCACTTGCAACGAAAACAATCTCCTTTAGGAAGCTGCTTCAGCTTCTGAGATCTTCTCGGTCACTCGGCGTCTTACCTCATCCGCTCAACTCCATTATTGGGCTAGCCAAGACCGATGACTTTTTCCGACATCAGAAACCGACAGTGACAAGGGACAAAATGGCCGACAGCGCAATGGAGCAGCTCCCTCTACCTACCAGCCTTGCGGAGGTTGAATCAGTGAGTGAAACCGATTCAATGTCTTGGTTTTGTGAGCCGACCGATAAAGAACCTATAATACTGAGCCCGATCTGCAGCTCATCCGTGCCCTCTATCAACCAAATCCCCCTGAGACTATCACCAAGATCCAAGAAGTACTCCAGCGACTGCAGCGGTCACCAGAAGGATGGCAGCTCGCACAGAGCTTGATCTCCCATCGGGAAGATAATATTCGCTTCTATGCTGCACTCACTCTTATTGTGAAAATCAACCGGGACAGGTATGGAAGGTTATCCTGTTTATCAACCGTTGTGAAAGAACTCAAGTCTAATATGATTGTTGCAGTGCTGGCTTGAGTGAAGAGGACACAAGCAGCCTACTTCAAAACATCATCAGCTGGACTATTCAGTCCCTTGCTGACGGCGCTGCTCCGTTCGTGACCAAGAAGTTGTGCACGGCTCTGGTCACTTTTTTCATCCATTTTTCCCATCTATGGCCACACTGTGTTCGCCATTTCCTCTACTGCCTGGACCTTGGACGGGGTACTCCAGTTGAGGGACTGGATGATGCCCTCACGACTGAGATCCTTGTTTCAAAGTTAGACCGCAAGAAGCTGAGTGCAGCTGTGTGGTTCATTACGTCCTTGGTTGAGGAGGTTGGCAAGACCGATATGAGCGCCCCCAAGTTCATCCAAGTCCACGAGCGCTTGATTAAGACCGGACCTGATGTGACTTGTTTGCTTGCCAGGGCCTTTAACCCTCCAGAAGATAACCCAGCCATCAAAACTCAGGGAGAAGCCCTGGCCTGCTTCCAGGTATGTCTGAAACTTCTGTAGCCAAGTAGCTATGCGTGTCTTGTAACATGTGGTCTGACACTTAGTAAGGCTTGGATCTTGTATGCCCAGCGAGCATCCCCTAACGTGGAGTTGGTCACTCCTCTAAGACAACTAGTTGGGCCTGCTATGAACTGTTTGGCCGATCCAGACCTTTTCCAGCCAGCTGCTGAATTGTTCAGCGATGTTTTGAGCAATTATTCAAGCTTTTTCACAGAAGAGCACTACAACACTTTGGCTTCACTTTTCGAAAGCCCTTGGGCAGCTGAGCATTATCAGCGCCTTCTCCACGGCAATCACCATGAAGATGGCATCTCGTTCGGTCTCCTGATGCTGGCATACGGTGATGCCAAAGTGCAAGACCTTATGCATGGCACTGACGCGCGTTCCCAGGGCTTCCTCGAGAAGCTGACTGGGCTCCTTGCGGCTGATGGTTACCTTGTTGCTGATGACACTGTCTTTGTGCCAGCTCTCGAGTTCTGGTCAACGTTCATTGAGACTATGGTCGATAATATTTACTCAGACGAAGAGGATACAGAGTCTTGGAAGCCACTCGCCGAACGTCACTTGAAGGCTGTCATACTTAATTCCTGGAGAAAGATCCAGTGGCCGCCTGCAGAGGTGTTCGCGGAGTGGGATTCAACAGAGCGTACCGCATTCAATGATGCCAGGAAAGACGTCAGCGATATGCTCCAGTCGGTCTTCACCCTCGAAGGCTCGAGCCTTGTTTCATTTTTTGCTGACCTTTTCCTGCGTGTCCTCCCTACCCAGAACTGGGCCGAACTTGAAGCCGCCGCCTTCTGCCTCGGCGCTCTGGCCGACTGTATTTCGGAAGATGCTCGGAATGACCACGTGTTGAGCAACGTATTTTCATCTCCTTTCTTCCAGCTTCTCGGCCAGGCTCATGGGCCTATCCCCTTGCGTCTTCGCCAGACAGGCTTGGCCCTGATCGAAAAGTACTGCGAGTACTTTGAGCGGAACGCACAATACCTGCCCGATGCACTCAATCTTTTATTTGGTGCCTTGGGTGATCCGGTCCTTGGAGGACCATGTGCAAGGTCGATCTCAACTCTATGCTCCTCATGCCGCTCCATCCTTACAGGAGAGGCTGGAGCTTTCATCAACCATTATAAGACTATTCGCGGCAGTCAGGTGTTGGACTCGCTTGCTGAAGAGAGGATTGTTCAATCCATTGCCTCCATTGTCCAAGCTATCAAAGAGGAGGGGCACAGACTGGATATGTTTGAGGAGCTCTACAATTTCCTCAAGAAAGACTTCGAACTTGCCATCCAGCTTCAAGCTCAGCCTAACATCCTCAACCTTTCCCACCCTGACTTCCTCAGAGGCCTGGAGACGCCACACCCACCAGCAGTTCCGTCTGCTGAAGAAATTGCTCTTCATATCGCCCTCAGGTCCTTGAGATGCCTGGCAAGCATGGCCAAGGGCATGCAGGATGTGAAAGAACATCCGATTGACCTAGATAGCGAGCCGGCACCCCATGACCCAAACAGCAGACTGAGTCGTTTGCAAGCAGACATTATGCGTGTGTTAGCCGGCGTCCAGTCAGCCTTTGGGGCCAGCGGCGAGGCTGTTGAGATTATCTGCAATATCTTCCGTGCTGGCTTCTCGGAGACGGAGCCGGGACCGTTCGTGTTCCACCCCGACGTTGTTACGGACTACTTTGTTCAGCAGCGTTATGAGACCCCTAGGATCGGCACGCTGTTGAGCACGGTCTGCTCATACGTCGGGTCGCTTTATCGCGGACCGAAGGCTCTCGTGCCGCCGCAGCTTACGCGTTTGCTGCCGTGGGTGATTTCTATCATTCAGGGCATGCCGGGTAGGTCATCATTGTGATCAACCCTCTTTCCCCAACTCAGGCGTAAGCGCTTTCTCTGCTAACACCATCTTAGATCCCGATTCTGATACTGAGATCGCTGTCAACGGCATCAACTTTGTTGAAAAGGTCATCTCGAAATATCCCGAGATTCTCTTCAACGCTCAGCCCTCTCAACTGATCGAATTCTTCTTCCTCTTCACCCTCAAAGTTCTCGACGGCACTGAACCCCTGCCGAAAAACGCTGCGGCCGAGTTCTGGGTACGTCCCCAACTTTTTAATCGCATTCTTCTCATCTAATATGCTCATCTAACATGACTTTCAGGCAAACTTCATCAGTCTCAAGCCGTCCAACCCGGCACTTGAGCAAGCTATCGCCTCTGCGATGACACACCTGGGCCCTCTGGTCGCCCGGTCTTTGATGCGCAACATCGGTGGACATGCTGCTCGCTCCGAACTGGATCGACTGTGCGAGCCGCTCAAGAAGCTAGTCGTACTGCGGCCCGAGGCACAAGCCTGGCTTGAGCAAGCCTTACTCGAGGGACAGGCATGCTGGCCTGGCTGTGAGAGGGTCGCGCTTGAGGACGGTAGAGCTTTCTTGAGGAAGGTCATTGCGTAAGTTTCGCATCCTCTCGGTGCTGTGTTGGTGGCCAAATAACTAACGACGCAGCAGGCTGAGAGGCGCGCGCACAACCAACCAAGTAGTCCGGGAGTTCTGGCTCGCCTGCCGTGGATCCAATTTTGCGTATGCGTCCTAGGAAGAGGGTTAGATATCTGGGGTAGTGTTTAATGTACCCCCTTCACAGGTCAGCAATGGTGGTTGGGACGAAAGAGGCCCTTGACTGTACCCTGCTAAGGTCTCGACACCAATTATGGCAAATGACTTCATACCCGAGTACTCAACACGGTATTGGGTATGAAAACATAACAATCCTGAAAGTAGATATGGGCTAGAGATGGTCATATAGCCTTTAGGAGACGCTTGCTGTATCTCAGTGTAGTGAGAATGAGAGATGCATGCTACAAACATTGTTCGATTCCCTCCGTTGTTCACACATGCACCCAATTCAGTCATCCTACTCTCGTGGCACCAACTTCTCCCAATACTCCGTCTCCTGATATATGCTTCCTATAAGTGATCCCTTCATGGTCCCTTCGAGCGGCATTATCTAAACCATATCGCTGATACAAATGAACAGAGATGGCTGTCTATCATACAGAGCCCAGTCTATTATACAGGTTCCCATCTATCCTTTTTAGAAGCTTCATCCAACCCCTTAATGGAAAAAGTCATAAATACCAACAGCCTTCTCAACCATCGACATGGTATTCCCCGCACTTCGGATCGCCCGAATTGTACCCGTCTCTTCGGCGTCTTTGAGCGCCTTCTCATTTTCCTGGAAGAACTGGTATCTATCCCTGATCTCGGCCAGCCCATCAATCAAAGCCTTCGTCACAGCTGCCTTGAGATCGGGAGCCTGCTGATCGGCGAACTCCTCGGCCAGCTGCGCGGGTGTGCGCCCCTGCTTATCAAAGGCAGACAATATATCGAGCAGGTTGGCGATTCCTGGCCGCTCGACTGGGTCGTAGGTGATGTTACCCAGAGCATCGGTGACCGCGCCCTTAATCTTCTTTTCTATTTCCTCTGGGGCATCGGTGATGTGGATGCGGGACCTGGCTTTCGGGTCGGACTTGGACATCTTCTCACGGGGGTTGGTAAGGGACATGATGCGCTTGGTGGGAGCTGCGGAGGAATATGAGCATTGGGAATACATCAGGGGGCCTCAGGGGCAGGGCTCACCGATCACGGTTTCAGGGGCAACCAGGCAGTTGGTCTTCCAGGTGCTGTTGAAGTTGGTGACGCACTCTCTGGCAAACTCGAGATGCTGCCGTTGGTCGTCGCCCACAGGAACGTGGGTAGCACGGTGGATCAAGATATCAGCGGCCTGGAGAATCGGATAGGAGAAGAGGCCGTGCTTGAGAGCAGCCTTAGCCCTTGAGTCCTCCAATGATGTGTCTGCGTCGAGCTTCAACTTGCTCTGTATTGTTGAAAATTCGGGTTAGTTGACCCCTCTGAGTCAAATCCATCAGCTTCCGAGGAACTGGGAACTTACCTTCCACTGTGTCATACGAGAAAGGTAACCCATAGATGAAGTGCACCCCAAGATCCAATACAGATTGGCGATTTGTTTTATACGAGACTGGTAGAACAAAGCACAGTGTTCTGGGTCAAGGCCAATGGCAAGCAGAGCAGCCAGCGTCTGCTTCTTAGAGGCGACCAAGGCCTCCTTGGGACCAGGCACCGTCAAGGCATGGAGATCGACAACAGAGAAGTACAACTTGATGTTCGGATCCTTGATCGCCTCGTCCTGCAGGCGCTTCCACTGACTCAAGGCTCCTAGATAGTTGCCAAGGTGTGGGATACCTGTCGGCTGGATGGCCGAGAAGACGACTTTTCTCTCAGGTTTTTCTGACTTATCTTTTGTCTTCACAGCTCCTCTGCTCTCTTTGCCCTGAACCTCAATTCCAGCGCTTCTGCTACCTGCTGACGTGAAGCTGCGTATTTGACTGGTTATGGTGTGCTTGCTGAGTGTCTTTGATGTCGCCGATCTTGATGCTGAGACTACACTTGGGACATTGCTTGCCAAATGTTGCCACTTCTTGTGGCAGGCACTGAGTTGACGGTATATTTTGGTGCTTTTCATCTCGACAACTTGCCCTTTAAAATTGGAGTCTTTGGGGTGAGAAAACCAATTGAGTGATGAAAGTGAAGAGCAACGTGAGATGAACTTCCGTCTCCAGGACCGTCCCGAGTTGAAACAGGTGGAGTTAAAATCTCAAGAACACAGTGCGTAGGACAGTGCAATTGACCATTCAGGGAAACAGCCTTATCTCCAGTTTAGACAGAGACATGATGAGAAGGCAGTTTTTGATCAATGAATGATTTTCCAGTAAAAGCAAGCCCATGTTATATTCCATCCATATTCGTACAGAGGTCTCATATCTACTGTACAACAACGCAAACATCGCGACATCCCCTTCTTCATCCCCTCTACCGCCCACCGGAGACCTTTCTCCTCTCTGTCGCAAGGAACTCCTCGATCTCCTCCGGCTTTGGCAGCTTCTCGACAACCTCCTTGCCCTTCGGAGAGAATTCGGGCTTCCGTTGCAGATAGCCGAGGTGCTCCCACTTGTCCTCCAGCAGCTTCTCCGTCTCCTGCACAGCAGCATCCATCTCCTTGGCAACATCTGTGGAAAAATGTCAGTCACTATACAGTATATCAAACAAACCCCGGAGAAATGAAGAGCAACATACCCAGCTTGCTAAACTCCCAGACGTTCGCCTTCATACCAACGCCGTAGTATGCATGCTTCTGCAGGAACGCCAGCCAGAGCTGCACTGTCTCAGGATGGCCATCACGAATCTGAATCAAGCGCCGGAGGGTGATGCGCTCGAAGTTTTCCTGAGACTTCTTGTGGACGAAGACGGAGCGGGGCACTGTCCAGCGTTGGATCTTGCGCGGCAAAGGAACGGGACCGAAAGCTGGCAGACCGAGGTAGTATGCGGCACGAAGGGCGAAGTCGCAGAAGAACTCGAGATTACGCGCCGAATAAGAGCGCAGTTGCAGGTCGCACATGGGCACTCCGTACTCAACCTCGCGCCGTAGGGGCTTCAGCCAGAAGGCCTCGATCGAGCGGGGCATACGGTCGATGCCCTCATCTTCTTCTCCTTTCTTCTGCCCGGCGGGTGTCTTAGGCGGCTCATTGGTAGCGACGGCGGATGGCGGGGGCGAGGCAACGCTGCTGTAGGTAACTGGTAAGCATTTGCTTGGCTTTCGGAGGACTTCATGGTTCAAAGGACGTCGGCGGGGCTGGCTAACCTCATCGCCCTTATTGTGACAGGACAACTGGGCCTGTAAGTGACTGTCAGTATCTGTAGAGCAAAAAGCTTAGTTGATCCAGCCGATACTCACATGGCAGCCGTGGCACGGAGCTGTGTCGAAGCCCGAGCAATGGGCATCGCCGACAACCGGGATGCCGCGAGGGGCTACATTCATTGACACATTAGACTCTGGCAAAGTGCAAGAAGTATCGGTAAGTCCGGCATACCAATTGCCCTTGGAAAAAGGGCCCCAATGGCCTTATTAACCGCTGCGCATTCATCTTGTTTGCCCCTTGACAACCTGGGATGTTGCGTGAACGGCTTGTCGTCGAAGCCTTCAGCCGAGATTTTGGCGCGAGGGTTGGCCATGGTTCTTATCGATAAGAGGTTTGGAAGCAAGAATCTGAAGCACCGAGACCGGGTCTGTTGCAGATTGCAGACATACCCCAAGAACACAAAGAGGCACGTATTCTATAATTGCTTACAATAACTTGACGTTCCGTATTGGGTATCTCTAATTAATAGCGTAGTATCTAATACAAGAACAATCACGAGAGCCCTGATAGCACCCGGTAGGGTCAGCAACGATGGTGCTGACGCCGAAGTTTTGCGCAGGCATATTTCAACCTGCTGTGCGCTCCATCCTTTTACTTGGAACTGCTTGTGAGTGAGAGCCTTTAGCTGCAAGTCTCATGCGCAGTATAGGCTCAATGCCCAGGCCTTCCTTCCACATCTTCGTGGTGTTGCTGGGTTCTCAGTGGCATAGGATTTTTCCTCTGTATCGCTTCAGAGGTGTGTCGCCGAAGATCAGTGAGCAAATGATCCAAATCCGCTCATTTGCGCTTGCGAGCAGCCATAAGTTTCTTGTAATAACCTTTCCTTCCACTCTTCTTATGCTCCTGGATTTCGTGGTACTTGCGCTTATACTTGGAGACGCTGTCGCTAGACAGAACTTCCTCCACAATGGTGCGCTTCCGTTCTTTGCGGGTTAGGCGGCCGCTGACACCATCCGTCGCACCAGCGATAATGGTGCCAACCTGACAATACTCAGGGACAAAATCCTTGCGGTTATCCTTTTTGAAGAACTGCTTGCCCATGGCAACCACGTCACGCATTCTTAACAGTTGCAGATCGCGCTTCAGCTCCGGTGTCAAATTCGTGCGCGGAATGTTGTACCAATCAGATAATGTATCTGGAGGTCCCTACATTAAAGTCAGTCAGGCAGCCCGACCCAAAATATGTCGCATTAAATATTCCAGAAACATGGTGTGCAGTCAGAGTAACTATGAACATGAAAAAAAAAATCATGATGGTGCCAGCTCGGGTCCCATAACGGGATGTTGCCAGCGTCATACAGGTTGGGATTTAATTTCATCACAAAACACACAGTCGGCTGTAGGCAGGAGGGAGCCAGCACGTACCTTTTTCTTCTGGGGGAGCTGGGGAACACGAACAGACAGCTCCTCGGCTTTCTTAACCTGAGGAACTGTTTGCTCCCCAGCCTTCGGGGCCGCTGGCGCCGCGACAGTCAGCGGCTTCGACGCAGCAGGCTTTGCGAGTGCTATTGCTCCGGCATCTGCATCGCCACTCCCGGCAAGACGAGCCTCGGCTTCCGCGAGAAGCCGGTCAATTTCTTCGTCTGGCAAACCAAGTGTGGTCGCCATGGTGCTCAAACCAAACCGCAATCGTATGCGCGGAACGTGAAAGATGAGGGTGGGAAAGCTTGAAAGTTCGGCGATCGATTAAATTAGGAGGGAAAAAAATTGAAGCGAACGGATGGAGCCGTCTGTCATGTGGGGTTTCAGAGCTGCCGAACCTTGGCTGTAGGCCAACGGACCCACAGCGTTCGCTGGCAAAAGCGGGTCTCTGACGAAACCAAGCTGGCACGTGCCTCTCGGCGGCTGGAGAAACATTGTTGCTTGCTGCCTCAGGTTGTTATTTGGTTCTCTCACCTTGTGTCACTACAGCCGCGAACAAGTGAGGCTGGAGCGATCGACAACTCAGAAGTGACATAAAGACAGCCAATCCTCGCTTGGATTCAACGCATGCGCCACACCACACAGTGACCTGTTGTCCGCCCTCGCTGCCCAACGAGACTGACCGCTTAAACAAATCATTTTGGCGCTTGGGTTCTTCCCGAAGACTCAAGGAACTTCTGCACTTTTCCATCAGAGTTCCGCGCGTAACTGCTTCGATTGCTTCGATTTTCGCAGAAAGGTATGTTTGATCGTGTTCATTTTTCTGGACAGTACCGCCCGCCCCTCTGTTGCGCCAATCCTCTACGTCCATTTATTCAAGCTTCAACCAATCCGCCCGCCCCGATCTCACCAATCATCTCATACCGCTCGCAACGAGAGCTGAGTGGCTCGCGTTTCTGTGGGCAGTCCAGGCAGGCGAGTCGTTCAGACACCCTCTTTGAAGCTCCACTCACCCATTCGCTCGGTCTTTGCCCTTGCTCCCCCGTCCGAGACGCGCCCACCCAATCACGCTGCCCAATCAGGGAAGCACCCAGGAACGCTGGGTTGCGACCATCGACAGCGCCGAGTCGCAAAGTAAACAAATGTGCGGGCCGATCGCCGCATATACAGCGATCTTGCATCTAGACGCTAAAACTTTTAGCAGAGATATAGTGTAAATTCGAGGGGAGTGTGCGCGATATCCAAGTTTCCGCGAAACATCGTCAACCACTTCAGTACCGAGAACCCCGCTTCGCAGCCGTGACACGTTGAAGACCGTCTCTCTCCAGTGGTGTCCAGCTTAATCGTCGCATCAAATCATGGATCCGCATAACCAGTCTCAGCATCCACAGCAGCCCCGGCAGATGCCGGCCTACGATCTGAGCAATGGCGGCCACTATGGTGCAAGCGCAGCGGTGAGTCTCCCAACTTTCCATTGACTCTGACAACGGTGCATCAGACCAAGACACTAATACCCGTCCCAGATCTCAGCGCAAGGATTTGCCCCTTCAGAGCTCTACACTGGCACATGGGCCAATGTGCATCAGGGTCTCACCGGGCACTACAAGGATATCCTGACAGCCTACTGGCAGCAAACCATCCATCACCTCGAGAATGACCAGCACGACTACAAGATGCACCAGCTCCCCCTGGCCCGGATAAAGAAGGTTATGAAGGCCGATCCCGATGTTAAGATGATCTCTGCTGAGGCTCCGATCCTCTTTGCCAAGGGTTGCGATATCTTCATCACCGAGCTGACCATGAGGGCTTGGATCCATGCTGAGGAGAATAAGAGACGCACCTTGCAGCGTTCGGACATTGCTTCGGCGCTGGCGAAGTCCGACATGTTTGACTTCCTCATCGATATCGTCCCGCGCGAGGAAGCCCAAACCCACAAGCGGAGCAGCAATCATCAGGCTGCTGCCGCGGCGGCTGCAGCCCAACAATCAGCTGCCCAGACCCAGATTCCCGGTGTTGGTGCGCCTAACCATACTGGCGGCCACCCGATGGCCACGACCGATTACACACTTAGTGGTCAGCACATGGGCACCGAGGCCGACTACCGCCAGACCCAGACCATGTACACAGGCCAGGTCCAGACGGGCGCGCCGGCGTATGGCCAGCCCCAGGCGCAGATGTACAATGTCGACGACATGTATACCTATGGAACCATGCCTCCGCAGCAGGTACAGACCAGCAGTCCCTTTCCTCCCCCCATCGGAATGTCAGTCTAACCCCACCCAGCAGAGCGCTTAGGCAGCGCCCCTGAAGCAGGAGGGGCAGGGCCAGATGCCGGTGATTAAGGATGAGCCGTTCGAAGACCTAGGCGGGTTCGATCTCCAGAACGTGCAGGAGGGGACGCTGCCGCAGACAGAGTCGGTTGACCTGAATTCCAAAACCACAGGTTATGCAAGGCAGATGTGAAAACAGTGGAGGATATGGTTTCGCCATCATTTTCGCGAGGGTCTGGGTTCTGGCTGGCGCACTTATGGATTTGATGAACGGATATTCGGCGATGGTAGGCAGGCAAGGGGGATGGAACGGATGGACGGATGGATTTGATGATAGTGCTTACTTTCCCCGTTTGCGAGTTTGCGACTCTCTCATGACAAAACGCACTACAGTTTGTTTTTTTTTTCTTTTTGCGAAACGTCTCCTTTCTCCGAAGTCACCCTTATGACGGAAGTGGGCGGCGGTGTTTGGTTATAGTGTGGTTGTTCTCACGTATCAATTTGTTAACCCATCTGTACCGTGTAGAGTGAATTATCCCTCGTCATTAATACCGTGAGAGTCATCTATTTGTCATACATACAGTGATTTGATATCATAACATCATGGAGGCTCATCCGCCTGTATGCGATGGGGTATCGAAAGATGTCTTCATCTACCTCAGGCCGAAGCGCGAGCTGAAATTAGCAAGCGGCGCTGACCGGCCCGGGTTCTCGACCAGCGGCACGAGTCTAGAAGACGTAAATGTCAGCTTCATCATTACCCTTGGATAAGAGATGGATACATACTTCTCCAGGAGGATTGGCCCGTTCATAGCATCCACGCGGTTGTACTTCTTGTTGCGGAGTGAGATATCGTAGAACTCTTCGTGGTTGTCGGACTGCATCAAGGCAATGGTTTGCTGCAGCTCCTCCAGGTTCTGCTGGAGCATGAACGCATTGTCCAGTTTAGAGACGAACTCCGCCAAGTGTTGTACGTCGAGAGCCATGGCTGCCACGCCATTGGGATTGATCTTTTTGACGTCTGGGGACAGGGGGAGTGCCTGGAAGTACGAGAGGTCAGTCAAAATTCCGTGAGATCTTATAGCGGTAGACTAACCAAGATCTTGGTGGCTGCATGATTGAGTGCATCGAAATAGATGAGCTCTTTGATTTCTCTGGGAAGACCTAGAAGAGTCGAGCTCATGATGTTTTCCAGGAACTGGGTTAACGTCTTCATGTAGCTGCTCGTTCCTGTTGGCTTGCTTGTTGCGGTCCTGTGAACCCGGTGTTAACTCAACCCAAGGGAAAATTTGAGACACAAGCCATACCAGTCATAGTCGGAAGTCTCCACGAGATCGTCAATCTTAGAGTTGACGAGCTCAAAAATGCGCTTTTCGGCAGTCTTCTTGTGGCTCCTAAACTGCTCTGTAGCCTTAAGGTTGATGGGACCTCCTGTCGACGTTGATAACCGAACCTCGACTAGTTGCTGCTCCAAGTGCTGGCAAGCAATCTCGAAGTGCTCAATGTTCGTCAGGATCTGGACTATTTGGCCCAGATATTGGGTGTTTAGCCGATCAACCAAGGTTTGGCAAACGATATCCGTTAAGAGCTCGTCCAATGTCTAAACAAACGGTGAGTTTAATGTTTCCAAGAACTATAGGGCGGGGCACAATACCTTCTTAAGGGTTTCATCAACGGCGGCTGGATGCTCAAAATTTTCCTTGCTGAACTCGTAGAATTCGTTGACGAATTGCCTGATTGCTAAACAGCAGAGAGGATACATTTTAGAAAAGGGAAATACGGTGGGGAGCCTAGAGTAAGTTAGTTGCTGACTCTTCCACTAAGTCATCACTGGCGAATACATACGTGACTTCTTCTGGAGGTCTCTCACTGGAAAATTGGGTGAGGCTGAGAACGTTTTCGTAGTCTTCCTGGGTCGTGATATCCATGGGCATGTAGTCGTCCGTCGAGACGATCTTTGAAGACGATTAGCAACGGTAACGAAGTTTACCAGCTATCTGACCAACCTCGTAGAATTCAGAAGTATAACGGCGCTTCTGAACTTCCGCGTACTTGCTGAAGAGCTCAAGCTGGAAATTGTTGATCATGGTAGGGGAGTATCCCCAGCCCTATCACCGAGGTCAGGCACAGTTGCGTGTCATATTACAGACAAACGCACCTCCATCGTCTGCATGAACAGAGCAATGTCTTCCTTGATGGCGAAGAGCAGCTGAGGGTCATTAACTTCATGTAATGATTTCGAAATGATCCGAATAGCTGTTTCACACATTTGGTCCCACATTTCCTCAACCTGTCCATGTGTTAGAGGACAACACGACACTTGGCTATGTGGATAGAACCATACATCAAAAGATGAACGAACAGCTGGGGCACATTGCATCGTGGCTTTTTCAACGATGGCAAACCCAGCGATGTTCTCTAGCAGTTCTTTGAGACCGTCATCGTTGCCATTGGTGAAGATGCTCTCTGAGCTAGGCATGATGAGGTCCCTCTGCTGACGTCTGGTGGCGGCATACTCGGCACGGAACTTGTCAACTTGGCCAAGTGAGTCATGGATATGTAAAGCTTCATGCAAAGGGGTGAAGTCGACTTGGACCTCCTCATTGTGCAAGAGATCAAACTCATTATCTTCATCAAACACTAACTCAACCGCAGAGTTGAGCTTGAAACGCGCCAAACGCGGGTCTGCATTTGCACGCTCCTTCTGCCTAGCTCTCCTTTCTTGGGTAAGATAAAAAGAAACCTCGCCAAGTACTTGGGACGCTTCTCGAATGCGGAAAAGCCAGGTATTGAGATCTGACATCACTGCCTCAGATATAGCCTTCTGAGAAGCTGGTATCGACTTTTGGATCATGTCGGCTAGCTTGTATTGAGTCGCATATTTGTTCTGGATTATGGGCAACAAGTACTCGTTTTGGAGGTCTTCCAGTGACTTCAGGGCGGCATAGTATTTCTTCTTCTTTATGAGGCCGTGGGCGTTGTTGACGGCATGTAATATCTTTAGCGACTCCTCAAGGGCGCTGGATACTTCAGCGATATTTTGTTTCACTGCGCGCGTATTAACTAGGGCCTTCTTCTGCTCGGCGAGCTTCTCGGTGCTGGCCTGGATTGATTGGTTTAAATTAAGGATTTCGGACGTCAAAGCCACTGTGCCCTCGCGCACTTTCTGAAGCTGGTTTACTGAACTCAGAAACTCTTCATGCTTTGTTAACCCGATGCGCTCGATATCGGCCTCGCGGTCCTCGGCATATTGAGAGAGGCTCTGGACAAGGGAACCGATCCGACTGCTAGTCGTGGCATCTTTCAATACCGGGATCAACTGATCGAGAAATTCCGAATCTGTGGGGGCAAGGATGATCTGTAATGCCAACGTTAGTGAGATCAGCAGCAAGGGACAGCAACAGAAGGCGACAACGACAACGCACCTGACTGACGGCCGAGTCGAAGTCATCCCATGCCTGAGGCTTTCTCGGCATCTTGACCCCGGTTTGCCGACTGTTTTGCTGAAGTTGGGACAAATTACTTGGTCCTCTGTTGTCGCGCCGACGCGGCGATACAAATTTTGTAGAAAGCGCCCCAAAAAGATTAGGAGGGTAAAAGAACTGAGTGTTCTTGGTCGTGAGATGAGTTCGCGATGTTTGGTTGACTGTTGTGGCCTCCTGGCAACAAGACCAAGAGGTGATCCGTGCGTCTCCTACGTAATGAGGTTCGACAGCAACCAGGGTTGGATGAGTATGGGTATGGTGTACCCTACAGATCGTAATCCGAGAACAACTTTGTTCTTGTATTACTGTACTTTCATGAAAACAGAATTGGTTATAGCACACAGAGCAGCAAGATCTCCCGGTCTGCTGACACCAGTCCCAAACTTTGCCACCTTTCAGTATAAGAGGACCCTACAACTGCTGTCGGCTGGCAGATGCCTGGCACCCCCCCCCCTTTCCCTGGCCCCTGAAAATATAAACAGTGCCCCTCGAGCTCCAATCTCATGACGACAGGAGGAGTAAGAGACCGGGAAAATCTCCATCGAATATCGAATCTTCTTCATCTCTCTGCCTTGTGTTTCTCTTACAAAATGTGGAAGAAGTAAGCTGATCTTTAAAAGACCGAACGGTCAAACCCTTGCCCCTGAGTGCCATCGCTGGTAAACAATACCACGGTAGGTGATTCTTGCGTTGTTCATGGCAGGATGATAAGTACGGCCTATTTTTCAATTAACTTTTCTTTTTTTTCATGACATGAATTGAAAGCATTTATTTGATCAATAAGATCTGTCTCAACTATGAGCTGGTCAACGCCGGCCGTCAGGGCAAAGTACTCTTAGGTACTTAACTCCCTTAGATGAAGTTGATAGGCAACTTGTTATACCCAGATTACAACCTTGCCTCGCATGGCTGCCTGAAAGTCCTATCTTCTAAGAGGTCTTTGGGTAGTTAGTGGTTTCCTTAGAAGGGAGACATGGAAAGAACGCGACAACACGACGTTTGTGGAATCGCACCTTCCCTAAAGCACGACGAGCCCGCGGAGGGTCTTTGAACTTTTTCCATCTGAAGTGCTCGAAGAAAGCGGCTTTTTAGTACCTAGCCTGCGGCATGGCTTTCCTGTTTCATTCTTTTCAGCCTTGCTTGTCTCCTACAAAAAGCAGCAACCGCCACACACACAAGGCTGCTTGGTCAACTGGACATTCTTCCGTTGCCCACAGCGATTTCCACTGCCACCCCACGAGGCACCTCCCTCCCATCTACACGCCCACTTCGTCCTGGAGCCATACTCTCAAATCCCACATCGTGGTTTTTGGCCAGACCTTGCGTCGAGGACAGAAGACCATTCCCTTAACCCTAAAGTCGGTCACGCAGCAGTCTTTATACAAGGCATCACGCGTGCTTTCCGCAGGTTGGGATCGCGCCAATCGCAGCTTCTTTTTTGTCGTGCCCACACGACAGCATACGCGGCTTCCTATCACCCACGATTTTGGATCGTTCCCATCCCCTCTCTCTCTTCATCTTTCACTTTCCTGGTATCCAGCTTGCACCCGCCTGCGAGAAGTACACTCCTTTCAGTCCTCTCGTAAGGTCCCATCGAGTATCCCAACTTGGTTGGTTTATCATCGACTTCCTTCCAGCAAACAGGATTACCACTTCACGGACTCAACATGTCGCAAGCGCGAGAGGGCAACGGGTCTTTCAATCCGGCTTCTCCCCACTCATCGGCCGGTGGTGCCGACTCGTATAAGCACGAGGGCACTCCGGATACCCGACTCACTGCCTTTTCGCCGGAGGACAGCTCAGCCAAATCAAACAAGGCGTTAACTACCATCAATGTGCTTGGTTCAAATCACACCTCCCACGCCCATGGCCAGGGTGAAGAGACCAATGGTGCCAACCCCTCCGCAACCGCCGCAGAGAAAGATCCCTTCGTCTCCAACAATGCCATCGTCAAGCAGGAGCAGAAGCTGTCGCCCACTGCTTCAGCCTTTCGCCCTGACTCTGTTCCCATTGTGGCCCGCGGCTCTTTGGGCGGCCCGACTAACCTAACTGTTGGCCCGGTTGCGAACCGCCAGCTGTTGGCACTCCCCTCTATTCCAAAGTTCAGTCATGAGTTGGGTATCTCTCGTTATATTGTTATCTACTCGCTCTCCCGTCCTATTTCAATCTCAGAGATTGAGGTTCATCTCAAGGTAAGTCCAAGACGACATTTACCGTGCAACGTCGACTGTCTCAACCAACTAATAGCCAAAAAAAGAAATTGGAGAAGTTTGGTCTCCCACGTAAGGGTAGACGTAACTTCGTTCAGAAGGAGGGCAGAGTCTATCTTCGTCTCACCCATATCAAGGATGCATGCAACCATACCGAAGCCATCAGAACTGAGGCTCCTGAGTACCGTTTGGAGTACATCACTGCCGCCGATTTCCACAAGGTTCAGTTTGCCTCATCAATATCGTGTGGGATCTGTTGCTGATAGGCAAATAGGCTTGTGATTCAGCCTCCACTGACATTGAAAATGTTGGTGATGGCCAGATTCTGATTACTGCCTTCGGTCAGGCCGCCAATATGGGCACACCTCACGTTGAGACCGTTGTTCAGACGTTCCTAGAAACTCAGGGAGAGGTGTTCGCCCTTCACCGCCAAAGCGACGTAAATGAATACGCCTTTCGTGCTCTGGTCGAGTTCTGTGATGCCGATGTCGCCATGACCGTGGTTCAGAAGTTCAACAAAGCCACGCTCGGGGTAAGTTGTCATCACAGCAAGCGAAGTAAACCATGGAAGTTCCTCTAACCATTCGTGTAGGGAGTTCATTTGATTCTTGCACACCACCAGGCAGGCGCCAATCCCTCATCGACCGTAGCACAGCCTATGGATGGCTACTCGGTCGCTCGGGGTCCGGTTCAGAACATTGCCAGCATCTTACACGGCATGGGCCCTCCGGACCTCACTCACATGGCCAACCCTCTGTTTACGGCCAACCCTCTCACTCACTCTGCCATCGGTTTTCATGGCGCTCAGCAGCCGATTCCCATGTATCCTGTCCTTTATCGCAACCCGGTTCCGGCTTCTAGGGGTCTTATGCTCGACCAGACTCCAACTCGCGGCCAAGGATTAGGTGTGATGAATCCTCTCAGCTCCATGGCAACGGGCACACAGCTTATGAGTCCGGTGTACGCCACTCCGCCATCAACTCCGATCACATCAGTTCACAGCAATTTCACAAGCCCCAGGAGCCTCCAGTCCTACGGCCGCCTTGAGAACCGCCGCCAACATGCCATGCGTATTCCCCGGTCCCCGTATTACAACCACAATAACAACCACAACGTGGTTGATGTGAACCGCATTCGGGAGGGCATCGATGTCCGGACAACAGTATGTTCCTCCCACTTTTCTCATCAGGCTGCGCAGTTCAACCTGACACTTACAGATCATGTTGCGCAACATCCCCAACAAGGTGGATCAGGCCATGTTGAAGCAAATTGTGGATGAATCCAGCTGGGGCAAGTACGATTTCATGTATCTTCGCATTGATTTCGCCAATGACTGCAAGTAAGTAACGGATTTTGAAATGCAACGTGGGATGCAGAAACTAACAGGAAAAATCTGCAGCGTTGGTTATGCGTTCATCAACTTTGTGGATGTGAGTAAGCTCTAACCCGTCTCACTGGCCTTCAAGCTGACATCTGGACAGCCACTGGACATTATAGATGTATGTAATTTTATCTACAACGATCTTGTCTTTTGAGTGCTGACAAAAGCTCCAAGTTTGTGAACGCACGGGGCAACCAGCGCTGGAACTGCTTTAAGAGCGACAAGGTAGCGGAGATCTCGTATGCCAGTAAGTATCGTCCTGGGGTATCGTCGACAACATGTGTCGTTCTAACACCTAGAAAGCCATACAGGGGAAGGATTGTCTTGTCCAGAAGTTCCGTAACAGCTCCGTTATGTTGGAAGCACCTCACTACCGGCCTAAGGTAAGCTGCTATCACACCCGCTTCTTTGGTTGCCTTCTAAAACAATTCCAGCTCTATTATACCATCAACGGGCCCAAGCCTGAACTGGCCGGTCAGGAGGAGCCTTTCCCCCCGCCTGACAACCCGTCCAAGATGAAGCGTAGCTGCGAGAATGCCGAACATGTTGGTAGGTACTATGCCTTTTGGCATCGTGTCGGCTCTTTGAAGTTGGCTAATAAACTCTTCAGGTCTCTTCACCCCGAATGCGGGCCAGCACTTCCGCGATGAGCAACGTCGCCGCCGTTCTCAGTTTGACCGCGGCACCAGGCTTGCAGCTCTCGAAGAGTTCGACTATGAAGCCAACAGACGCGCTGGGGGCTTCTTCGGTCCCCAGTAATCGACAAGATGTAGGGCGCTAAGTGGGACCAAATGCATTTTGATATTGAGTTTTCGGCACTCCATTGGCATTGGCTTCACTTGCTTCGCAATCTTTGACAAGTTCAAGGAAGATGACCATCATCTTTATTGCAATACGCCGGTTTGCAGCCTAACATGGAGCATCTCGTTCGGATTTGAGCCAGAATGAGAGCCAGCTTGCCGTGAAATTAGTGGAAGAAATGGATGCACGCAACAGGAATGGCGATGGGTGGATAGGCAGGTCCAACTTGAAGGAATTGGACATGCCGAAGAGGATCAAACCTGGATGATCTAGGAAAGGTGGTCCCATATCGCAAGGCCTGTTTTTTGAGGAGTCAAAGGGATGTCTTCAGGTGCAAGCACTCATTCCTGTATACATAGGCCTTCGCTTTGGCAGTTTAGCTTGGTCTCTTGCTCGTTGGCCTCTCAACCAGATGAATTTTCTCCTCTCTCGGGCGATATACAATCAATACGTGCATAATTACTCTTGAGGCTTCCTTGTTACTGAATGAAGCAGAACAGACGCATGATTATAAAACTTCCCATTACAAGCTAAGTCGTACCGTGGCATCATGCTTGGGTGGCTGTCATAAACATTAACTAGCTCGGGTCTTCTGGGAGCGCTGGCAACGGTTTCATGTTAAGTCCAGCCAGTTGCGCAACGCTTGACCGAGCCCGATCCGGCGGTGGTTTCTCTTCCTCCCCTTTGGTCCCTTCCCTTTCCCTTTCCCCTCCCCCTTCCCCTTCCTTTCTCCTTTCGGATGGTGGCGTTGAAGGCATCCCAATATCCTCAATATCATCTCCCTGTTCTGTGCTTGGCCTCGTTGGTGACTCTTCACCAGAGTCTCCGTTGTTGGTGGTAAGTTTATGTACTGTAGGTGTCCCCTCCCGACTGCCATACTCAGATACCGTCGGTGTCAGTGGTAGGGACTTATCCCTGTTAGTGGCCAACACCGTAGATCGGTATCGTGGCATAGCAGAGGCTGCGAGCCCCCCACTGCCGCTACTGGTTCCGTTATTATCGCTAGCTGCGCCGACAGTGAACGGGGAAGACGCCGAGGGTGTAGGAGACAACGGACGGCCATAGCCGTAGCGTCGGTACGGTGAGAAGGCCGATGATCCCCCTGCTGCAGTGCCAAAGCTTCCCGGGAGGGAAGCAAGTGATGAAGGGCCGCCGTCGAGGACGGACAAGCCGCCGCGACTGAAAATGACGAGGACGAGGCAGGCGAGGAGGAGCACGCTCTGCAGAATCGCCATGCGCTTCTGGAAGACAACTTCATCGGCAAGCACGTTGAGGCGTGACGTGAGTGCGACGATCTCGCGCTGAGATTGCTCGCGCTGGGTCTCGAGGGCGAGCACGGTGCTCTGCCAAATCTGGTCGTACTGCGTGCGCACGTTACGCAGTTCGGTGAGAACGGTCTTGTTCAGGCTATCGAGGAAGGCGTCGATGCGCGTTATGTGCTTGCGCTCCATCTTCAGGAGGACGTCCTGGAGGAAGCGGGACTGTTGCTCGATATACTGGAGGGAGAGCGAGGTGTTGGATTCGAGGAGCTGGAGGCGCTTGTTGACGGTTTTGAAGAAGGATTCTTGGACAGTTGGTGAAGCGGAGGGGGAGGTGGATATGGAAGTGGTTTTGTTGCGGTTGGTGGTCGTCGTTGCGGAGGAAGATGCCTCTGATGCGTCCGCATGGACATCAGAGGATTTGCCGTTGAAGCTTCTCGCGGTGCTGTTGGTGCCAGCACCATTAGGTTGTGCATTTGGGCCTACAGGAGAGGGATTCGAGGGCTTCTCCTGGGCCATGGCCGATTCCGACGATAAATGAATCATAGGAGCGCTAGCTCCGTTAGCTGGCTCGTCAGAATTTGCGCTTGAAGAGGACCATATAGTCGCTTTCTCGTTGCCAGCAACGGGTTCATGTAGATGGCCATTCGCACTCGGTTGAACAGGTGTCGCCTGAACAGCCGTTGGCGAGCGTAACGGGCAGGCTTCGAGAGACAGATCGCTATAAAAGACCGGTAACCATGGCGTAAGGCTCGTTTCGGTGACCGCTTCCGTGAAATTATCCTGGACTTGGATAAGAACTGTCGACGATGAATTATCGCTGACTGACAAATTGTCCTGTTGGACATCCGACACTGGGGCGGCCGGTTCTTGAGGTGATCCTTCGACCTGTTCAGGCTCGTTGTCGTGGCTAGGTTCCTTCCAGGTGTCCAACATGCGAGTGCCGTGGACACGGAGCAACGACACCGGGCAGTAAAACTCGTTGCCATAGTGGGTCAGGAATTCAATGCGGATATATTTGGCAAAGATATGAGGATGCTCAACCAAAAATGCCTGAATGTCTCGCGAGTTACGGGCCTCGAAGGTGCCTAACTCAACCCACTTGTTGTCCTTGACGGGGTAGCGGTCGCTTGCGCTGACCCTGAAGTGGCGTATCATGCTAGAGAAGAATTCAAAATTGGCGATGACGATGGTGTCGACAAGGATATCGTCACTAAGTTCAACAATAACAAACTTGTTCTTTTGTCGGCACTCCAGCAGCATGTAAGAATCCTTGTTCTCGACCAGGATGGCTTTGGCGTTCTTAGCGCCAGGACTCGTCTTCAGAACAGTTGCGCCAGCATCGAACGACGAGTAAGAGAACCTCTCCTTGCAGGTCTTTCCGGCATCCTTGCTGCGGTAGTACTGGGTTTTGCCGTCATCGTAGAGGACTTGTTCCTCGCGGACCTCGCCTTTCTTAGAATCAGGGGCCACCGACCCAGACTTTGGCGATGTTATCTCGGACACCTTCTCGGCTAGGGCATCGAAATCCAACGAGATCTCGCCCTCTTCGCCGAAACTGTCGCCGCCGTTGTCAAGCGACGGGTCTCGCCCTCCCCTGTGGTGCGATTCACGCTGCTTATGCGCCTTGACATGTGCTGGGTCGTGGCCAGACTTGCGCAACATCATCTCCTTCCATTCTTCGAAGGACATGAAGGAGCTAGCCGCCAGCTCCTCCTGGCCGTCCTGTTCTTTCGATGTACCATTATCTTGTGTTGTCCTCCCCGTGCTACCATTCACAACACTCTCTGAACTCGTCGCCGTCGTCGTCGCCGTCACCGTTGTGGTAGTAGTGCTCGAAGCAGTCGTTTCGGATGCAGCCGCCGTAGTAGGACTCGCCCAAGAGGTCCGTAGACACTGCTGTGGAAGGGTATGTGTGATGTAATTGATAGTTCGGGACTCGCATACGTCGGTAACGGTCACGGCCGTCCCGTTCGACCCGGATCGCGGACCGCCATGAACCAAGACCGCATGGAGCCCTAGAAGCAAAAATAGCGCCGGCGCGATTTGCTTCTTTGTCCAGTCTGCTGGGGCGCGCATGCTTTCCTCAGGTTGACGCGCGGGATGCCAGCAAATCCATGGCGCGCAAGAGGATTATAAGTTAGGCGTTATTGTCCGCAAGGTAGCTTCTGCTGTAATATCTTAGGCCTGCGGAGACGTCCTCAGGGGCTAACGTGTATGGACGACGACCAGGCGGTATCCCGTTGTTGACTTATGACGTCGAATGGGTGACTGACCAAGCGCTCAAGGAAAGGTTGGCCTAACAGCTGGCAGAGGGTCCGCACTTGACAGGTTGGCTGTCGTCATTACCTTCAAGAAGGGAAGGGATTAGCAAGGATTTCTGGGACACGCTCAGATCCGCTGCCAAGAGATCACCCCCACTTGTCTGGGTTAGGGTTGATGGTGGGCGGATTGGCCGGTTGACGGGACAGAGAACACCGAAGCAGAGCGCGATCAGTAGAAGGAGGCATCTTGAAGCGCCCAAACATCGTGCGAGGCCCGGGCTGGTGGGCGGACTGGGTTCCCATCCGCAAGATGGGAAGCGGACATTGGTCGAGGCCAGGGCTGCGAAATCAGCCTAAATGCCATCAGACGAGGCTGCTCCATCGCGGACTGCCGGCATGATGCCCCGCCATGAAGGCACATGAACCTCCATGACCTGCATGCCACGAACAGCCTGGGGTACCCCACGTCAGAGGGGGGTTCATATTTCAATTTCTCTCTCTTTTTTCTTCGCTGTCTTCCTTCTTAATTCCTTTCCATTCTCCTGGAATATACTGCAACGTCTTGTCATAATTGACATTTTTGGATACCTTTTTTTTTCCCCGCCTACAGCACTTACCTCCCCCGCCATCACTTGTGTCCCGCGTTCCTCACAGCCAGAACCCCACTAAGTTCAACTCCAGCAACAATGAGCAACGGACCCCTCTACCTGGGGTTTGATCTTTCGACCCAGCAACTCAAAGGTGCGTCGATGGAGCTCGGGAACCGAATGAAAGAGAAAAGGATTCGGCAACTGAGACTTACGCAACTAATTAGCGGTTGTTGTCCAGTCTGACCTCCAAGTTGTCGCCGACGCCAAGGTCGACTTCGACCAGGACTTCGGCGCTAAGTATGGCATCAAGAAGGGCGTCCTTCACAATCATGCTGAGGGTGAGGTCTTCGCCCCGGTCGCTCTGTGGCTCGAGTCTCTAGACCTCGTTTTGCAGAGGCTAAAGGAGAAGAATACGCCTTTGAACCGCATCAGGGGCATCAGCGGCTCTTGCCAGCAACATGGCAGCGTGTACTGGAGCCACCAGGCACAGAGCCTTCTCGCTGCTCTTAAGCCAGAAAAGGCGCTTGTTGAGCAGTTGGCGGATGCTTTCTCGCATCCGTATGCACCCAATTGGCAGGACCACAGCACACAACAGGAGTGCGACCAGTTCGATGTGAAGCTAGGCTCCCCTGAGAGGCTGGCCGAGGTGACCGGAAGTGCTGCTCATCATGTAAGGAACATCACACAGCCTTCCCGCAAAACCGGGACGCAAGTAAGAGGTAAAGATGGCTGACCTAACCCTCCTAAACAGCGATTCACTGGAACCCAAATCATGCGCCTTAAGCGCAAACTCCCTGATATGTATGCCAACACCTCACGCATCTCCCTTGTCTCTTCCTTCCTCGCTTCTCTCTTCCTCGGTGCCATCGCCCCCATGGATATCAGTGACGTCTGCGGAATGAACCTGTGGGACATTCCCAGTAATGATTGGTCCAACCCGTTGCTCGAACTTGCAGCGGGTGGTCCTGAAGGCGCCGCAGAGTTGCGCCATAAACTTGGAGAGGTAGAAAAGGATGGTGGTGCCAGCCTAGGCCGTATCAGCAGTTACTTCACAGCAAAGTACGGGTTCAGTCCCAACTGCGAAATCGCGCCATTCACGGGCGACAACCCGGCAACCATCCTCGCTCTACCTTTGCGCCCGCTCGACGCCATCGTCAGCTTGGGCACCAGCACCACCTTCCTCATGATCACGCCGGTGTACAAGCCGGACCCAAGCTATCACTTCTTCAACCATCCAACAACTCCTGGCCAGTATATGTTCATGCTTTGCTACAAGAACGGTAGCTTGGCTCGTGAGAAGGTGCGCGATGCGCTGCCCAAGCCGACAGATAGCCCGGACCCGTGGGCGAACTTCAATAAGGCCGCCCTGGCCGTCCCACCGCTCGACGTTCGCTCCAATTCAGACCGTGCCAAGCTCGGGTTGTACTTCTACCTCCCTGAGATCGTTCCTAACATCCGTGCAGGTACTTGGAGGTACACCTGCAACCCGACAGACGGCAGCGACCTTCAAGAGGAGACCGAGGAGTGGCCAGTTGAGACGGATGCCCGCGTCATCGTCGAATCGCAGGCTCTGTCGATGCGTCTGCGCAGCCAGAACCTTGTCAGCAAGCCCGATCCGTCTGGCAAGCTCCCTGCGCAGCCCCGGCGCGTTTACCTCGTCGGAGGCGGGTCGCTGAACCCAGCTATTCAGAGCATCCTTGCCGACGTACTGGGCGGTGCCGAGGGTGTGTACAAGCTGGATGTTGGCGGCAATGCCTGTGCCCTGGGAGGGGCCTACAAGGCCGTATGGGCGTTCGAGCGTGTGCAGGGCGAAACGTTCGACGAACTCATCGGGAAGCGTTGGAAGGAAGAGGGCGCCATTCAGAAGGTCGCTGAGGGTTATCGCGAGGGTGTGTTTGAGCAGTATGGAAGCGTTCTCGGCGCGTTCGAGGAGATGGAGCAGAGGATTTTGAAGGTCGCGAAGAACACATAGGATGCTTGTATGGAAGCGTTTGAATTGAAGAGACTGATGTCGGATGGCAAGGAATCGTCCGTTGTCTCACATTATATATTGTTGAAACCAGCTGGATCGTGAACTTCTGTACGCTGCCTCTCTGGGGCGTACCCAATCTGCTACACGGCCCTTTTGTCAAGCGGTTGCCAGTCTTCTTTACCCCCCTGCAATGTTAAAAAGGGAACAGTCCTTAGTCGAGAATCCTCTCTTGCTTTCGAGGATGAGTGCTTCATGACATCACATGAATATCTGGTTTCTCCAAGCTTATCATCTACGTGAGGCTACCCGATGGAAGAGCTTCGATGATAGATTTTTTTTTTTTACAACTCTGTGAACTGTCAACTATGTGGATCAGTCAGCCGACATCCTATGAATTTGCAGATGAAAATAACGGTGACAAAAAAAAGGCGTGCTCAGATTAGATCAAGTAACTCTCACGTCATTGACCTCGGCGAAGGTGACCCCAGAGGATACCCTCGGTTTCTTCAACGCCGACTTTGGGTCTTCGATGCGATCAATGGTCATCATACACGGAAGTTTGGGTGGGAGAAGATGGAAACAAAGGAAGAATACCTTGCGACTACTTGAAAGATATCGAGGATGTTATGGTTAAGAGTGAAGTAACTGTCTATGAATTCAGTGCTGTCTGTAGGTTAACAAATGAGATCGAGAAGGACTGCTTGACAACAGAGTGAAGTAAGCTACAAAGAAAGTCAACTGATCTCTGCCTTTGTGGAAGAAACCAATCAATGTTCGAACCTCATAAGTATAGCCCACCTGTTTGTCGTCATATTGGCTCCTTGTGACACTCGACCTGGGTCTCACACTTCAACCCCACTCTCACATTCTTTGCTGTGGGAGCTGTGCACGTAGTAATGGTGGGGAGAAACGTCAATATCTCTTGAGTTTGTGTCGCATCCGACTCAGAGACAACAACTCTTGTCATACCTCCAGCCCCAAGCCCTGGGAGCATCGACGAAGGACAGACAATGGAAATGACGCCACGGGGCCCGGTTGGTGGTATGTGACATGTAGGTACTTTGGCTGAATAGCCACGCAGGATACCGCGCCGCAAACTGGGCCTCAGCTGCAAGGATGTCCTCGATGTGCGTTGGAGGCGCTGCCTGCTGCAGGGTGTCGGTCGCGCCCGCGTATAAGTAACAACAATGGAGATGGGAGAACTCGAGAAGAAGGCGATCTGCTGGCTGCCTGGGTGGGTATTCACTGTCACCAAACATATGATAGTGAAGCTCTGAGCAACAGCCTATTTTCTAATAAGTACATAGCTGTCTGCCACACATCTGTTGTCAATTCGTTTTCGTCGCTCTCATGTTCTTCAGAAAACTGCTGAGCTGGCCTTTGGATGCTGGATGTTGGATGAAGCTGTTTCATTTGTCGCGCTTCTGCTGCCTGAGAAATTTGGAGGCCCCACTTTGAAGCCCCTCCCAAACACAGCGACAGCACCGCGAGCAGTCTCGGCCGGTCCCCTCAATCAACCCTGTCCCGGAAGTGGGCAGCAGCAGCAGCAGCAGCAGCCTTCTACGTTCATGCGACTGCTGCATTTCGGGTCGCCGTTCGCCTTTTGTCCCAGCCATTGAAAGTTTGGCAGGAAGTGACTTTCACCTGTTTTAAGAGCGCCAACCCTAGCCGACGCGTCTTGAGCAGAACCTATACACCCCGCCTTCCCTCCTTCCCTGGGTCGGTTTTTCTTGCGACGGAAATTTTGGACGGGATTCGGGAGTGCGAGGGTGACTCTGGCCGGGCCCCAATCAAATTATAACAGCGACCAGTTACCGGTGACCAGCAACAAAGCAAGCAACCTGACCTATCACATATTGCCGACCGAAACCGTCGCATCATCGCCGGGACAAGCTGTTTTTGTGCGGTTGTTGGACCCGCGTGATTGTGCGCTGCGTGGCCTTTATATATTGTATACAAAAATACAAATTTTACAGCATTACGGAGCATAGGACGCGAACCGGGAGGTACAAGGTGCGCCATGTCCGACGCTGCCCACGATAGCGGCGGTGGTTATGCTCCGCGAAGCCCAGACCTTTCTTCCTTCCACAACAATGACGATCTGGCTGTTGGCCCCACTCCTGCATTGGTAACCGAGCGGGCACCTCAAGCGCCGTCTGGTCAACAGCTGGCTGCTCGTGGATTTTTTGGTTCTGGATCGCAGCACCACCAGCAGAAGCAGCAGCCATCCACATCACATCCAGGGCCCCAGGAGCCAAACTTTTCGCGTCCGCAGTTGCACACTCCTGCAAACAGCACTTCGCCTTATTTTCCAGACGGGGGCCACCAGCAGTCGCATGCGCTTTACCATCACCACAACGCTCACCACACTCACCACAGAAGCACCAGCCAGCACGAGTACCACACGCCGTTCACGACACCGCCACACTTCCAATCGCAAAACTACCGACCCACAAACAACAGTAACCCCAGCCAGGCCACACCTGTCTTTGATGTCGGTGTAGCCTATTCACACTCTCTAACCACACAACGCGAGTACATCCCACCCTGTGTACCTGCCCAACCGCCTTACCAACAACAGCTGCATCAGCAGCAGCCCTCGTACTATCAGTCTCCCACTTCCTACCGCGGCAGCTTCCAGCAGCACCACCAGCAACCCTATCAGCCGCCTCAGCAGTTCTCTCCACAGCAGCCCCATTACAGCACCGCTGCCGCTCAGGCGCACCAGCCTTACAGTTATACCCCCGCTACAAGTGCCGGACCAACCCAGCAGGCCAGCCAACCTGACGAATTCGATCAGTCTAGTGCAATGCCGCCCAGAAGAGCCGCTGCCGCTGCAGCAGCAGCAGCCGTTACAGCCCAAGCAAAGAACGACGCCATGACCGACGCGTCAGGCACTCTTACATCCACAGCAACTACGGGGACATCATCAAGCGCGTCGGGGAGCACCGCTAACGGCGCCATCCAACCTGGCCCGGTGAAGACCAAGTTCCCAACGGCGCGTATCAAGCGTATCATGCAGGCAGACGAGGAAGTTGGCAAGGTGGCCCAGCAAACGCCTATCGCGGTGGGCAAGGCCTTGGAGTTGTTTATGGTGGCTCTGGTGACTAAGAGTGCCGAGCTGGCGCGTCAACGCAACTCGAAGCGCGTATCGGCGCAGATGTTGAAGCAGGTGGTCGAGTCGGATGACCAGTGGGATTTCCTGAGGGATATTGTGAGCAAAGTTGAGAACGACGACAAAGAGAAGGGCGGCAGAGGCGGCGGCGGTGCTGGCGGGCGTGCCAACAAGGCCGCTGAGAGCGAGTCGGAGGATGAGAGCGGCATGGCCAAGAAGAAGAGGGGAGGTGGTCGTAGGAAGAAGGTCAAAGAGTGATGGGCCAAATCGCACGGGAATTACAAAATATCTGGGTACCTAATTGATGCGAAGGAAACAGCGGGGAATGATATCTGGAGGGCATTGGACGGCAATCCACGACTGGTAACCGGCGTTGGGGTTTTGGGGCTGGGAGGATGGGTCAAACTTAGGAGCATGACATATCGAGCGTACACTGTTTATATGTTGGGTGCTTTGTCGTGATGCAATCCATACTACCTAATTCTCGAAGCAAGCTCGGTGGCTTAAGGAATTACAAAATGAATCTGACTGCCGTGTTGATGGTGTCGGAAGCTGTTGCCAGGACCTTTAAAGTTAAGGTCTCATACGGAGTACGTTCAGCCAACGTCGAGGGCCTGATGAGGAGCACCCCTTGTGTGTTCGACCAGCCGTTGTTGGCCGGTATGTATCGCCCCCGATATATGCAAAGACGTGGGATATCATCCCCATCATTGCATATCAGCTTCCGAATCGACCAATCAGGCAGTTCCCCGAGATAGAATAGAGGCCGGCGGAGACACTCCGAAAGCTTCCACCTGTTATGTGCAGACTCAAAGCCATTTGTCATCCGTCATCCCGACCCGCCGCCCGTTGTGCATTCATAAGATAGAGAGTCCTGGAAAGCGAAGCTGCAGCCACAACTCCAGGCACCTTTCTAGGACACCGACCGTATGGGCCGCGTCTCTCTAGCCCAGCAGATACCGAATGTTTGTTTAGTGGAGGTTGCAATGTGTCGGGTTTTCGGGTCTGTGTAAACCTGTGTCACCCTCAGGCAACAACCCACCCCGAGTTTCCTTAGGCCCCCGAGCCGGGTCCTGACAAAGACCTCGCGCGGGGCCTGTCGATCAGGGCTTGGTGAGTGGTAAGCGACGCGTTTCCCCAGACCTGACGGTGGACCGTTGCAACGAGGACACAAGACAACAGGCCACAAAAACATGGGGGAAATGCAGCTTCCTGGGCAATTTGTACAGCAACTGCAAGAGTGTCCCCATATATGAGACTACGACAACGTATGGCAGGTCCGCTGGAGCGGTAATGAGGCACGCGAGGATGAATCGTCTTGACATTCTCGCTCGGATCGAGCGCAAAGACGACAGCTGCTATTGACGAATGTCTGCTTCCACGCCTGAGACAAATACCTACCAGGCCGATCCTCAGCCTTGCCAGCATTTGTGGCCATCGGGTGTTTTTGCAATTTGAGATCAGTTTGAAAGGGCTGTCTCACAGATCAAGCTTTTCATCTGCTCCCATGTCGGTCAAGTTGACACGAGTCCCATCAATCGTGATCTGTGATCCACACAGCCTGTGATCCGTGACCCAGCCGGATGGCCCCGAGAATGCTGCGTGACGGTTTAGCCGAAGACCCTTGCCCCTGGCATCCGTCTGTGTGCATCTGTGCCCATATTGCAAGACGGGGCGCTGGGTGTGATGAACCTTTGAAGACAGCCTTTGCCAAAAATTGATGTCTTGGTAGTCGGTTGATATGTGTCGTGTGGGGGTGCCACTCCCACTGACGGAAGCAGTCCAGCGCATGCTGCACAAGCCCCAAAGCGATGTAGCGCGCCTTTCTCAGTCTTCCAAGCTTTCCCCGTTTGCTGTAGCGCTAGCCGCACCGGGACTAGACCCTTGTCACCCTCTCTCTGGGCCTGGGGCTTGGGGAAGTACTCACAGATCAGAAATCTCCGTATCTGACCCGCTGGTACTCTGATCCTCGTCTTGTTCTCATCTGCTACTCACCTGCTCACTGCTAGAAAGCATTGAGCGCCGAGCAGTACCGGCGGGGTCCCAGCCGTTCCTAGCCACACCCCCTCCCCCTTCCTTGCACCTGTCCTCATCAAGGTCGACGTACATACAAGAGGAGACTGAGGAGAGTCGGGCTGCTTATCTACGGATTCTCATCCTACCCGCCTGTGACCTATCTTGGGGGTCCTAGGCCGTAGGCACCTACCATCCGGGCTCTTCTCTGCGTGTAACACCCACGCGACACATGCCCCAGCAGAGAGGCACGGAGAGGCACACATGCGACGTGCCGATCGCCTCCACTCTATCACTTACCGTGCCAGCGAGACACCGTCATGGCCGGCTGAGCTGACGGGGCTTGCACGGCGCCGTCCATGATGCCAGCCCAGGGTCGTCCCGCGGCCTCTTGCCCTAGCAAACCGCCCGTAGACTCCGAGGCTATAGCCCCTCTCTCCGATCTCTTCACCAGCGGCTTCGATTTCGCTTCACTAGACACCGCAGTTCACCAGCAGTCCGACCGCTCCATCATCGTCTCTCACAACGGCCGCCGTTATCGCATCGAGAGTATCTCCGACCCGGATCCTGTCCCACCATCGACATCTTTGTCCTCCTCCTCGAGCCGTCCCGCCCAGTATCATCACCGCGTGCCCATCTCCCCTACGTCGGCGCATCCAGCTGTCTCCTACTCCCAGGGTCACCCCCCTCCCGCGATTCCCTCTTCCACAGCTCAGCAATACGAATCCGGCTCGCCCTCATATTCAACATCTTATTATTACGCGTCCGCTTCTGTCAGTGCGCCTGGATGGGGACGATCTCCGGTTTCTTCATCTCATGTTAACTCCCAATACCCCGCTACCACTACTGGTGGCTACTCCATTTCCTTAGGGCAGCAGCAGCGCCCGCCTGCTGACCCTGCCCCGGGTCCGGAGCCCCACACCGCCGCGACCGCTCCTCAACAAGACGTCAGCGCGATGATGGCCCAACTCAGCATCCAACAACCCCTTGGCGTGGTGCCTTTCTACGGTCTGTCCGACGGGGGAGCGGGCGCTGCCGAAGCCCTCGCTGCTAGGCAAGAGTCACACCCACATTCGCCTACGAGCCCGACCCGTACAACACGCTCTTCGAGTATTCCATATGAACAACAGCAACATGAAGCCTATAGCCAGGCTGGATCCCCCCGACTGTCATACAATGGCCAACACGATCATTATCCTTCCACCACCAACCCGGTAACTATCCCCCAAGAATGGCAAAACCCCAATTATTTCAGCTACACCGTCCAAAGCAACGCCCACTGCGTCCAATCCCAGCAACAAGCTTTCACAACGGCCAGTCTCGAGCCTCTTGTCGCCGGCTCCATCCCCATATCGCCCCCAGAGCGAGTAGCCGTATCCGACGCAACATCGCCGATACATTCTCCCTTTTCCCTCGAGAAGGAAGTCGTTCCGGTCAGCTCGCCTCACGCAAATGACTACTACTACTCTCCTCATCAACCCCAAGCCGCTGCCTGTCCGACGTCCTTGGCCCCGCCTCATGCCTTGTCACCGAGGACGCTTTCGCATCAGCCGAGCTATGTCAACATCAATGCTGCCATTTCTGGAGATATCGATACGAGGACGCCCGTCGTGGTAAACCCGTCCCAGCTGCAGCCACCGCCACCGCCATCGATGTTTAGTGATGTGGGGAGCTTGGGTAGGGATAATGTGCTGCCCGGGGAGGATCTTGTATTTGAGGGGTAAGGAGAGATATCCCGGGGTGTTCTTGGGATATTATGTGGTGCTAATGCTTCTGGCAGGCAGGTCAATAGCGCCCGAGCACTTACATCGCCCATCGAGTTCCGTTCAGGGTGGTTAAAGGTGTTTCGGAACAACCAGACAAACGATCTCAGATTTCACTGCAGGGTTGACCGGGAATCGGAAACTTATCGAAGTACGTGCTGCCGGTAGCTCGACGGGTGGTAATATGGGGCTTGTGAAAGTACTGACCATTTAATAGTTAAAGCAAACGACGCTCAGCTGGTCCCAATATATGCGTATGATCCGCGGATGAGCAACGTTGTCTACATCCGCGACAAGGATGGCGATAAGGGATTGAATGGGACCCCCAGTGGTATTTACCGGTTCATGAACGTAGAAGGTTTGTTCAATCTTAATGTTTTGGAATAGTTCGGTTTTTTTTTCTTTGTTTTATTGCTGACTTGAAGCAGACCTATTCAACTTCCAGGGGAAGCTCACCGGCGAGAAAGTTGTGTTTGACATCGCCATCGTCCGGATGGTCACGCTGTGCCGGGTGAGCGCTCAAAGTAAGTTTTACAACTACTCCAATGCCAGACTGCAGATCTGGCACGAAATGGAAGGACGCAAATACGTCCAATCAGACAAAGCCTCTATTGTCACGGCCGGCACGGTGTTATCTGGACCACGCCGCGACAGGGTCTCTGTGCCGAACTCACGCTTGGTCCTATACCTGGGAAGAATGGGACAGTATATTACTATGTTGAGTATGTCTCTGGTTCTCAATATCTGTATGGAACTGGACTAATACGATTCACGAAACAGTTACAGATGACTGGGAAATCAAGACAGAGGGGACAACGGTAGCTAAGATACAGCCAAGGGGCACCAGTCTATGGGATAAAGTCGCGAGGAAGGGGTCCCGCTATCCGTTTGTCAAAGGTATAAAGTGTCATGGTCTCTCTCTTCCCGATGACAGCGAGTGCTAACAACGACGATTTAGCTCATCTTGAAACCAATGGCGCCCAGGAGTACGCAGCCTTCGATATACATGGTC
The DNA here is from genome assembly GCF_000221225.1 of Thermochaetoides thermophila DSM 1495. Taxonomy (NCBI): domain Eukaryota; kingdom Fungi; phylum Ascomycota; class Sordariomycetes; order Sordariales; family Chaetomiaceae; genus Thermochaetoides; species Thermochaetoides thermophila. The sequence continues at coordinate 577,697 of NW_006383032.1, forward strand.
GTCTCGTTGAGATCGACGACGCTGAATATGAGTCATATAAAACATTTGAAATTGAGTTCGAAACTCAGCCTAGTATGATCTATATCCCTTCATTCGACTCCTCCAGGAATCGCTGATGTACCAACAATGACTTTAGGTCTCGACAACTTCGTCCGCAAATGGAGAGAAGTTCTCGGGGTTCGCAGAGCAGTCCGTGAACGCATTGCTATGACCATGAACCAAACGGACAAAGAAGGAGGCCTTACAGGACGGCAAGCACTCAGAGTCCTTTGAGAAGGACAAAAAGAGTCAACAAAGATATCAACGGATTTTTCGCGGGTATTTTGAGCGGAATGGGAAACAATTACACTTCAATTCTTGATGGTTCATTTTTTTTTTTAGAGTGAGCGCTAGGTGTTCAAGGGAATTTGTGTGTATATTCCCGCTTTTCATCTAGTACCTAGAGATATGGAATTGGGCGTCTTATATAAGGATTGGAGATGGGCGAGCACAAATAATAACAGTAACGACTGACTAGTGAGTTGTTGATGAATAACAGTAACGACTGACTAGCGAGTTGTTGATGAATAACAGTAACGACTGACTAGTGAGTTGTTGATGCCAATACACTGGATTTCATGTTCCATGCCGCCTCGCAACCGCTCATCTTCAAAGTATGTCATATGCTAGATCTGTAGGCGGTAGCACTACAGACACACACAGTCACTAGAGTGTGGAAAATGCACAGACAGAATAACCAAACACAACAAGAATCTGCTAAGACTATCAGAGGAAATATTTTGCGGGCTCACAGTCACAACAGCCTGAACTGCTGCCGTAATGCTCGATGGAACCATCATCTGCTGTGTAACTCGGTCAAGCTTTTCCCTTCTATCAAGAAATGATAACGGCGGTGTGGAAGACGGCTATCTGTCGTATCTAAAGGGTTTTTTGGTCATGGAGTTTGTCACCGTCGCCGGTGAGCGAAGCAGCGTTCCGCAGCATCGTCCGTCATCGTTTGCTGCCAGCTGCCAGATACCAGATGCCAGATGCTAACCCATCATTCAGATTCCGAGCTGACGGGACCAGGAATGTCATCGATCAACGCCAAAGTCATGGGATGGGGGAAAGGCTTGGCATGCTTCTGGGCTGTGCCCGGGTAGGTCTCCCGTGGGCTGTGCTCCACTGGGCACATGCCTAGCCCACTCCGGGAAGCGAGGTGGAGTCGACAAGGGAAGCGGAAGCTGCAAATCGCTCATGTCACAACCGGAAGCTTTCGCTTTCGCTGCAGCCTTGGGCAAATCGACGCCGTGTGAGAACGACCCAGGAAACGGTAAATATGGCCCTTTTGCTGTCACTCACGAACGGTCTCGTCACAGATGGACCATCGGCTCCAGGCCACAATTATTACCGCAGCGGTTTTCTCTTCGTCAAATGCTTAGAATGTCCAACCTTATCTCAGCCATGCCATTGAAACAACGAAAAGGTTGATGACCCGACGTCTTGCACATCTCATTTTGGCCTTCCCGTGCCCTTTCCATGCCTCAAGCTTCCAGTTCAATTGTGATGTTCTGTTTTGTACCTGGTTTCCCTGTCACTCTCAGCCTCTGGGGCTCCCACTCTTTAAACTTCAAAGCGTTCACGGTTCGATGGCTGTTGGCGGAACTCTCCGCAAATCAAATGCCCCCCCCCCTCCCCAAAAACCCACTCGCTCACTCTCGTGTTTGGTGGTTGCGCATCTGCTCCTGCTCCTGCTTCTGCTGTGCTGAGATGCTGCTGCTCCTCTCCGCAATCTCTCGCCCTGCATGCAGCATGCCCCTCCCAAAGCGCCGCACAACCACGGCGGCGTACGGCTGGGATGTCAGTGTTTGGGGCGTGATGCGCCCGTCTTCCACCGGCTTAGCAAGCCTGTCACTCACACCCATTCGCTTGGCGACCAACAGCGCCCCAGTGCTTGGTTCATGTTTCCCGGGCACTGCTCAGCTGAGCTTTGCGGTTGCCCTCATCAAGCTTGTTGCTGTCGCTGTCATGCAGGCAACCACAACCTTTCCGGTCACCAACGGACAGCTGGGCTGGGCACCGATCTAGCACCCCTGTCATTTACGTTGCATTCCCGTCTTGGATAAGCTTCGTGGGCGCGGTGGTATGAGGCTCTACCCGGTGTTGCTGTTAGATCGCGCTTGTTGATCCCACTTTCGTGCTTTCTTGATTCTTTTTTTTTTCTCTCCCCATTGACCCAGTCCCGTGGTGCTTCTCGAAGCTTATATGATCGCGCTTCCTTTCGTCTTGTCTCGACAATTGCCGGCTTTGCTTCTGCGATCCCGCGATCCCAGCCCCTGGACCTTCACTGTTCCTTGGCGCACACCACGCCTCAGCTGTTGCCTCTAAACCGTTTTTGGCTCTCCATCTGCGGGCGCCTCGTCAGAGACTCGCTCCTCATGCATTCTGCTTGAATCCTCCTCCCACTTATCGCGCTTCAGCTTCGACGCAACAGCGTGCACTCTTAGCTGCCTTGATGGCGGCACGGGCGTTTGATGCATGAAGAAAAAGAATAAACTTGAATGAGCCGAACTTTCGAACCTCTAAGGCTTCTGACCGGGACCTCTTTCCCAACTGATTTACTCCAATTGGGGTTTGAGCGCCTTGACGACACGCGTACGCTCTTGACCAGTTGACCGAACTGTGGATATCCACACCTTTCCTTGATAGGATCTCACTCATCCGGGGTGCAAAAGCCATTACGCGTTTAGTACATACATCTGCCGGAACGATTGTCGTGGATGGGAGAGTGTAGGTGAGGGGGTTTCAAGATGGGGCTCGAAACGGAGTTGCAAATCATTCGAGAGCCGCAAATCTACGATGTGCCTATCGTGACCAAAGAACCCGAGACTCCACGCCCAGGAAGCGAGGAAGATGTCACTTACAACGACACCACATACACCAGCCATGGCATCGGAACGACAGGAGGGGTTGATGACTCGACCGAAGACTTCCACGACTTCGTCTACCCAGAGGGTTGGTCACTTCATCCCTGAGTGAGAAAGTGTGCAGGGTGAGGATTGGTCTAACTTGGGTCTAATTGTTCAGAGCGGAAACTGGGAACCTGGTCGACGGCATTCCTCATCATCAATCGTGTTGTTGGGGCGGGGATATACTCAACCCCTTCAAGCATCGTTCACTCTGTCGACAGCGTTGGCGTCACTCTGATCTTCTGGGTCATTGGTGGATTTATGACTGTTTGGTGAGTGTTGTCGCAGCAAGCTTTCTTGAAACATGAGGCTAACTTGGCTGGAGTGGGTATGAATGAACCATTGCCTTTCTCTTTCCGTTAACTTGGAACTCACAAGATCTCACAGATTATTTGTATATCTTGAATATGGAACTGCTCTTCCACGTTCAGGAGGGGAAAAGGTTTATGTAAGTCTGCCCCATTTAAAAGAACCATTCATCGAGCGCAACTTTTAACACCTTCCACTCGTGTAGCTTGAGCGTGTATACCGAAGACCACGATATCTAGCGACATGCATATTTGCAGGTTGGTTAAGTTATCAATATTCCTAATGATCAAATACTGATGCACCTACAGTCCAATTCGTCCTCTTTGCTATCTCTACCGGAAACAGTATTGTTTTTAGCAGCTATCTCTTGCTGGCTATCACAGGTGATGCGAAGAATGGGAGTTGGCTCAACAGGGGCATCGCTGTTGCCGCAATTTCTGGTGAGCTTAATACCAATGTCTTCTCTCAGGGGAGCCTTTGCTAACACATCTCGGCAGTGGTGTGCTTCATCCATGCTTTTCTTCCTCGCCTCGGGATCTGGTTGAGCAATGGCCTGGGCGCCTTTAAGCTTGTTCTTCTTAGCTTGGTTGTTTGTACCGGTTTCGCCGCCCTTTCAGGCAAAATGGCGGTGCCAAGTCCGAATAACTTCTCAAGCTTCCATGGTCCTGGTTGGCCTGAGTTGGGGATGGCGAACATCCCTAGCGTGACTGGCGGCTATGCCCTAGCCATGCTTCAGGTCCTATACTCCTACAGCGGTTGGGAGAATGCGAACTATGTCAGTTCATCCCAACTAGAAGACATCATAAATAATTCTGCTAACACTCAATCAGGTCTTGACGGAAGTTAGAAATGCGCCGAGAACACTGAGAAGGGCTGCGCCCATCGCCATCTTTGCCGTGACCCTCCTTTACGTGTTGGCTAACGTTGCATATGTGAGTGTGAAACGTCACTTCGTCACTTAGACGGTGATATTGACGATATCACAGTTCTCCGCCATGACCAAGCAGGAAATCTACGAGTCGAAGGTCGTCGTTGCCGCCAAATTCTTCGAGAATGTTTGGGGCAAGAGTGCATTCGTAAAGCGGGCAATCCCCCTTTTTATCGGTTTCTCGGCTTTGGGTAACGTGTTTGCTCAGTCATTTGCCATGCCACGCGTAAAGCAGGAGCTTGCGAAAGAAGGAGTCCTGCCATGGTCTCGCTTCTGGGCGAGCGACTGGCCGTGCAATGCTCCTAGCGGTGCTATTTTCCTTCACTGGGCCTTCACCACCACTTTGATTCTCGGGTCCCATACATCGGATGTGTATACTTTTGTCACGAATGTCTTTATCTACAGCGGTAACTGGATTAAGGGTGAGTTTCTCTTGCTATTCTCCTGTACAATGTATTCCTGAATATGCTGACCTAGGCAGTTTTCCTTGCCGCTGGCCTCATCTACCTGACGTTTGCCCCCTCGGAGAGGTGGGCAGAGCAACGAACAACCTTCCACACCTGGCCACCTCTGACCATTTTTTGGATTATTGGTCTGCTCTTCGTGCAGGCTGCACCATTTATCAAGAACAGTTTCCTCGACCATGTTCCATTCTATGTGGTGCCAACTATGGGCACCAGCCTGTTGGTCATTGGCACGGCGTATTGGCTGGTCTGGGCTAAGATCCTGCCGGCCTTTGGATACCAGATTCAGCATGAGGTTGTGCAGCTGCCAGACGGGAGTGAGAGAGTTAAGTATAAGGTGAGTTGAATCCCATAGTTACATCGCATGTGATGTCACATCATTCGACACAGGGACGATTAGACTAAAACTGTGGTTTCTGCAGAGGGTTAAGCCCAATAAACGGCGAAAGAGACCAAGATACCAAAACAGCCACCGGAATGTATGGTAAAGGACATGGGGTAGACACCAAGATAATGGGATTTAGGACCGTTGGTTGTTCATGGTGGGAATGGTATTTCTAGAATGATATCAGGGCGGTGTTGGATGGGCGTTTCGGGTGGAGTTAAGATTCTATGTATCGTATCCGTAATGTCGTAATATTATTCCATGGAGAAAATTGGGAATGGCTCATGGGTCTTGGCATAGCCAACATCAATTGTTGTTAGCAATGTTTGTAGGTCAACAGATGGAGACAAACTCCAGGAGGGCTCAGGGGGGCCATGAGAAACGGATGGAAAAAAAAAAAAAAAGGGGAATATAGCCCATGAGATCGCTGATCACTCAAAGGAGAAGTCGGTCAATGCCGAGCCGTCGTGGTGGGTCACAACAGGTGGGGGGTGGGGCGTGTTGACTAACGCAGAGCGGAGCGAGCCCCTGTGAGTTCCCCAAATGGAGAGGAGCTCTCTGGCTTGACGTCCACTTCCAAGACCCAAGTTGTCCTTTAAACGAGCGACGCGTTCGAGTCGACGATCGACGACTCAAACACTGGGTACTCAACGCTCCAGAACGCGCCGCTGCACCACGCACGACGGATCGAACGCGGAGGTGCAATCCCTGAGTCTGACTGGTCCCTTCACGTGCGTCTTGAGCCTCGACACAGCGACGGCGACCTCGATTCGGCCACAGACACTCGACTGACGACGAAACGCATACGGGACGACAGCCATGGTTCAGCTCTCGTTCATGCCTGTATCGATGGGATCTATTGTTAACCACAACTCTGGAGCTGGCCTCGAAAACCAATGAGTATAGGGAGCAGAGCATGCTACCTCCCTTCCACCGTCACTACTATCTGATCACCGTCTATACCTCCCCTGACCCCGTCACCCCCGTTGTCCTCGTTGTGCCAACGCCCGTAACTCCCTAGCACTCTATCCAATGTCTTGGGACCTGCTGAAGCGGTTCCTCGAGAGCGATGTCTTCAATCAGAACCCATTTCTCTCTGTCTCCTACCTCTCGTGCGTTCCCCCTTGCCCAATACGACATGCTCTGCGCCCCGGACTGACCCTTTCCGTCCTTACTGCTGTATAGACGATATGCCGACCACGTAGGAATTCACTATGTGCTGTGTCGCAAGCTGCGCGAGTTCCCCTATGAGGATATCGAGTTCTTCCTTCCGCAACTATGTCATCTCATCATCAGCATCAACAATGAGTCGATGGCCCTGGAGGAGTTCCTGCTGGACCTCTGCGAGGAGTCCGTCACGGCAGCGCTGCTGGTTCGCCATACCTCCCTGACTTCTGCTCATGAACTTCGGCCGCTGATACCCCCTCTATACAGACATTTTGGTACTTCCAAACATACTTGCATGATCTCGCGCCGAATCCCCAGACCGAGGCCTTCAGAACATGTCGCAGGGTACTGAATAAGGTGCAGCACATTTGCTTTGGTGTATCTGAAGCAGCGAGACACGAGAAGATCACAGACAACGTTCTCCCGGTTACGGTCCTAGGAAGCTTTGTCCTTGCAAGCGTCGGCTGCCCAGCATTAGCCCACTGGGCTGGCCCGCTGGCAGTTGCCCAAGCGCGGAGACCACGCCCAATCGCCGAAATCATTTCAGAAACGGCACTCGCAGCAAACAGGAACCTCCCATCGAGAGCACACACCGTCTCAGGAGGGAGCCCTCGCTCAAAGCGCACAAAAGAGGGGCGTAGCGTAAGCTCCCCAGATTCCAAGGGGCAGGCAGGCTCCAACGCGAGATTACATCCAGGACATATCGCATCGAAGTCGTCGGAAGACGTGACCCAACATTCACGATCATCGCCTTCGCTTGGATCTTTAGTAAGGGATAGTGAAGAAGTGGCCGTGTCCTCACGGCTAGAGGACCTATCTGTCGAAGGACGTCTCAGCACGGCATCCCTGCCCCTGCCGGAATCACGTCATCTGGCTATCACCAGGCCAAGCACACCTCTATCGGCTGGCCTGAGGCATCATGAGACCTTAGCCAGGAGACACTCTCACAATGTGAAGCCGGTAGTCAATCTGGCTGACATGTCTCGTGTGGAAAAGATCCGGCTGCTACGACAACACTACTTCCGTTGTCAAACCGCGTTTCTATCGGCGTTAGAGGATATCTCGAACCGGCTTGTCGTGGTACCGAAGCCGGCTCGTCTGAGTGCCTTGCGCGCCGAGCTGGCTTTGGTTGCTCGAGATCTTCCAGCAGAGGTCGACATCCCCGTGATATGCCCTCCTGATCTCGTGGATGGCTCGCCGGCTAAGAGCCGACATCACCGGATCGTTAGGCTTAACCCTGCTGAGGCAACCGTCCTGAATAGTGCCGAGAAGGTGCCATACTTGCTTATGATCGAGATTTTGCGGGATGATTTCAATTTCGATCCTGATACGCCAGATAACCAGAGACTGCTGGCTACCCTGATGACTGAGCAAGGATCGCGCAGGCGGTTATTCGATTTGTCAGACGCACCGCATATGCCCCCGGCTAACAAGCCACCACCGGAAGTGGTCGTCGATAGTGTCTTCGAACCAGCCTCTGGTGACTTGGGCAGTTCTCCATTGCTCAGGCCCGAAGATGACGAAGAGTTGGAGAGGAAATCAGCACATTCGAGCCATGCGTTACGTTTACACAGCGCAAGTAACTCGGCGGCGGAAGCCAACTCATCGGCCAAGGCAACCCCCCGCAATTCGGGCAGTTCAGAGTCGTCGCATCTTCCTCGCCGGAGGATGACGCTGACCAACCCTCGCAACAACTCGGTCGACCAGCCTGACTTCTCAGCGTTGGCGATCCACATGAGAACGGCATCGCAGATGCTTGCTCAGCTCGATGCTACCAGCGGGAAGCGACCCCGCCATGAGGTGGCAGCCATCAGAGCCCGCATCATCGCGAGCATGCAGAGCCTAGAAGAGCAGAGCTTCGATCTGGACGACGGGCACGGGCCGACCTTCGACATGATTATGGCCAGGGCGCAGGCAGAAGGCGCCATGAACCCCGATGCCAACGATGAGGAAGGAAGAGAGGGAAGCGCTGCTGCTGCTAAGGTGCAACCGCCGAAGATCAACGTCAATGCCGGTATTGACCGGATGGAGAATGATATCAAGACAGGAGGGCTACATCGAAAGGGCGACCGCGAAGACCCCAGTGCGGCCGTGTTTGGTGAAGCGTGGGAGGCCAAGAAGGAGCGCATCCGCAAGTCTTCTCCGTACGGGTGGATGAAGAACTGGGACTTGGTCAGTGTGATTGTCAAGACTGGCTCGGACCTTCGGCAGGAGGCATTCGCCTGCCAGTTAATTCGGATGTGTCACAAGATCTGGCAAGACGCGGGCGTGCCCGTTTGGGTGAAGCTGATGCGCATTCTAGTGACGGGAGAGTCGTCTGGGCTGATCGAGACAATCGCCAACGGCGTGTCGTTGCACTCTATCAAGCGCAGTCTGACGCTGGCGTCGATCGAGGCCGGGCAGAATCCTCGTCGCCGAATCGCTACTCTCAAGGACCACTTCAACAAGGTCTTCGGCAACCCTGACAGTCCTGCCTACCGGGCAGGCGTCGATGCCTTCAAGCGCTCACTTGCCGCTTACAGCGTCATATCCTACATCCTGCAGCTTAAGGACCGTCACAACGGCAATGTGTTGATCGACAATGAGGGCCATATCATTCACATTGATTTCGGCTTCATGTTGTCTAACTCGCCCGGGTCGGTCGGTTTTGAAGCGGCCCCGTTCAAGTTGACTTACGAGTACGTTGATGTGCTCGGCGGTGTCGGGTCGCCAGACTTTGAAGAATACAAGAAGTTGTGCAAACAGGCTTTCCAAGGTATGTTGTCACCCTCTAATGGTGCTATCTTCCAGTGATACCTGCTAACAGGGGCCATGTGTAGCCCTCCGTCGCTCAGCCGACAACATCATCGACCTGGTCGCAATGATGGGCCGCGAGTCCAAGATGCCATGTTTTGGTGCCGGCGTCCAGCAGGTCACGGCGGCTTTGCGCAGCCGGTTCCAGCTGCAGCTGAGCGCCGATGAGGCCGAACAATTCGTAGAGAATGACCTAATTGGCAAGTCGTTGGGTAGCTATTACACGCGACTGTGAGTTTCCCTTTTGTCATTCGTTGTTGGTAATGATGAGTCCCGACTAACATACAAACTAGTTATGACACCTTCCAATACCGGACACAGGGCATCTACTGAGGATGACGGAGAGGAACTGGGACAGCAGTAGATATGCAGGGAAGAGAGGAAAAGGGATAATGTGTTGTGCTTCTTTGTTGTTTCTAGGAGTTGGAGAGTGTAATAACTGTGTATCGATGGAGCAAGGGGAGATGTATCTCTGATTGTTCTCCAAGTGTCTGTCTTCGAAAGCAGCATTTTGTGGCATCTCACAGAGGCGTTTTGTTGGGTCAAGGGCCATGATAGACTCGGGATGACTATCATCACCATATCAGCAGTAAAGAAGGGACTTACTGCCGCCTAGTTGTTTAACATCTACGCTATACCACACCATACATCTCAGTCTTGGTTACCTGCATCTTGGCTTTTATGCTTGAAGACACCAGACGGCGATACTATTCGGTTGTGTAGTTTAGTCTAACTGCGATCGTGAGTCATAAGTTAGGTAGTTGTTAGGAACGAGAAGAGGTTTTTGTGTTCTTGAGATAACAGTCTTTTCCTTTTTCTCAAGACATCAGTCAACTTGCACCATTGTCTTCTTTTGCTCTCTTTTTCTTCCCCCGACGCCTAGTCCAAGTTGTGTTCTCAAGCTGTTCACTATAATTGCAGCTGCCAAAGATAGCAATACTGAGACATCCTTTATCGTCTGCGGCTCCCTCACCCTAGGAGGTAAGTGCCGATCCGTACATTGAGCGAGACTCGAGCCATGAATGACAAAATTGAGCTAGGAGGTGTCAACACCACCTTCCCGCATTTGAGTCCAGGTTGCTACTAGGCTAATACTTCAGATGGCAAGTCAAAAGGGGGGAGGGATTGAAGAGAAAGACGATAGGGGCATGGATTGGAATAAAAAAGCCAGATACAGCCACACCCTTTGCGCAGAAACTCCCGGCTCTTCAAGATGACGGTAACGATGTAGATGGACAAAAAGTACCGGCTTCTGGATAACATAATTGGCTTTCCATGTTGAGAGTCGAGAACTGTGGAATTAGGCGTGGGGATGCTACGGGGCAAAGGCGGGCGTCAGCTCGCGCTTTGGTCTGCCAATGGTGTGTGACAGCTGTAAGGCGCAGCAGTTACGGTAGCCAGTCAATTGTAAAAGTAGTGCCAACCTCGCGGATAGCGGGGGACACACAGTAAGCTTTGTCTCTTGGACGAGCCGGGACCGTTGAGCAGATGGAACGTTCGGCAGCCTCCTTCAGTTGTCCGGTTGATGCAGCCTTACCACTGCGCCGCTTGTCTTGATTTTTTTTCGTAATGGCAAAGGAGCATGACACCCTCCTACTCATTTGAGAATGACGATTTCTAGTAGCATCTCTGGCCTGTAGTCACTCAAGACAGGGCTGTAATGTGCCAAGTACGAGAGGCTTTTTGTTGGCTTCAAAATTCCTACCACAACTCAACAAGGCTTCGATCTTTTTGGGCCATGTCACCTGAATGTATACTAATCACCTGCTCGATCTACCCCACAGTTCAGGGCCACCAGTTCATGCAGAGCAAAAGAGGCTTCCCAACAATTTCGCGGGAGAGGCTTAGAAGACGTCCTTTGGGGCGACAGTACTGATCAGCAATGCAAGCTAGTTGTAAGTTCTCAACAAAGAGTGGTCATTCATTGTATGTAAAGTCCGCTGTCCGGTGCTACTGTAAATAATACCATATAGGTTTATGCTGTGCGTAATTGCAGCGCTCTGAGCGGCATGCTCTCCGCTTTCGTAGTCCTACCGTAACGTCGCAATAATCGCGAACACAAACTGACCGCCTATTTGTGCTACCTGATGATTTTGGTGCTTGCGAGCAGCTCTTTCGCTTTGCTTTACGGGTTGCCAAATCCAGAATCTCTCTTGACAGACCGCCGTTGGCGTGTTAGGGGCCGGGGCAATGGAAAGAAAAAATTTTTTTGATGGAAACTACAGCCTCAGTGGCAAGATGCTGTCAAAACACTCGGAATAGCATCTCCGACAGGGGAATCAAGTGATCTCCTTGGGCATGGCGACGGGTTCACCGAAGGGAGAAAGCGTGGGTTATCTTCGCGAGGGTGTGGGGAGCTCTTCATTATGGCGCTTCTGACTGCGAAATATCTCTTACTGGAGTTTGATATTATTGTTTAGTAATAGCCTACGCAGCCATAACAACGCCAGGCTCTTGATTGCCCGCGGAGGTGGGGGAGGCACGATGGGGGGAGGGCGCTCTGATGACAGCCTGCTGCGTTTTTTGACCGAACTTCCTACTTCGGTAACCTATCTTCTATTTGTGCTTGCGCACGAAGTACTGGGTCTCGTGGTGTAGGTCTATGATGGAGTTGGAAGTAGATTTACTGCCATGCAAGCTTCTGTTGACTTTTTGTCGAGACAAGTATGACAGGTTACTGAATGCTTCAGTCGCTGTTAACGATACCTAGACGAAATACAGGATGCAATATTGAAATCTCTTCAACTTAAGTCTAAAGTCCAGAGTGTTAAGTAGTAAGTACTACGGCTTACGAGCAAAAACTCATTCTAATCCTTCAAAAAAGACTCCAAAACCAACTTCAGCTAAAGGAAGATACCTGTGCTACACCTTGCCAGTTTTTTGCAAATGAACGATTTTAAGTTTTGTAAGTCGGGTAGATGTTGACAATCCCAGCTCTGAGCCGTTCCAGGTGACAGCAACTTCCTCTTTCCCAGACCTATTCTGCCATTTCAATCTTGTTCCTCTTCTTGTCATCCAATATGTTTCATTTCCGAAGCCAACTTTGTCCCCACCATTCAGCCCATCTTAGTATCAGGACCGAGTGCAGAACCCTCAGGGACAACACCATTAGTAGAAGCTTGAGCACTAATTACCGGAAACCCGCGAGGAACAGGCGGAGGAACCGAAGACGGTGACGCCAACACAGGGGCCTGGGGCGGCGGCGGAGGAGGAGGAGGAGGAGGGACCAGCGAGGAGGGAGGAACCCCCACAGCCGGAGGGTGCACCGCACCGTATCCCCAAGGCATCCTCTGGCCAGGGGGAGCAGGTGTGTTAATCTGATAAGGCTTGTTCCAAATATCCACCTCGAACCGGGGAATGGCTGAATTGTCCTTCGCCTCAGCCCGAAGCATCTCCACAATCTTGGTCAAGTCATTCGTCCGGTAAGTCGACAGATCGTAAGGGTTACCGTCGATGGAGACGGATTTGACCTTAACAATAACGGAAGGTTGGATGCGTCGGTGAGGTGGGGGCATGTTATCCGCGTTGTTGACGTCTTTAGTGGCGGTTCCAGTCGTGGGATGAGCGGCGTTGTTGCTGTTGCCCGGCTGAGCTGGGAGGGACTGACGCCAGAGATAGGCCAGAGCGCCTTGTTCGATTGCCTTCTGAGAGAGCTCTGCAACTTGGCTAATTGTGCGGCGTTCAGTCTCGGTGCTGCCGTTATGATGCTTGATAACGAGGCAAACATCATGAAACCTCATGTGAGCAGACTGCGGCATAATCCGTTGAGGATGGGGGCCGAGAGGCTGAGTGTGAGGTTGTTGAGAGCCTGGGGAAAGTGGTGGAGGAACAGCCACACCGATCTGAGGAGCGGGCTGGCTCCCCAGAGGAGAGCGCGTGGCATAGGGGGTATGGGCCGTGGGGCGTTGCGTGATGGCCCTGAAAGGAGGGACGACAGATACTCGCGGTCGAGAAATCGAGCTAACGTCAGTCTCAAAATCGGAAGAGCTGGAGCTAGACGACGGAGAACGCGAGCGTGGCCTCCTCGATTTCCGGGTAGTACTCTTCTTAGTGGATCTCCCGCGATGCTTGCTGCGTCGGCCATGTCCCTCAGTATTGGCTACTGAGGTTACGGAGACCGTTTCCTCATCGGAAAAGGTTTCATAGCCGTCGACAGTTGTAGCAGATGAAGTGATGTCTGAGTCGCTATCGTCGTTATAAACTTTATGGGACTTCTTAGATTTGTGCTTCCTGGCATCCCGCGCCACCCCATAGCCGTTTGTCTTGATATGGTCGTTGACGGCTTCGCAGGTCTCATCGAAGAGAGCCTGCAAGGCGTCGTCCTGGGATGCTCCTGATGCAGAAAAAAGCTTTGTTCTAGTGCGGCCTTCAGTTTTCACCACACTTGCCTTGTATTGCTTAGGAGCCTCTCTGGCCACAATAATCAAGAAGTCTGCATCTAGGTGGTTCTGCAGAAACAAGCAATTATCTACAGATGCAGCCAAAGATGTTAGCAGGCACTTATGCTATCAGATAGGCATATTTTTCAATGTTTCTACCTTTAATCTGAGCGCGCAGATCAACGGGACAGGAGAAAACGGGCGCCATTGTAATGAATGAAGTAGCTTCAGTTGCAGTTGGTGAAAGCTCGGATAGAATCAGGGGCACACGCATTGGAATACCTTAAGTCCGAGAGGAGAAAACTGACTGTCCGAGGGGAAAGTCCGGATCATCTAAAGGGGTGAGAGATGGATATTTATGCTGTTGCCCTCTGCGCTTTTTGAGACAGCATTATACATCAGCCTTGCATCAAGGCTCTGGCTCGGTGTTGGATAATCGTCATCCCGTGGGAGGGAAACACCTCACGGGGTGGCTGACTACCCTGTAAAAACGGTTGAAGTCATGTCCATGATGCAGTTACTTATTCCGCCTCGTTTTTCGCCTCATGTACATCCTGCGGTGTACTTTTGCCACGACTAAACACCATCAGTTTCCATGGGAGAGCGATCGGTCAATCCGTGGTAGAGTGGTAATATCATTTTCATTCCCCCCCGGTGCTGGGACGTTTAGTCACGAGAGGAGCGGTAAACAAGGTAATCGTGTATCCAATCGAGCTGGCACGAACAAATGTAGGTTTGCCTTGGTGTTCCGAGCTATTGGTTCTAAGCCCAGAGCTTAAGCAGCATTGGCTACATATGGTGCGGTGGAGAGATTGCTATAGGGTGAAAACTCATACAACGGAACAATACCCATGCTAAGGCATCAAAAACCTTTTGACGTCCGCCTATTACGGGAGAGGGGACGAGATGCGATTTTATATATCTGTGTTGCATCGGAAAGGTTCGAAAGGCTGTTTGCTTCTTACTATACATTGTGATCTCTCAGGATATAGAATATAACCAGAGATGGGGACGCTCAGATAAACTGCCTAAGGTATTGAGATTTTGTATGTATAGGACTCAGGGTTGCCCTCCTTTTGGGCGACTGCAGGATGTTGACGCTGGAGAGCAAGCAACTGCCAGCTGAAAAGCCATACAGAAATGACTGAGGGGGGGGGTTCCGAGATCGGATATTGCGTCGGTGAGCGTGCCCTCGCCCAATAACGAAGGCGTCATTTGCTCCCAGGATATTAACTTACACTTGACTAACCTCAATACAACAAACCTGCAGTATTAGGCCATGCACTGCCATGTGTCTGGTTTTCGTGACATGAAATGGGGTTGAAACGGATCGAATGGGTCATTATCCTGCCAGGTTTCTGATTGAGACGTGAGGCGTTGTGGGACATAGTTCTGAATGTATACACTGGAATTTGTTCACTTGTTCTCGTATTTTTCTTTTTCCCTTCATGGGTGTCGACAGTACAACATGCGTCCTTCCATATTCTCGGGTTCCCATACCTACCCAATGCTGAGCCTCTCGATTCTGGCCTTAACAGCGTCCACGAGTGCCGATTCTCGCTCAAGCAAGCTCATAACTTGAGCCATTTTTGCCTTTCTAATCTCCGAGGGGATCTTCAGGCTCGGCATCTGTGAAGCTGGTGTGCTCTCTTCGGTATCGTCACCAACCTTCTGCAACTGTTCGGCTTCTGCCATCAGGGCATTCCGGAGGGTTTTGATCTCCTCCAGCCGTTTCCATGGTTGCTTTGCGAGGTTAGGTGTCGTAGCCAGCGCCCCCTGACCGGCCTCGGGACCCAAGATGCTGGTTGCCATGTTCTGCACTTCTTCGATCCAAGCCTTTTCCTTGTCCGACAGCTCCCGAGTGGTCGTTCTCCCGAACTTCTTTCTCAGCCTCTCCATCCTGTTGGCTAGCTCTTCTTGCCTTTCTCTTGCCACCCGGATCCTCTGCTTGATGAGCTGGTCCTCTGACACAGGAGGGTCATCGGAGAGATCATCACCCGTAATAGTATGAATCCGGTTCTTCACTTCGTTCACCTTTTTGATCTGATCTCTCAATTCTCCCTGAAGCGCTTCACATTTCCTGAACAGTTCCGCAACGGCGTCGTTGATATCCGAAACCTCGGTTGAGACAACCTTATGACCGTCATGGAACACCTCCAATGTAGCCATAGAGAGTCGGAGTTCCTGTGTAAGTAATGGGCGCCGCCGACCGGTCCTCAGGTTGTCAATCCAGGCAGGCACAGCACTAGGTTTGTCCAAGGCCTCGGCAGGATGAAAAAGAGGTCGAGGCTCCCAATAGGGGCTAGGCGGCCGTTCTTCGACATGCTCGGGGATGACAACAGACGTCTCCTTCGGTACGACTGGTCTTTCTGGTGTCTCAAAGAAAAGTGCAATCGGGTCGGTCTGTGTAGCCGACAAGATGAAATAGCCAAGGTCTGGGTCATCGATGGATGTGGCAGCAGCCAGCGGGCTTTGAGTGCGGGTCTGTGTAAAGATACGATCCCGCTCGGAACCCTGCCCCTTTGCTAATAGGTCAATCCGGAATTCAGTGCCAGCCTCAGAATCACTCTGGAGCTCGCTTTCAAGGCGGAATACCCAAGGGGTGAGAGAAATATATGTGATGCCAGCAGGGTGTGTAACATAGAAGGAGTACGGAGACGTGGCGTCCTCGCTAAACATAGGCCAACCATCAGGTGTAACCTCGGCCGGCTTCAGTGTGTCAAAGGTCTGGAAGGTAAGGAGGCTTGGGGGCTCAGGCGGCGGCGCAAACAATCTCTTGTTCTTGGACCGGGGAGGAAGCCACTGGGCCTCAACCCCGTCGATATCGAGACAGATCTTGACCTGGCCGCTGGTAGAAAGCAGGCAGATGATGTTGAGGGACAGCCCATTGTGTTGGTCCTCTTTCATCATCTCAAGCTCCTCTTCTTCACCTCTCATCAGGTCCGCAACCCTTGGCTTTTCGCCGATCACGTAAATATCCTTCAGCTCCACCTCATCGTCCTGTTCATCTTCGGGATTCAAGTCGAAATCAAAAGGACCCTGGAGCTTAGGTACCAACCCTGGCCGGCTCGGACGCGTGTAGACCTCTATCGTGGCCTCGCCAGTGGCTTCCTCTACGAGTTTAGGCTCCTGGTTATCAATTTCAGACATCCACTCCAGCTGTTGCTGAGCCACGAGACGTTCCTCAGGAGTAGACTCCGGGTTGTCCTCTGCGGCAGCAACCTTGGCAACAATGGAAGCCGATAGAGACGGGATCAAGGTAGGAGGCGGCGTCCAGCGCTGAGGAAGTAGCGGACAGAGAGCATAAACGTCGCCAGAGGTCATGGCAAGCCAAAGCGTCATCGGGGCCCATCCACCAGAGTCTCTGGTTGGGAAGCACGCAGCGGCGACCTCCATGTCAAACGCATCTGGCGAGAAACCTTTATTTGTTGCTGAAGTTGAAACGCCAAAGTCCTGGTCAAGGTAGGTCGCATCTGCAAGCTTCTTTAGATCAATGGCCAGAGTCGGAGCGTCGAAGGTCCAGCGGTCCGCCGTGGAGAGTTCCCAAACACGAACAATAGCATCCTCGGTGACGGTAACCAACGCATGCCCATTGACTCCAAGGGGGTGCCATACAGCCGAAACGACCGCTGATCGGGACGTTACGTGGGTGGTTGGGCCAAGGGTCCAGAATTTCGGCTTGAATGGAGTTGTGTCTTGAATGTGTAGGTGGGACGAATCAGGGAGGATGCAGATGTGAACAGTATGGGACGTCAAGACTGCCAGGAAGTCTTGGTTCGGCGACATTACCAGCTGGCGAATGTCATCCGCCACAGGCGTCTTGATTATCTGTGTGTTGACAAGCGTCAGCCTCATGTTCGATAGTCCCAACCGTGCGACACGCTACACTCACCCGATAGCCCGCAGTCGCTGCGCCATCATCAAAATCAGAGCTATCCTTTTTGGTAGAAGTCGGTCCGACACTGGAGCGTGAGGGGCGGGATTCCCAAGACTCCTTGAGCTGGGCGAGATCTCCCCAGCGGATTTGCTTTCCGCAAGCGACGAAGATTTCTGTTCCTCGCCGCGCTATGGTTCTGCGTGGACCGGGCTTGATTTTTTTGCCATAGGCAAGCGGGACAGTGGCAGTGCCATCGTCGGCGGCAGGCGCAAACAACTTGTGGCCGGGAGCCGGCTCATTCAGCCACGCGGGCGCGAAACTCTTAATCTTGGGCATCTATAGGACGCGGTTGTGGCCGTCAGCAATTGCGCGCCTGGTCGATTGATTGATGCGACTGTGCGGAGTTGTCGAGCGAAGAAAGAAGCAATTGGGAAGCTCTCTTCAAAGCGCACAACCGAAGGGGGTCCCGTATGGTGGGCTGGCCTGTCTTTGATAAAAGTGGAAATGTTTGGAGTGTTTGAGGCTGGAGCTTTGCTGCCACTGGACGATGGGTCGACGTGACAAGCGCGTTTCTCAAGCAACTGAAAGGTCCCAGCTTTTTTCGCTCTGGTCCCCTGCAAGTTGGGCTTGGCAAATGGGTCCAATCGTGCCTTGGCTCTTGGCATCTTCCTTGTGACGGCACGTAACAAACAACCTACACAACATCGTCCTTGCACCTGCTCTGGAACTGCCATCGCCAATTTTTAATTACCATCAGCATCAAAGATGCGAGGGCCACGGACAACAGTTGAGCGGCTGGATCAGCCGAGCGCCTATTTTCTGAACCGGGTGAGTTTGTGTCTTTCAATGTAAAAAGTTTGTTTGAGACGGACAGTTGCCCTCTAACACACGAGTTTGCTCCCTTCCAAGTTGCAGAGCAATAAACGCAGGCGCATTGACAAGGAACATCGCGAAGGTGAGGATAACTCTAGCAGCCCGGAGGAAGATCCGGTCGTCAAGCTCCAGAATGCGACCACTCTCTATGTGGGTAACTTGTGAGTCGCCTTCGCTCCCCTTCAAGGTCGACGCGACGGACACGATACTAACCGCGCCGCTTGCAACTAGGTCCTTCTACACCACCGAAGAGCAGGTGTATGAGTTGTTCTCTAAGTGTGGCGAGATCAAGCGCCTTGTCATGGGGCTTGACCGCTACACCAAGACACCGTGTGGCTTCTGCTTTGTCGAGTACTACACTCACCAGGACGCGCTCGATTGCATGAAGTATATCGGCGGCACCAAGCTCGATGAACGCATTATCCGGACAGATTTGGACCCTGGCTTCACCGAAGGCCGACAGTACGGCCGCGGAAAGTCTGGCGGCCAAGTGCGGGATGAGTATCGTGAGGACTACGACGAAGGCCGCGGTGGCCTTGGTCGACAGATTCAGTTGCAGCGCATGAGGGAGCGCGAACGCGAAGCCCGTGAATTTGACGATAACTATGCTCGGCTGAGATAATTGTTTTGGGTCTTCTTGTATGGGTTTCGGTAGTCATTTACAATATATAGTTCATACCCAGGAAATTATTCACATAGTTCTAAGTCTGCCTCCCTCGGCAGGTTCTTCTTCCTTGTGGCCAGAACCATGAAGATCGGATTGTATTCCATCATAACGCCGTCTATTGCACAGTGGTATAATACAAGAGCAACATGACCATACGCCAACGCTCCATCGCTCCTCTCTTAGAAACCGGGAGGGTTGAGTCTCTGGCTGACACGAGTCCACTTGGGCAGCTCTGTCGACAACACGATCATCAGGGACACGATGCTCAACACACAGGGGGGGATTGGGCAGAAGCAAGAGAGAAGCCGACGTACTGTGAATTCCCTTGCGGTACCGCTTAGCCTTGCGGTCGAACATAGTGTACTTGTCGCGAGGGAGCATTTCGGCTTCGGTGGGCATCTCGGCCTTCCACCGCTCGACGGCCGTACACTTCTGGCCCGTCTTGGCCAGCGAATTGCTCAGCACCTCAACGACCGTGTCGACCGCCCGTAACCTCCTCCGTTGCCGGGCCTTCTGGGTCGGAGACAGGCGCCATGGTATCTTCCTATTGCGGGGAAGAAGATCGTCAGTCGATTGATTCCTAGTCGGCCCCTGCTGCTGTTCGCGGCGTCTATCGGGGTCAGCGCTCACCATAGAAGACCGCCACTCAGGGCACTTGTGATTCTGAACGGCCCGAACATGATTGTTGTATCTGGGGACGGGGCGAGGGGTGTGGAAAGCAGCCGCGGTCCGCCGGGAGGATGGGTACAAACGACTATGGTCTCGAGAACCTTACGGGACCGGGACATCCAAAAAAACGCGGCTCCGGCGTAGCCAATCATGTTTCACTAAAGCTCGTTGTCGAAGAAGTGGGGCACAAGAGAGAACACCCCGCGGCCCACCCACGGCCAGTGGAAACGCCGCCCTGCAGCAGCCGCTAGCGCAGCGCATCCCAACCTCCAAACAAGGCCGGGCGGGCGGTGGGCCGCTTGCTGTCGGGGGCTGCCAGTGAGGCGGCGCGACAACCACCAAGATATGGTCTCTGTAATCTCAGCCTTACTGCCAAACAACCGCCGCGCAAGCCGACGATACCGATCAGTGCTCCAGCACCTTGCTACGATACGCCTTGTGACGGATCATACACCGATAGCTTTACAGTCTTGCCCCGAGACAACAAATTTGCAACATCACGCCCGTCGTAGCGGCCTATCACAAACCGCCCTTTCAAGATGAGCTACTACTTCGCTATAATTGGCACGCAAGACAACCCGCTCTTCGAATACGAATTCGGCACGAGCAAGCAGGGCGGCGACGGCCAGGCTCGCTTCGGCGAGCAGGCGCGGCATCTGAACCAGTTCATCCTGCACAGCAGTTTGGACATTGTCGAAGAGCTGCAGTGGACGACGGGGCAACTGTGAGTGACAGCCCCTTTCCCTTCAACTCTCGTTGCGGGCAACCCTCGACCCCCCAGGAGAAACACCATGCTGAACTCGTTATTTATTGAATCAGCTATCTTAAAGTAATCGACAAGTTTTTTAACAACTACATCTCGTGCTTTATCACAGGCGGGAACGTCAAGTTCCTGCTGCTACACCAACCACCGGCACAGACGGCCGGGAATGCAGCCTCACGGAGCTCAACATCAATTGCAGCTAATCCAACCAGTCCCCAAACAGAAGAGGCTATCAAGAACTTCTTTAATGAAGTCTACGAGAACTATGTCAAGGCTATTATGAGCCCGTTTTACAAGGCCAATCAAGAAATCAAGAGCCCTATTTTCCGGCAGAAAGTTGCTGCGGCGGGGAGGAAGTACCTGTAACTCATTTGGACTTAGATCTCGTAATGTCATAATACCATTAAAGTCCAGACTCTAAACACTCTGGATAAATTCCTGAGATCTCGGATTGAAAGTTTAGCGTTCAAAGACATGCCACTCCAAAAGCCAAGAGTCGGTGTAATCACAAGTGAAATTTACTATGTATGTTCTCATCAATTTACTACTCGTTCCAGAGACGCCCAGGATATTCCCAGTGATGCCCTTAGTTACCCCAGCCCAACGCCAGTGAAACAACCGCGAAAAATGTGTCCCAGCCATACCATGAAAAAGAGAAACACCCGTCTCCTGTGTGCCCTCAACCGTTCCAATTGCGGGGACCAGCATCTGCCACGCTGTACACGTGGAGTCTGCGAAGTAATCCCATTTATGGGGGATTCTCCCCCGTGTCTTGGAGCTGTGAGCGCACGCAGGGACTTTCTCGAGGCTTCCGGAAACCACCATGGCAAGCCTCGAGCAGACTCCGTCCCCAACTCATGAAACCCAGATACTTTAGCCACCGAAGCCATAGAGGGTGCGGCCTTGGCGCTTGAGAGCATATACGACGTCGAGCGAAGTGACAGTCTTGCGCTTGGCGTGCTCGGTGTAGGTGACAGCGTCACGGATGACGCTCTCCAGGAAGGATTTGAGGACACCGCGGGTCTCCTCATAGATCACTGCATTTCTGTTAGAACATGGTGCGGTGGTAATGCATCGGAATTGAACATACTGGCTGAGATACGCTTGACACCACCACGACGAGCAAGACGACGGATGGCGGGCTTAGTGATACCCTGAATGTTGTCGCGCAAGATCTTACGGTGGCGCTTGGCACCGCCCTTTCCGAGACCCTTACCACCTTTGCCACCTGATGAGATGTCAGCATGGTTGATGATCAAAATGTCTGAAGCCATGTGTATGGCATAGTGTGCATGCGTCTAGACGCGAGGCGTTGGTGCTGCGTGGGCTCGACGCGCCCAGAGGCGCGCGCCCCACTTCATTCAACACCACATGGAGAGCATAAGACAACTTGCAAACCGCGCATTCGGCGACAACAAAGGTAAAAACTGGTAAAACTTACGTCCAGTCATTTTGGATGATGTCCTGAATAAGGTCTTGTGTTTTAAATTGATAAATTTTGATGCGTTTGGCTGAAAAGCCGATGGAAAGTTGATGCCGTAGATGGAGGCCGGGAACACAGAACTGGTAGAAAGAACAGTGTTTAGGAAAAATGGGGAGAGCGAGGGAAATGGGGTTTAAATAATGCTAGGCGCAGGGTGCAGGATCACTGGTGCTGATTTGAGGGAGGTGTGGCACTAATCCATTTTCGGATTGTGGATTGTTGGTAATTCTTGCAAAAATACTCTTTTGAATTCCAGTTTGGGGAGCAAAAAAATCGTGTGAAAACAAACGGCCTTTTGGCTCGCTTTGATCGCTGTTTTGCTTTCCTGTGGTGCCGGGCATTTTGAGGGATTACCTAGCCCCGCCAGAGTTGGCCCGAGCTCTGGTTCCTGCGTGCAAAACTGGCACGACGATTGGCCGGAAAATCAGACTTGGTCCGAGCGCTCGTGTTTGGTTCCACGGCCGACTTCAGGATCACGCGCGCCAGATCGCGTCTTTCCACACCTGGGCCTCTCGGCCACGGGCCCTTCAGTCAGCCCAGTGTGCCGGTTTGGGATTCGGTTAATGCACTGCTGTGTGTGGATGCCGGAGTGCACTACCTGCTGAACCTGCTGGGGCCTGTGTGCCTTTTAAGAGCAAACTTCAAATCACATCACGAAAACCTTAAAACATATGTGCAACTGGGGGGAGCCCTACGGATTACACAGCACACTTACGTCACAGGGCTCAGTGGCATGCTTATCAGCAGCTCTGAGCCCAGGTTGAATGTAATGGAAGTCCAATACTGTATCGGATCATGGTGATTGGGATTGCAAGATTCTCTCAAACCTTCTCGACCGGGCCTGATGTTAACCAAGAATCCAAGTCATGATCGTTAGGGATCTTAGGTGCCAATCAATGCGATCGTCCCGCCCAAAAGTCCTGTATTACCCATTTTGATACCTCTCGCAACTCTCCCTTCAAGAGACCATCGCCAACCCGCCCATTCCTGCCCCTGATGATGCTCCTCAACTCCATAATATACATATGTCAGCCAATGCAATGCTGAAGTACTCATACACAAAACTCCCAACCCAGTATCTCACGAGGGCTCCGACTAGATGACGAAGCAAGGCCCGCTCTCGATGTTATGCTCTCCAGGAACGCCCTGCCAATGCTGGAAAATGCATTGTTTCCAAAGAAAAAAAGAAAGAAAGAACCGCCGCCGTTCTCCGAAGCATCGCTCCAACGCTTTTCCCTGCTTCCTTTATCTGCCTTATTCGACTAGGTTGCAAGCTGCAACTCCAAACCCCCTCCGTAGCTCCCATCTGTAGGTACGCTGGTGAGAATGCACTACCCCGTTATTCGTTGCGTCAGATAGCATAGGGGGACTTGGGGAGAGAGTAGATAGGGATTAAGCGAAGCTCAACCACTCGAATTCGTTTGGCACAGTCGTCAACGCATCATGGAATCGTCCACATAATCGTCGTCGTCAAGAGCTCCAATCTCTTCCTTGATTTCGGCGCTCGCCTGGAACGAATGTTAGCAGCCTACCCAACAAAGGACAAGAGCAGGGGAAAACAATAAACTTACCTTGGGATCTAAGCTCAGCGCAATGGTGAAGTGGCGAACAGCCGACTTCTTATCGCCCAGTGTCTTAGCGAGCTTGCCCAGCAGGAAATGGACCTGGGCATTATCAGGGGCCAGATCCCTCAGGATCATCAACTCCCGATGCCCTTCCTCCAATTGCCCAGTCGCAAGCAACGCCCGTGCCTTCTGGTGCCGAATCTCAGGTGCGCGGGGAGCCAGCTCCACCGCCTTGGCGAAGTAAGGGAGCGCTTGAACTATTTGCTTCTGCCTCGCCAAAACCGATCCCATGCAGCATATCAACACGGCATGAGTTGGATGAATAACCAAGGCGGAATGATAGTGATTCAGCGCCTTCTCGTAGTTGCCTAGCTTCTCGTAAACCTTGCCAATGCCGTAATAGGCGTTATAGTGGCGCTTGTCGGCAGCAATTGCGTGCCGGTATGCCATTAGAGCCTTATCATACTCCTCGTTCTCCACATGTTCGTGACCCTGCAAGGTGTACGCGTATGCAAACTTGGGATGAAGCTGAATGGCACGCTTGAAGCACTTGAGTGCCTGTTCGTGGTCAGAAGTCAACGAGAAGGCATTTCCCAGGGCGCACCAGGCCTGTGGTGAGTCCCATACGGCGTCAATGAGCTCATGTGCCAGGAAGGAGAGGTCTGTTTCTTTTCTCAGATGCCAGAGGACGGTGGAGTAGACTTCCATGTCTTCGTGGCGGGTTGGAGCAAGAATACGCAAACGCCTAAAGTATTTTTCGGCCTCTGCGTAGTTGGCTTGCTCATACTGAATCCTTCCCATCCGCGCCAGGACCCACGGCGTATCCTGGTGGCTACGAGGAAGTGATGAGAACACTGCCAGTGCTTCTTGACACTGGAATTGAGAGGCGAGCAAGTATCCGGATGCCATCTTTTTCAAGAGGTCCAAAACCCACTTCAGCGCCTCATCGACCTTATTTGGGTCCGGATCCGGGACCTTGAGAGGAGCTGCTTGCGCAGCAGGCACTTCCTTCATCCGTGGAGCTTCAGCTTGGTCAACGTCCATATTGTTCTCCTCCTGAGCCTTCCGGGACCCGCTGACAACCCTGCCAACAGTGGCACCGCTGGAACCAGGACGCGTGATCCTCCCCTGTATCGGGGGCCTAGCCCTCTTCAGCTCGCGGCCTGGCGGCGGGCCTATTGCAGCGGCGGTCGTATTAGCTCTTGATGCTGCAGTTGCTCTAGGAGCCATGTTCAGCCGAGCACTCCTCCTCGGCTCCTCAACGTTGATGGGGCGAGGCTGAACGGGTTGCCCAGACGCCGTACGTTTCCTCTCGGTGGCTGCAGTGGTGTTCGACAATGACGAATTCTTAATGGCCGTTGCCGTCTCTAAAGCGTCCGTCCCCTGCTCCTGTGCCTGAGTTCTCCTTCTCGTACCAATTCGATAGTTGATCCTTGGCGGTGCTTCTTGGAAGCTTGCTTCTGCGGCGTGTGCAGCACGTGTCCGGCGTGCGGGTGCCTGAGGTGGCTCTGCGGGGAACGCGGCCCGTGAAGCCTGTGTCTCCAGGAGAGGAGCACTAGGTCCAGTGGGAGTTTCCATCCCGTCTGAACCATATTTGCTCGTTTGACTCGATGTGTACCGCGAGGGTGCTCCAGGTATCCTCGACACTGAGTCATGCTCTCCAGGGTCGACATACAGCATGTTGTTGCTTGGCAAGTCCTGAAACGCGGTGGATCGGGGGCCTTCGAACGGATCGCTGTCATGGTTGACGCCCTGTATGCCAATTTTCCTCTGTAAAGGCTCTGGCATGCGTCCATTGAGAGACTCAGTGGCCGAGCTAGGCGCCTGATCGAAATTGCGTGCAAAGGAGTCACTGAATTTAAAGACATTTGGCACTCGAACGTTCACGCCCATGTCACAAAGGCTGCTGAAGGCATCCCACATAAATGGGTTGACCTTTAAGGCATCTTCGAAGCAAGAGACGGCTCTCTTCTTGTCCTCATATGCCCGGTAGAGCTTGCCAAGCAGACAACTCACGGCGGCTGCATCGTAAAAGGGCACCCGAGTAGTTTCAGTATGCCTGCCGATGCTGGACTTTTCCCTCCACAAGTGTCGCGACTTCTCCAGTGCGTTGATCCCATCCTTGTAACGCTCCAAATCCAAGCAACATTGGGCGAAGATGTAGGCACATCCCAGATGGATTCCGCGGGATCCCAAGGGCTTGCTAACTTCGTACGCGGACCGACAATCGCCCAGCCGGAAGTGACAAAGGGCAACAAGATATACGGATTCGGGGGCGCGGGGATCGTGGGCATGTAGCCGCTCAGCAAAGAAGAGAGCGTTCTGATAGGAGAAGTTGTCGAGATGGTAGTGGATGGTCTGCTTCAGTAAGCCCGCAATTGCGGCGCTGTTGGGCGCCATGTCGAAGCAGGCACAGAGGCGCTAGGGTGAGGTGCGACGTAATAATTTGTTGCTACCGACGACGACGTGAATCCATGGGATCGCCCGGACCAGCAAGCGGCTTCAAGCGTCGGAGCCTGTCTCGGCATGAGGCGGGCTCGATCGTCTAAAGAACTGGATGCAGCCCTCAGGCAGCGGCTGAACAGAGCGTGCGTGCGGCACGGCGGCGACGGACCCGGAAGAATTCTCGCTCAGGCTGCAGTGGTGTTGCTGGTGTCGAGTCGCGCGAAGGGTTCCCCCTGGGAGGGTCGGTCGATGGGTAGCCAGGTAACGGCAATGCGACTGCTAAATGACTAGAAACAGAATTATCGGTGTCTCGGTCGTATGCGCGACGGCTATCGAATGCAGTGACTGTAAAAGGCTCGACAAAGCGCACAGCTGAGCGGGGTGTGGGTTTGTCGTTCAGAAAGCGCCGGTCCCCGTCTCCTGAGAAGAAACGGAAAACAACAGAGGCAATGCGGACCCGCAGGGGTGATGTTGACGTTGGTCGTCAAATTCTTGTCGTGTTCCTTGCCCGCAAAGTTACGACTGCCCAAAGAGCCACGTGCCAGCTCTTGATGGACAGGAGATGAGGGAAGTAGGTACCCCAGGAAACTTCCCTGAGCTTCCAGTCCGTTGAAGCTGATGATTTTTTCGCTTGTAAAGTGTCAGTCGCCTGGAAGGGCGGGAAGCTGATGCTGTCAGGGCGTTAACCGCTTCTTGCTCTGCAATGTTGTGGTGGGCCCCTCAGGGGTCCTTGATTGGCCAGCGCGTCATGGCCCTGCCGCTGTAGCCTGCCCAGCAACAGGCTGTGTGGAACAACGCCACAGCCTCAGCCACACAATCGTATCTCGATGCCTCTGGTCAGCCCCTGACTGCACGAGACTAGATGGTTAATCGCCCGTTGGAAAATGTTATTCCTCCATATGTAATGAAGAGTAAACTGTGAATAAGTTTGTTTCATTAGTTATCTTGTAAGCTCTTTATTGAAACATAAAGGCTGATTCTCAGTTGGTGCCCGGGGACCTCGACGGTCTGTTTGTGGGGACGGTCCCAGGGATGCCAAGAACTCGATGCCCTGGATGCACTTTGAGGCAAGCTGTAGCTTTTATCTTGTTGCGTGTCTCAACTTTCACTTTCGCTTCAAGAGCGGCTTTCCGGCACTCAGCACCCTCAGCACTATCACGTCCACGCCTGGCTGAAACTCGGTTGATCGTTGATTTAACATGGCCCAGAAGGCTCGCAAAGACCGGGCCAAGTCTAACGAGGCCGCGCTCAAGAACCTCCATCTCGGCTCAGTAATCGCCAACGGTCTTTTCTTACTCCTGCACTTCATATTCAGGAAGCGCTCACTCTTGCTCTGGTTCTGCCTCTCAATTCCAAGCTTCGTTTGTCAATTTACCCTGGAGAAGGCTGGTCGTCCACAGTATGATCCCACAACGAAAGCACTCAAGTCTGCGGGCGAAGACCTCGACGCCCATGGTCTGACCGAGTACATGTGGGATATCGTTTGGGTTACATGGGCTTGCACCGTTCTTGCAGCTTTCTTCGGCAATTGGGCATGGTTTCTCTGGGCAGTTGTGCCCGCATTCGGTGCCTACAAGGCTATTGTGATGTTTGGCGCCGCCAGGCAAATGGCCCAGCTGGGAACCAACGCTCCGCCGGCAGCGGGCAATCGCAAACAACGCCGGGCGGTGTAAAATGCAACAGAGACTTCGCTCATCACTTCAGCCGCCACCTATCAAGCTATATACTCTATAATGACAATTAAATCGACCGCTCTTTATGGTAATCCTGCTCCTTCGTCCACTCCTCGATGATTTCAGGCCCAACATCCCTCACCAGGACATGGACATGATCGACACTCCGCACACTCTGCAACGACACCCAGTTCTTGAACCACAGCACTCGATCTTCTCCACCAGGACCTAGCCGCTCAACGAAATAACGCTTCACGAAGTCTGCAACTAGTTTCCGACTCTCGGGCGTCAGGTCGCCGATCCCATCATCTGTGGGGATCAGGGTGCGCGACCACACAACGAGATGAGTGATGCCCGGTGCCAGGCCATAGGGCCACTCGTTGATCAGCACCCGGTAGTCGGAGGGGTCCGCGAACGGTGTGCTGGAGGCAGGAGTGAAGGGCGGCTGACCCCAGGATTTAGGCAGGCGGTTGACAAGGACGTAGTTGGCTACACTTCCATATTCTACCCTGACGCTGGCACTCCACTGGATATAGCGTCTGAGGTCAGACGGCTTCCGCTTGAGGAGCTCAAGTTTGTTGGCTCCTAGGCTGTATGTTAGAGCCTTGCTTAACATCTGACATAGAGTAGGGCAGGGTCGGGGCAGGGTATGAAATCACCAATGAGCTTTTGCAAATTTTCCCAGTCATGTGCCTCAAAATCCTCGTCCGTCTGCGACAGTACCAGTCTATCTGTCTCAGTAAGGTTGAACGGCAACTCCGCGTTCGCGTCGCGACCCATTTGGAAACCGTTATCCGCGTCCGGTCGTGATGGATGTGTTTGCACGTGGGGTTCTGTCTCACAGCTCTTCCCGGATATGCTGCTCCAACTTTTGCCAAGTCGTGCCGCGGGGTACAGATAGGGCTGAAGGGTCAAAATCTGGGCAACCGAAACCAGGGACCTTGGGTAGAAAGAACGACGGGTGAGAAAGACATCAAACCAGATAGCGCATGTTGTACAAGTAAGCGAGAGACAGTAGCGTCGAGCCGACAAGAAGGGACACATCAACCACTGTCAAGTCAACGATAAGGCCTTGATTGAGGGCGAAAGGTAAACGAATTCTTCAGCCAACTTCCAGTCAATAGTACTGGAGTCTTCTCAGATCTTTTTGGTGCCTTGGCTCCCCCCTCGGATTTCAAATGAGATGGCTTCACATCTTCGATTGACATAGAGCGTTTTGCGCTTCTCCAAGCTTGCCGTCCAACTGACTGCCGCGACCCCGTGCTTGGTGGCTCGGAGGTTTAAAACCCCCCTGTCAAGCCCTGGTCTCGGCTCGTGCCGGGGATCAGCAAATTGTTGAGCCCAAAGGGTGCTGCCACGCTGCCACGCCTTCTGACTGGCCCCAGTGGGCTCCACGGATACTTGCACGACGTTGATGGGGCCCCTCGGTTCCCCACCAAAACAGTAGAATTTCAGCGCTAGAACTCGCCAACCCGCCTCTTGTAACCCGCAACCCGCAGCAAAAATCGGCCCACTCGCCCTCCCACCCCCGTTCCGCATTCTTCGGCGGCCCAAATTTATCAATTGGAGTCCCCCGACACATCCCCGACCCCGAAGACCCTTCTCGCCCAGTGTTTTGCCTCTGACAGGCCCAAACGCCGCCGCCAGCAGACATACGCACGCCTTTGCTTGCGAGAGGCAGACACCAGCTCTGTGACAAAGGGATAGGGCCGGAACAGCAGATACACGCCGGAACAAGTGCAGTCACCATGGCCTCCGAGTCCCTTCTTGCTCGCAAGTACTTCGACGGGATCTACATCCCGCTCGGCCTCATTGTCCTCGGCACGGCCATTATCAAGACCGAGTGGACGCACTATGCCCTGCTGGTGGGCATCGTCCTCGGCGGCATCAAGTACTACCGGATGAGTATGTTCTCTGCTGGCCTCTAAGGGCTCTATTTGTTTACACGGCAGTTAATTAACCCACTCTATCCCGCACGCAGCCCCCAAGAAGGTCCTCAAGCCCGATGCTTTTCAGGAGTTCGAGCTCATTGAGAAGACCATTCTCTCGCACAATGTCGCCATGTAAGTCCCTCTTCTTGAACCATAACAGCAGCATTCAGTCCACTAACCTCGTCTCTCAAGCTACCGCTTCAAGCTCCCGTCCCCGACCTCGATCCTGGGCCTACCTATTGGCCAGCACATCTCGATTGCCGCCGACATCAAGCAGCCCGACGGCACAACCAAGGAGATCGTGCGTTCGTACACTCCCATCTCGGGTGACGAACAGCCTGGCAGCTTCGACCTGTTGATCAAGTCGTACCCTCAGGGCAACATCAGCAAGCACATTGCCTCTCTGAGCATTGGTCAGACGATTCGTGTTCGCGGCCCCAAGGGTGCCTTCGTGTACACTCCCAACATGGTGCGCGCCTTCGGCATGATTGCTGGTGGTACCGGCATCACTCCCATGCTGCAAATCATCAAGGCCATCATCCGCGGCCGCAAGGACGGCGATCGCACCGAGGTCGACCTGATCTTCGCCAACGTCACCGAGCAGGATATTCTTCTCAAGGAGGACCTCGACGCCCTCGCTGCCAAGGACAAGGGCTTCCGCGTGCACTATGTGCTGGACAAGCCTCCTGCTGGCTGGACTGGTGGTGTGGGCTATGTCACGGCTGAGATGATCCAGGTGAGTTCAACCCTCTTCTCACAACGCATCAGTAAATGTACCGCTGCTAACTAGTTTTTTGTAGAAATGGCTTCCTAAGCCGGCCGACGATGTCAAGATCTTGCTCTGCGGTCCCCCGCCCATGGTGAGCGGTCTCAAGAAAGCCACCGAGGGTCTTGGTTTCAAGAAAGCTCGCCCTGTCAGCAAGCTTGAGGACCAGGTGTTTGCTTTCTAAGCGCAACGTTTTTTCGTTGTTGTCTTCTTTGGTCATGAGTTATGATCTGGTACCTTTTTTAGGTACCTGTCATGTGTCATGAAAATAAACTGATGGGAAATGTAAGAAGGGCCTTGAAAAGCCCTTGATAGACCGAAGGCAGGTGACCCTTGCCTTCGATCTGGGAAGGTAATGAGTGATAGATAAAAGCACACCGTTTATATAAACACCATAATCGAATCAGATTTGCTCACTTGCAATTAATTTTATTGTCCGTTATCAGATGGGGTTTTGTTAGTGATGAGGGGTTGTCTTTGAGGAGAGTCTTTGATACTGTATAACACACCACCCATTCTCCTGAGTGGTTGAGCGCTTTTCTCCCGATCATCGTTTAATGCAAGCCGCAATTCCTTGTTATGCAGTCCCGTTACCCCCAACGCCTTGAAGCCTTTACAGATGCTGTACATATTACATTGACTCATCAGTCCCAGTTGAAACATAGAATCTCTTGATATTGTACAGTTAGTCGTAATAGGTCATATCAACCGGCAAACACAAGTCAGCTAGTTAGTCAGTTCCCCCATTCCGAGAGGCTCCTAGATCGGCTTCAGGTGCCCAAGGCACACCCGAGCTGCTCATCCCCAGCCAGGGGTCGAGGTTCGCCATAGAGTCAGGCTGGGATGTCCCAGAGAAATCGGCAGGGCTTGTTGTTTCGAAGGTTGCACTATACAGCATGTTGTAGAAACCCTCAGGATCGGTGAAGCCCCATTCCCCAAGGTTGTCGAAGACGTTCAGGTCGGCGGGGGCGGTGCCGGTGACGGCGGGGGCAGTGCTGGTGCTGCTGTTGGGGTTGATGTTTAGGTCGTTGCTGATGGCGGTAGTTGCGGTTGTGGATGATACGGTGAACGAGGTTGTAGTTGCTGTGGCTGTTTCGCTAGATAACTGTGAAAAGTCGGCGGCCAAGTCCAAGGGATTGCGGGTCTCTGTCGCTTGGGAACCAGTACGGTCCGGTAATGTCGTAGTCATCCAGTTGTGCCTCGTGTAATTGGTTGTGTAAGAACAACTCTCTCTGACAATGGGGAAGTTAGACAAGATCCCAGAGATCGTGTTTTTCATTGTTTCGCTTGACCATGTATTTGATGGCCCCGAGGAACTACTCGTGACTCTCGGTGCTGTTGCTGATGAAAGTGTCTCTGGGTAGTCAGATGTACGCTGTCGCTTTGAGGCCGGTCCTTCGTTTTCATTTTCGGAAATCTCAGCGTGTACCATCCCAATGAAAGATGCACACGTCATCAGAGGAACGATTCCCTGGACAGGAGTCTCACAACCAAAGGGCAAACGTCTTGGCAGCGGAGGATGGGGTTTTGAGTGCTTGGAGACGGAGCCGCGAACAACAATTGGGATGTGACTCGGGAATCTTTCGTCTCCCCGTGGAAGGTAGTCAAGGTGATTGGACAGACCATTGCGTTCAATGTCCAGCAGGATCTGATTCATATAGGCCCGAAGTATCGGGTGATACGCCTTCAGTGAATCCATGCATTTGATGATTATCTCAAGGTTGCCGAGGTCACAGTCCTGAGGATTATCTCGGGCATGCGAGATGTAAGCTGAGGCGGCGCAATACAATGAAAGAGCCATCAGAGGACCTTGCTGTTGCCCATCAAAGCTCTAATCAGTAGGTAGGCCACAAGTGTGGATATCAGCGAACTCACATATGCGGCCCTCATGTGGCTCGTCATTTTAATGATGTCAACAACCTCCTGGGCAGCAGTCAGAACTCGCGTCCGGCTGCTCTGCTTGATGTTGCCCGGGAGCTTGTACTTGTCGACCTTATCACAAGCCGCGTTGTGAAGGCAGATAACAGCAGCATGTAGGTTTAAATTGATCTGCAAAGCAATAGGGTCACGAAGGTTTCTAGGTAATCTGTACTTCTCTGGAAGGAACATGAACACGCTGGAGAGCATGTTATCCAGCTCTCTGTGTCGCTTCCACCAGGGTCCGTACTCAACGTCTTGGGGACGATCATCTGGCATCGGACGATGAACATGCTTCATAAGTTGGCTGAAAATATAGCAGACCACAATGTTACTCGCGAATATCGAGTAGTCAGCACCTCGGAACACATCTTGTAGTGTAGATGTGGGTTCTTCGGTGCCCTTCAAAAAAGCTTCTTCTGATGCAGGTAAATGTGTGGTAATCTTAGAATGGTCAGTGCAAATCATACCATAAAGCCAACGAAGGACCCCCATACCTGAGTAGTTTCCATGATAGAGGGCCAGCCAGCACTGATACTTGCGTAAGCATCGATACAGAAGCTACCCCAAAAGACCCTCCGGCGTTCCTCGAGCTCGACCCAATCTTTGTGAGGGGGGATCATCGGGGCTATAGGGTGCTCCTCTTCAGGCAGGTTGCTGTCAAGCCGGTGTAAACCCATCATGCCAACCAGCCGGACGCATCTTGCGGTGCTCATGGCTGCCCTGGTAAACCAAAGGGACCGGGCTTCATCCATGGCAACAAGAGCCCAGGCCTGTGCGTGGGCGATAGTGATGAAATGCTCGCCTTCTCCCTGTGAATAGGTCAGAAGGATGGAGTTCACAAGCCAGCCTTTCGTGGTCAGACCTTTAGCTCATCCACTTCTAGATACTGACGAGCGCGCCGGTATAAGACCTCCCAATGGTCTCCATAAACGGGATGCTTATGTGCTGCGAAGGCCCAGATGGCATACTGGAGGCACAGCGGAGGACGCATATGAGGGGGAGAGTGAAACTTTGCCAAGTAGATTTGTGGTTGTACGATAGGCAAGAAGTAGGTCTGTATCCCGAAATAGATGTTGTGCCTACCTTGCTGTCAGCAGATAATCACAGAAATATAACAATCAATCAGTCACCACGTACAAGTCCTCGATCATCTCGGA
This sequence comes from Thermochaetoides thermophila DSM 1495, assembly GCF_000221225.1. NCBI lineage: Eukaryota > Fungi > Ascomycota > Sordariomycetes > Sordariales > Chaetomiaceae > Thermochaetoides > Thermochaetoides thermophila. Next base: position 610,859 of record NW_006383032.1, read on the forward strand.
GGGTGGTAGCCATTCAAACTGGCCCTGTGAGAGCAGCTCGCCAGCTCTTGGATCATTCGCACTCCGAGGAGTATCACTGGGAGAAGGGGGAACCCAGCGAACTCCCCTCTCCAGGGGCCTGCCCTGGGACCTCCCCGTTGCAGATTGGGAGGCATTATTCCCACGAGCAGAAGCTGACGGCGCCTCAACTGGTGAGATGCTTGGCGGAGTCAAATTGCCAACTCTTTGTGCTCCAACGTTTCTGAGCAGGCCTTCTACTTGGGCTGATTCGCGAGTCAATAACACTTGACAAGATCTTGCCAAAAAAAAAGCATTACTCGAAAACTCCGACTCTTCTTACCTAGCCTTTCTTCAAGTTCCTTGACATTACGCCTCTTTACAGCGGGTTTTCTGCGGGATTCTGGATACACACATTCGGTACCGGCCTTCGCACAGCGAGAGCAAACCGGTTTGATACGGTCACCTGGTGGTAATTACAGTAAGCACTCAGAAAATTTAAATCTTGGGTCTTGGTCTCCCCAGACCCACGCAGAGTTCAGGCCTCACATTTGAGCTTCCGGGAGCGGCAGCTTACACAAGCCAAGGGCTCGTGTCCTCCCGGGGCGCCGGCCGATGCTGATGCTTCAGATCGACCATCCTCGGGAGAGCTGGAGGAGGACATGGACATGTTAAGGCGTTGCCGAGACCGACACGGAATCCGAAGCAGCCGAAAGACGGCCACGAGAGTCGAGAATCATAAGACACATCGGCCCAGAACTAGACTACAAGCCCGGGCCCCGAGCCATGTATGTATAGCAGCGTGACTGACAGGCTGTGACAGGCCCCGCGGGCTCCGCAATCTCCTTCGAATCTCCAGGTTAGTCCAATTCGTATTTTCTGCAGGCACTTTGGCAGCTTGCGGCGGCCTGTGTTGTGCCCTGGCATAAGCCATGGCGCGGGAGCCCAAGCCCCGGGTGCGGCGGGTGGTGGCCCGGGAGTGGATACGCAGGATCTCGGAAGTCTCAGGCGGACGGATTTTGATCCGACGACCGAGCCAAGCCCGTTACTCCGGTACCTCCGCACCACGCAACGGCCGGCCGATGCGCTCATCGAATCTCCTCAATCGATGTCGTGGGGAAATGCCTGAAAATTGAGGGACGCCCCCCGCGCCCTAGCTTTGCCCTGTTCCCAAAAGGGGAGTTTTCATAGTGCTGGAAGGCCCCAAAGGGCAATGGGAGCCCCTTCCTGCGCATGTTTCTCAGTATCAGCGAGAAAGTGCAGGAACAAACCCTGCCAGCCCTGACCAGCCCCCAAACAGTTGGTGACTCACTCTTGCCCAATCGAGGACCGCTGGAAACGAGATAACGCACAACACGATGGACTTTTTCCAGTTCTCGTGGACCTGGCTCCCGTTTCTCTGAGCCAAGCGAGTGCGAGGCTGGGAAGTACACCGGCGGAGAGACCCAGAGAAGATCATCTGTGCGCCATTTTGCACGGCCATGTTAAGCGCCTAACAGCTGCACATCGGGAGTTCTCGATATTCCTCGAAATTCCCACTGGACGGGAAGTAGGGCTTACGAATTTACCATCAGGAAATAGCAGGAACTTCACGATCACTATCCGGAATGCCAGTGGTCATAAGACAGCATGCTGGCGGGGGCTGGAGAAGCTGATGCAACCTTCTACGTCATACGTCATAAGGCCGCGTCTTATTGACAGCAGCATACTCCTCAGCCCTATGGGTGACAAAGTCGACTTACTCAATCCTCCCCCAACTCCAGATGTTCAATCCCACTTTTGTTCCCTTCTTCACCGGTAGTCCAGCATGCCACGTCTCCTCAAATGCCCTCCCGGAACCATCCGACATAAAATTCTCCCAGTACACGGCATTTCCCGGTCGCGGCCTAAAGATGACGCCCTTCCGTTCCGCGTCATCATCTCCTGCCTGTTCAGGAGGAGGACATTCAATGAACTGGCACCATCTCTCATCCCGCCTATGTGGTAGAAGAGGGAACTGAGTGCCCCCTCCCTCAAGCATCTCCTCGGCCTCAGCCCCGTCCTGTTGGACCACACCTGATCCAGAAACCCACACCATGAAGCTGCTTACTCTGCCCCAGCCACCGCGTCCCGTACCCCTACATCCGGACGCCGCGATCGGTCAGTTGTTTTGCTCAGCTTCTAGGCCATAATGAAGGTGAAGGAAGGGGGTATACCAGTCAAAATGGTGCTCGTAGTGTCCGCCCTCGCGGTACCGCTGCACCCGAAGCCGTTCAATCCACACTTCATCGCGCCAGCCCTGTAGTGCGCGTGCCCGGTCTTCGATGCACTTCACCGTACCGGTACGGGGGATCATAGCCACCTCGGAGTCACGTACCGCGGGTACGCGTTCCGTGCTATCCCCGGCCGTAACTGTGGATGGTGCATAGAGGGGCTCACTGATCATGTAAGTCCAGCTATGCCTGGGAGTGAGATATTCAGGCATCTACACACCTTATCTCGAGCAAATGCTTCCTTTCGTCTCGTGACAAGAAGCCCTCAATATATAAAACTAGCGGATGCCGCGAGTATACGTAGACATTATAGTGGTCTGGAGGGCAGGTGTAGTTCTTGACACCATCCTCGAGGGCCAGCAAGTCCGTGTTAAGCTCTGGCCGGGGCAGCCGGCGGATTTGTGGACCTGCCGACGGCGAAAAAAGCCTGTAGATTGGGTCTGCAAAGAAGAAAAGGACTGGGATGAGTCCAAGGAGATATGTAAACATTGTTTATTGATGCATTGGCGCGGATCCGTGAAATTTTGATGGTCGACAGTTGAGCTTAGCAGGTGTGAGAAAGGCAGATGGTGTTGGCTGCCCGACCTTCCTTTCCCCTGAAGCCAAAACCGGGACCCCCGAACAGTGGGGCTGATCCGGCTGATGAAACCGTGCTTGTTTCCATGACATGGGCAATAGGACTGTGTTTAGAGAGCTGTCCAAGAAAATTTGAGTATTTGTCGAATAAATCGACGGCAAGCTTTATGAGATTTGTAGATTTACTTTATGAAACGTCCCTCGTAAGATTACACAACCCGGCATTTGGTTTAAGCTGGGGGGTTTGGGGTTAGGGTTAATATAGGTCCCTGAAAAGGCGCTCGAAAACACAGCCTACAAGTTCCGACTGGCAACCATTTTAAGTTCAAAAATAGAAAAATGCCAGTAGCTGGACCACATTTACTCCTTGCAAAGGTATCCGTCCTTCCATGCTATGGCTGATCAGCCCGCATATTCTCCCAACTGACTTTACCGTCTTCAAGGCCAACTTACCTCCTGGTATCAAGGCAGCCGCATACATAACCAACGAGATGGGACGCAAATCCTCATCTGTTGACTCCTCCAGATAGCGATGCCAGAAGTCAACCACATTATCCACGCCCCTACGCAGATCAGCGCAACTGTCATCATCAACACCCCAGCACTCCAGCCCCAAACATGTCCCAAACTCGCGGAAGGCCAGCCGTCGCGACGCATTCCGAGCCATCAGCCCGTGACGCTCGTCCAGCAGCATGGTCCGCGCCATCTCCAGGCTTTGGTTACCCAAGTTAGCTGCCCAATCCTCATCGCGGAAAAAGTGTGCCATCCACAGGCCCATGCCTAAATCCAAAGGATCGCGGCTAGCCTGCAGTTTGCTCCCTCCCGCGCGGCCCATCAGCCGACGATAGTCTGCAATCTCGCTAGTTAACAGTCCCTCAGCGGCCGGGCCGCCATGCAGTTTTTCCGCAGTGCGCTGCAGGAGTCGGTACACGGCAAAACCAGTCGCGGCATCAAGATGGCCCTCGGACGGGACCAACACGTCATCCAAGTCGGTTGAGACCTTCCAGACCATGCGGGTCGCGGCGCCGTTCTGGCGTACCACAAAGTGTGGATGAATGGCTTTCGCTAGCTGTATGGCCAGACGATTCCATTCCGGCTCCTCTGTTGCCAGTGCCAAGCGATTCAAAGCGAACATCCATAGCGTAAGGTAGTGGTGGTACTGGCCGTCGCCGTCGTAGCCGTGTTCCGACATCTTGCCAATACGTAAGCCTCCTTTGAGCGGCTCGTCGTCGGTTGCGCGAGGTAGTCGGGCCGTGCCATCACGCGTACGGCCTAGCACATCATGGACCGTCTTTGCCAACTGTTTGGCTAGTGTCAGGTACACCGACGACTGGGTCTCGCGCGACAGGGTGATGAAGTTGACAAGGCCGAAGGCGTCAGTCCACAAGTAGCGGCCGCGATGGCCGCCGGCGCCAGGCTTATCCGGGGCAGTCCACGAGCGAGCGGCATCTTCGAAGAGGTGGTCAAAGTTGCCGTAAACCAGCTTCATCGCCTCGATGAAGTGGGGAACTGTCCGTGGAGCGGAGGAAGCCATTGTTCTCAAGCACCGGATTTGTGTCCTTATAATGGACATCGCTGGTGTTTGCGTGATGCCTGCGGGTTTCGAGTCGGCCGTGTCATGATTGACAGCAATCGGGGCCTAGGGTCTTGAGGGCAGAGTATCCTGGCTGTAGCGACGTCACGATTACATTTGGCCAAGCAATGCTGAACCGAACAATGCAAAACCGCGACACAGGTCACAGACGGAAGTGTTTGTGGTAGCAGAACCTTGTTCAAGTCAATCGAGTGACTGTATTGTTGATGAAGAAGATCTTAGGCTTCTGTAGCAATTCTGACTGCATAAACTTACAACAGAGCTGTTGGCAGCCGATGAACCTGGTGATGATGACGATGCTGACATGCAAAGTGAAATCAAACAACAAACGATGTTGGCAAATCATCCCACCTCGAATGCCCCTCCAAGCTGCTGACAATGACGCAGGGCGCCCTGCCATGACCCTGCTAGCTTGCCCTGGCTTGGCGCACACTAGCCCATTTTCGATTAGTGCGGGGCTGTGCTTTTCTGATTGGTCGAAGATAACAACGAATCGCTCCATACCCTGGAGTTCCAGCGGCTTCTGGATCGTGCGGGACAGCTCCGGCAGGCTCCAGGAGGCTCTGGGCGATTCAGGAGCCTGCGAGTAACCCCACTGAAGTCTCACGCAGTTGGTAGCAGGTGCTGGAGCCGTCATCCCACTTCGCGATCCTCCCAACAAGAGCTTCACGGCTGAAGCTTCTCTCATCTTCCAACCATCTCCAGCCTGACTGCCGCTGGTATATAAAACACAATTTGCCGCCTGCTAGCCAAGCCGCGTTTCCTTTTCTGGTCAGACATCAACAGCCTCATCAACGACACAGATACCCAAAATTGATACCAACACCAACAAACAACAGCTGCCCAAGACAATCAATTGGAGCCTGACGTCACATTCATCAGTCAGTTTCATTAGCTTTCATCAAGACAACGGCACCAACATTTGCTCTACTACCCCTAAACACAACATACCATATCACAACATAACCCAGATACCCGGGACATTCGTCTCTTGAACACACGGCCACCATGAACTCCAAGATGGAATTTACGGACAGGGCCAAGAAGGCGTTGGAAGACGCCATGGCCCTGGCAGAGCAGTACCAACATCTTCAGCTTCAGCCTGTTCACTTGGCAGTCGCCCTTCTCGATCCCACACCCGACCCCAGCAAAGACCAGAGCATTGCCCCGGGCACCACCAGCACACTCTTCCGACAGGTCGTTGAGCGCGCCCACGGTGATGCCCAGGCCTTCGATCGCGCTCTGAAGAAGAAGCTCGTTCGTCTGCCTAGCCAGGACCCTCCACCAGATCAGGTGTCCATGTCCGCCGGCTGCAGCAATGTGCTTCGAAAGGCGAATGAGCTCCAGAAGGTCCAGAAGGACTCATACATCGCCGTCGACCACCTCATTGCCGCTCTGGCAGAGGACCACGCCATTCAGGAGGCCTTGAAAGAGGCCAACATCCCGAAGCCGAAGCTCATCCAAGACGCGATCCAAGCCATCCGTGGTAACAAGCGGGTGGACTCGCGCAATGCCGACACAGAGCAGGAGAACGAGAATCTGAGCAAGTTCTGCATCGACATGACAGCCATGGCCCGTGAGGGCAAGATCGACCCTGTCATTGGTCGTGAGGAAGAGATTCGCCGTGTCATTCGAATCTTGTCACGCCGTACCAAGAACAACCCTGTGCTGATCGGCGAGCCAGGTGTGGGCAAGACTACCATTGTTGAAGGTCTGGCCCAGCGCATCGTCAACGCCGATGTTCCCGACAACCTAGCTGCTTGCAAGCTGTTGTCTTTGGACGTCGGTGCTTTGGTGGCCGGCAGCAAGTACCGTGGCGAGTTTGAAGAGCGCATGAAGGGCGTGCTGAAGGAGATCCAGGAGTCGAAGGAGACCATCATCCTCTTCGTTGACGAAATTCACCTGCTTATGGGTGCCGGGTCATCGGGCGAGGGTGGAATGGACGCTGCCAACCTGCTCAAGCCCATGCTTGCCAGGGGTCAGCTTCACTGCATTGGCGCTACCACCCTGGCCGAGTACCGCAAATACATTGAGAAGGACGCTGCCTTCGAGCGCCGTTTCCAGCAGGTACTCGTTAAAGAGCCAAGCATCAGCGAGACCATTTCCATCCTCCGTGGTCTCAAGGAGAAGTACGAAGTTCACCACGGTGTCAACATTGCTGATGCCGCCATCGTGGCCGCCGCCAACCTGGCTGCCCGCTACCTGACCTCTCGCCGGCTGCCCGATTCGGCCGTCGACCTCATCGACGAGGCCGCCGCTGCAGTTCGTGTCGCCCGCGAGTCGCAACCCGAAATCATCGATTCCCTCGAGCGCCGTCTCCGCCAGCTCAAGATCGAAATCCACGCTCTGTCTCGCGAGAAGGACGAGGCATCCAAGGCGCGTTTGGCGCAGGCGAAGCAGGACGCCCAGAACGTCGAGGAGGAGCTCCGTCCACTTCGCGAGAAGTACGAGCGCGAGCGCCAGCGCGGCAAGGCCATTCAGGAGGCCAAGATGAAGCTCGAGGCGCTCCGTGTCAAAGCTGAAGACGCGAGCCGTATGGGCGACCACAGCCGTGCGGCCGACCTGCAGTACTACGCCATTCCAGAGCAGGAGGCCATCATCAAGCGGCTTGAGGCCGAGAAGGCTGCTGCTGATGCGGCGCTCAACGCCAATGGTGCTGACGTCGGCGGTTCTATGATCACCGATGTTGTCGGTCCCGATCAGATCAACGAGATTGTCGCCCGCTGGACGGGCATTCCTGTCACGCGCCTCAAAACCTCGGAGAAGGAAAAGCTACTACACATGGAGCAGGCCCTGTCTAAGATCGTGGTCGGCCAGAAGGAAGCGGTGCAGTCTGTTTCGAACGCCATTCGCCTGCAGCGCTCTGGCCTTAGCAACCCAAATCAGCCACCGAGCTTCCTCTTCTGTGGTCCCTCTGGCACCGGCAAGACCCTTTTGACCAAAGCCCTTGCCGAGTTCTTGTTCGACGACCCCAAGTCCATGATCCGTTTCGACATGTCCGAGTACCAGGAGCGGCACTCGCTCAGCCGCATGATTGGTGCTCCGCCCGGCTACGTTGGCCATGACGCTGGTGGCCAGCTGACCGAGGCGCTCCGGCGCCGGCCCTTCTCGATCTTGCTGTTCGACGAGGTTGAGAAGGCCGCCAAGGAGGTGCTCACGGTGTTGCTGCAGCTGATGGACGATGGTCGTATCACCGACGGCCAGGGCCGCGTCGTCGACGCCAAGAACTGCATTGTTGTCATGACCTCAAACCTGGGTGCTGAGTACCTGTCGCGGGCCAACAACGGCAAGGATGGCAAGATCGACCCGACGACGCGCGAACTTGTCATGAACACGCTCCGCAACTACTTCCTTCCCGAGTTCCTCAACCGCATCTCGTCCGTTGTCATCTTCAACCGGCTGACGCGCCGCGAGATCCGCAAGATTGTCGACTTGCGCATTGCTGAGATCCAGAAGCGCTTGACCGACAACGACCGCAATGTCATCATAAAGGTCTCGGAAGAGGCAAAGGACAAGCTTGGCGCCCAGGGCTACTCGCCTGTCTACGGTGCTCGCCCGCTGCAGCGCTTGCTTGAGAAGGAGGTGCTTAACAGGTTGGCTATTCTCATCCTGCGCGGGCAGATCCGTGAGGGAGAGGTTGCGCACGTCGAGCTGGTCGATGGCAAGGTGCAGGTGCTGCCTAATCACCCAGATAGCGAGCCGGAGGATGTGGATGTAGATATGGACTCGGATGACGCCGTTGACGAGGTGGCTCCGGATTCGATGGACGAGGATATTTACAATGATTGACTGAAGGAGGGGAATAGGAAAAGAAAATGGGATGACACTGCATTGGAGTAAATGGATTGGCAGGATTGAGCATTGTCATAAGCTATGATGGTTGGTGTTTCGGATTCTTTGGGCTTGTTCTTCTGCACTTGTATATAGGTATTTTAATGGGTTGGCTGTCTGACTTTTAGGTTGGACATCAGGACGGGTAAAAATGGGATTGCTAGACCCAGGAAATAAAATGAGATTTATCGTATCATTGCTGTCTCTTGACTTGGCTATGGAGGAATCGCAAGATGTTGAACTGTGATAACTGAACGTAAAAAGCGAGCCTGCGATGTTGCAAGTCTTTGTTCAAGACTAGGGGTGAGAAAAGCGGGGCATTGTTCTTTGTCTGTCCACGCTTCCCGTCAAGCCGTGCCCCGCTTCCCGTTAACACAGCATCCCATTGGCCCATCGGTCGCAGACGGCACCGTCCCAAAAATTGTTCTGAACGTTCGAGCAGTTAAGGTAGTCGATGGCAGGCAGTCGGCCATTTTGAACGCCAGCCCGAGAGACGACGCCGAGTTGACTGCTTGCGATCCAGCCCCCGATAACTCAGCTCGCAGTCCGGCACGCTCGCTCCCGAATCCGGCCGGTTCCCTCCCAGCAGTTTGCGACAGTACAGCGAGCAGGCTCGGCGCAATTGATTGATCAATTTGTCGATCTGCTCGTTGGGAGAGGAGTATACAAAACGGACACATCTTGGGGCTTGGACTGGACGGGACGGACAGCTGGTAATTTACCGAGGAGGAGGGATTTTAACGATAAACGGACGACGACCCCGACAACGATCCGCGGGTCCGACCATACCATAAACCCATCGCCGATACCCTATCTCGACCGAATCGCGTAATCGGGCACAGTCCAATACCAACACAACCGCCATGAGCCACTCGATGCGGGCGCGGCCCACGCTATTCCAGATGTTTGGGGGGTTGGTCAGGGCAGCACAGACAGGAGGGTGTGGCTGCGGGGGGAGAGTTGAGGCCACGGCGGCGGCAGCTGCCGTGCGCGGCGTGCGGTTCATGAGCGGCGCGGTGGAAGAGGCGACAGAAGAGCAGTCTAGGGCGCCGCAGCGGCACCCCAGGGGACAACAACCGGCCGGTCACGGTGAGCGGTTCTGGGTGTGGCATCACATTGCGACCAACATGGTGGTTTACTCGTTGACCCCTGTGCTGGACGTAAGAAGATCGACTCCCCCCTTGAACCTCATTTAATAGGGCTGACAGGTATTACTAACTACAGCAGATAAATAAAGCCAAGAGGCAGTTTGCCTTTACCGGCAAGAAGCTCGTGCCCGCCAAGATCCGCAAGGACTACTGGCGGCCGCTGGCCATGGTCGAGCTGGGCGCCGGCAAGGGCGAAGTTGGCCGCAGCGTCTACCAGAAGCTGCGTGAACTCAAGAAGCGCCACGAGCTCGAATGGGAGGACGAGCGCCTGCTCAACCTGCCCAAGAAGCTGCGTGGTATCGAGCTGAACGACATGCGCGGCAACTTTGTCGCCGACCTGGCGTATGTCTGCGCCGGTCACGGCAAGGGCAACCTCGTGGTGGTGAAGGAGGAGGAGGATTCTAAGGTGAAGAAGAAAAAGTCCAAGAACAGCAAAGTTGTCCAGGCTAACCAGGCGGGCGAGAACAAGGCTATCGAGCAAGAGCAGCAACAGCAGGAGGAGGAGAAGGCGAATAAGGCCCCCAAGCTGCACACCGTCACCGTATACTGGGCCAACGAGCAGGATAAGTACTACGCCGAGTCGTGGACCGACAACGTCACCCACATCGTCGGCATTCCGGATTACCTGCCCGGCCCGAAGACCAAGACGATGGCGACGCTTAACCTGTCGGCCGAGGCCGACGCCCGGTCACAGGCAGAGGCTGTCGCGACCGCCTAAGCAGCTGCCATGCTAACGAGAGAAAGAGGTAGTGCTATGAGGTCGATGTATGGAATGTGTTGGTGTATATTGGGACTTGTTCTGGCTCAATCAAGGGCTGGCGAGAGTTGTCGGATGGGAAGAGACTGCTAGCAGGCTGTCCTTTCTGACTGTATTATATTGTACACGCTGCATTCGAATGTATAAGGATCTACATGGTAGCGAGCAATAGAGCTTGGCTTCAACCGACACCCACATACTGCTCCTAAGTCCTTCGCTGCATCGAGCTTAGCTTGCTCTCATACTTTGATGGCAAACGACTTGAGATACTCATAATCGGCCACATTAGCGTCCACACACTCCCTGATGATACGCTGCCCCTTTTCTCCATACTTTTGCCGCCATTCTTCGTCCTCCTCTTCCCGGGTGGGAGTTTTCTATCTTGGTTAGTGCCATTTTCAATATCGTCACCGAGTCACGGAACAGACTTACCACTTCAGCCCTAGCCTTCAATCCAGTGCTCTTCAGCGCATCGTCATGGAAACCCTCCCATTTCGCAAAGGCCTCCTCTGCCTTATGCTGCTGCTCCTCAGCTTCCTCCCCATCTTGTTCATTCCCCCATTGCAGCATTGCCTCATCAAACTTTAATCCAACATCCTCACAAAACCTCTTCACTACCTTCTTGGGCTTAGCAAGCAGCTCATCCGCATCCACAACCGTAATCTTCACTCTCTCTACTTTCCTCTCCCTATCTTTCCCTTCCTCATCCCCGTTCCCATCCGTCCCTGCCGGCTTGGCCAACCACTTAGATGCCCCATCCTCCCCAATCACACCCTCCGTTCTGAGGTAGTCAAACAGCCTCCTCAGCTCGGCGTAGCCCGCCTCGCTGGGCATGAACTGGTGAAATCCTGTTCGGCCAGATAAAGGCGGCACTGTGCAGCGGTAGTAGGAAGGGATTGCTCGACGCGGGTGACGGATCAGGAAGGCGAAGTGGAAGCGCCGCAGAACGGAGAGCGGGATGACGGTTGGGTTGTGGATTGGGCTTTCGAGAAGGGGTGTGCGACGGTCGGTGGAGGATGGAGAGTCTGTGGGGGTGTCAGTTGGGGGGCGGTAGTCAAGTAGGGAGGGCGCGATGTGGGCGATGTGGTTGTCCGGAGGGAATAGGTAGTGTGCGATGTCTTTTATGAAGAGGCGTTTGCCCTGTTGGAACTCTGTCAGTCAGTATTTGGTCTTCTCCTAAGTGCGCAGGACAAAGACCATACCTCCTCAGCATCATCCTCCAACAATCTCTCCACGATGTCGCGGTATGTGACGTCGACAAAACCACTCTTTTGGCGAGCCTCTTCATCATCGGCATACCGCTCGCTCAGACGCTCCGGGCCGAAGTAGAAGGCATCTCCGAAGGGTTCATGCACACATTTAAGGTCCTTCCGGGTCATAAAGACGCGCTCGAAGGCAGTTGAGCAGGCCCGCGGGTGCGTGGCTACGAAGATGGGCTTCTTATTAATAGGGGGCATGGCGATAAGATGCATTATTTAAGGATGATCAAAAATGTCCAACAACGGCAATGGTTGGGACAGGTTGAGATAGGGAACCTCCAGACAAGAAGCCAGCAGAGGACTACAAGACGGGATGACGGCTGTTGGAATCTCTCATCTTAAGTTATTGTTTCCATGGGCGGAGAGCACGGACGGAGAGAAGTCCACGGTTTGGTTCCTTCCAATCTCAACAAACGACAATCCAGTCACGGGTTCTGAGTGAAATCAAGATGGGCAGCCTGCTCCGCTCTATATGGCAATCTCATCCTAAGCAAGCAATTTCAAGTACTGCGATTACGAATCTTTGGCACTCTACACTGAGAACGATCAGCTCAAGCTCAATCTGGGCCAATGAAGATTTGACTTCTTGTGACGACGCAGATAATGCTGTTGTTATCGACGAGGGTTTGGGTTTGGCCTGGGTATGACGTCATAGCAGTTGGCTTGCCAAGATATGATTGCGGGCTCAGTCCCCAGCAACTTGAACAAGACCGAAGGCCACGAAAGCATGATATGTTTAAGAGATGGAGGTTTCTGAACCTTGATAAAACATTGTATATCTTTACCCAAAGGCAAAGATTAGATATGAAATCAAAGAATTCCTGGTACTTGACCTTTCTGATTCCACTCCATTTCCAACACGAACACCCCTCACTGCGTCTTCTTTTTCCTCTCCTTCTCAGCAGCCACTCTCCTTAACCAAACGCCAGCCAACCTCCCCACAACCCATGCAAACCCAAACACAATCACCGCCGCCGTGCCCAAGTTCACCCACCCAGCTTTATCCATGTCCAGCACCGGCACCCTAACCGTGTTCACCATCCTGCTTCCCTGCCCCGCAGCCGGCTTCGGCTCAACATGCCAAAACACTATTCCCGGCTTGTCAGCAAACAGCGCATCGTACCCCAGTCCACTGCGCTCGAACGGTCCCAATGGGGCATCGGCGACGGCTGGGTCACGACATGCCCAGAAGACAGCGGGGTAGGGAATCTCGATGGAGCGGTAACCTCCGCTGGCAGGGGCGAGGTAACGTAGGTGGAGGGGGATCTCTGCCGTGAACTCCCCTGCAGCAGCAGATTCAGTGGGAGTAGCTAGATCTAGGAGCAGGGCCAAGCCCCACTGCGGGACGGCATAGTCCGGGGCTTCGAGGTCGACAGGTTTGGTGGCGAAGCGGAGGGCGGAAAGGTTCTTGGATGCGAGGAAGATTGGGTCAGAGAGCTGGTAGCGGTCAGGGAAAATGGTGCGCGGGAGGGTCAAGTAAGCGTGGAGGGAGCATTCTTGCTCCTCTGGGGATCGCGGTGGTCTCGCGGAGGAGAGACGTAGCTGCAGAGTAGGGTGTAATCCAGTCGGGGAAAGGAAGCGGGCCGAGAAAGACGATTCTGCATCGCGGTGACGTGCGGCGAAGGAGAAAAGCACGGGGGAGAGCTTCTTGTTCTCTCGTAGGACTGTGATCAGGCCTGAGATGCCAATTTCGTGGGGGTCAAGTGTTTTAGGCTTGTCGGTCGAGAGAATGCCAACCTCGGTGCGGTGTCCTTCGCGCGATGTGGCGTGAATATGCTGGCGCTGGTAGGGCCAAGTGGCTGTAACGCGGAAGTCGTTCGCGTCAGAGTCGTAGGCTATGTCGAGGGAACTCGCTGAGGTCAGACTGTCTAGCCTGTTTGAGCAGGATGTATCGTCTGAGCGGCACAGGAGGGACCTGGCCCGGCGGGTAAGATGCGATAGGCTCCTCAATGGCTGGTAATACTGAAGAGTGGTAACGCCAGTGGATTGGGCTTTGGACAGCGCGGTGAAGGATTCCTGAGTCGGTCAGTGATTGAAGTCTGTTGAATCAGTCTAGATTCCGTGGCGTACATTTGAACAGTAAATATCATCACCAAATAGCTCCACAAGAGCCGAGCACAGTGAATCTCTGCGATGAACCATCATGTTAGCCTGAAATAACGGCAATGGAGATGGTCCGTCTGACGTACAGCGAAGTATCTGGTCTCCGGGGAGTGAAGACGACATGAAAGCCAGGGGGTAGTCTCGACAGCAACGGGCTCACAGTCTCATGGTAAGCATCGGTCACCCACTTGATGTCAAGCCCCTGAAAATCACTAAGGAGTGTCTGGAGCTCAGAGGGCAGCTCGTCGACGCTGAACTTAAGTCTCTCTTCACGAACAGCATGTACTTCTGGTCCGCTAACAGTGGTGCTGTCGACCTTAAGCTCTGATGGTTCCAGCGAGTCTCCCAGCTTCTGAACAAATGTGATGCGTTCGCGCATGATGTGAGAGTGATTGTGTATCTCAAAAAGTAAATGATGAGATCGTTATCGAGGTGTCGTCGCTACGACGATGCTGTTGAGAGGCTGTCAGGCTGATGGCCAGCTGTCAACGGTCGGCCCGCGCTCCCTGCAGTGCCAAGCCAAGCCAAGCCGGCAATGGGGCACACGCAGCCAGTGGTCTTGGCGGTCTTGGCGATCACCACTTTCAACGGCTCGTGAGCGACTGGTTCGCTCGGCATGCTCCTTCCCCAAATCCTCACCGGAGCAATGTCGCGCTAAACCTGATTTGGTGACCGGGGGGATGGCAAGCAGCAGCAGCTAATGTTGAGCCATCAGAGGCTCCTTCTGTCTAGATGGCCATTTTTGACAACATCCTGACTTGTCTTTTTTGCTGTTGCCTTGCTCGCAAACTTGTCCCGTAACGATCGGGAAGATCTGAGAACGTGGATGGTTGCCGATCTCCGGTGAAGACGGCGGACAGTTTCCAAATTGATGCTTGAAATGCTTCCTTATCGCAACCGTTCCCTAGCATCATCGGAGTCAAGATCCAGCAAGTGTCATTTTTTGTCCTTTTTCTAATCGTTTGTCAGATCTGTGGGGTCCATTACGCCCTTCGCGCCCTTCCACGTACACCGGCCTCTCTGCTTGCACTCCTGGGCTCCCGGGCTTCTTGCTGTCGCCTGTCGCCTCGTTGGATACCCCTGTGCAACCTCGGTCTGCTCTGTCTGGCCGCTGACTTCCGGGGCTCAAGCGACGTCCTAGGTTCACGTTGTGCTTCATAACCTGGACTCTGGCCTCCTGCTGCTCTAACCTCCTTCGCTATGGAGGATACTCCGCCCTTCATCCCCATCCGGACCCGACAGCCGGCACGATACGGCGCCAGCATGAGCAGCGCAGACTCTGCTGTATGTAGTCTCGACGATGGCATCTATTCTGTTAGTATACCCGACATAAGTGCTCACGCCTTGCAGTACGGCTCGGCTTCCGAGAGCTCTTATCCGGCTGCCACTCATGACATTAGCCGAGTGAACTACCATGTCAAGCACATCGATGCTTTTGCCCGGGCCTTGGAAGATGTGAGTCTCTTAGATGCAGCTTGTTGTGCCTTATTATTCTCTAGGGGCATGTCCCTGACTCTTCAATAGTCAGTAGCGAGGGCCTTTCCGAACCAAGACCGTGCCGATCAACGATACTCCAGAGTATATGCCCTGCTATTGCACTGGGAGTCTGACGACCTCTGGGTGTTACCCGAGCTGGAAGACCTCGAGAAATGTTTTCGAGAACATTACTGCTTCAAGACCGAGATCTTCTCCATTCCCTCCGAGAATTCCCATCTGGAGCTGATGCTCAAGGTGGGAGATATGGTCAAGCAGTATGAATCTGAAGAAACTCTGTTCATCGTATACTATGGCGGCCACGCTCGCATAGACGAATCCAGACATAGCACCTGGTGCGCAAACCGTCGTATCGACTCGCCGTCCCTTCAGTGGTCCGCCATTCAGACGCTGCTCGAACGCTCCATTTCTGATGTCCTGATCCTTCTAGACTGCTGCGCTGGCGCAGCCAGTGCCACATATGCTACTGGGCAGAGCATCACTGAGACCATTTGCGCTTCCAGCTGGGATGCTATTGCCCCGAATCCCGGCAGTTATTCTTTTACCAACTGCTTGATCGAAGTTCTCGAGGAATGGCGCGGCCGCACATTCTCAGCCGCCATGCTTCATGCCGAAATTCTCGCTCGCCTGAAGCATCCTCGGCCTATCCTGATCAACGGGAAGCACTTCGAGGCGAGGGCAACACCGGTTCACTTCATGCTGACTTCCAATCACAAGGCTCCAAGTATCGAGATTTGCAAGCTGCTTCCTCGTCGTCAGCCCCCTCCGTCTTCTGCGTGCGACCTAACCCTACGGCATCGCTCGGCTGCTCCAAGGCCGGCTCCCGGTACACAACCACTAGCGAACTACCCTTTGATTGATGGCCGTCTTCCATGCAGCCTAGAGCCGAATGAGGATGAGCCGCATGTGTTGATTTCATTAGCCCTTGAAGATGACCAAAGGTTGGACCTTCAGGCTTGGGAAGAGTGGTTGGCCAAAGTTCCCACCTTGGCGAAGTATGTCAAGGTCCAGGGCGTCTTTAAGAGCCATTCAACCTTGCTACTCTTCTCTCTTCCCGTCATGGTCTGGGATTTCCTGCCAGATGACCCGGCCTGCTCTTTCATCGCCTTTATCCGGTCCAACAACCTTCTTCACGACCGGAAATCAGGAGACGAGAGACTAAAACAAAGTGTCCCGGTTTCTGTCGATACACCCGCGTCCAGTCCAGTCTGCAAAGATCAAAAGTCGTCCTCGTCTCCTGTGACTTCTCAGCCTGTGGACGACAGTAATGTGGCCACAACCGACGCTGCTGCTTCTGCTAATCCCAATAAACTGCAAGCAGCTCAGCCTTTATCTTCGACTCAACCGACCAATCCTGAGTTGCCCGTGCCTGTTTCCAGACCTGACGACCGATCACAACTCCCTACATTGAAAGTATCCGACGCCCCAACGCCTGCACGCTCAATAACTCGAGTTTTGAGTTTACGAGATGTGCCGTCTACAACTCCCACGAGCTTGCTCGAGCGGCCGCAAACACTCACTCGGTCTCTATCAGCAGCCGCCACAGTCTCAACTGGAGCAACACACCGCGAGGATGCCTCTAGCACCCCAGTCATCGACAACCATCTTACCTATGAAGAGCCTGTCCCTTTCTTTGAAAACGCAGAAGAAAATTTACTCCCTGCATATGTCACAAGCAGGTTAGAGAACTATTACCAGGACGATCCGAATCCGAGCATAGCAATCCTGCAGGATCTAGCAGCGAACCTTAGAGTTGGCTTGTTGGATGTCCAAGTAAGTGGTTAAACCCCGGGTCGCTGATTCATCGCTAATTGTCCAGGCTTGGTTCCGTCGTCGGAGAGAAGAGGACTTGATGATGTACAAAGTCCAAAGACTTCAGATAGCCTCTCAGCGGATTGAGCCCAGCGATGGCCCTAAGATGATACTGCCTGGTCAACTCAACGCTTTGCTCGAGATATATCCTACAAAGGGCATCCTCCTTGTTGATTTGAGATCTCCATCCGAGTTTGAGCGCTCTCATATTCATGACGCTATCAACTTGCGCGCCCCCGTGAGCTTTGTTGAGAGCACTTCCTTGGAGATGATTGAGGACACCTTCATGGACGATCAGAGTCGCCGAAGCTTCAGCAAGTGGCGTCATTACAAGTGCCTCGTTTTCTACGACCGAGCTATAGAGTTCGATTGGGAGTGCCCCGTCGCCGCAGCCCTGTACTCGAAACTTCAGAGTAAGGGCTGGTTCGGACAATGCTTCATACTGAAAGGCCATTTCCGCGAGTTTTCGAGCTCATTCGATAAGCATATTAGCGGCACTAAGATGACCAGTGCCGGCAAGGAGTATCTTGATAGCTTGAGACAACTGTCTAGTCCGACATATGAGGAGGAAGACAGGCGAGACTCGCTCTACGAGCAATGGCTCGATGACTTCACCCAGCAACGTGTACCAACCGTGGAGCTGGTTCCTGCAAAGAAACAGGAAAGGTTGAATACTGTTGAGCAGCATCAGAAGGAGCTCGAGGCTGAGTTCGAGTCCCGCTTCCCGGCGCTCTACCGGAAAGCACAGGCGATGCGATCCATCTGGAGTTCGACAACTTATGAGCAACGTCAACAGCTAGACAACGACGATGAGGAGCCAGCATCCCCCTTGCCCTCGCCGCCACCTGGATATCTCGAACCGTTTCGACCGGTCAGGTGGACTCCTCCTCCTCCTCCCTCCTCCCTCCTCCTCCTCCACGTGAGCACACCAGAAATGACAACTTTGATCGCAAGGCACCATTGGTCGAGTCACTTGTGCGCGGGCTAGAGAGAATTCGGACTGCAGATGTAAGGTCATCCCCAGCAGAGCCTGGAACAGCGACCCCGCAACAGCAGGCTCATCAGGAGAGTGTTAGCTACGCTTCCTCCAAGCCGGGGATAGTCACCAGCAGCGGTGGCAGTGGTGATTATTCTTATGAGCATGATGACTACGACAAGATTAATCCCAAAAGTGAGGGCTTGACGGCAGATCAGCCTACGTATGGGATTGGGTTGGGTGTGACTACGAGTGGTGGTCCTGAGGCCGTAACGGCTCAGGAAGGGATGGGAAAGGAGACTTCCAAAATACCCCAGCTTTTGGGAAGGTTAAAGAGTAGCGTGGAATAAGCGAGGGTGCTGTTTCGGATGCATGTCATGGGATTGTGTTTTGTGCAGGCTTAGATCTGGGCATGGCATGGTATGGTTGTTCATATAGGGTTTGAATGGGTTGGATATTTTGCATCGAGCAGCTTTCTTGGAAACATTTGTCTACTTATCTTTACATCCAAGAGGCATAATCACTCAATGTCACTCTGTTTGGATTATGAAGCTCCGTTTTCTCCCGACGATGGAACATGCGCACTGTGCTCTGATCATGATGCTGGCTTAAAGCTCTCAAATGTCGTGCTGGCATATGATTTCGAAATGATGCCTCTTTGCAAAAGACATCCGACTTGGGTGGATCTGTGCAGATTTACATGCTATACGGGCATAGGGGAGCCTGAAAATTCCAGCCGTCGCGCCCCATTCTGACTGGGACCGACCACGGGAATATTTCCCTATGTTGTTCAGGATCAGACCACACTTACTCGTGGATACTCCTCTGACGGGTTGGTGGGCAGGTCTGCATACGCGCATCCAATGATGTAAAGGCTATGTAATGGATAACTTTGAGGATTTGGAGCACAAGAACTTTGTTTGCTTTGTTTGTTGTAAATGAGACTAGGTTAAAGGATTCCTTACCCTGTCTCGATCCTCTTTCTATTCAGAGATCTCTCCAAAACACGGCGTCCAAATATTTATCACAACATTCTACCCTCGATTCCTCCAGACCCCTATCCTTTTGCCTGTCTGGCATCCACTTGTACGAAATATCCCCTAATGCCAAGAGAATCTGACACGAACCTGAATTTTAGAGTTCAACCAGTTTCTGATCTGCTTTTTCCCGTTGCCCTTCCTTACCTCCGATGTCACGCTCCCTTGAGGTCCCTGGTTGGTGGGTCGGACGGCGGTTTGGGGGATACAGTTGGGTTACCGCCGAGGCAAGTTGGGCAACTGTAAAAAGGGTAAGACGTCCAGCGACAACACAATGACGTTACAAAGGAGACTTTGGCTATGTTTGTGGTGGTGTGTCGACGGTGTGGTAATTCCCTCAGGCTACATGTAGCAAAACCTGCTTACATCTGATTTGACCTACCTCTATGGGGAAGAATCGCTGAGGGCCCCGTATGCCCCGTACGTCAGGTGGTATCTGGGCCCGTATGTATGTGTCGCTATGCATGGAACACCAAGTGATGTCTCTAGAAGGTGTCAATACCCGATACCTCCGCCTGACTCTGCCGCTTGTTCTCCACAAATCCTGTCAACGGCACGGGTGATGGATCTGAAAGTGCCTATCACTCCTGCCGCACTCTTTGTACGATATCTCCACTGCGAGGGATCTAGCATATGATGTAAGGAAACCTTTCCATTTTCATAGACCGAGAGCGGTCGGGGCGAAACCGGAGGGAGTAGGGCAGGCTATGTGTATAGCTAACCTGACGGGAACCGCTTGTGCCGTTGCCGGTGCTGTGCTTAAGCAATTCCATTAACGACAGATAGGCTGGTGATGAGAGTTGAAAGGCGATTGAGGAATCCCGGGCCGGAAGAAATGTCAGCAAGCCCTACTAAGTGTCAATCCGCTATGACGAATTCTCTTCTTCCATTGTTCACTGTCATCTGCGTCGGCAAGTAATGAATATATTAGACAAAAAGATCTGTCGCACGAAAAGCAGCCGACGTCAACACCCAACACCGAGAGCGGCAGCATATTGTTTCCCGCCCTTGCCGGCCTGTCAACTCAAGACCACATAGGCAACTTTGACAGCAACATCAAATTGCCAAGCGAGCCTCAAGCGAGACCGTTGAACAAGTCCAACGCCCAACGGATATGAGGATGCGGCACGGCACGGCAGAGGCATTCCGATGCCATCTATCTCTATTTCCCTCCGAGTCTCTCTCATTGACAACTGCCTTTAACGCCGCCGCGGCCGCTGCCGCCGCAAGCTTTGCCCATTCTGCGGGATGAAATCATGATATATACAATAAGCCTACATTGACGTGGGATGGGCGTGACGTATCCCCTCGACAAAGTTTGGAAACGCTCGCTCGGCTATCTCTCGCTTGTCGCGCAGGTGACCAGCGAGCCAGCGAAGCCCAATCGAGCCCATGCCGCGCCTATGCTCGGTCATTTCTGATAGGACGGCTCAACGTTGGCTTGTGGGTGTTCAGCCTGGTAGGCTAAAATTTGGTTTGCACTAAACGTTAAGTAGAATATGTCGACGATCGACAAGGGATGCCCTGGCTTCAGGATGATGATAATGATGACGGTGATGAGGATGGTAGAGTTCCTGTTTCTGGACTTGGCTATTTAATATCATCTATCTACTTCTTACAGGAACACAAAGGCAGACAGACGGCTTGCCGCGCGGCCGCGGAGCGGCAAACGACAACGGCATTGAGAAAGCTGCGGCTTCGGCCCCTTTCATAAGACATCTTGGCTGTAGTTGTTGTTAATGTCGAACTGTAAAACCAACTTGCCGCCCGCCTCTTATTATGGATAGATGCAGCGCCGCACTTTTCCGAGCCGTGTGACCTGTCATAGTGAGATCATACGTGTGAAGAGTAGGCAGAAGCACAAAACCACACATCCCATGCTACTCTGCGACTGTGGTGGCTTGTGGCATCGGCCCGAGTCGGTTGTATCCGTAGAGAACAGCAGGTTCGAAGTGGATTCTCCCATGGCTTTGAACGCAACGGTTCATGTCACAATAATTTGAGACAAATACATTGATGGGAGGCCATAAGTTTACCTGTAAAGCTATGGCTGCAGAAGCATGGACGGTAAGTGACTGAGTTTTCATTTTGCATATGAAATTGATGAGACTTGAATCATGACACTGGTGCATTGAGGATATGACGCCGAGATGAAGAGACCGACGGAAGTATGTATTGAGACCTGCATGAAACAACACCGTTACCATGACAAATAAGGGGCACATGATGCCAAACATACTTCACCTACCTACCTACCTGGGTAGTGTATGAGCAGTAACACAAGGTCGAGCTAATGAGCTGCCCAAGGAGACGCGGAAAATTCACACTCCCCATGACATTCCGCCTTTCTTGATTCCCTCTCTGCCATGTACCGAAAGCCCAGTCCCAAACTCGGTTCTTCTCTCCCGAAAGCCACCCAACCAAGCAATAAGCAGCGTCTTGGACGTAGCAGCACCAATGCTTGCGTGCACTAGCTTAGCATCTTCCATCACCAGCCGCAACCAGAGATCCAGGAGCATTTCCTCCTGCATGTTGGAACCCGTTATGCCTGTTGCGCTATAACACGACAACCTTAGAGCATTGATATGCATTGGGCACCGGTTGGGAGCTACCGAGGATACATTACAGTTATATGATGCGATGAGGTACATAATTGTGGGCATAGATCCCAGGGGACGAAAGCAAAGGTTACATTGGTGCTGAGCAGTGGGCGGCTATATCAAGGAGTCGTTAATTCGGCGAACCACATCCGGCGTTGCGTTTGCCGAGCCTTTCGCTTCAGGACGGCCACACTTGACCCTTCCAGGCAAGCCGGCAGCCGAGCGAGGCTGCCAGTGCGGCGGCGGCGGCGGCGGTGGCGGCGGCGGCGACAGATGGTGACTGGCCGAATGATACAGAGCGACGCGAGTAGCACATAGCCATACATACATACATACATAGGCGCGCGTGGGGGAGCCACATACAATCTTGGCTCCTAACGGTCGCCTGCAACCTACTTTATGTCCTCTGCTTCATACAAGACCTACACTACCTACCCGTTTTCCTGGTGCGAGCAGTCTCGTAGCTCCGCGATATATTGCATTGCATGTTGCCGATGCGCCTGCCGGCCTTATTGGCTGCAGGACACGTACCTGAGCTGAGGCCCTAGCGCCGTCGAGACAGGCAGGTGTCTCCTCTCTCCTTGATTTGCCCTTAATAGCCGGCTTATAGGACCCTGTATCGACGCCTTACCATCGCTTGTCCCATGTTTCCACATATAATAGGTAGCAAAGAGCCTTTCCTCGGCTTAGCCCTTGAGTGGCGGCCCCTGAATAGCTTTGCGATGCAATCCCCCAGCAGCCGGCTGCATTACGTCGACGACCCCTTCACAACCCCCTGCCAGCGGAAGATGTTCCTATCTATCGGTAATCGCCGTATAGTAGCAGTTGGAGTTGTAATGGCTTGTACTTGGCAACGTTTAGGTAGCTAGGGAGTTAGTACTGCTGCTGTAGCATGGCACAACGTTGTGTCGGTGATTTTCAAGCGAAAGAAAAAGCAGGGCACAAGGCAAGCAATGGTTCTGCCGAAAATGTGATGCCCACATGCCCTGCCAATTGCCGGCCAACTGGGTAACAGTGACAGCCGCCACCACAACGTCACCATTCCATACCTATACTCCGTAGCCAACCACCATGGCAAACACAAGCAAGCTACAACATAGCATGACAGTAAAGGCGGTGAGGGAACCAGCCTCTCATGCCGAACATAGTGTATTCCCTCCGAGCGGCTATCCGAGCCATGCGCCGAGCCCTCCCTCCGTCCTCCGAGGGTTCCGGGGTGGCGTCCGGGGTATGTATGGATGTGGATGTGTTTGACGGGGCTGATGCTCCTCCAGCCCCAGACAGGCGGATTCGGTAACCGGGTAAGGTCTTTTAGCCACCCAAACACAGAGCGCGACAGCAGGTCCGCGTCTATATGCCGATAATGAAGGGCCGAAGAGTGCTGCTGTTGTGTGAAGACGAGCGTGTGGCTGTCTGAGAGGGCGAAGCGAGACAGGCTGTCAATATTGCCGGGCGGAGTCTCGGCTTAGATAAAAAACTCCCTTTGTGAGGTCGAATGAGACAGGAACACAATGGGTTGTCATTGTGGGCAGTCCTGCAAAGCTGTATTCAGTGAGATGTTGCAGAGAGAGATATTGAATCGAAGACAAGGCAAGGCAAGGCTGCCCAGTTCTAGGCTGACAGCCTGCTTCCAGCAACTGCTCTCAAAAACTTCAGTCCACTTGCGTCCACTTGTCCGGCAATATCTCTCAAGCACCAAGCTTCCATCATCAGTACGCAACCCACATCACAGGGCCTCAGCGCCAGCACCGGCAACCGCTGGCCTGCAGCAGCAGAGTGTCAAACAACCTCCAAAAAGGAATGTCTCATGCGTCGACCATCGCTGGTCTCATTCCACCAATCCGTGATCCATCGTCCCCATTGAATGGAACCCCAGACAGTGCGATCTCGCACGTATGACCAACAATAGAGCTGTCACTTGCCCACTTGGGAGCTGTCCCCGTCCAAGGGTCCAGTGAGACGTCGAGCCGAGGCGGAGGGGCCCCACCCTTAGCTGCTCATCAGCCGGGGAAAAACACCCAGCCAAAAACCAGCGGCACCCCAAGCGATACGCTTTTTTTATCAGTCGGGGTTGGCTGTGGGTGACGGCGTGGTGTGTGTCGTGGTATGGGCGTGCGGGCTTGGCAGCCTGGGCCGAGGGTGTGCGCGCAAAAGGAACTGCGAATTAGTGGATGGGATGGGATGAGGGGGAGGGGAACGTTCACTTTGGCTTGGGGAAGGGTAGGGTTGTGAGAGGGGGAAAAAGGCAGGGAAAAAAAAACTGTGTGTGTGGGGTCACGTTTTCCCCCAGGGTTCATTGATCAAACAAGAAAACAAGATGACAGGACCAAGACGCTCAGACCACTGCATGTTGCCTTCTGGCAAAACCTTGGAACCGACCGTTTTTCACTTGCGCTCACACCCTCCATGACCCCCTTTTTCTGATCCCTCGCTTGGGAAAAAGCGATGAAACCCTTTTGCGCGAGGCACCCGATGTGCCGGTCCAAAAGCAGGGTGTTGCTCCGATCAGACTTGGGCAATCCAAACTTTGTAGCAGCAGTTACGAATACGCATCCAGGTACTCCCACGCGCGGCGACTGTGCTTGGTTTTGGCGATTGTGATGTGATGTAATGCATGAGGCGCTGATGAGGCTCCAGCAATGCATTGGATAGCGATACAAGCAACGCTCCTCCATCTCCAAGGTTTCCCCATTTCCCATTTTTTTCACTCCAGATTTTGCTGACAAGGGACTCCTCTGCTTGTGTCTCGTCGTCCCCCGCCACATCGGCGACAATAAAAAAGCATCCAGCCAGTTTTTCAACGTCCAATCTCGGCTTTCCGATCAAAAACAAACAGCGTCTAGTTTGTTTGCTGGCTAGAACGTATCCTGTTTACAGGGGACCAGCGAGAAAAATTATCAACTTCCACAGATGATGGACAAAAACTGTGGAGATGTCGATGATGGCCTCGGCGATATATCGAAGTCCCGAAGACCGAAAGAGACATTAGATGGCTGACTCGTCGAAAGCCATCGGAGAAAGCAGCGATTGCTGGGCAGACAGAGGTAAACTCGCACCCGAGTCCTTCCGCTCTACCGCTGGATCGGGAGATGGACGACTCCATCCATCAAATCGGTCGGCTTCTTTGCGCGGGTTCAATCGGCCAGTGGCCAGCCAGCGGCTAGCAGCCTGCCCAGCCTGCCCAGCTGTCGGCTTGGGATGGTATGGGATAGGGAGCTGGCGGTCAGTAGGCCAGCATGTGAACGGATGGATTCCATCCCACCCCCAACAGGGCGAATGAGCAAAAAAATGTGGTTTGTGCCGAATTCCGTTCGCGGCAGCGGCCGGTCCTTGGCAGCTGTCATTATTTGACAACCTCCTAAGTCTTGTGTGCTCTTGACGCACAGCAAATCGAAGGCACGGAATCCCGTTCGAAGCTTTCAGCTCTTACCTCACACACTTCTTGGTCAGCAATGGAGGTACGTAGCACTCCGTAACCCCGTAGCTGAGATGAGAGGACGTTCGATCTCTCCGACTCTCACTCTCTTACCCCTCTCCATACACATATGACAATTTCGTCGTCGTCTTCTCCTCCCGTCATCATTCTTCCTCCTCCTGTATAGGAGCTAGCCTATTTCGGGCAGCTCGCGCCATTGTCGTCGAAACCATTGATCTCAACCCTGAATTTCCTGTTCTCTTTGATCGCGCGATGGCGATTAGCGCCATTGGCATTGGGATGAACCTATCCCAGGTCCAGTGGGCTCCATTTTCAGGGTCCTGGGCTTATGATGGGAGCGGAATGCGGGGTTGTGGACCAAGGTCACACACGTCCCGTGACGGGGGCAGAAAAAGTCGAGAAAAATGGGAAGAAAGATGACGTTTGTTCTCGGTTCTATCTCGGAGAGCGACGATCGTGCCGCGGCAAAAACTGAAAATGCCCCAAAATGTCGAATATGTGGACTTTACCCACTTTTTCTGTTGATGCTTATTGATATCAACAGTTGCGGTGTTGCTGTACCTATTTGCGCCTGTCCTGTCTCAACATGCAGAGCCGATATCTCCAGATTGCCGGCGGCACTGTTCCGCGGCAGAGATCTATGTACGGGCGGGTGCGAGAAAAAATAATGATGCCTTCAAAAATGCCTAGTGCTTGGGAACGCCCCCTTCTCTTCCCCTCGCAAACTGATAGTCCGCTGCGCCGAGCAGGGAGAAGGATGAGTTTTTGATCGATTTTTGTGCGCCCGTCGAACCATCGCCACCTTGCCATCTTCGACGTTGCGCTGCCTTCCGCAATCCCGCCCACGAAAATCAGGCGATTTGACATGCTCTGCCCCGTCCCGCGACTCCACTCTTTGATCGCCGACCTGACCTGGGGCCTGAGCTCTTGGCAATGGCCAAGCATACGCGGAGCGTAGCATCATAGGTAGTGTAGATAGCCATGTAGTGCACCCCATTATCGACATTTCAAGCTTTCTCAACGGAAGATATCGACATTGTGGATGTGTGGATTGTGTGGATGCTGGGTTACTTGTTCGTAACCAGTGCCATCTGCGAAACAATGCGGCTCGGCGTCCGCGGAACATTTTTGTGGAAGTAGTCATGAAATTGTTGAGTTCACTCGATGGAGCGAGGGCGGCGTTGATGTATTGCTGTGCTCCGTTCCATGTTTCGTCCCTTGAGCTGTGAAACGGCATCTGGTCGATCATGAGAATGGCAAGCCGCACTTCTGTATCGCTACTGCGCAGACATGCTGTCTTTTGCCTGCAATAGTTTGTTTCTCTGCATGTCAGATCGATTGATTAACTTGCTCGTTTTGTCTTGGCCCTGTCTCCTTCGCCTATTTCTCTTGCATCGCCACGTCTGCAGGAACCGCCATCCGGCGGACAGGATTAGATATTTAGTCTATAGCGTCAGTACGGACAGGTGGGTAGCGACTAGCACTGTACATAGGGACGTGACAGTAGCCCTTCGTTAACGTCCGCGCGTCTCTTGGCGACGACGTTGGCGAGGAGCCGCGCATATCGCCAGCGCGGGGTTGGTTTACCTAGCATGGGTGTTTTGCGTCACCGGTCCCATGTCTATGCACACACATATCGGGACGGTGATGGAGATATTGCATATATATGGTAGCAATATCAAAAAGAAAAAGTTCTGGGTTACACAAGCGGAGGACCAACGCTACTGTCAACTTTATTGCTGGCTGCAGTCCCGCTTTTTTTAGGTTACTTGAACTCTTTCCTTCAGCGGCTTTGTTCGGTGCTGTTCAGTTTTGAAGTGTATACGGATTATACTTGAACCCTATATAGCGGTGACCATCCGGACCAGTGGGCGACCGTTACTTTTTGAGCTAAATCTGTACATGTAGGCAGCTAAACGTCCACCAAAGTTACGGAACGCAGGTCCCCTGCGAGCAGCCGTCAGTTAACTGTTGTTGGCGAAGCAGGGAGCGATTGGCGCTGTGCCGTAGGTATGTGAATGCAGGCTGGTAGCAGCGGCTCTGGTGGCCGACGCCACGGCGACATGTCTGCTTCGGGGCTGCTCCGATCCTTGATGGCGGCGCAATTGGTGGAAATATGTGGATGGGAACCTTCTCCCGTGGGACCGAGACGTCGTCAGCCTTGTATCTCTACAAGATCAGTGGGTCTGGTTTCGTGAACATGATCGGCCTTTTCTACATCGCACTTGTTGTGTCCCGCCGTCTTTGGACAATGACAGGTTTGAACTGTCGCACATTGACCAAACACATCATGCCTGGCGGAATTTCCTTATCCATTCCCCGTAGTAGGTAGGGCAGGGTGCACACAACAGTCTATTCAGGTCAGGGTCTTTTGTAAGCTGGTGTGTGGCAAGCGTTGAATTGAGGTGCGGAAAAGAGACTTTGTCTTAGTCATACTACAAATTCTTGTCCACAGCACAGCGTCGTGATGCTTGTGGTTTCGGCGCTACTGAGCGCAGATGACACCTCACACGTGACTTCGGGCAGTGGTTCGGAAGGTGGACACCGAAGGCGACGGTGTTCCTGGAGCCCTTTGACATCGCTTGGAAATGTCGAGCAATAAAAGGAATTTCTCAGCATTTGCGTGGCTGAGATAGCGGTTACGATCCGAGGCTCTGGACGTCGACTTTTGATTTTCGCTTCTGCCCTTGACCGTGGATCACTGTCAACCCTGATTCTTCGTTGCCTTGGCTAGAGGCGCCCTGGTCGTTCATCGTGTTGTCTGATTGGTCTCTGGGCTGGCGCTCCCACGAAGTCCACATGGTGTCCGACGAGGTGGTTCCCAAAAATGGTTCCGGGCCCTGTCAGTGAGACTTCGATGGTGTCATTGTCGATGTCTACACATCAGGGGGGGTTGGATAGCCACAGATTGAAAGGGCTGCCAGCAGCAAATGGGCTTGTAACGGCGTTCCCACGAATATGTACGGCGACGAACAAGGAAATCTCGGGTGCTTAGGGGGAGCATGATCTGCCTTTTGCAAGGCCTGCCATCGAGAGTTTTGTGCTTCCAAAGCCTCGTGTTTACCGATTCGATCAACACGTCAAGCGGCGCACAACGTCGATTTTAATCTAAAATTTGGGTTGCCAACCTGCAGCCACTCCCGTCGTTACAGAACCGACTGTCAGGATGCATTATTGGAGAGCTGGCTGTTGAAACAGACAGTGATGTTATGAGTGTTGCGGATAGATGCAGAGGTCGCCCAGCGTTTGTTACCGACGATACGGTCCAGTACAGTGGGCGTACGGTATCTTACCACATCCGTTGGCCCAGGAGCTTCGGCTTCAGGCAGCGCTTCCTGAGAGTTTTAGGTGGAGCAAACCGGACGGTCCACATGGCTGGGTTGCCGAGAAGCGACGTGCTGGGGTGTGTGACCAGGGGTGGCTGACGAGTTGGTGTCGTTGGCGTCAGGGAAGATGCTCCTGTCAAGAGGCCGGTGATTCTGATGTTTTCTGCTGTCACATCACGGCAGTTACAGCAGTGTTTTGTTCTGCGCGTACGGAGTACGTACGAAAGCGTCACAGAGCAGGAGGCATAGAACGGACGCTTTGAGAGTGTGTATTTTTGGCATACGGAGCGCCTATCACCGTCGATCCCATGTTTCTTGAAGGCGAGATGTTTGAGGGCTGCTCTTCATTCACGCTTCTGATGCTTCTGTCTGATGACTGACGGACGACCGATCTGCGTCCAACCGATATGGTCCATTGCTGCCGGAAGATCTGACGCGGCGCAATTCGAAACAAGGCCCTCATCGCTGCACAACTTCAATTTCAGTTCCATGAATTCTTCTGGATCATGGAGATCGGGAATTGGAATTTTGAATTTGAAGTGACTTTGAGGACGAAGCTTCATTTGGCTTTCTGTGCACAGCTCAGCTCCGATACCATGTCCTCATGCTCACCGCCTTACTGGGTAAGACAGATGCCGTGCACACAATCCGTATTCACAATAGAAGTCGTCGTGGCCTGTTATTGTTGCACTTCCGTTCAGGGAAATGCCGTATCATCGACACATGATGGGCTCGCTGGTTCATCAGGCGATGAAGGAGTTGCTGATGACAATGAGATGAAAAAGGGTCGCAGAATGGCAGGGACGGTTAGAAACGCCCCCACATTTTTCCTGTTTTGCAGCCATCTGGCTCGACTTGGCTTGGGGCCGTTTCGGTTAGCGTTCCGAGATCCTTGTCTGGCAGGTGCAAGTCAGTGCTGCTGTCCGACGACCTGGCAGCCTGGGCGCTGTGGACAGTCACTAACAGATTACACTTGCACCAAAGCAGCACAACAATTGAATCACTGGGTCGACCGGATCGCAGATCTGAGGGGGCCAATTGGATGGCGCCCTGAGAAAAAGCTTTGTGGCCAAATGCCGAAGAGTACGCAGCAGCCCTTCCGGCTCCCGGATTTTGTTCTGTCCTGTTGCTGCGTTGCTGGCGCGGGAGTATCCAGTATCCAAGAGTTGGAGAGTCTGTCGGGCCACTGCGAAAAAGCACGTCTGTCCCCGTGCATGCACTAGACGATGCGAACAAGCCATTAACAGCCAGAATTTTGCTTGTTTTTTTCGTACGAGATATCGTGGCTGGAGATTTGCGGATTGCCAGCCGTACGTACATACGGATGTCTGCCCAATTCCTGATACCCTGCACAGCAGAACTGGCTGACGTGCTCCCAGGACCAGATAGGTACGCTTTTGGCATCCCGGCCTGTCCCCTAATCTTATCTCTGAGGGGCCCAGTCATCCAATCTGGCCCAATCCCTCTAGCCCCAGCCCAGCCCATTGAATCCAACCCAATCTCCCCTGATTAATCCAGAGACGCGCTCGGCGATTGCATGTGATCGGGGCCTCAAAGCACTCCATCTGCCCACGGATTGCCGAGCTTCCTCAGTCGCGAACGGAGGCTCGCTGGCCGTTTTTTTGGGGATAAGTGGACAAAGCGAGAGTATGAAAGAGTAGGTATGATCGAGGCCACTGTTCGATCCTGCCAGCGGTACCTACCAGAGCAGGCAAGGCCGCAATGCACAACCACATCCTGGAAACTCCCGGTGTCCCGTCATCATGTCAAGTGGCAGGCTGCCAGTCCCTCGGCTCAGAGCAACCGGAAGCGGGTGGGCAGGGCCATCTGACGTGTGGCCGTGTGGACAGGTACACAACTCGCCGTACACAGGCCGCATAGTGCACAGCGTATATAAACAGATAAAAAGACCGTCCACGCATGCGCAAGACGGATCGGTACAAAGTATCGTGACATTAGCGAGCCATGGCGCATGCCGGGTGACGAATGCACTGCAGTGCTAGCACCGAGCAGGGGACTCAGAGACGTGGGTCGGCGCCGTTGACCCCACGCGATCGATGGCAGCTCCACACAGTGTTTCCTGGAGCGCGACTTGGAGGGGCGTATTGGAGCTTCGGTACATGGCCCCGGTGTCTCTCGCCGTGCAAGGAACAATGTGCGCTGCCTCCCCCCCCCCCTTCCCGGGAGGAAACACCATGGCCGAGGATGGGGAGCCCTTGTCAGCCCCGGGACGACGAGGGTGTCTCGTGGGTTGTCCTTGGGCTGTCTTTTGACCTCGCATGCTTCGCCGGTAAAGGAATAGTCGTTCCGCCCTTGCTGCCCCCTCTATCTCTTGTCATTCATTCCCATTCATACATATGGATGAGCCTCCCCTCCCTTCTCTCCCAGGTCTCAAGCTGTCTTTATATTGGCTGCCTGCTGCATGCATCTCTGGGTTTCCGACTCCCCATTGCTCACGACAGATCTCTATCTCTCGCTCCAGTCTCACTCACAGGCTGGTGATGTGTTGATATCCGACTACGACATCCTCAGGGCCCGAGTGCTGCAGTACACTACTAGAGACTCGCGGCGTTAGAAGGCATTGTTGAACATCTCGACACATTTGGGCACGGCATTGTGACAGGAACGACGACAAAACCCCTCTCTATCGGTCTCCAACTTTGACTCATCGACGACGCTACACATTCTGTAATACTGGGCCTACCTGATCGAGCCCCACTTTCGATTTGTTTTTTGCTTATTCGATCGGCTCTTATGACAACTACAATGGATTTCACAATGCAGGTATGTCAGAGACATGCGTTCTCATCAGTTTTTGAAACTCTCTAACTCAGTCTTCAGTCACGACCATACGCTACTTCTCTCTCGGCCCTCTGCGAGGTCGCCGTTAAGAAGCTCGACAGCCCTCCAACTCAGAAGATTTCCATTGCCGGCCTCTTGTGCGATGAAGCCCAACCGGCACCTGCTCAGAAATCTTACCACCCTCAAACACCCAGCATGAGCCCTCCATCAAGAAGCGAATCATTTCTGCCTCTACCCCAGCAACAGCAGCAGCAGCAGCAGCAGCAGCAACCCCAGCAGCACTTCAGACCCTGGGAGATTCAGAGCCCCACCAGCACATCCGAGACTTGGGAGACCCCTTCTCACAGCGCTTCCGCGACCACATCAGACCAGCAGCAACCCATTTCTCCCCGCACTGACCTGGTCCCACGCCGGATATCGGCTCCTCCTCCTCCCCCCCCTCGCCCCGGTTATGAGTACATCTTGTACCGTGGGCAGTGGGTTCAGAGCCGAAGCATGGCGAAGCTGCACAACCTGTCCTGCGAAGTCCGCAGCCCAGGCTCCAAGAGCAGCTCGTCGTCGGGCAGCCAAACCGGGGAGAAGAAGACGCGCAAGGCGCTGCCGGCACACGTGGTCGCCATGTTTATGACGTGGTTGTTCGATGACGATTTGTATAACTTGTCGTATCCGTTCCCAACGGCCGAGGAGAAGAAGATGTTCATGGCTGGTGGCGTGACCGAGAGCCAGGTCAACGGGTGGTTCATCAATGCTCGCCGGCGCTGCATCCGTGATATTATTGAGGAACTTAACAAGCAAGGCGTGCCCATCAAGCAACACAAGCATCGCCATCCACCGCCGGGCCACGACCAGCGAAAGAAGAATCTTACCTTCTCCAACGCGCTGCGCGAGAACAGCCTGTATGCTCAGCACCGTCGTGCCATTGAGGCTGTGCGTGCCACCCGCCGTGCTAGGAGCCGTTCTCCGAAGGAGAACGCCCTACCATCGCCCAAGTGGGAGCCGATCATGTGCTGAGTCTCTCAAAACCAGATACTTAAGCAAATGTACCTGAAAAAGGTGGCTTGGAAGGTTATTTTTCTTGGCGCAAGACATGCTAGTGTACATATTCATTTTTTTTGGATTACGGGAAGGTCAAAAAGGGGTAGTCGCACAGGAATGGCGTTTGGGACATTTGTTTCGGTACATACGGATACCTCTGAGCATCATCATGGGATTTTGCATTGGTACGGTTCATGGCCGGCGTTCAAACATTATTATACTGCATTTATCGGCATTTGTGGCATACCATTTGAACACTTGAGCATTTGGCATCTACTATTGACAAGCATTTTGTCTACTGTATAGTAACTGCCCAGTGGCAGAGAATGCATTCATATGACAGATCAGAGCTGAACAATTCAAATTGTGATATGTCAACGTATTATGAACTCGTCCTTTCTCTCTCTTGTGTCAAGGTGGCTGTTGTGGAACTTGAGCCCCTTTTGTTGATATGATCCACTACGCGTTGCCAGAGCGACCACGTCAAGTAGCCATTCTTCAGCTCACATCAACCTCTTCAGTTCCTCGAGGATAATCAATTCAATTATCTTGTTTGATTTAGAGACTAAACCTTTTGATCAATGTTTGGCTCATGAAGTTGGGCTTGGTTGCAATCTGTTTTGTCAGTAGAGCCCCACCTACTCTGGAATGCCTAGAAAGGAGGTAGGTACGGATTGCCTCTGACTACCCCTACCAAGATGAAGACAGGGACTTGAGATCGATACTCAATAAATTCGGTGACGAGAAAGCAATATGTTACTAGAAACATGGCAGTTACAGCCTTTCTGCCTTACCCCTCGTACTTCACCATCTCATGCTCCTCATCTGGTCATGCATGCCGTGTCACCGATGCTAACCGATTTCCCTATGCAGTTTTTGTCGAAAAAGGAAAGAGAACGGCGCCTTTCTCGCAGACTGAATATGCCACTGCGGCGTTATACTCACGATCGGCATATTGATCATATGTCCTTGTTCTACCATCACCGGACCAATCTAATGCATATGTGCAGATGTAGATAAAAAGGGGATACTGGCGAAGCACTTTGTGCAAAGAATGAGAATTGAGTGAAATAAACTGCCAAAAAATACAGGGCATATCGAGGAGACGATGATATGTTGTCGTGCTGTAGAAGCGGTCAAGAGTCAGACAGGTGCGCAAGCATCGGAGGCCCCGAGTCTGGTTCAAGCTGAGCTTCGTATTCCTTCCTGTCGAGGCAGCTCGAGTAAGATGCTGTGCCCTGGGCGGTCTGTGTAAGTGTTGCACTTGCATCAGCAGGAACATGTTTGTCTTCCTATCCTGTCTTTTGCTTACCTGTTTACCAACATGTTTGCTCTCATAGGTACCTTTTTGGGTTATTATGGGAAGAAGGCTAGAGGAAAAGCACCAGCGAAGTTTGTGGCAAACATACATTTGATGAGTCTACTTTACTTCTTGTTTACGCTCTTTGAATAGTGTCGATACGATAAGGCATCTACTAAGCCTACCTTTTCAGATGCAACTAGCCGGACGGAAATTTTTACACCTCCATGACCGACGATCATTAAGTGAATCCTCTACATGATAGCTCTAATTCACCATAATGATGGCGGCGAGGGTTCCTCAATTCAGCGCCGATTCTCTCTTCTTGATCCGGCCACTTCCTTTCCATCAAACATCAACTCACTTGCCAATACATCCCCACCAAGTGTCACGAGGGACAACCCAGCCTCACGCTTGTGAAACCTCGCCGCTTGTGCGACCTGCCATACCGAAAATTCTGATATGGAAGAAGCAGAAGAAGAAAAACACAGGACAGATCGGCGTCGGCGATACGCAGGCCCATCGCGGCAGTCATGTCTCAAGGGCCACACACACACTGTACGTATACACGCGCGCCGTGTACGTAGTAGTAAAGACATGCTGTTGTCCCTCACCCACCGATCTGGGTGGGACAGATCTACCTTGTCTGCCTTCGCCTGACGGCAAGGCGTCTAATGTTGTGGTACGCATTACACTCTCTCAACGTGAAAAAGTAAGATGGAGGGGAAGAAAGGGATGGGGGACGAATCGAGCGGGGATTACCCTACGTGGGATATTGAAGTTTTTTAGTAGTTGTTTTGTCACGGAGTCGGAAAGTTCGTGGGACGTCGCGCACGTGAGCACCGAGAACGGCTGGGGTCGGCCTAAGCAAGTCGATACTGTTTCCGAGAAGTTCACGTTCTCGGTTACTTGCTGAGGCGCCGTGGTGGTGGTTCCTATTCGAAAGTCGTCTCCATGTACAGATTCTTCCCTCCGACTTTGCCGCAGTATGCGACATAATTTTATTTCTCTCCTGTCTACGATCTTCTTCGGAATCGGCGACACGCATGTCGATGAGGCATGGATGACCGATTAGACCCGGGCATGATGAACGTTTTGAGCGAGTTGCAGTCTGCAGTGACTACTTGACCTCGAGCAGCGGTCTAGGCTCTGGGAGATCTCAGGTCTTGGGCCTGGAGCCTGACAAAAGTAGCTTATCTCGACCTTGTACAGATCTCATAGAAACACGTGGATGAGAGATCGGGACCGATCGGTTTTAACGACCTTAATTGACGTCCTCGTGTTCTGAAGCCTAGTTGCTTACACTGCAGAGCTGTCGGCTGTCAAAGGTGTCGTTTGGTACGCTCTGTTGGGCACGGTTACTTGGTTGGGCACTTTCGAGTCGTCAGGCAACCAATTGAAGCCGGAGTCGTAGTATCAGTGACATGGCGCTCCAGAAGCGAACAGTTTGATGCTTTGCAAAAACTTGACGTGGGAACTCCAGGAAGATATCTCTTAGCTCTTGTTTGTGATCTGTTTGACAAGCTCGACTACACAGGGAGGGTCAGTGACAATCATTCATCGTGTTGAAAGGGGAATATAGGGTTAGGGTTATGTACTACAGCAAACGGACCGAATATTGTTACTCTTTTTCTCAAGTTCTATCATCTTATCCTAGTTCGTTGGATAGCAACGATATTGAAAGCTGAGAACTTTACAGTTCCTAATGATGTCAATATGAGCTGTCCTTCGGTGTTGATCCCAGTCAGGGGCAGTTCAGTCAACAAGGCCCTGTTGCCGGAGCGATAAGGCAATTATCAGGGTTAGGGTTGAGCTCAAAACTACTCCTCGAGCCATCCTTGATGCACCTTTTTCCTCCAAACAGAGAGGCAAAAATTTTGCGAAAAATAAAAACCAATGTTTCTCAGTCAAAAGACTGAGTTGCAAAATAAATCAACCAGTTATCTGGCTGTGGTTAACACTCCGATACGGGGAGTCGAACCCCGAGCTTCGCGGTGAAAACGCGATATGTTAACCGTTACACTATATCGGATTTCTTGGTGAAAAGCCCCACAAACCGACATTATGACAAAGCGCAAACGCAGTTGTGCACGGCGTAACAGGAATCAACTTTTTGAATTCTTTGTCCTTCTGATGTGTATCCTCGACAAACTTCCATCTTCTTCCTTCAATCCGACAATTTCCCTGGGTCCTAAAAAAGCCAGAAGGCACAGAAGCCTACAGCTCAACTATGTCTTCATCAAGTCCAGCTGTCAGCGTAGAGATGTGTATCATATTTGACCAAGAGAGAGTCTTCCTTACGGTCTTAGGTGCACCAAAACTCATTTGAAACTGATCCTACAAACGTTTCAATCCCGAGTCTCACAAGTCATATGTATCTTAAATATCATTATGAAGTCGATTCCATCTGTCGCCCTGCCGAGATCTGGTTATTCTAGTCTGGCATTTTCTGTGACATCTCCATTATCTTCCCGTCCATACCACACAAGTTCCGATGACCTCAGGCAGAAGTGCATTTGTTATGTTCATTGGAAAACCATATGTAGTTGTTCATTAGGGGTTGGAACCACATCGCGCCCATGAGATCGAAACGGGAAATATCAAAGGTCGATCTTGTGCTCGTGCTTGTAATCTCTGTTGGCACTCCTCCACGGCAATCTGTAGGCTAGCCCTGATCCTTAGATGACCTAAGTTCAACAGAAGAGAATGCGTTCGCGGCAGTGCTAGACATACAGACGGTTGTAATGCTCACGGCATGCTGATACATCTGCCGAACGAGCGGCTAGCAGAAGTTGCCCCATCACAGAGAGCTGGTCGAAGTTTTGTTGAGCCGATCGTGTCAGAATACTGAAGATGCCCACCACCAAACGATTGCAGAAGTTTGTCGTTAAATCTCAGAGTTCTCTCACTGTTATGGCGCGGTGCTGAGGGGGTAGTAAAAGCTCCCTGATGGCATTTACCCTCTTGATCCCAGGTTTAGGAAACTCCAAGAGCTTTTCAGGGGACAAATCGATACACAGTGACAATCGGATCGATAACAAGGGTGCAGAAAAGTTAGAAAGAGCCCAAGAGAATGGACTCTCATCTGAACTTTATTCCATCATCTTGGCTCCGAAGCACTTCAGACTTGCAGTACTTCAAGAGCAGCTTCTCATAGACATCCACATCTTTCCCCCGAACCATCCTTTTGTCCCTGCTTGCAATGTGTCCCAGCAATCTATGAACTAATTTAGTTGCAACAGGCAGAGCAGCCGCGATCCTCTTCTTATGGAAACGGGCTCTGCTCCGGGCACTTCAGACACTTACCATTCATTACCAGGAGGCACAAAATGAGGACCTCCCAACTAATTTCCTGCTACTCAGCTATTCAATCTGATGCGGTAGAACAGTCATTGCAATCTGCGAGATGAAGATTTGAACATCCATTTATTTTTCGCTTTTCACCGATTCTCTTAATCCTTGACAGTTCAATTCTGCTACTTTCCACTTGCTGACACCTAAAGAGCGTCTTCGGATGTTTTACATGAACACATCCGCCCAATATGTCGACTCAAGCGAGCTCGTTGCTGTCTGAAATTCATCCAGATTCATCCAGAAGCTCCTAATTTCGACCGGGAAGGCAAGAAGCAAAGGCTTCAGAATTTAGGGATTGATCACGATTATCCCACCTTATCGTGGCACACATCACCAAACATTATGAGAAAACCACCCCCCTCCATGGCTTGACCTTCGTGCTGTTTTTAGCCAGTTGTCAAGGTCCGTGGTAGCTATATGTATGGCGGCAAGCATGCCACTGTCAGGCCGATAAGATTATCTCTAGCTGAATTTGAGAAATGGATGCAATGGAATAAGTCCCAGAGAGAAGCTATCAGTATGGCCCCGATGCTTTAAAACGGGACGCTCTCCGATATCATGGCCCTGGAGTTTGTGAATAAGGGGTGAGGAGACAGTCATCCCAGTGAAAGTGGGTTACTCCATACGTTCTCTCTCAGGAAATACGGGCTTGTTCAGCTAGCATCTTAGCATTCTAAGTCTGTCCCTCTGGGTGTCTGGTATGAAGAAAAAGCAAAAATTGGTAGTCAACCGATCTGTCATATTGACATCTGTGGGAATAGTTTTCGAGAGAGACTCAAATATGGACTCCTGAGTGTAGCCGGCTTCATCTGTCATCTGCTGACTTTTGTTAGCACGAATAAAAGAAAGCTAAGGAAACTAAGAGCCTACCATATCTCAAATCTAATCGGGAAAAGGCATAATTCAGGGGGATGCTACCTCGGATCATCTAGTTGCCCATATACTGGTAGCTGATCCTAAGTCACAGGTGTGGATGAGGAACTATACACTCCTTGAAGGCATGCTGTGGTACAAGGCATTTCAGGGAGGGATGTGCTGAATGCACTCTTTGTGCTCTCGAACTGGCAGCCCCAGCCTGGGTTATTGATTTGCTCCCGGGGGGGTAAACCCTGATGGTATACTTTTAGGATCGGCGGTCTCCAGGAAAAGACTCTGTTCTGGAGGACGCGCTTCTGCCGTGGATCAGCCTTGATCAGCGATTTGGAGGTCGCTCTCATTCCATCTGATATCGTTTCCGGGCCTACGCCTTGACCATCTGGCAAATAATCATCCACTTTGCTGCCGTGGTCTGTGTGCTTTCCTAGCCTGACTGCCTGGCGTTGTAGAAAAGCAGAGAAGCCCTCTAATCACTCACGCCCTGGGAACACGTAAAAGATCCCCAGATTTTCACCCACACATTTTCTTTTTCTTCTTCCTACAACTATTCTCTGTCCATATCCTGCTCGCACATCGCGCGCTGATCGACTTCCTACTAACGCACCCAACTACCTGCAACTGATACTCACTCAACCAGTAAGTTCTGCTACTACCGATGCTTTTCTCAACTCTTCTCCTGCATGGCCATCGATCTCAGCTTTTGCATGTTCTTAATTGGCCCAAAACTGGCCTCAAATCACTCCCAAACAACAAATATTGTCACTTAATCATCCTTCTCGTATAGCTGTATTCTCCTGTCAAGCACTCTCTCTGTACACAACTTCACACCGAGCCATTGTGCCCACTTTGTGATCCATTTGCATAGTTAATACTCTCATTTATGCTCCCAAACCATCTGTCACTCACTTTAACCCTCCTGATCGAGCCCAAGTGGGTGAGATCATTAACCGCTAACCGATAATCCGACAGTCGCTCACTCCCCCATTTTGAACGGTCACAAAATGGGTTACGACAAGGTTCCGACCGAGGTCGACGAGGCTCGGACTCCTTGCCTCGATGCTAGCGGCATGCTGGACAATCTCAACTACGGTGCTTGCGACCAGTGCGGCTGCACTGCTGATCCGACTCACATTCTGGTTCCCATCAACATGGAGCCGATGGTCATCACCTCCAAGTCTCGTGACAACGGCTGGGGCTTGCTCTGCAAGTATGTCATTGTCCACACTGCTCTCTGGCTCTTTGGCCTGTTGATGTTCTTCTTCGGCATCTACGTCATTCTGTACATGTCTGGTAAGTTTGACATTATTCAGCTCATAAGTTGCTGAATAACTGACACTTGAAAAAAGTCATCCCTGGTGCTTCTGCTGAGATGATTCCCGCTGAAAACGATGTTGGTCCTATCATTGAGCGTGATCTCATTGTCGGTTCTTCTGGTTTTTTCATGGAAACTCCGCTCTGTACTCTGGTCGCTACCACATCTACTCTACCTACCCCGTCAGATGCCAGCACTGTCGTTACCGCTGCTGATGCCGAGACCGCGACTGTTTCTGAGGGACCCATCATCACCCCAATCTTCACCGAGTAAGTTACCCCGCGCCGACGGATCTTTGTGTACGATGCTTGCTAACACTCACTCCAGTGAGACCACCTGCTCCCCGGTGACCATCACTGTGACTGTCACCACTGCTTTCAGCGCCGATGCAGTGTATAACAGCGCCCTTGTGTCGAGCACCTCTGCTGTCGATGCCATTTCTGCCCAGGCTGCCACTGAGGCCCTCACCTCACTGACCATGGACTTTGTGACCACTGTCACAACCACCTCGACTTCGACCCGCGTCATCACGGTCACTAACTACACCGCCACCACCTATGTGACTGTCACCTCTGGTACGATCAGTGTCACCGCTAACGGCACGCCCGTCCCCATTCTCTCTCTTCCACTCCTTTCGCCTATCCACATACTAACTCTTCACCAACAGTTCCGGTCAATGCGACCACCTCCAGCATCATCTTTGCCACTGCCCATTCCCCTAGCACCTTCGGCACTGACACTGCCTACTATGGCACCGGCGGCACCGCAGCCTCGGCCACAGGCTACATCGGCCCAACCATCGGCAATGGCACTTTCACATACAGCATCCCTCCCACTGCAGCGGCTTCTTCGGCCGACGCGGTTTCCGCATCCCACAGCATCGTCGCAACCTCGGACGGTGGCAAGGGTCTTGCTGGTACCAACACTGTTAGTGAGGTTGTCAAGCAGATCAAGGCTGGTTATTGCGCCGTCATGCTTGCTATTGTCACTCTCGTACTTGCCTAAGTGGGCTTGACAGCACATCACATTGGTTTGACCACATGATCTGACGGTTTGTTACCCCTCTTTGTTTCTCTTCACTTTTCTCTTTCTTCGATTGGTGAGAATCGACATTATGGACTGGACTACAATGGGATCAGAAAAGGGAAGGTCAGAGAAAGGAAGGGTACACAAGTGTCTGGTCATGAATATACGGCACACGGTCACTTGTATTATATGGGCATGGACATGGACATGGAGATAACCGCAGCTCATCCTGGAGCTGGACTGAATCATATGCCTTTGCAGATGTGTTGCAATTTGTGCGCCTATTACGTGCCTAGGTGTTCAGTACCATAAGCGTTATAGGTACATGCCCTAGTTCAGTAGGCTGAGGCCCAGCATCATCTCTTAACTGATGGTGATTCGAGATGTTTTGCCGATAACATTGAGTTTGCTTTATCTTAACTTTATTTGCCGTGATGCGTGCCTCTTTTGTGTGTGCGTGAGCCGTGGGCAAGTCTCGCTTGGTTGTCTTTGCTATGGGAAATTATACCTTACAGGGTAGGCCTATGATCAGGGTAAGCAAGACTCATGGCCATTCCCTCTTTCCGGGCCGATGAGCAATCCAAGTTTTTACTGCCATCAAGTTGAGAGTTTTCATGTCCATGCATCTAGAGTAACCAAATATTTCAAGCAATAATACACATAAGACACTTCCTGAGTGTTGCAATAAACTTGAGTTCCCATATTCCCCCTTTCAGAAAACTTTTGATCACCCAACTCCATGGGCGTGACCCATCAACTTATCTATTCCTCGTCAGGTTGAGTTTGCTTCTTCCACTTTTCTCTCAAAGGCTCTCATCGTAGTCACTTGTGGCTTGATAGTAGTGTGAGTGGAGATAAGTACAAAATCACTAAACAAGTACTCAAGGGGATGGCTCTACCAACCATATTGCCCTTATAGGCTGGCTCAACACCTTGTATGAGCATTTAATCAGCCTACCTTTTACCTTAGTCAGCCATTCCCTACCAAATATTACATCATTCTGTTTTCAGCTAGGGAAGAAACTCCTGGGCTACCCCCTAAAGAAGAACCCTGGACTGGTACTAATTTGATCTGGTCTGTTTGATTCATTGTTACCTAAGAGTAGACATCGTATAGCAGGAAAGGAAGAAGCGAAATAAACAACCAAATCAGCCAAACCAGCCAGCCAACCAGACTAAGACAATACGAGGAATATCTCTTTGCTGTTTTTTTTTTTTTAAAAAAAAACCGAAGCCATTTCGTTTTGTCCTTCTCCTCATTCTCATTCATTACATGTAGCCTGTAACCCTCCCACACATTTTTTGTGCTGCTTTTTGCTTTTTGAGAAAAGAAAAGGAGTGAGCGCCTGAACAGAAAACCAAGCAGCCAGCCAGCCGTCCATCCATACACATCACATGCCCCTTTCCCATCCATCCATCCATCCATCCATCCATCCATCCATCCATCCATCCATCAATTCAGTTCAGTTCATTGGGCTATTCCCTCTCAATTGAACCCATTCCTCCTCATCATTATCATCATCATCATCATCATCATCATCATCGTATCCTTCCCACCTTTCTCTTGTTTATTTCTACCTACTTGTAATGTACCCAACCAGCAACCCCTTGGGAAGCACTCTCCCCACTGCTGCTCTCACTCTTAATCGCCGACCTCCTTGCCGACGATCCCACCGCCGAAGCACCCGAAACAGGCGAAGTCATCACCCTTACCGCAGCACCCTACGCCGCAGCAGTTTGTTCCCCGCCCAGATTAACCTGTCCCTGCTGCGGAGGAGCGGGATACACCTGCATCGGCGCCGGCTGCTGTTGCTGCGCTTGCTGCACTTGCTGATGATGCTGATGATCCTGCACCTGCTGCCCCTGACCCTGATGTTGCTGATTTTGATGCCCCGCCGACGCAGCAACCAACTCTTCGTACTCCAGCATCTGCAGCGCGAGCTGCTTCGCCGTGATATCCATCTTGATCAGCTGGCGGGTGACTGCATCCGCGGCGCGGACCTCGTTCATGGCGTTGGCGACCATCTGCTGGAGGACGGGACTCGAAGCGAGCAGGGCGGCGGCGCCGTTGGCGTTGGCTTGGGCGAGGGCCGCAGCGTTGGCTGTGACGGCGGAGCCTGAGCGCAGGTAGCTGCCGTAGCGATAGGCTGGATCGGCGGCGGTGCCCAGGGCGGCGGGACCGGTGGGCAGGAGGGCCGCGGCGTTTTGAGCGTGGAGTTGAGGGTTGCGGGTTTCTATTCCGAAGTGTTAGCATGGGAAGTTATATAGTCAAACGGGGACGGGGAGAGAGAAAAAAGAAGAAGAAGGAGACTCTTACCATGGAAACTGCACCTCGCCCCGCTGGCATTAAACCAGCAGTTCGCGCAGCTACCACACATTTGCCCATCCACCACGATACACGTCGTCCAGGGACCATGTCCCTTGTGACAATTTTTGCAGGGCACGCGCGCAGGCTCGCCCGCGATCTGAGCAAACAATGCCTCGACATTACTGCGCCGGGCCAGGTTAAGCGTCTGCTCCGGACGTCTCTGCTGCGCAAGCCGCTGGCCGGGCTCGCGAGCCAGGCGTTTTGCAAGCGCGCTCTCTACAGGCAGGTCGCGGTAGCCGTTGGCCAGGGCCGACTCGCGGGCGATCTCTTCCGTCGTCTTCATCAGGGGGCCGCCCGGGTTGGGGGCGGGTTGCTGTTGCGGTTGTTGAGCAGGCTGCTGATGCTGATGCTGGACTTGCTGCATGGTTGGTTGGGGTTGTTGCTGGACCTGTTGCATCGGTGCTTGCTGGACCGGCTGCATTTGTTGTTGCTGGTGGTGAGCCGCGGCCGCGGCAGCAGCAGCAGCAGCAGCAGCAGCAGCACTTTGCATTTGCTGGGGGATTTGCTGCTGGAGTTGCTGCGGCGTGCCCATTTGGGCGGGTGGCTGATGCTGCTGGACCTGATGCTGCCGCGCTTGCTGGACCTGTTGGTGATGAAGCTGTTGCTGGCTATATCCAGTGGCAGCGGCTTGGGCAGCCTGCTGCATGTCCTGCAGTGCCGGGTCCTGGGGGATGCCATTGCCAGCAGGACCGGGACCGCCATTGGCGAGGATGTTTGCGGCAGTGAGATCGACATGAGGGCCCAGACCGGACGCGGCAGCGGCGGCAGCCGCAGCAGCAGCCGCAGCACCGGCGTCATCCATATCGGCATCGGCCTCGGCGTCACCATGGGCATCCTCGTTCATATCGGTATCCATGGCGGCCGGGGCACCGTAGTTCTCGGCGCCGGGCATGGTAACGCTCACGTTGAGATTGGCGGCGTTTAGGTTGGCGTTGACGTCGTCAAACAGACCCGTGGGCTGGCCGTCGGGGCCGATAGCGACCTGATTGACCTGCTGGGCCTGAACAGCGGCAGCCTCAGCGGCGGCTTCAGCGGCGGCTTGACGAGCTGCGGCAGCCGAGGCCGAGGGGCGGGCTCGTGCTGGAGCGGTGGGCTTGGTGACCTTGTTCGCTCTGCCGCGCTGTGTCTGCGGTTGCTGCGGTTGCTGCTGCTGCTGCTGCTGCTGCTGTTGCTGTTGCTGTTGCTGTTGCTGTGATCGTACAACGGCGGGTTTCATGCTTTTTAGCCTTTACCCAACAGACAACGAGCGACCTCGAGGCTTGAAGAGATGAGCTTAGGAGTTAGAATTAGAATTAAGCTCCTCCCTCTTCCCTTTTCTTCTCCCTTCTCCTCTCAGTCTCGCCTGGGGCGGACAACGGCCGCTATGCGCGAGATAAGAGCAAGCGAGCGAGCGAGCGACCGAACAGGCGACTGAGTGAGTGACCCGTGAGTGAGTGCTCCCCGTCTAAGTCAAGCCAAGCCGAGTAGACCTTCACTTATTAAACTTGAACAACAAACTTATATCTGAGCCTTGAGAGGTCGGCGATGGCGATGGTGATGTCGTGCAGCTGTCGTCAGCTGTAAAGCGCGCTTGGGACGGGCTAGGGTCAACGGCTCGAAAATCAAGCAAAAGCGGGCGCGCAGCTGTCAACGGCCAACAAAAAACCATGAGCGCGCCTCGTGGGGCTGGGGATGGCGCGGCGAATCTGGTCTGCCGAGATCGCGATTGGCCAATCAGGGTTCGTGGGCAAGGCCAAGATGTGGTCTGTGCATCTGATAACCTGGACGGTGGAGTCAGGGACCGGGGACCAACCACCAGCTTCGGTTCGTATCGTCGAATAATTCTCGAAGTCTCGAAAAAGGACGATCACTTCTTTCTCTGTGTCTCTCACTGAGTGTGGTGATCTGGTTGCTGGGTTGATGTTCTGCCATGCTACCACTTTATATCCAAAATGTCTAGAAAGTCTTTTGGCTATGTTTGGCAAGCGGCAGACTCATTGGTTTCCATGAACGCCAGCGCCAGATTGCCATCATTGTCATTGCAGCAAGCGGCGGGCGACAATCCGGCATCCGTTTGCTAGCAGTGATTCATGTCATGGATGGCATGTTGGTTTCTCTGGAAGAGAATTGCAGAGGATAGCCAACAGTCAATGACGATTGCCACATATGACAAAGCAAAACGGCCAGACTGCGGGGACAATGGCCGAGAGGGGAGCGGCCGTTGCTAGGGTTTTAGCTGGCCAACACGACAGCAACACATGGAGATAGTATCCTCAATCCAATATGCTTGATATTACAATTATGTTTATGCACGCTACAGGCTGAATAAATTCACGCAGCAGCAGTATTCTTCTTCGCCGGATGCCCGTGCACCTTCGCCCAATTCTTCACC
This sequence comes from Thermochaetoides thermophila DSM 1495, assembly GCF_000221225.1. NCBI lineage: Eukaryota > Fungi > Ascomycota > Sordariomycetes > Sordariales > Chaetomiaceae > Thermochaetoides > Thermochaetoides thermophila. The sequence goes on from NW_006383032.1 coordinate 655,501, forward strand.
TGTCCGTTCATGATCCTCAGCACGAAGAAGTAGATCACCGGCACCAGCCAGCCCAACAGTGTGTCAAGAATCCAGCTGTTGCGCGCCGACCCACCCATGACACCACACCTCATCAGATTGCCCAGGAAAGAGACAGCAACGAAGTACTCGCCGCGCTCGAGGCCGGCAATCGACCTCTGCGCCACAGTCTCGGGTGTCTCCGGCGGCTCCTCCTTCTCCAACTCGAGCGTTATAGCCGGCTTCGTCTTGTTCTCGCGCTCCAGCCCAGGGCTTGTGATGGTAGCAGGGAACACGACATGCACTTTAACCGGGTTATCCGGATACAGCAGCAGTTCCTGCGCCAGCGTGTCGGCCAGGCCGCGCAGCGCCCACTTAGACGGGGTGTAGGGCGCGTACCCGACAAGAGCAAAGAAAGCCAGCACCGACGCGGTGAAGATAAGATGCTTGGGCTCCGAGTTGGGGCCCGTCGCGTTCTCGGGGGCGAGCCACTCGCGCAGGATGGCCCGCGACATCTCGGCCGTGCCGAAGTAGTTTACGTCCATGTTGCGCCGGGCGGCTGCCATCGAGTCGTCCTCGCACCAGAGCATGGGAGTCGACATGCCGGCCACGCACCACACTATGTCGGGAGCCTTGCCGTCGTTCCAAGCGATAGCTTGCGCCACGACCTGCTCCGCGTAGCCGTGCTCCGAAACGTCGGCTGAGATATAGGTGAAGCGTTGAGAGGGGGATTTGGCGGCGGCCTGTATGTGTCCTTAGCATGAAGTCTTCAGTCCTATCGTGGATACTTTGTCTTACCTTCACTTCGGCCAGAGCCTCCTCCAGGCGACCGACATTACGTGCCACAAGGATGAGGTTCGCGCCCTTGGCGGCCAGCTGGATGGCAGCGGCCCGTCCCATGCCCTCCGAGGCGCCGGTAAGCAGGATGGTCTGTCTCGTCAGCTTACATTCCAACACAGTATGCTTTTACCATTCAAGGCTGACATACCCGGCCCTCGACGGGCATGTGATTCTTGCGCCCAAACAAGCCCATGCCTGCGATCACAGCTGCCAGCAGAGCGCCGACAACTCCAGTGGCGATGGGCAGCGGAATCCCAAGCCGTTGAAACCCGTCCATGAGAGCTTCAGGACGAGGCTATCCCCAGCTCCTCAGGAGATAGGAAATGAGAGTTAGAATGTCCTGAGCTTCACTCACTCGCCGTCATCAAATCATCAACTTGCAGGGGCAGGACCCACAGCTGGGGCCCACGCCTTGGCACACGTGGATCCGCTACGCAAGTTGGGGTGGGTCGCCAAGGCAGCGTGTCAGTGGGGCAGATCCAGCCCCAGACGGAAGGCGGACAAAAAAATTCTGCCGCTGCTCGAACTTCTGAAGCAGCTTCGCACAGTGATTGCCAACTCCAGATTAACACCCTCGCCAACTTTTCTCCCCGTCTCCAATTCTTTTCATTTCTATCTGCCACTGAAGCATTTCAGCATCAAAATGGCCAAAAAAAGGAAAGCGACCCGCCCCGCGGAGCCCCAGGGCCCCAAGGAAATCGATCCCAAGGACGCCCGCCTGACCGTCAACAACTACATGGACGTCGCCGATTCCGAGGACGAGTACTGGTATAAGAAGGATCGCCTTGACATCGACAGCGACGATGAACCGCGCTCAAAGCGGTTGAAACGCCAGGACAAGGAGGATGCTTTCCTGGAGCAGTCGGATGAGGAGATCTTCGATGATGAGTTGAGCAGCGAGGAGGAGGAGGAGGATGACGAAGATGAGAGGCGGGCTCCCACTAAGAAGGATGGCAAGAAGGGTGCTGCGTTGGATGACGACGACGATGCGGAGCTGCTCGGGCTGGGGAAAAAGAAGGACGATGATGAGATACGGGATGAGGGGTGGTGGGGTTCATCGAAGAAGGAGTACTATAATGCTGATGCCATTGAGACGGAGCAGGATGCTTTGGTGCGTTGGATCATACAATTCAGGATTGTGCTAGGAGGATGATGGTGCTGACATATATCGCAGGAAGAAGAGAAGGAGGCTCGCCGCCTACAGGCCAAGAAGCTGGCTAAGATGCAGGAGGCCGACTTCGCCTTCGACGAGGCCGAGTGGTTAGCTACTAAAGATGAGAAGACAGGTGGTGACGAGGAGGTTGTCACTGAGGTGCTGAAGGAGGTGGAGGTGACAAGTGATATGGGCCCTGAAGAGAGGTACAACCTTCTGCAAGCGCGGTACCCCGAGTTTGATTACTTGGTCGAGGAGTTTAGAGAACTTCGGCCACTGTTGGAGACGCTGCAAAAGGAGGCGGAGGGCAAGCCGGCCAAGTCATTACCTGTGGTCAAGGCCTGGGTGTTGGGTTGCTACGTGGCTGCGCTGGCAAGCTACTTTGCCATTCTCACATCGCCGACAAGGGACGGCGATGAATCCAAGGGCATCATGAACCCCTCAGAACTGCGCGACCACGAGGTAATGCAGACCCTGATGGAGTGCCGCGAGGCCTGGCTGAAGGTGAAGTCCCTCCGGCCGGCCAAGGGGGCCGTCTCCGCCCACGGCATGCTTTCTCCTCCCGAAGAGGGGGAGGAAGCCGGCTCGGACGTCGACATGCTCGATGATCACGCCGTGCAGAAGCCCAAGAAGGCCAAGAAGCTCTCCAAGGAGGAGATCAAGGCCAACAAGAAGAAGAAAGAGGAGGAGGCCAAGAAAGCCAAGGCCGTCGAGCAGTCGCTGGCCGAGCTCACGTCGCTGCTGCAGACTACGAAGAAGGCGGCCGTCAAGGCTTCTGTTGCCAGCAAGGCGATGTCAACAGCCGCCACTTCGGGCGCCGACTCGGGCATGGACGACAACCGCTCCGACTTTGGCGAGGAGGAGGAGCTCGATGCCCGCACGGCGGCCGAGAAGGCCAAGCGGAAGAAGAGCCTGCGTTTCTACACGTCGCAGATCGTGCAGAAGGCCAACAAACGCCAGGGTGCTGGGCGCGATGCCGGTGGCGATATGGATATACCGTATCGCGAGCGACTCGTACGTACCTTTTGCTTTTCTTTCAGTAAGACAGTGCTGACCCCTACCAGAAAGACCGTCAAGCCCGTCTCAACGCCGAAGCCGAGCGGCGCGGCAAGCGCGACAGCAAGTTCGGCGCCGATCTCGGCGGCGACTCGAGCGACGACGAAGATGCCAAAGCCCGCCAAGTCCGCGACGACGAGGACGCCTACTACAACGAAGTGGTCCAGGCGGCGGCCAAGAAGCGGGCGGACAAGCAAGCACGGTTCGAGGCTCTGGCGGCGGCGCGCAAGGGGGACCGCGTCGTGGAAGAGGAGACCATCGGGCCGGACGGCAAGCGGCAGATCACGTGGCAGATCCAGAAGAACAAAGGCCTTACGCCGAATCGCAAGAAGGAGCAGCGCAACCCGCGCGTCAAGAAGAGGAAGAAGTACGAGGAGAAGCAGAAGAAGTTGCGGAGTGTCAAGGCTGTATACAAGGGCGGAGAGGGGCCGGGTGGTTATCAGGGCGAGCTGTCGGGTATCAAAACGAATCTGGTCAAAAGTGTCAAGTTGTGAGGGTAGATGGTGTTGGGTGGTGTATGATTTTATCGCCGCGAGGCTGTTGGTTGGAAGGCTATTTATGTTTCTGTGTGTCACTTTTGTGATTCTGTCGTGGCCATGACCGTATACCCCTTTCTCAGCACACAACCAAACATAACAACTTCATGAAACCTCCCAACAGCTCTCTGTTGAGTCTCAGCTGTCCGAAAGCCGTATGTTTCTCTTCCCAGACTCAACACACACCCTATCCCTGCCAGCTCCATCACGCATAAGCCCCCCCCCCCTCTTTTTTTTCTTTTTTTTTTTTTGACAATGAAATCCCTCAACCTCCACCAGCTCAACCCACTTCTTCTACGCCGCTCTCCACCTTGCCCACCATTAATCGAGTCGTACGCAAAACGGTTGTATAGTGTAGCGGTTATCACTCCGGATTCTGATCTTCCATCAGGACATTCCGGCAACCCCGGTTCGAATCCGGGTACGACCTACTTTCTGCTTTTTTTCCCCCATCTTGAAGGTTGATACGGGCATATACTACTTCTTTCTGCCTGTTTTTGTCTATTTTTTGTCCACGGTTGATATTGGTCTCCAATTTCTAACCAACTTGAGCTTAAAGTTATGAATTGGAAACAATTATCTTCTCTATATCATGGAATGGGAAAGTCGGAGAGAGGTTAGTGACGTCACGAAAAGTGCCCGGACTTTGCAACGTCATGTCTCGACTATCTGCGAACTCCTCGTTGAATCGAGGTGTTGGGGACGGGGAGATTTGGATATGTACAGTCAAAGGTGCATGTTGATAACGCACATTTGTACAGCTGTTGCTGGGCTTAATTACTCTTATTGTCTAGGTTAGTGAAATGACCCTTTCAACAAAGCCTTGAGTACCTAGGCTTGAAACTGAGACCTCGGTATAAGTCAAACCATGGATTGAGAGAGCTACGGCCTTCCAGCGGCGACTCTTGCGGACGTCCTGTTCTGAGCCCTACGTCACCCTCTCGGCTGTCATCGAGAGGAGAAGCCATCCATGTAAAAAGCCCATGTTGCCGGCTGTCCTTGGTTCTTTGTGCTGGTTCTTGCCTAGACCTTCAATCTCTTGCATCAAACTACGACACAACCATCAATCAACATCACTGGTATCAAATTTAACCCCTCCCAAACAAATGGACGCCCTAAGCCACGTCGCCGAAGCGGCCTCCAAAGCCCTCTTCGGCAGTACTGACTCGAGTTCCCAACATGAATCCGGCGAGGAGCCCATCTCGGGCAAGCTGGGTAACGTAGCGGCCGGCGAGCCGTACGACGCCGGCAACATGGGTGGTGCGCAGGCACTTTCTAACTCTCTGTGTACACACCACAAAGTCCACGTGCAAATCACTCACTACGTCCGCAGAGTCCCCCTACGCGAGATCCCGCGCGAGATGACCGTTCGTACGAGGCTGACGCTGACTACGGGGTGTGCCGGTGATGTTGATGAAGAGCCGAGCGAAGTAGATATTGAGACCACTGTCGAGGACGAGAATGGTCGACGGGTAGATGAGGATGCTAAGCAGAATAGGACTGTCACGACGACGTCGACGAGTAAGGTTATTACCGCGGGTGATATGAGGCCCATGCCAGCGCCGAAGCCAGAGTTGGCGCAGGAGGATGTTAAAACCACGGAGAAGGGGGAGAGAATGGGAGAGGATTTGATGGATATTCCGACGGCCCTGCCGCCGATGGTTCTTGAACCGGAGAGGACCAGGGCGTTGGGAAAGGATGCTAACACCGCTTCGGCGGTGCCGTCGGTGAGTGCGACGGCTAGAAAGGAGTATGAAGAGGGGAAGAAGAATAAGAAAGATATAGAAGAGGAAGATGAAGGCATCAAGATGGAAGACCTGGAGGATCCCCAGCCAGAAGAGAACGTTCTCAAAGACGATCCAGTCGACACCCCGACTGACAAAGAGACGCCTAACCCCGATCCCCAACCTCGCCTTGACCCGAGTACAAACCCATATCTATACCTTAGCCCCGTTTCGACAAAGGAAAAAGCTCCTGAGGATGCCACCACCCGCGGCTCTCCCAAGGGCACAACCAACCCTGCGTCAACGTCAACCTTCAATACAGGTGCCAGCGGTGAACCCCATCTCAGAGGAAGCACAGATTTCAACCCCCTCAAGCTGACAATGACACCCGACACCACAAGCCCTACCACCGAAAAAGATTTTCACAGTCACACCACCACCTCAAACCCCTTCAACGTGTTAGGAGAACAAGCCGCGAAAGACCCTTTCCTCCAATTCTGAACATATGCGAGATACCTTGGCGGCCAAAGCACCGCAGAAGACAACCTCCTGGGGTCCCGACCCCAAGGATAAGGACAAAGCCCCCCGAAGAGGATCCAACGGACACCGCCAGCACTACCACCAGTGCGAAAGAGATAGACAAACCAGAGGGTATGGCCCCTGGCGCAGGGCTAACTAGTGACCTAGGCAACGTTTCAGTGCAAACAGTTCGCCGCAAGAAGAAAAAGCAGCTCGAGGGCGATGCCAAGAAACTCCGCGATGAAGCCGAGAAGCAACTTGACAGACTCAAGGAGTGGGAAGAGCCGTTTAATAGACCGGAGGGTGTCACCATCCCGTGGTTGAAGGGCACGGGGACGGGGACGAAGACGGAGACGGAGACGGGGACGGGGACGGGGACGGTAGAGCAGAAATTGAAAGAGGCGGAGGAGCAAGCCGAGAGGTTGAGGAAGTGGGAGGGGCAGTACAACAGACCGGAGGAGGTGAAGATGCCTTGGATGAAGGGGGTTGAGATTGAGCCCACGATGCTGCCAATGAAAGAAGAGAAGGAAGAGAAGGCCCCCGAAAAAGCAGAAGAAGCCCAGACTCAGCCCCGACTACACCCTTCTCTCCTCGAAGCCGCCGCCGCTGCACCAGCTCCCCCGCCCAAACCCCGAGGCCGCACCCCCTCCGGTCGCAGACTCCCCTCCCTTGAAGAAATGGTTCCCGAGTATGACAAAGGCGAATACACACTCAGCCCTCGCAGCACCTCCATCAGCAAGGACTCCGCCATCGCCTGGGAAGGCGGCGGACGAAGCAGCATCGGCCAGGAATCTTCTTCTACCGCCACAGCTGCAGGTACAGAACCGAGATATTCATGGAAGGGGACTGAGGGGATGATGGTTGCGGAGACGCAGCCGAGGACTGAGATGGGGGAGACGATAGAGGCGCCGCCGAGGATGGAGAAGCCGAAAAGGGTGCGGTCGAGCGGGTTGGCGGCAGATGGGGGGGATTTCGACGCTGCTAAGGAGGGGGCGGGAAGGGAAGCTGATCGTATGTCCCCTTACTTGGTTTCTTCTTAAGTATTTGGGATGAAAGGGATACTGACTTGGGGGGGGGGGGGGAAATAGGACTCTTAGAACAAAAGGTCCAACAACAAAAAGCTCAAGAGGGAGCTGGGCCCAGCAAGCATGGCCATCACCTCCATCTTGCTGAGGAGGGCAAGAAGTTGCATGGGTTGAAGGAGAAGATTAAGGCGAAGCTGCATATTGGCGGTACTTCAAGCTAGAAAGGACAATGGAAAAAAACAAACGTAAAGTCTTTTGATAAGGATTTGGAGCAGGGAACGGTAAAAAAAAAAAAAAATACAGTCCGGGAGAGTTTAGGAATAGGAAGGTTTTGGCAGGGTTATGGTTCGAAGTGAAGGAGAATGGAAGACTGATGATAGGTTCGCCTTTGGAGAACAGATGGGAAGTTTGGATTTGATTCATCTTTGACTTGTTAACGGAAAATCTTGTTATTTTCTAGGATCCCCAGAGACTATACGTTATGCATCCTTAATCATGTTGGATCACGTATTGCAACGGCTCGGTTAGCAGAATTGAATGTTGGATCATCCAACTCAAAAGCTGTATTGATCTCGCCAACCATCATCATCTTTCTTCCCAATTCTTCATTCCTTGAAACCTACCCCAAGTCGATGGCTGAACGAATGATATCCTCATCATAACAAAACATCCAAACTTCTTCTCATATCAAAAAGTAGTCCCCGTTGGTATCGAAAGTCAACTCAAAAAAAGTCATTTCCCGCTTGCCTTTCACCCGTCTCATCTCCCTGTATACAAAAGCATCCATCATTTCATACAATCATTCCATACACATGACCAAACATTCAATAACAAACCACTTAAAGTTCCTGTGTGAAAGGAGTTCTCACAAAAAAAAAAAGCCGGGTATAAAAGCTCCACCTCTTCACTCCCTTACTCATCTCCCCTTATTGTGCAACTACGCTACCATAGGCGTCAAAAAAGGACTCAACATCAACTCATCGGCGCTTGGCCTCTTAGTATGATCAATCTCAAAAGTCTGCGCCAAGAACGCCTTGGCCTCGGGGCTCGCCGTCTCCGGTACCGTGGGCGTCGCCTTAGCGCCACCAATCTTGAAGATCGCTTGCAGCTGCGTACAATCCGGGAACGGATGCGTCCCCGTCATCATTTCGATAATCAGGCATCCGAGCGACCAGATATCCGCTTTGCGGGTATATGATGTTTGCTTGACTACCTCGGGCGCCATCCAGAAGACGGAACCTTGGAGGGAAGGGCGGTGCTTGTTGTTGTTAGGCCCGTTGAGGATATTCGACGCTTCGAGCTTCTTGGAGATACCAAAGTCGGAGATCTTGATGGTGCCCTTGTTATCGACGAGGATGTTGGCGCCCTTGATGTCGCGGTGGATGATGTCCTTGTTATGGAGGTACGAAAGACCATTAAGAATCTGCCGCACAAAAGTGCGGATGAGGGGCTCGGGCAAGGCACCGTAGGACTCGAGCATGGTCTGGACAGAGCCGCCGGGGACGTATTCGAGGAAGATGTTGAGATACTCGGCCGACGTACCGCAGCCGAGGTATTGCACGATGTTGGGGTGGCGGAGGTCACGCAGGAGCGTAATCTCGCGCTTGAGCGCCTCGATCATGTTCTTCTTCCTCTGATCGTTCTGGCCGTTCGTGCCTGATCCCAGCGTCTCGACCTGCTTGACGGCCAACAACTCGCCGGTAACAGCGTGCAGCGCCAGGTAGACACTACCGAACGAACCACGACCGATAAGCGCGCCCTTAATCCATTTGCTATCATCCCACGAGTCACCCGCCAAGAAGCTCTGCAGATCCTCATCAATATCCTCGCCATCCTCCTCCAGGGCCTGATTGACATCCTGCAGCGACGATCCCCCGGAACCCGTACTCCCGGCCCCATCAAAGAAACTATGCCTCACGACATTCCCATCCGGATCCGTGACACTCAACGCAGCCGTAGTATTCGTATCCGACCCACTATCCGCAAACGAGACATACGACTTGCGATTGATCGAGCTCGTGGTCGACTGGGCATCCTCCTCCTGCAAGGTATCCAGCATCGACGAAGCGACAGAGTCCCGATACTCCCTAAACCGGGACGCGGCATCGGCGCGCGGCCGGGGCTTAGCAATCTGATTTGAGGCGGTCAGCCAGCTGTCGGCGATGGTGGGGATGGGCGGGGCGTCCTGGATGCTGGAGGCGAAGCTGAGGGTGCTGGCGACGCTGAGGCGGTGGTTCATGCGGCTGAGGCGTTGTGAGCGGCGCATCGACATGCGGGCCGTCCGGTCGATGAACTCCTTGGAGTGGTCGGGGAAGTAGCTGGTCAGATCCGAAGCAATCAGTTCGCTCGGGGGGCGGAGACCGCCGAACTGTCTTAGTTCGCCGCGGCGACGGGGCTGGGGCTGGGGAGGCGGTGGAGGTGGGCGCTCGTATCGATCTTGGTAAGGAACGGAAGATAGATTCGGCTGCTGCATCTTCTCCCAGCTCTCGCCCAGCACCTTCTGCGCCTTAAGCAGACTCTGCTTAGGCATATTCTCAATCACTCGATTATGATTTTGCTGCTGCTGAGCCTGCTCCTCCAGCGCGATAGCAGCCGCCCTCTCCAGCTCCGCCTGCCCGGGTTCGCCAGCCGGCACGCGCCTAAGAATCAATCTATTCCTCTCCGGACGCGAATGATCCTTAATAATCCTCCACAACTCGGTATCACCAAGCCGCCGGCACTGGTTCGGATCGGGCTCGGTGCCGTTCAGCACCCAGAAGCAGTAATTCCTCTCGTGGTCCTCACGCAGAGCAAACTTGCGCAGCGTGACGCGCATCACCTCCTCGCAGGTGTTGCAGCCAGCGATCTTGACCACCTTGGTGACGCCACCAGTCGAGATGACGCGGATGACGTCTTGGCCGGGGGGCAGGGCGGCCATCAGCGAGCCGTCCATGCTAGACTGGTTGCGTGTGTGCATTAGGCGGCCGCCGCTAAGTGGCTGCTCGGGCGGTGAGACGGGGTAGCGAGTGCTCGATGGCGTCGGCTGGCTGCTGGCATAGCCTGAAGATTGAGCATATCGTTGTTGTTGCTGGGACCGGAAGTCGCCGCTAGAGAGAGGGGAAATCGAACCAGAAGGCTTGGAACCTTCGCCAGCCGGGAGGTCGTACTGGCGAGAGTAGCCTTTGCTCGGCGGTGTGGGAGGGACAGAACGGCCGGAGGGCTGCGGCGAGTAGGATGAAGGCACGTATTGCGCGTCGACATCGGCATACAGGTCCTCCTGGGAAATTGTCAGCAGACGAGTCCGAAGCAAAACAGTAACCTGTCATCATCATCATCATCATCATCACCGCATCTTACCCTCTGTCTCCTCGCTTGATTGGCATACACCATGGTCCTCAACTTCTTAATCGTCAACCATAGCCTAACACGGTCGCCGACCTTCTCAACACCCATCTCCTGCAGCAGCGTCTTATCCAGCTCGAGCAAATTCTCGCCATTGATGTTGTTCTTGCGGAAGACGTCCTCGTATTGGCCCCATTTGAGTCTCCTCAGAAAGTGGCAGACGTCGTCCTCGTCCCACTTCTTGACAGTCTCAGGCTCGAGGTCGCCGAACTCGGCCTCGAGCATGGCGGCGTGGTTCTGGCTGGAGGGCAGCGGGGTGGTGGCGGCGCGTCTCGGGGCGGCCATCATGTTGGACGACTGCGGGCCTAGGCCGGCCGGATACGACTTGGACGCCAGCATGGCCATGGCGAGGAGTGGTTATTGGGCGGATAGCATGCAGAATCGGGAGGAGTCTCGAGAGGGGGGAATATGTCGGAGAGGGCAGGAGAGCAGGAGAGCAGTAGTTGTATGTGTGCGCGTATCAGGTATCAGATAGATCGACAAAAAAAAAAAAAAAAAAGCCGTGTCCAACGCTTGCCTTCCAGGGGCTGTTGGACAAAGAACACGGACGGGAAGTCGAGCGGTGTCAGGTTCTAGTCGACGCTCGACGCGCTGTGCCACGGGCGGGGAAGCCTGAGACAAATGGCGATGTTCTTGTTTTCTCTTTGATTTCGTTTTTTTTGGGGGGGGGGTTATGGGGAGAAAGAAAGTCCCTCTTCGCCGTGAGCGATATCCAATTCTAAGAGGAAAAAAAAATGACGCGATGGATGGCTGGCTACGATATGAAACGGAGCTCCCGTCTGCCTGCCGTTAGGCACAAAGCAGAGGAAAAAAACAACAAAGTTTAGATGGAAAAGAAATAAAAAAAAAAGTCAAACCCTGCGGATGTGCCGGCACTGTCCGAGGATAATGAAGTGTCGGAAGCAGCGGGGAGGGGATGGAAACAAGAAGGGAGGAGGCACGGGTTGAAGCGGCGTGTATGTACAGAGAGCGGGCAGAGAGGAGTGCGTTTCGTCAGACAGATGATAGGAGGGCAGGAAGGTCAGAGAAGCCCAAGGCGGCGTTGAGAGCTGACACAACTCACAAGGGGGGGCGGGAGGAGGGACGGCATCAGGAGGATGGGCTGGTGGGTCACGCAGATGGCGGGGGAAGACGCTTCTTAGATAGACTGTGCATCAGGTTGGAGACCTCACTAAAGGTTCGCTTCGTCTGGAAGTTCTGGTTGGCCACGACCCCCAGCAGAGCGCCCCCGATCTGGCGTTCACATAGTCTGCCTAACTGCGTAATCAGGCTCGCGCAGGCAGCGGGCGTGCCGACCAATCAGCGGCGGGAGGCCCCTAGATTTGAAACGAGCACGGGCCACACCTGAGCGCTTGCCGGCAAATGCCATCGTATGGAAGCAGCTGAAGCCTTCTGACGAGCAGTCCACCGCGCTCCTGAAATTGAATGCTAAATCGCCAGAGCAGAGGTCACAATCGAGAGATTGTTATCGATGGCATCAAGTATCGTGCGATGCTGACAAGAACTGTGCTCGAGAGGGACGAGAACAAAGATGGCGAGACGCTGGCAGCAGCACTGATGATAGTTTGCGTTCACACCTACGTTACTTGAAGAAAGTTTGAGTTGAGGCTCTTCAGGTTTGCTTTTCAGATCATAGCGACGATTGTCATGGAACCGTGGTTTAAAAACAAGGCAGGTATCCGCATAGAGTTCGGAAGAGCGGCATGCCATGCCTTCAAAAATAGCAGTGTTATAAGGGAGCATCAACGGAGGAGAGCAAATCAAAGCAGCATCCTCCATCTCCATCTATGGTGCTCACAAAAGCGATGTACCCGAGACAGGGAGACCGTTTGTTTCGTTCATTGAGAGTGACATGCAATTCTACAATTTTCATGCCTTTTTCTATGGGGGACCGGGAATGGGTATCTGAGGAGAAATTACCAAGGAGCTGGGGTTTGCCATCCTGTAATCCTTCGCAGGCGCACCATGGTACCACATCCGAAGATTTTGTCAACGTCATTATCAGGCCCCAAAACTAGCCAGTGTTTCCACGTGGGCGGCACCGAACAATCTGCACGACGGATGGCGTCTTTGTTTTGGGGGGGGGGGGGGGGGCGGGGCGCTGTAGATGGGATTTTTCATCACTGACACCCCAGAAACTGCATCCCCAGATTAGGTAAACGTTCATGATGGGCCAGCAAATACCGCAGAAACATGCTCCGTGGGTAAACAATCGCCCATTCTAGGACAACGGAAGCGGACGACGAAAGAAACAAGCAAAAACAAGCGGGTCGATCGATCGCGCTACGGTCGACGATACCACAGTAGGTAGGCGGAAAGGGTGCTGAAACGGCATGCGTTTCAGCTGTGGCAGCGTTGCACCGGGTAGCCGTTGTTAGTGACGAATAGGAACCACTAGGCTAGGTTCTTAACAAGTGGTGCTCAGCCGGTCAAAGAAAGGAGGCTCGTCAATGAAGACACACGGGCGGTAAAAGTGGTCTGCGAAGCGGGAGAGCGATTGACGATGCCGACAAACAGGGTTCTATTCTTCTGGGCCTCGGAATGAGAATGCGTAAGCTGTTTTGGTTCGTCGGTGTAAGTCTAGGCTATGTTGTGATGCGCAATCTGGGTGTGCATGTGAACATTTTGACAGAAAGTTTGTGGACAACGGACCCAAGACAGGGAATGAATGTGATTGAGCCAAAATCTCTTGTCAATGCTCACCCCGCAGGACAGGAAGCGATGCTGTCGCTTCTTGCTCGGTACAGATATCGACGATCTATTTCAAGATGATCGTATCCTCGGAAATATTTCTCACGTCTCCGTCCACAAGACAGGGGGAGTCGGGATTACAGGGCCGCAGGCCCCGCGGCGGAGGAGGAGGCGGCGACGACGACGACGGAGGAAAACAGTCAAGATGAGACCAGGGCTTTTGCAGACGACGCGCGGGCTCAGCAAGACTTTCATTCCTCATCAGCCTAGGATCGGCAGTGTCTCAACTGATTTGTCTCCCTCAGCCGGCTCCAGTTTGTGATTTGGTATTAGACAAATCGGTTGGCGGCCAATTGGCGTTTTCCAGCGCTTGTGTTTTGGTGCACCATTTGCCATCTTACTCGCTGACGCTCTAGAGTTCGCAACCAAACTGTCGGGTTCTTTGTTCCCGTAGATCATCTCAACGTCCCAAGCCCAAAAATGAAACGGCGTCCGGCGGATGTTGCTTTCCACGAAGGCTCGCCGATCTGCGCCACCACAAGCGCAATGGCCAAGCCACAATGCCACATCATGGAAGCACCGTGAGGACATCGCAGTGCGATACTGTACGGAGCACTGTCCCCAAACCCGCTGGCTTGGAACTTCTGCTTGTTGGCTCGACACATAAACGACAAAGCCTGGGACTGAGCGAGGCTTAAGATCGGGCGAAATACTGGGAACTTATGATGACATGAAAGTTCATCTTGATTCTTGATCTTGACATAACTCTGCTTCTCGATCCCCGCGGCCGATCGCTGAAACCCATCGACGGGCAAGCCCAGGAGGACCCAGTTGGGCTTAAGGGCGATCTCGATCTGCAACCCGGAGTGTCCGATGTAGTGGGGTGGACGTTTGTTCCTAACTCCCTGTTGAGGCTCCCTGTTGAGGCTCCCTGTTAATGAAGAGGCCTGTCCAATTTATGATTATGAATGGAATAGATTTTTATTTTTGTAAATTGTACGTACAAGGCACAACTGTGCACTTCGTACTCGTCACCCAACGCAGACGCAGCTGGCCAGTCCTGGAACGGAGACAGAATTGGAGGCGCACTGTCCACACACTGCGGACACGGAAAACGAGGAAGGGAAAAAAAGGTAAAGGGGGGGGGGAGGGGAAGAGGAAAACAAAGAAACAGACATTCCCGAGCTCCAACGTTGAAACAACACAATATCTTTGAAGGCTTTTCTCCAGCCAACGGCTGCCCCTCACGCTAACAACAAACCAGCCCCAAGGCAGGCGGTTCTTGCGTGCGTTTGCAAGCCGTTTCCTGGTCTCTCTGCGCGCGGCTGTTGTGAAGAGAACAGGAGAAGCAGAAGATGCCAGGAACCCAGGACGGTTGACCTTTTCCCCACTGCGGGCCCCTCTGGGAACCCCGGCCTGCGAACCGATGGTGGGGCGCCCAGATTGCACCCCCCAGGATTAAGCGAGCTTGATTGGCTGGTAAGGGGTGCGGATAACATCATTGTGCATCGACACATCTTCGCCCCGATTCTACGTGGACACTGGACCACATTCTGGACCTCCAAACCTTGGATGGACACGAGAATCAGCGAATGCAAGAGGCCACAGGGCAAAAGGCGATCGTCGGGGAGAAAGGGCAGAAAAGGGGGAGACAGGACAAGAAACAAAAGGTTGCGTGCTTTTGTTATTATCTTGTCAGTAATTATTTCCAATTACTTACTCTCTGCAGTTCAACAATTTCAACTTCATTTTTCTTGTCTTTTTTCCTTCTTTCGTTTTCCGTTTGTTGTTGTCCCCCCCCCCCATCCATCTTCATCCTCGGCATCCCGTATCCATCCGCAACAACAACAACAGCAGCACCGGCACCAGCACCAGCACCAGCACCAGAAGCGTCAACAGCAGCAACAATTACCACCAACAGCTGATCAGCCTATCATCTCGTGTCGCCCCCCCCCCCACCCTCCTCGCACAGAGTGCGTGTTGTGTGTGACGCGGTGTGTACTGCAAAACACACAGAGACCCAAACGTGGCCCGTCCTTTTCTTTCGCTCTCACTCGCTCACAGAGTCTGGCACGCGGGCCATTCCTGTTGTTGTCGGCCATTTTCGGTCTTTGGCTGCGTAATAGTGTGGAAGGCGGCTTGACTGTAGAAAGAATAGGAAGAAGGCATCAAAGTTCGGACTGCACCTACTCGGCCATCGCGAAGCACATCGGCGACATCGGTCCCCATTTTTGCGTCTTCGTGTGAGCCCACAACCCAAAGAACTACAATCCAGACGGCTGGCAGTCGACTGCTCCCTTGATTGATGCGAGTGCCCGCGCAACGAGCATCTGCGCGACAATCTGCGAAAGACTCCCAGCGAACCTGCGAAACAAGCTACGAAGTATCGAGCTAGGTTTAGATTGCCTTCCACACACACACACACACACACACACACACAAAACACAAGGCATTGTCCTTCCATTCACTGCTATACCCCGGCCTAACATTATCTTCCATATCGCCGTCAACACGTACCACACCGGCCACAGCGCCCTGACCGACGTTACCTTCTCCGTTCCACCGTGTCCCCATCTTCCGCGTTTCTCTTTGGACTCCGTCGCCGTCGTATGATCCTCTCGCTATAGTCTATAGTCAGGCAGGCAGGCAGTCAGTTAGTCAGTCAGTCGTCGCCATGGCCGCGTCGGACCAGCCAAAGAAGCACAAGGCTGGCCCTAAGAAGCTTCACAACAGCCACCAACAAAAACGCAATAACAATAAACCCCCCTCCCGCGCCGACGTCGACCTTAACGGTGACTCCAGCCCTGCCAGCACGGTGCCTAGTAGTCCAGCCAGCATCGAGAGCGACCATCACCACTCCCGGTCCTTCTCGCTCAGCGGAGCCTTTGCTCGACACCTACCATGGCGGCATAACCACCACCATACCAAGGAGAGGAACCTGACCCCAGACAGCAGTCTTGGCCAAACATACGCGAGCCACAGCGCTAGCAGCCTGCGTGTTCATCATGGGAGGAGACTGTCGAAGAGCTCGAGGAGGTTGTCGACTGGTTCGCAGTTTGAGTCGGCTGTATCCACCTTGAGCAGGAGCCAGGGCCACAGTCGGCAGCCATCGAATGCGTCGGAGGAGCAGCATCAGCAGTATTTGTTGCAACAACAACAACAACAACAACAACAGCAGCAGCAGCATCTCCAACCGCATCATCATGCTAGACCGTCGCTCTCAGCGTCGGATACCCTCAGCTGGTTGACAACCGGATCGTCGGTGTCATCGTCCTCCTCGTCTGGCCCAATCGACTGGAAGTCCCAGTTTGTGGAGGGCATCGCCCCGCTAGAACCCGATTCGTCTGCCCTGCTGAAGTCAGCCAAGGTCCCATATGTAGTCGTCACACCCGAGTACATCGTCAAACTCAAATCCCGCGCCGATGCCGTGGCATTATTCCCGTCCCTCGAAGCAGCAGCAGCCGCCGCGGCCGGGTCTGCAGGGACCGTCCAAAAGCGTGACAGCGGCGGCCATACCCCAGAGCCAATGCTGGTCATCCCCATGTCTTCCATTGTGGCGGTTATGGTCGCCGAGAGCACCCGGGCAACCTACGGGTTTGAGGTGTGGTGGAGGAGCCCACTTGTCGGCAGTCAGGCGTTTATGAGGTCAGACTTTTTTTTCAGTCAGCCGAACGATTGGAGCGAGACGATGGGGTGTATTGTAAGGGTTATGAGGAATCCAATGCCGAATTTAGCTCTTGGTCCTCAGCAGCAGCAGCAGCAGCAGCAGCAGCAGCAGCAGCAGCAGCCAGAAGTTATGCTGGACTCCCGTCCATGGCAGGATATTGAGCCTTTACTCCTCGTCCGGGTTCATGAGGTTGAGGAACCGAGGTTTGCTCATCAGAAACCGGAGATTTTTCCTGTTGTGCCTCGCGGTCGTACCCGGCGGGAGCTGTTACCGAAGAGCGCCCAGGAGGAGGCGACCCGGAAGCCCCAGGAGTGCCCGGCCTTCTATCTCGTCGTGGGTACGTATTTGTGTCATCTCGTTGAGGTACAGAGGCCGTCCGCAAAGCAGCAACAGCAGGGAGGAAGTGTCATGTCCGGCGACGGGGCTGTGATGGGCGGCGAACCGGTCGTTCAGTACCGTACTTATGGGTTATTAACGCTCGAGAAATTCATCGGCGAGTGGGCCGCCCACGAAGAACGCTTCGTCCTCACCTTCCGCTTACCCTTCCAGCCTCCCGTGACCCTCGAACTTGCGAGCCGACAGCACAGGCAGATTGTACGTGCCTTGGGCACCGCCGACCGCTTCCTCAAGCCCGGCTGGCCGCAATTATGGCAGACGATGGAAATCTTCCACGTTAACGGCCTGCGCGACTGGCCACAGTACCTTGTCGCGCGGGACGACTTTGGGTGTTTTCGCCGCACGCTGGAGGCGTATTTGGCGGCGTACAGGTGTCCGCCGGTCAGGTGGACGATTAATTGGAAGTCTAGGTTCGCGCCGGAGTTTAGGCTGTTGCCGCCGAATAGACGGGCCGGGGAGACGTACTCGGCTTTGCAGATGTTGGCTGTGTTTAGGGCGCTGAGGTATAATGATTATTTTAATGCTTTGTCGTTTCGGGATGTCGAGTTGGAGGTGCTGAGGGGCGTCGTGGATAAGCATGGTGGTTCGGGGAGTGTGGCTTATCTTAACAGGACTTGTGAGTTTTCCTTTTTCTTTATCTTTCTCGTACATATGATTGATGGCTAGAGGCTGACTGCATTATTACAGGCGTCTCTCTGAGCCGTGAGGAGGCTGAAGTGCTCCGGAGCAGCCCCGTGCTGCATCAGGAGTTCCATGCCCTCGCCTACTGCTCGTCGACGATCCGCCAGATCGACTTCACGAATTGCACTCGTCCAGTGTCTTCCCATGCCGGACACTCGCAGAACGGGCGCAGTCTTGAGTTCCTGGCCCCGATTTTGAATCTGCTGAGGTCGGGTGCTACCCGCTGCAACCGACTGCTGCTCAGGGGCAATGCTCTGTCGCGGGCGGATATTGAAGACTTAGGTGAGTTCTACCTTCTCAGTAGAGTCAAGGTCTACCTAGCGAGCTAACGATTCTCAGCCGAAACAATGACTTCCGGCGCCATCCAAGCCCTCGACGTCTCCTCCTGCGGCCTGTCCGACTCCGACCTTCGCACAATGATCGTCACCCCACTCACCAGCCGGGCCCCCTTCCTCGAGGCGCTCTCCATCGCCGGAAACCCCGGTCGTCTGCCTGCCCACGTCCTCTCCGAGCTGCTGCCTTACTTGACCGAGATGCGCGAGCTCAACCTAGCCGGCAGCCTCCGCGGCGACAGCACCGGTGCTCCTTTGCTGCCCCCGGACAATGTCGCGACTCTGGACGCCCTCCAAGACCTCGATCTCTCAGGCTACCACGTCGACGAAGCCACTCTCTCCTCCCTCGAGCGCTTCCTGCACCATCGACACAACGCTCCACTGACTAACGGCCGGCCCCCGGCTCGCCTACGCCGCCTGGCCCTCAACCACTGCGGCATCACAGGCTACCAGGCCGCGCGTTTATTCCAAGCCATCGGGCCGAACCCGACATCGATCATCCTCTGCCTTAGTAACAACCCGCTTGACTACGGCCTGTCAGATCTAACCTCCTTAATCCACGCTGACCCTACCGTTGGCCCTGCCGGGTTGTATCTGGATATGCTCGATTTCCGCGATGAGCGGTCCTACCTCTCTCTCTTGCACGCTCTGACTTCCTCACAGAAGTTGGTTCTACTGAGTCTGGCGGGCACCGCACCCCCTTCAGTGCGAGGCGGCACTGCCAGCGGGGAGCTCGTCTCCGCCCTGCACGGCTTATTTGCGGACAACACCTCCCTCCGCTACCTCGACCTGTCTGGTTTCAGGGGCCGGCTGGATGACGGGCAGTTACCTGCTGGCTTTGGGAAGGCCTTGGCGGGGCTGGCGAACAACTCCTCGCTGACACACCTCCGCCTGAGGAATCAAAACCTCACGTCTGACGATGCCGGAACATTAGGTCGTGCGCTCGCTCAGAACTGTGCCCTCCGCGCGCTGGACGTGAGGGGGTGTGCCGCCACCGGGGGCGGGTTCTTGTCCCTGTCGACAGTGAGGTTCTTGGTTGATTCCCTCAGGCAGAACAGCACCCTCGTCTCGCTGCCCCTGCCTTACAACGAAAGGGAGGCGGTGTGGAGGGGGATTGTGAGAAGCATGCAGAGGGGGAGCACACTCTTTTCCGGGGCATCTGCGGCAGCTATGATGGCGGCGATGGCTGGGGAGGGGAATCATGGAGATCTGGAAGGGGTGGCAGCAGGTCTCTCACATGCGCAGAGCGAGCAGGAATCGCTTCTGCGGGCGTTGCTGGATGCGCAGTTTGCGAGGTTGGATCAGAGGTTGAGGGAGAATAGGGACATTATGGCTATGATGGGGCAGGATTTGGCCGCTCCCGGGGATGCAGAGTTCCGGGGGCCGAGGCATAGGCCGACGGGGAGTGTGGGCAGCGCGGATCTGGCGTTCCCTAGCTCGTCGTTCTCGACCGGCGCCGGGGGCAGTGGTGTGATGGAGGAGGGCGATGATGAGGAAGGGTTTGCGTTCCCGACTGATTTGGCGGCTATTGTGGGGGTGCCGCAGGTTCAGGTACTACAGCCGCAGCAGGAAGAACAGCAGCAGCCAGCTTTGGTAGCGCCTCCTGTGCTGGAGGTTGATGTGAAGGAGACGACGGTGAGGGTCGAGATTGACGAGGATAAGTCGTTTGAAGAGATGATGAATGAGTTCAAGGCTGTTGGGTTTGGGTCGTGAGAAAAAGGGGTCACGCCTCAAGCATAGGTACTTAAGTTTAATATGGGGATTGAAACGGGGGAGAATGGGTACAGCACAGGAGACGAGAGTGTATATAGGTAAGGAGCCTTTGGTTTGTATGATACGGGTGGTTTCAACAATATTGGAGGTGCTGGTTTCCTCTTGGCATCGAGATACCCTCTACTTAATCACCTACTACCTACCTACCTACCTACCTACCTACCTATGTAGATTAATAACAGTAGCATTGCTTTAGTCTGGGTTCTCTTGTTGTTGTGTATTAGACTGTTTTTACGACTATAATGAGTTCTAAATGAATTGTTTATTTCGGGTATCACGGTCATCTTCTGACTCTCCGACACCGATCTCTTACACATCTATGGCTTTAGTCACGGCAGACCCCTTAACCGCCAACCCGCCCCCCGGCCCCTCAACCCACACATCCCAGTCCATCTCCCCTGCGCGCACACCGCGCTTCCAGCCTTTCTTCTTTTGCACGCAAATCCTCAACTCTTCGTCCACATACAACGGTGCCAGATTCCGGTACTCAATCGACTTGACGCGGCTCACTGGCATCTTTTCCTGGCCAAGATCAGAAGAGGAGAGGGAGTCTTGTTGCAAACGATCGAGTGACGCCCTCAGAGCAGACAGCATAAGTACCAGAGTGAGAGGGCCGTGAACAAGCAGATCGCGGTGTCCTTCTACCTCGCGAGCGTACTGCCTGTCGAGATGGATCAGGTGGGCGTTGTAGGTTAGGGCGCTGAAGTGGAAGAGGAGGGTTCGGCTAGGGGTTAGGGGGTAGGTGAAGTCGGGGGTAAAGGGGACTACGTCGCAGTCAGCATAATCCGCAGACGGGGTAATAAGAGCTTTGGTCAGATACCGACCTTTCACAACCTTCCCACTCCCCTCCTTCCCCTCCTTCCCCTCCGTCCCCTCAGCCTCCCTCATAAAAACCAAATCCCTTCTCTCCTCCACCACCACACCCCCTTCTTCCTCCCCTTTAACGGAATACCCCCTCTCAACCTGCACAAGCACTTTATCACCCTTGAACACAACCCCCGGTAAAACTCTCTCCACACACACCACGCCCCGTCCGTCCATCCTCAACGCCTCTCGCCACCCCTCATGAAACACAACTTTTCCCCCGGCCCATACTCTTCGCATAAACGGCTCCCCAGGCCAGTGTGCCGGATCCGTCCCGTCGGGCATGAGCTTTGATGGGGGGAGTTGCAGGGGGAAGTAGACTAGGTGATGTCCCTGCGGTAGTACAAGGGGGTCATGCTCATGCTCTCTGACGGCGTTCTCGGAAGAAGGGCGGGTATTTAGTATCGGATGTCTGGGTTTGAATCCAGCAGAAAAGAGGTCTGGCGCGCAGTCGGCTAGGGAGAGGGTGAGGAGGTGGGAGGGGGTTGGCGAAAGGACGTCGGGGATGAGGGTAGGACGTTGGGTGAGGAATTTTTGCCTGGCTGTGTGGAGATATGAGTCGGGGTTGAAAGGCTCTGAGGAGGAGGAGGAGGAGGAGGAGGAGGAGGAGGAGGAGAAAGAGGGGGTTGTTGAGTGAAAGAAAGCTGAGATAGGGTCGAGGATGAGCCTCGGAAAGGGGATTTGGGGGTTGAGAGATTTGATGAGGAAATGGTGAGGGCGGACGAGGGGGGGTAGCCGGGGCCGCATGGTTGGGTTGGTGTGTGTTATTTGGAATAACTTGAACTTGACTGAAAAAAAAAGGCTACATTGACAAGTTGAATTGAAGGGGGAAGGGTGCTTCAGGACTTTGGTGAGCGTTGAGTTCAGCCTGCGTTTATGTCGATAAGACAGCGGATGAAGTTCAGCAAAGGACATAAAGTACATAAGTGAGTGAGGACTGCCCTGAAAAGGGTTAGGGTTGTGTGTGTTGCACTGCAACCATACTCCTGCTCTACAATACACCACGGCTGCCGGATGAAATTGTGACCACATGCTGATGATCACCTCAGTTCATGTACACCTATCCTTCTACCACATAAACAATAATCAATATGAGCGTGGTTTGGATTCATCCCATCTCATCTCTCGTTCATCTGGTCCGGTCATCCGAGGTTTAAGAACGACGTCGGGACGGGTTAGGGTTAAGAGTTGGCACTTGATACCCGAGTTTCCATTTCGTGAATCCATCCTATCCATGTCTTCAACATCACAAGCAAGAAGGAGGTGAAGTATACTAACTTCTTAAGATTAGTTTTCAATTATTTTTTAAATATTTTTATTATTTTCCTTCGATCTCTAAACATCTACATACTTTAACAGGAATACCAACTTTCTAACATGTCCCGCCGCGCACTCTCCCTCCTCCCCAACTCCGTGCCAACCTCTCGTCGTATCCCTTCAACCCAACTTCCCATTGTATTTACGAGATTCTCTTCATCAACACCCTCCATCACAATCACAAATCGCGGCCGCCGCACTCTCCCAGCCCTCTTCGCCCGCGGCGGTACCTCCAACGGCCTCATCTTCCACGCCGCCGACCTCCCCCGCGACCGCGCCCTCTGGCGCGACATCCTCGCCCCCGCCATGGGCTCGCCCGACCCCAAACATGCCCGCCAGCTTGACGGCATGGGCTCGGGCGTCTCATCGACCTCCAAAGTCTGCATCCTGGAGAGATCAGAGAGGGAGGATGCCGACGTGGATTTCACCTTCGTGCAGGTGGGTATTACAGACGGGGAGTTGGACTGGGCGGGAAATTGCGGGAATATGAGCAGCGTTGTTGGGCCTGCGGCGCTGGAGATGGGGTTTGTGCCTGCGGAAAGGGTACAGGTTGAGAGGGATGAAAGGACAGGGGAGAGAGTTGCGAGGGTGAGGATTTGGAACACGAATACTCGGAAGGTGGTTGTGGCCAGGTTTACGGTCGATGAGGGGATGCCGCCGCGGTTTGTGCCCGAGGGGGATTATGCCATGGCCGGTGTGCCGGGGACGGGGTCAAAGGTGGTATTAAGCTTTTTGAAACCTGGGGGGGCGAAGACGGGGAGGGTGTTGCCGACTGGGAATGCTATCGACAGAATTCGGTTGAGTAATGGGAGAGAGGTTGAGGCGTCGCTTGTCGATGTGTCGAATCCTGGGGTTTTCGTTAGGGCTGGGCTGGATCTGCTGCCGTTTGAGAAGCTTACCGCTGCTGAGGTCGAGCAGAACGAGGCGACGATGAACTTACTCGAGGAAATTCGCCGCGAGGGGGCAAGAATGATGGGCCTCGACCCCGACACACCAAGCATCCCCAAGCTAGTCTTTGTCGACAGCCCCATCCCTTCACAAGGGGAATATCATCATCACCTCCGTTGCCGCGCGCTCTCCATGCGCCAGCTGCACAAAGCAGTACCTCTCACGCTCGGCCTGTGTCTAGGTGCGGCGGCGCGCATACCGGGTACGATTCCTTTCCTCGCCGCGCAGGGCGTCGAGAATAGCTCCGGGCCGGGTAGTGCAACAGTCAGGATTGCCCATGCGAGCGGACTCTTGGAGGTCGGAACCACAATCGACGAGAACGGGGAGCTGCTCTCGGCAGACTTGATCCGCACGTGTAGGATACTGATGAAAGGGGAGGTGTACTACTGAAGGAGGTGAGCTCGGCAGTTCGGTGTCGAGTCCGAACCAGTCGGGGGACTTGAAAAGCACAGGGCTGGGGTCTAGACGCTGCATTTCCCTACTGGCTGGCTCGCGCCAGAGCTTAGATCCCAGGGGCAAGCCGCCGAGCCGGCTGTAGGCGCTGACGTGAGATAACACAGTATGGCGCCCTTGCTCCGGACCGACAGACGAGGATACTAGCCGGTGGATATACGCGGTGTCCAATGACTTTAAGGGCTCACTCAGTGGAGAGCAGGCAGCAGCATTCTGAGAATTCGAGATACCATGACCAAGATTACCAAATGATGCCGATGAGCTATACTCACCAATATGGTTCTTATCTGCCCATGTATCTATCCTTATGTCCGTGATAGACGTCCATGCTACATTTTACCCTGGCCCTGCAATGGCGGCAATCCTATTTTCACTAGTTCCTTGCAGCTCGATCTGGTCAAGATCTGACCCAGCATCATGGATCACTTCAACGCAACAGTCACCAGAGACGGCCAGCTCGTCAAGACCCGCCGTGGCCTGCAAGTGTCCAGGCAGCGATTCAACGGCCTTTCTTTTGTTAACACATATCCCCAGAAATCAACCCCTTCTGCCCCAACCAGGAGTCAACAACGTCGTCCAGGAGTCACGGCAAGCTCATCGCTTAGAGCCCCTCCGCAGCCATCCCAGCCCCTGACGTTCATCTCGGAGACCGGAGATACGGCACGTGAAAGCACCCGGAAACAGGACAATGAAGCTCACAGCACGGGTCAGAGGGCCAAACGACCGCCAAAGCGCAAGCAAAAGGACCGCTCAGAGACTCCTCCCCAGCCCGAGCCACCTCCTATCCGAGCTCCTGGTCCTCCGGCAGATGCCATAACTTCACAACTTGGCTACCATGCCTCCCCGGAACTTTCTGGTTTGTTCAACTTAGACCCGTACCAGCTTTCGACCCCTTCCACAGATCTATCATCATCTCTCAATCTGATGACGACGGCTTCTCCCATCCTAACGCACAACCTCAATCACACCGCCCGCATAGTGTATCCCTTCGAAGGCCTCGTGACCTATAACCCCGCCCGCGATACATCTTTCCTCTCAGTTGTACACTCCGACCCAGCCGTCTTGCAGTCGATTTTTCTCTACGGGAGCATTGCCGACGCAGTACTTCGCTGCCATAAGTGTCCATCCACGACAAATGATGATGACGGCCATTGGGAGAGGGAGAGTGAGATTGACACGAGGGAAGTCACATGTCACGTCTCGAGGGCGTACTTTGTGTTAAACCAACGCTTGGAGTGTCGTGCTAAGGGTGAAGGGGAGGGCGATGTGGAGGGCGATGTGGAGGGCGATGTGGGGGTGATGTTTTGCATTGCTGTGTTGGCTTGGTCGGGAGTAAGTTTACTCTTTGGGTCTCAACCACACTGAGATGCTAACGTAGGTATATATGTAGGCATATCTCGGTCGGCTGGAGGACTGGAAGGTTCATATGACGGGGTTAAAGAAGGTCCTCGACGTGGGAGGGTGTGTAGCGGACTTACCGAAGTGGTTGATCATTGAGATGTATAGGTAAAATAGCCCGTATCCTGCTTCCCTAGTCATGAATGACGGAACTGACACCCTCTAGGGCCGACCTAAAAGGGGCTACCGCCCTCGGAATATCCCCTTACTTACCCTTCATCCGCTTTCATCCTCTAGCTTCCGATTCGCTGCCAGTGGAGCTCCGTTCTCGCACAATAGAAATCGTCACTTCGATTCTTCAACCCCTAGGAATCCATCCAGATGTGGTATCTTCCATGTCCGAGCTCGCCGTTTTCGCATTAGCAGTGCGGCAAGCCAGGCAGCGGCAACAGCTCGTGGAAAACAGAGTCGTGTTCGACCCGTACGAGTTCGCAGAGGAATGGCTGGGGATTTTTCATGAGCTGCTCACTCGGCCGAACCCGCTCCAGAGTCGTGATGATAAGGAGGAACGTTCTGACTCTGCTGTTTTGGAAGGGGAGAAAGTTATCACAGGACACCTAGAGCGCGCCTTAAGGGTTGCAGGTTTACTGTTCTTGAGGGTGTTGTTATCCGATTGGCCGCGAAATCTGGGGGGGAGAAGGGGCATTGCTCGGAATGCTGCAGGAGGGACTGCAGAAGGTTGTTGGCTGGGTAATAATTGATGACAAACGTGAAGACTTGGGTCATCTGAGAAAATGGTTAGGGAGCCACAAGGAAAATGATGATTGTGAAAAAGGAGCAGCAAGACCAAATTTTACTTGGGACTTGGTAGAAGATTTTAGGCAGGGAGAGGAAGAACGCCCTGGGAAGAAAACCCACGCCAACTTGGTGCCTGCCATCATTTTCATCTGCCTGATCGGCAATCATATTTCACTCACCACTGGTGCTGAAAGAAGAAAAGTCCATTCATTGCAGACTCTGACAGATATGAAGTCAGAGCGAGCACCCTTGCAGCTTGATATAGACACAACCCTAGGAGCATCGCAACCAAACTCAAGATACTCCCTTCGACCACGATCAATAATATCCTGTCCAACGAAAATTGTCACTCCGCCAACATTTACCCCTCAACACAACACTTCAAACAGAGGACCAGGTTACCAACCCACAAAAGACGGTAGCCAGAAGGCTCAAAGTATGCACTCCATCTTTCGTGCCTCCTCACGCAACATCCTTGGTCTAGAGAACCAAGGGAATGTGGATACGTGTGTCACAAATGAAGACCTGGCACTGGCTAAGTTATTTGGACTAGGCTGGCTGTTTGACGGTGCATGCTTGGGAATGGAAGAGAAAGATATAGAACAAGAACAGCGGCCAGAGAAACAGAAGGATAAAGGGGGTGTGGATGAGAATGA
Organism: Thermochaetoides thermophila DSM 1495; assembly: GCF_000221225.1. Classification (NCBI taxonomy): domain Eukaryota; kingdom Fungi; phylum Ascomycota; class Sordariomycetes; order Sordariales; family Chaetomiaceae; genus Thermochaetoides; species Thermochaetoides thermophila. The sequence goes on from NW_006383032.1 coordinate 681,646, forward strand.
GCATCTGAGGACATTGTTAAGGAGAGTTGTCACTTAGCTAGGGTACAAACCAGCAAATGGACGTTGAGAATTGAAAAAGATTGGTGATTACCTACCTAGATAACTTTTCTGAGTTGACAGCACGAACAGGAGAACACCTCCTTGTATGTTTACAAACATTAAATCTCAGGGGTTATAGCCACTACGGCAGCCTGAGAACAGCTAGTAAGAACCTAACCTGCTGGCGGTTTAGACAGGCTAAAAATCAAAGATAAAAATGAAGATAAAATTTAGGAAAAAAAAAAGTACAAACAAAATTCTTATGTCATTTTTCTTAAACAACAATCAAAGATGGTAGTGAGGCCGAGGAGTGCGGCATCGAGGGCCTCTGGGCCTGAGTTGAAATCAGAAGCTGGAGTCATGTTTTTGGCGGACCCACCCACGAGGACCCACCCACGAGGACCCTTGGCGGTCGGCCGAACTGCTTGTGCGGGCTCCTTGATTATGCGAAATCCACCAATCGCAGCCCGCCGTTCCAGCCCAAAGGATCCACCATCCCGCCTTGAGGATCAATGCTCGCCTCCGGTGCGACGCGATTCGAAGCGCGTAGCGCACCTGCGAGTTGCAACTCGCATTCTGGAAACATAGACAGCCGTCCTCCACTCCACCTTTTCGAATTATTGTGGTTATTCTACTCTGATTTTCGACCCGGACACTACACTCAGCATTACACGCTGCCCAACCTCGACCCCTCCGACGACGTGGTCGACGGCAGCCCAGCAACTCATCGCATATTTCGTATTCTGTATTCTGCCTCATGAATTGCGCGCATCCACGACCCCTCCCACATCGTCGCGCAATTCTGTCTCGATCCTGACCTGACCGGGTTGCTTTATTTTTTTTTTTCATCCCCCGCAGGTTTCATCATCCCCGGAGTTGACGTGTGTGGTGTTGGTGCGAGTGCCGAGTGCCATTTTCTGGACAACATCTTCATATCCATCGTCGTCGTACCCCCAAAAATCGACGAATCAGTCTCTCTAATCGGTATTTTACCATCACATTACGAAACGCGCGCGCTACTACTGCATTGTCGTGGTGTGCTCCGAGTCGACCCATCGACCGTCCCTACGACTTCGCCGCCCCTCCTCTAACCGTCGGCGCAAGCCATTGGGATCCATTTTGCGCCATGGCGCCCCGCAGGAGCGCGGCCACTGAGGCCGAGGAGCAGCAGGAGGAGGATGCTGGCACCGTCCAGCTGCAGTTCGACGAGCCGCTGTCCTGGCGCCCCGGCAAGCCCATCCCTCTCGATACTCTCCTCAAAAGACTCGACCGCCTTACGAAGGAGCTGTCCGAGCTGGACCAAGAGACCATCGATACGTCCTCGCTGCAGAAGGTCGCAAAGGAGGCCGCTTCCCACCAGCTGCTCAACCACAAGGACAAGGGCGTGAGGGCATACACCGCCTGCTGCATTGTCGACATCCTCCGCCTCTGCGCCCCAGACGCTCCGTTTACTCCGACCCAGCTGAAGGTAGATTGCCAAATGTTTTGCTCAGCCATGGAGGAGTCTCTTTGGTCTAATGTGTGCTCTGTCAACAGGACTTTTTCAATCTCACCATTACCTCCATCATCCCCGCCCTGTTCGAACCCTCCCATCCCTATAACAACCAGCACAAGTATGTTCTGCGCTCTCTCGCCGAGATCAAGAGTATTGTTCTGCTTCTCGACGTCGACGGGCATGAAAACCTGCTGCTTCACCTGTTCTCTACCATCTTCGATGGCGTATCCGGCTCCAAGACCCCATCCGGCGAGACCATCGCCAAGGATGTCCAGTTCAGCATGCAGGAACTCCTCGGGGTCCTTATCGAAGATGCCGGAAGCCTGCCAGCCAAGGTTGTGGATGTTATGATGGCTCAGTTTCTCCGCGCTGCCGCCCCGGGAATCGGCAGGGACAAGCACAACCACGTGCAGCTAGATGAGAACCAGGCGACTCTCCTGGCTAAGGAGGAACCCGAGGCCTATCAGATCGTCAAGCATCTGTGCCAGGCGTACCCCGACAAGATGTCTCGCTTCGTGAGCCAGTATTTCAGCGATGTGATCGTCGATGCTACTCCTTTTCCCGGTAGCCGTGACAAGGATGGAGAAGGTTCCGACGAGGAGGAAGCTCCCCAGGGCCCGTCCGAGGCAGATTTGCGGGAGCTTAAGAAGGCCCATACCTTGATTCGTGAGATCTGGAAGGCTGCTCCTCAGATCCTGCAGAATGTCGTTCCTCAGGTCGACGCCGAGCTGTCTGCCGACAATGTACATCTGCGCCAACTGGCCACCGAGACTCTGGGTGACATGATTTCGGGTATTGGTGCCGCCGGTCCTCCTCCGCCACCGGTGCTGGACCCCGCTGCCTACCCTCCTCTCAGGCTGGAAGACGAGGACCGGGCAGAGAGCGCCCCTGCCAACATCCTGACGACGCCGATGTCGTCCATCTCCTTTCCGCAGACCCACCGTTCTACCTTCCTGAACTTCCTCAGCAGGAAGAACGATAAGGTGGCCTCCATCCGTGCTGCCTGGACCACGGCTGTGGGCTACATCCTCGCTACCTCGGCCGGTGGTATTGGCCTGGGACGTGACGACGAGAACACCCTGATTGAAGGCCTTGGTGAGAAGCTCTCAGATAGCGACGAGAAGGTCCGCCTGGCCGCCGTCAAGGCCATCGAGTGCTTCCGTTTCCGGGATGTCATCCTCAAGTTGGGCCCCAAGGGAGGCGTCAACAAGGAGGGTTCTGTCCTGTCTACCCTGGCCGACCGCTGCCGTGACAGGAAGCCGGCTGTCCGGGTGGCCGCCATGTCCCTGCTGGCAAAGCTCTGGGCTGTTGGTACCGGCGAGCTGCTCGCTGGTCACGAGGCTGTCACCGCGGCTCTTGGGGGCGTGCCCAGCCGTATCTACAACGCTTTCTACGCCAACGACCCCGAACTCAATGTCCTGCTGGACCGCGTCATCTACGAATGCCTGGTACCCCTCTCCTATCCTCCACAGCCTAAGAAAGAAAAGGGAGCATCTAAGAGTGCCATTGGCTCCAATGGGACTTCCCAGCCTCAGGCCAGCTCGGCCTCGGCGCTGGACGAGAACGCGGTCCGGGCAGAGAGGATACTCCTGCTCGTCCGCTCTCTCGACACGACTGCCAAGAAGGCCTTCTTCGCCATGCAGGCCAGGCAGCCGCAGTTTGCCCACGTCCTGGAGACCTTCATCAAGCAGTGTGACCTGTACAACGGTGGTGTGATGGACAACAACGCCGACAAGATCTCGGCTAACCTCCAGAAGACCATTAAGTATATCGCCCAATTCCTGCCTGATGAGACCAAGACCACCCAGGAGCTGTACCGCTTTGCGAAGGCCAACGACCGCCGGAACTACAACCTGATCCGCTATGTGGTCGGTCCGGAGCATGATTTCAAGACAGTGCACAAGGCACTTAAGGAGTTGATGAAGCGCATCCAGTCCAGCAAGGACCCATCCGTCCGCGACACCCTGCTGCCTCTCCTGTATCGGTCTGGTTGCCTCATGTTCAACCGCAGCCATCTGGCTACTATCATGGAGTACTCGCGGTCTGATAAGGATGGTCTAGGTCCTGCTGCTCACGAGATACTCAATGAAATCTCGCAGCGCAATCCGGACCTGTTCAAGACCCATATCGGCCAGCTGTGCAAGGACTTGGTTGATCAGGCTCCCACAGCGACCAAGCCAAATGACCCTGTCGTCGTCGAGACTCTTAAGGCGTGCTCGGCATATGCCCGCAAGTATCCTAAGGACGTCCCCGGCGAGCGGGACTTCACGCGTACCATGATCAACTATGCCCTCTACGGCCAACCTCCCAAGGCCGCCAAGTACGCCGTCAACATCCTGTGCTGCAAGAAAGACGAGCGTAGTCAGGTTAGCGCGACCGAGCTGCTGCAAAAGACGCTCAAGGATTGGGAGTACGGCACGCCAGGCTCCCTCAACAAGCTGACCGCCATCAGCCAGCTCGAACTCCTGGCCCCCAAGGTGACGGAGGATGAGGACGAGAGGATCCTCAACATCACCGTGCAGCAGGTCCTTCTTGAGGTGCGGACTAACGCCAAGGGGGACGACCCTGACTGGGTCGATGATGCCGATCTAGACGAGGAATGCCAAGCCAAGTGCATCGCGCTCAAGACCCTAGTCAACAGGCTGCGCAGCATGGAAGATGTGAGTGAAGCCAAGGAGAAGGCAAAGCCCGTCTGGAAGCTGCTGATGAAGCTGGTCACTGCCAAAGGTGAGCTGTCAAAGAAGAAAGAGACGCCCAAGCACCATCGGTCGCGGCTCAGGCTGTTGGCTGCGCAGTTGCTCCTCAAACTGTGCACGCAGAAGCATTTTGATGATGAGTTGACCCACACCGACTTCAACGCGCTTGCGTTGACGGCGCAGGACGCGGTGCAGGAGGTTCGGCATGGGTTTGTGCGCAAGCTGCAGAAGTATTTAGCAGATAACCGGCTGCGGTCACGGTTCTACACAATCTTGTTCTTGCTTGCGTTCGAGCCCAACACCGAGTTCAAGCAGCGTACTGAGACATGGATCCGCTCGCGTGCCCGCTACTTTGCCGACCTCAAGCAGAACGTGCTCGAGTCGACTATGGCCCGGCTGCTGTCACTGCTGGCCCATCATCCAGATTACAACAGCTCTGATCTAGACGAGCTGGTGGACCACGCGCGGTACCTGCTTTTCTACATCAGCCTGGTTGCAACCGAGGACAATTTGGGTCTGATCTACAAGTATGCGGAGCGCGTGAAGCAAACACAGGATGCGCTGGACCAGGGCAGCGATCGGCATCAGGTGCTGAGCGACCTGGCGCAGGCAGTCATCCGTAAGTGGCAGGAGAAGAAGAACTGGGTGCTGAATGTGTACCCGGGTAAGGTCGGCCTGCCGGTGGGCCTGTATAGTGCGCTACGGTCTCACGATGAGGCACAGCAGATTGCGGAGAAGCAGTTTGTGCCGGATGGGATTGACGAGAAGTTGGATGAGTTGTTGAGGGCTATGGAGAGGAAGAAGGTACGTTTACCATGGCTCTCCTACGTTCATCCAAGTCGATAAGATGCTAACACTCTTGCAGAAACGCAAATCCGTTGACACAGGCGACTACTCCGCCAAGCGCCTCAAGGTCCAACAGCCCAAGACGACCTCAGCTGACTCCGACGAGTCGGGCAACGAAAAACGGCCAGCCAAGAGCCGCTCCTCCAAGAAAGCTGCCTCTTCTTCCTCGGGCTCTAAGCCCAAGAAAACACCCAAACCGAAAAAGACCCGTGAACCTTCCCCCGTCATCCCCGAGTCAGAACGCCGCCGCAGCTCGCGCGCCCGTCCTAACCTTTCGTATGTCGAGCGCGATTCGGAGGATGACGACGAGGAGATGTTGGATGGGGTTGCAGAGTGGGAATATGTGGATGAGGAGGCTGAGGAAGGCAGTGGCGGGGAGGGAAAAATTGAAGAGGAGGAGGAGGAGGAGAGTGATGATGATGATAGTGATGATGATAATGTGAGGTCTTCCAGGAGGGGGAAGAAGGCTAAGCGGCAGATTGGGAGGGTTAGTCGCCCGAGGGTAGCTGTTAAGTCGAAGGAGGCGACTACTGAAAAGAATGGTGCTGCCGCGGCGAGGGAGGATAATGATTCAGGAAGTGAGCTGAGCGAGATTTCATCCGAGGAGGTTGGAGATGTCGAGATGGAGGATGTTGGGGGGTCTAAAGAGGAAAGGGGGGCATCTCCTGAACCAGAAAAGGAGATGGAAGTTGTTGAACATGGAGAGGATGGGAGGGAGCATGGGGAACTTGAGCCCGAGCCCAAGCCGGAGAAGTCTTCCCGCCCGACAAGGGCTGCGAAGCGGAAGCAAGCTGCTGCTACGGTGACCAAGCTACCTGACCGTTCTCGGGAGGGTCGGAGCAGACGGAGTGCGGCTGCCGCTGTTAAGGATGATGAGCAAGAAGAGGAGCAGGAGAAGGGAGAGAAGGAAGAGGCTGAGCAGCAACAAGCAGAGGGAGAAGAAGAAAACGGAGAAGAAGAGGAGAAGCCTGCTACAAGAAGGGGTGGCCGTGCCAAGGAGACCAAGGCGTCTTTCAAGGCTCAGGACAAGGACACTGAGGCCACAACGAAGGGCACTAGGAGGAGTGCACGTGGGAGGAGGTAATTTTTGTTATTGTTGTTGTTGTCGTCGTCGTCGTCGTCGTCGTCGTGAGTTCGATTCTGATAATGCCGAAGGTGAGAGAGGATCTGCTAGATGCATGGACGAAGCAGTCAAAGTGGAAGTTGTTCAATTAATGGTCGGTTGATCGATCGATAGGTTCGGTATTAGGGCAATGCAATTCGTACATGCTACGTGTTCTACATGGGGACGGGTAGTCGATTCGAGCAGGAAGGGCAGGAGAGAAGAATGTTGTTGCGTTGATTGATTCATGAAATGGCATCATTCCCCCTTCTACCTCCCCCCATGTGTCTAATATGCTTATTCTATTTTATTTATTGTTTTTTTATTTTTCTTTTGCAGTTTCATTGCTTGGTACATTGCTTGATTGCAGTTGGCTTTTTCCAGCACCATATCTGGTACTATCCTGGCTTGGTGTAGTTTGCTTACTTGTTTGCTTGGTTTGTCCCTTGAGCATAGTACGTACATATTGACATTGTTGCTACTCGACGGACTCGTATGTGTTTGCTGAGTGTCTTTGAACGTGGGTTTGGGCTCGCCTAGTGAAAGTATACATATCTTGACCGGTAATAAGGCCCAGGCTGGTCAAACAGCGAGGTAGCTTAGTTTGCTATGCAACATCTTGGATCAAGACCGAAACGTGATCAACTGTGATATTTACTTAAACGGGAGACTCCGCTTGTTCTCCCATGTTTGTCGGTGCTCTCCGGCATTGTTACACATGTGTATGGTTGTGCGACACGTAGTTGATAAAGCCCGAACACAAGGCTCGGGAGACAATCGGCGGGGACTTCGTGTACAACATTCGTGAAGGGGAGCATCGGCTGGAATGTTGTGGACCATGGGCATCTATCACTTGAACATCATGAGAATACGAAATGTGGTAAAACGGAATCAATTCAACTAGAAAAGACAAACACCTAAAACCGCTTGGTATATACCACGCACGCACCATCACCACCTGACTCACCATTTTCCGTCATCTACCTTAGGCCCTCCTCCATCCATCGATCCACTCATCCATCATTTCCGTCAAGCCATCTTATCCATCCAACCAACCATCCATCAAATTATCACTACCTCCCATAATTCATCCAACACCAGATTCGATTCCCCATTTCTCCCCTCCTTCCCTCCCTTCTCACCAGGTCCGACGCAAACCATCATGCCACAAATCCAACCTCTCTCTCTCCCCAGTAAAACTCCTCCAATCACACCATGTCCAAATTGAGGAAGAAGCCATATGTAGATAGCCCTTCCCCGTCAACAGAAAATGAAAACCAATGCTCTCTGTCCCAGACACGTAGCTAGACACACGCAACTCAACACAACACAGGTAAGACGAATAACAAAAGGGAGAAAGAAAAAAAACCGGATGGATAGATATGAGGAAAAGGGGGGAAATCATACAAGGCTTAAACAGAAAAAAAAATCGAGAGGCAAAGCTGGCAAGGCAACAGAGATTCATTATTAAAACATAATACTGATCCATCCATCCGTCCATTCCGTCCCCTCTCGCCTAGCATAGAGAACAAGCCAACCAAGAACCAATAACGACAACTGGAAAAAAAATTGAACGTTTTCCCACCCACACCTCATACTGAAAATTCTCATGGTAGCAGCAGTAGTTAATTTGTATGGTTAAAAAAGAGAGGAAAACACTTCGCTCCGCTTTCTCATCGATCGAGTCCGACCCAGCCAGGCCCATCCATTACCATATTTTTTGATATTGTTCTTAAGTTGGCAGGCAAAAGCAAGGCAGGCTCCAAACTAGAGAACAGCAAATCTGGCTTTTTTTTCTGTGACACTGGCAAGGCGCGAGAGAGGCAGGAGAGAGAGAGAGATGGTCTTATTTTAGGGGGGGGGGAGTTGGCGTCGGCTGGTGATAAAGAGGGGAAAGAGGGGGTATTTTCTTTGCGCGGTAACTCCGGATAATGCACCCGAAAAGACTCGGCAGAAAATTAATCCGGTTCTTTTTTTTCTTGTTTCATGAAGTATTCTTTTCCGCTCATCCTTGCGTGCAATTAAAGTCCGGGAGGGGGTATCTTCGATAGCCAAGTATTCACAGAGCAGAGGCAGAGACGGCTTGTTCAGCCGGAATCGGAGCGTCATTGTGCAGGATCGACCTGCATAGACTTAGATGAGACCGCAGAGACGGAGGTTCTCCTGGATGATGATGTCTGGAAACAGTTAGCAAGTAAATTTTTGGAACTGAGAAAAACTTGGGAGCTTACCATTGACCGCAGCCATGACAAAGCGGATCTGGGTCGTGTCGGTGGCACAGGTGAAGTGCGTGTAGATCTGCTTCGACTCGTGCTGATTTAATGAGACGAAGCGGTTCAGGATGTAGTCGCAAGCAGCACCGTAGTCGTCGCCACCCTCGTAGTCGGGGAAGTAGTTCTTCATCGGGCTGACGGGCAGCTTCTCCTTGAAACGGTCGATCTTGTTGAGGAAGAGAATGATGGAGGTCTTGATGAACCACCTCGAGTTGCAGATGGAGTCGAACAGAGTAAGGGCCTCCTGCATACGGTTGACGGTCTCATCCTCGAACAGCAGCTGGTCGTACTCGGAGATAGCGACCAGGAAGAGGATCGTCGTGACATTCTCAAAGCAGTGGATCCACTTCTTGCGCTCCGACCGCTGGCCACCGACGTCGAACATGCGGTAGGTGAGCTCGCCAATAATGAACGTCGTCTCGGTGATACCCGTCGTCTTAACACGCGACCGCAGAACGTCCTGGTCGTTGGGCATGTAATCGGGCGCAGCAATACGCTGGATGTTGTCGAAGTAGCTGGTGGTCTGTCAGCGACGAGCTCCGAGGGATTATGACGGTGAGAGCAACTTACTATTTGGCCGAGTCGTTGAGCTGGTATTCTCTTGACCGCGCGAAGCAAGCCTGAACACCAGCATCCTTCCAGAGGGCCTCGATGGCGTTTCCGACCTCCGGCGGCAGAACGTCTCCCTCGATCTGAGCTGGTTGCATGAAAATGGTCTGTACGTGGTACTCCATGCGGGGATCGGCCAAGGGGATCTCGAGTGACTCCATGGCCTCGAGGATGACGCGCATCGACTGGACCGTGTTGCTGAAGATGATTTCCTTGAAGGACTCGCGCTCATCGCGGCTATAGCCACCCTCGTGGATAAGCTTCATCTGCTTGAGGATGGTAGACTTGCCGGATTCACCGGCGCCTGTGCAGACTTGTTAGCATGCCTACGCGAAGCAGTCTCTCGATGGTCGCGTCGGCAGCACGTACCGAGAAGCAGCATCTTGATCTCATTGCGCTGCTGCATGCGATCCCTCTTCAGCTGGTTCTCAATCTCGTCGTTGCGGGCCTTGCCCTCCTTATCCTCTGTGCTCATTCCACAGCCCATCTTGACTGATTGTTGCTGTAAATCACACTAAAATGAAAGGTAGGGTAACTGGTATTGGGTCGAAAAGAGGGTATTATGTCTGCTGATGGAACGCGTTGGTCAGTAAACTGAGCGGTGGACGAGTTCAACTGCGTGTGGCCACTGTCCCGGGGACGGTGCGCGATGCCCTTTCGCGTACGGAGCTGGGCCGATCAACCGACTCCGCCTTTAACAGCGCCAGTCGCGTCGGATGGGCGATCGGCAACGACAATTGCAGCGAATTGCCGCGTCGCGCCCGTCGACACGACAGCAATTGGCATTGGCACAGGCACGATGCTCGCATCGACGACTATGGCATAGGTCGCATCATATGCACACTCACATTCTGCTAGTACTCGTAGGGAGCTAAGTAGGGGTCGTCAACCGAGTCTTTTTTTTTTTTTTTTTTCTTCGCGACAGCAAGCGAACCCGCTATTAAGACTCTCGGAGGGGGGGCGAAAGAAGGACGAACAAAGGGAAAATTGGAATAAATAATGTCGAAATCGAAAGCGCTGGCGGCAAGGCGAAAACAAGCAGGACGATCGCCAAAGAGGACGATGGGCACCAGGACGGTAGCGGCCTCTGGTCACACTCACTGGGAACCTGAGAGGCGTTGAGGTGAATGGTGAGTGGTTTGGCGGAACGGAGGTTGACGAGGGAAAGCGAAGGGAGGAGGGCGTGTGGTCGTGCGTGGTGGGAGGGTGCTTCTGTTAATGTGAAGGGAACGCGGAGCTCTTCACGCTGAATTTCGGGGGGCACGCAGAGGCCCTGGTCGTCCCGACGAATCACCATTCGCTGCATGCAGGAGTAGTGGAGCCCCCAAGATTCCTTGGAGAAAAACGAACAGGGGATGCCCCTGGTTGAGCGTGACCGACGTCTCTAACCATTTTCTGCCTTCCTTTGCGCCGTTCCATCACCAGTTTTTCGCACGTTGCCTGGGCCGCGACCTGAGCAGATATCGCCCGGGGCTGCACTCTCCTGCCTGCCCTGTCCCGGCCGCAGCTGGACCTACAGCGCCGACGAGGGCAAGCAGATAAACCTTCTACCGTTGTTTTTGTGCCCTTTCGACGCCCACAGCCCGCGCAATGGCTTGTCCAACCTGGAGCCATCAGCAGATCCAATGGATCATTGCCCCTAGGGACCCAGGGCCCAGCGAGCCACTGAGGCCAGTGCAGGTCGCAGCACGCGCAGGCTTCCCCCCAGGTTTTCGCTCTTTTTGCTGTTTCCAGGTCCTGTTTTCAGGCTCCCCCACCCCTGGCCCAGCACCAGATTTCAGTGGCGCCTCCAACTAGCGGGCACCACCCTTGCTAACCGAAACCGTCCGGCGAATAATGAATTATCAAGCACCGCCAATCCGACATGTCATGCGTTGCAAGATCGGTAAACTTTCAGCCGTCGCCAGCAGCTCGCAGCCTGATCATGCCGTCTTTTTGACGATTGATGCAGATAGTAACAGACAGCATCCGGATAGTATATATGTGAGGAGTCATCCCAGCGACGGCGCACTCCCGCCGACCGCTTTGTCTTGTTCGAACCTCTCGCCGCCACCATCTCGCGTCCACTCACGTATTTGTCTTGTTCTGCGACTCCGTCCACAGCCAACTAGACAGCCAGACACCTAGCCGGCGGCGTCGCCGTTGATTGCGGTGATGGCCAGCATTGTGCCGATGAATGGAGATGATATGAGATTTGCCTAGGTTAAACTCGCAAAACAGGCACGCCAACAATAACAACGAGTGAACGATCTCCCAGCAGGGCTCTGCTCTGCGAGATCCGAGGCCCCTTTGTCTGTTTTCCCGCCCAACGGCCCTACTAACGGCTCATCATCAGCAACCGTTTCTTTCTTCCAGCTTTTCATCAGCCTGATATCAGTGAACATTGAGCAGTACGGCAGCTTAGCTGGTGTTTCAACAGCTTCCAAAGCGCTGATCGCCGCCGGGAAGGTCCCTGATAGCTGTCTCGGAGCTTTCCCTTCAAACATGATTCTATGTGTTTCTGCTCTAAGCCCACTGACTAGGCGATCACTGGGAAACAATTGCTTTCAGGTCAGCAATCCCCAGGCATTACTTTTCGAGAAGACAAAGACATGATATCGCCAGCAGCGTTTAGCCCTCGTCACCAAGCGACCTATGCTGCTTATACTGTTTTGTAGCGTTTCCCTTTAACTCCGATGCGACCACACTACATACATATCCCGTTGCATATAGGCGAGCTTTCCGGCGTTCCCCCTCAAACCTCAATTCCCGGGCTTAATGGGGTGTGGTGGTGGAGCCCGGCTCCGTCCGACCTCCAGAAACCATACGACAAAATTGGCACCGAGTGCGGCCGTGGCCACGGATGCCCGTCTTTTCCAGTTCTTCGATACTCCAAATTTTTCTACAATTTTTGCAAGCTTAGATCATCATGTGCGCTAGCGACGAGGGAGATCCTTTGACTCTAAGAGCAAAAGAAGTCGGCGGGAAGACGAGATGGTTGATTGATTTTTGCGCGTTCTGGCTTTGGAAGACAGTGAACTGTGGCCAAACCCATTCGGAAGTGATCCAGCAGTGGGGTCTGAGTAAATGCAACCCGGCCGTGCCCCTGGTTTCATGAGCGCCCCCGGCGAACGCCAGCCTTTCTTGGGCGGCGATTCTTGGGTTTTGGGGGAATTCCCGCCGCTGTTGTTGTGGTTGATCTGTGCTTCAGGGACGAAACAAGGTCGGTTCATGCGACCTTGGGACCCTATGAGACCGATGTTTTTCTCCAGACGCCCTCAAATTAGCCTGGGGACTCGTACGAGTGTAAGATCCGTCTTTTGATGGTTGTATCGGCTTTCTGGGACGCGCAAATCTCGCGCAGGCTCATGGATCTGCGTATCTTCCTGCGCCAGGTACCAACGGTACCAGCAGCAACACCCCAGATCCCAAGATCCGATGGCCTTTCCCATCTGGCTCTCACCCATGTGCCGAGGAGGAGCTAAACGCTTACGCCCTGTGGCCTTTGTCCGGTTTTAGTTTGATATCGCGATCTTGAAATCCATGAAAATGGCTGGTGTTCTCCATCCCTTTTCCCCAGCATCCAGCTAGCTCAGAACAGCCTAAGCACCATCTCAGTCACGGCGAGTCCAGATTTGTAAGCAGTCACAGCAGGTGTTGCCTTCAAGATCCTCTCTCTCAAGAGGACGAACTCTGCAAAATCCACACGCTGCCGCAAAGGTAGCATTCCCCTTGCGGTAGTTGCAGCAGGTAATAAACCAGGGCTCGCCACCGCCGCCGCGCTAATGTAGTGTCCTGGCTACGTGCATATCTAGCTCAATTCATCCAACGCAGGTCCAAGAAAAAAACCGTTTCTCTGCTTGCCCTGCCCTGCCGACCGGCAAGCGACGAACGACGAGCGACCAGCCAGTGGTAGAGGATGCAAGATTTCGCCTGGGCTACGCATGGCTCCTGATCTGCTCGCTTAGGTGGATCCGCACGCCTTTTCCCTTCCTTTCCCCCCCCCCTGACTTTGGTGGATGAGGTTATCGCATCTCCACCGGCTCGTCTCTGCGTGTCTCCCTTGCAAGTTGCCTGATGCTTCAAGTGAGGTGGGTAAGGTACATAAGGATCCGTACTGCACGGCTGGGATAGCTTTGCAGAGTACGTAGCAAATTGACGTCTCTTTGCATATGAAAATTGGATAGATGAAAGACGGAGTCGATTGGATATAGCTGAATCAACACATAAAGGAAGTCTACCTAGGTAGTCAACTGGTGGACAAGAAACCGATGAGGATCAGTAAAGATGGAGATCGGAATGGAACGGAGGAGGGGGGCATCGTCATGTGTCTTCAGCCCTTTCTTTCAACAGGAAGCCGTTCATCCCTCGTTGACGATGTCCCTACGTCCCCCTTCCCGCGTAGGTGCATACATAACATCAGGATTGGCTTCAAAAGGACGCATCAAAACCAAACGGATAGGATGTCGGCGGATAAAATATGCAGGCTGCAGAAGCCGCTGACCGACCCGACAGCCAAACCGGAGAAGCAGACACGCACAGCGGCTAGCCAAGCAGTGCTCATCTCATTTCTCAGCTCTGCCCACTCCCATCATCCACTCGGCTTACGGGAACTTCGGCATCACCGCAGACTGACCATCTTCAAATCCTCCCAACTGTAGCGACCAAGCCGAGCCTGCTGTAGGTACATGCAGCCCACATTGCACGACAGGACTTGCTTTGGGTTTGCCTGCCGGCCGGTCTGTCATGTCTGTTCGAGTGCGGTAGACCAATCACCATGCAGAGGATTTCCTACAACCATTGCGGTGGCGACAACGCTTCTGCGCTCCAGATAGCCCAGAGGTTTCACGCTTCCATTCCCCCATTTTGGGATCACACATCCGTCGCAGACAGGTAGATCACAAAGAAAGGCAGACAGGGCAGGGTAACCAACCGATCTGCGAGTTGTCTGTTTCGAGGCACACCTCTAGATTAATGATTGACACTTCACCACTATTACACCAGACCCGTTTGAGCGCCGGTATTTGGTACGCTTTGACAGTATGGCTGTGCCAACTGCCGGGACTAGTGATGTCCCATCTGGTGATGATGTCGGGCAAGGCATTAATAGGGATATTCATCCATCCATCTAGCTTGCTATCATACCCAAGATCTACTGTTTGCCCAAGGCTTTGGTTGATTTAGAAGAGAATGGCACCCTACAACCACTTACAAGTATCTTCATCATTAGCAAGAGACGACAATGTAGACAACCTGCGAAAGAAAAGCGGGGTTACCATCCCCTCCTTCCTCCTCTCGCTTTTCCCCAATCACTAGTCACAAGCAGGCCAAGCATTCCGGCAACGAGTCAAAAAGCGCATGGTCATCGAGTATCGATCAGCAAACTGCAAGATCAGATGGTCCTAAACCCCTCACTGACAATCACAGGGACACTAGCATGGAAGGGGCAATGTTCCAGAAGCTTTGGATGGAACCACCACCACTCATCAAGGCTCGCGGCATTGGCTGGGAGGTGCGGGAGCCTTCTTCCGTGTCTTCCAATAACAAGTTAATCCGCGCCACGGCTTTCTCAGTGTGTGGGATCGGGGCGCCCGTTCAGGAGAACCCAGGCGAGGGGAATGATGATTGGGGATGACGATGATGACCTGGAATTGCTAACCCAGCTGTCAGGAGGCGACGGAAGGTCCCAGTCCCAGGTTTTCGGGAGAGGGACAGACGGGAACTCTTCGCTTGTGCTTTGTTGTCTGGAGGCAGTTGTCGGGACGGAACAATTTGTTAGCCGACGGAAGAAGTACCCAGATTTGCGGTTGTCCATGGTCTGTAATCGGGTTGGTGGCTGACAAAGTCCCATGTCTGCTGTCCGTGCGACAGCTTGGTGTTGGCCGTGATGGGAAAGTCAACCAAGCAAAATGCTTGCAATGTCTTTTCCATTCAGGATTTCAGGGGCTCGTAACATCAAGGAGAGCTCCCATTGTCCAGCTCTGCAGTTCAGACCAATCCACATGTCTCAAAAACATTTCCATTTCCTTGTGAAAGCTGGTTAATACACAGCATCCCTGATCCCTATAAAAAAGATCCCAAGCTTAGCAAATAAACAAGGGACTGATTTCAACCCATTCGAACTTTGGGAATCCTCAATTCCCGTTCAAGTTATCTCAAGAAGAGCTGAACTGTTTCAGCTCCCGGCTCGTGATCGAAACGGAAAGCCATCCGCGGATGACGGCGTTCCCCCTTGGCGCCGCCGCTGCCACCGCCTAGTTGCTGCGCTGCGGCTGGTGCTGAGCCAGTCAGCTGGGCTGCTGGCTGGCTGGGGGGCCTGAAAAGTTAAGGCCCAGCGGCACCGACAGGGGTTGTCAATGGCCAACACCGAAAGTGCTGCTGCTGTGTATGGAGTTGTTGTTGATGGCTGGGGATTGCAAAAAGGCAACGACATGAAAATGGATTTTTTTGTAGAGGAATACAACACAAAGAAACACTTTATTCCTTAGCATTCTGTTAGATTATTGACTCTTCTGGAGAGAAAATATCCCTTGCTGGTATCAACAACGTTATTTCCGAAGTTGTTGTCTGTGGACATTCAATTCCCTAGCCTTACTTCACCATGGCAGCCACCGCTATCCCTATGACCCGCCTCGGCGGGCGCGGTATGAACTACCTACGACCCCTGGCCTTATATCATATGTGTGTAATGTCGGGGTCTGACAATTCGGTTTGGGTGCAGCATTCAATTATGATGCCGACGATGAGATAGAGGCCGAGTACGACCGGCTGCGCGAACTGGCCCGCAAGGAAGGTGAAAAGAAGAGGTCTTGCTTCGAGCAGGTGTGCATCTCACGAACATGAGAATATGAGGTTGGCCTGTGAGCAAAGTTGCTGATGACAGCGGGGTTATAGTCCCAAGAAGCCTATAAACGCGGTGAAAAGGCCTTGGCCAAGCAACTCTCCGATGAAGGCAAGCCACTTACTTACAACGCCCAAACTTCTATCCAAACCCCCAGCTAACATTTCCCCCCCTCTTCCAGGCAAGGCCCACCAACGCAAACAAGCCGACTACAACCGTCAAGCCTCCGAGCTTATCTTCCGTGAGAACAATGCTCCCGGTCGTGTAACCGACTCCAGCATCGACCTGCACGGGCAATACGTCGAAGAGGCCGAAGCCATCCTCGAAGCTCGCATCCGACAAGCCCGTGCCGAAGGCCAAACCCACCTCCATGTCATTGTCGGCAAGGGCAACCATTCGGCGGGCCACGTGCAGAAGCTGAAGCCACGGGTCGAGCAGCTTTGTGATGAGCTGGGGTTGGGGTATGAGACGGAGGAGAATGAGGGGAGGATTTATGTTGATTTGACAGGAGGGAAAGGAGCTGGGAAAGGGAAGGGGAAGGCGAATTCGTCGTCGTCAAAACCCTCAAGGCCGAGTCATGGACGGCAGGATGGTGCTGGGAAGTATCAGAAGCGGCCATCTCAGCAGGAGAGGCCACGGCCACGTCCGCAGCAGCCGCCACCGGAGGAGGAGAAGACGCCGGATTTGTTTGATTGTCTCAAGGTTTGTTGTACGGTTATGTAGAGGGTGTTGCTGGTGTTTGGGTATGGCTTGTGATTTTCAGGACTAAGTTGGGATGATGCCCGAGACGACGATCATAATGATGACTGATGATGAGTTGTCAGGCTATGTCCTTTGGGTTCTTGCTGGAGGTCAGGATGCGTTGGCGTTAGACAGATATGGTGTCTCGAGCATCGAAATGTCAACAACTTCTCAAGAGATTCTCAACTTTCCCCTCTCATCGTCTGCCACGACAGTCTCTCTGGACTGTTTGCCCTCACACGAAAAAGTTCTCCCCCATAAAAGAAGTCGCGAGTTGCTATCCTGCCACAACTCTTCCCTCCACGCCTTCTACCAAACAGATTCTCATCGATACAGTAGGTTACAGCTTTCCTTCTGTAAACAGTAAGCAGGGACACAGAAGCTCCCTTCCTTGTACACGACGAACTCACCATACCCCTTGTCCCCATCCTATACAGCATTCACCTACAGCATGTACATATCTCCCGAAGCCCTATGTAAACACCGGCAATCCACTCACCGAGGATTAAGATCAAACATTCATAGGTCAACACACTTGTTCCGACCTGATCACATCGTAGAGCCAAAAGAGGTTGAAGCCACTGTTCCCAGCATCGTTACTGATACGAACGAGACCACCATCACTCCCATTAGCGACAGCAGCAGCAGCAGCCATAAACTTAATAACCATACTCCATTATCTCCGAGGATGTCGCAGCGCGCTACCCGGCCAGAGATAGCCTTCGTGGTGCTCGTGCTTTCGCTCGCAGTGTTGGGGTTTATCATCGCGCTGTGTATGGCTATGCGCATGCGGCGGCGAAGTACCACCATCACTACTTTGATTCAGCAGAAGAACTCAAATATTAACGCCCCCTTGAACATGAATTTTAATGGCAGCCACAATAACGGCAAGTCAGCGATTTGGAAGCAGGCCATTCTCAGCACTGAAGACGACGGCTCCGCCGAGAGCCCCCTCGACGCTATCGACGCTGAAGAGAAGGGTACCCAACGCTCAGCAGCATCAGCAAACCCCTTCCGCCGCCGCTTCAACTTCTGGCGCGCCCCCCTCTTCTCCACGACTCCTTCCCCGACCAGCAACAGCAACGGTTCTTCCACACCTCACGCCAGCTTTGGAGCCTGCCTCCTTGATGGGGGCTATGACCCCCTCCTTCCGCACCGCAATGTCGACCTGGAGCAAGGGTTTGGCAGGTTCGGTGAGGTAAGGGACGAGGAGGAGGCCTGCGGTGGGAGGATGAATCTCTTTAACCGTGGTAGTAGCAGGGCACGCGGTCGGGACTGGTCCTCTCTGATGCGTAACCTACGGCGCGCAAGCGGGGAGATCGCGCTGGCCGTGCAGAGGGAGCTGATGGAGTTGGGGAGGAGGATATCATCTGGATCGGCTTCTGAGTTGAGTGACGAAGAGGGGAAGAAAAACGGGAGGGGGACACATAAGGAGCATTATCCTCCTGAAGATGTTGAGAACGGGTTGGCTGATAGGGGCGCCGAGGGTGGGAGTTTGTCGTCAACCGGATTGACGACTGGGGTTGTGGTTGCTGCGACGGTTAGCGCGTGGTCGAATATGCTGTTGGATCGGAGGAGGAGGCAGAGGAGGACGGATGGGGAGTGGGCGAGTGGTGAGGAGTTGGGATCGACGCGTCGTGAGGGGAGCTTGGTGAACGGGTGCCCTGTTTGAGGGGGGCTAGAGAAAGTATGAGGATTCTGGTATCCTGAGCGTGAGTAAGTTGGTTAAAAGTGTTTTCTCTATTAAAATAGGCTTGGGTATTGCGGATTGGGTCTTGGTTTTGGCCTTGCTTTTTTGATGGTAGAGAATTCTCTTTTTGTTGGCAGGTAGAACCTCGGAATATAGTCTTGAGAAACCTGCATGAACAACAAAAGAAAACGTCGCATTTTATGACTCTAAGGGGACACCGGGGACAGAAATTGTACAGCCGTTCTTCCTCCTCTTTTCTATGCCTCGGGGCTGCGGAACGAGATCGAGCATCTCTCCATCCGCCCACACACCCCGTGCTCTAGCTTTGCCTCTTCTTCTAAGTCTTTCTCTCACTCCAACCCCCTTCCAAACTCGACACCTTCAGCGCCATCATCCCTCATTGCTGCTGCTGCTGCTGCTGCTTCTTAAACTCGCGCGTGGCCTGCTTCAGGCTGTAGTTGCATTCCTCATAGGCGCGACCGGCACCAAAACCGACGCCGACTAGGGCAGGCCAGGCACGGCGCTTGAACAACAGGACGGAGAAGACGACACCGAAGCCTAGGCCGAGGGTCGACTTGATAATCAGGTTGGACAAGCAGCGATCCCACTGGGGCGAAATGTCAGCGATTGGGGGGCCCTCGAGAACATATCAGGGGGTGCGCGGGTTTTCTGGAGCTAAGCTGAGGACGGCGAACTGGGGAACAGCTTTGGTTCTGACCTTCTCGTTGAGGAGCGCCTCGCTAACTGGGCGCGATACAGAGCGCGGCGGCGTGGTGGTGCTGTCGGACATGGCGCTGGTGTGGATGGAACCGGGAGCGGGCGGTGGTAGGTAGGGTAAGATTCAGGTACCTAAGATGGAGAGGGGGAGGGGAAGCAATCGTCCCCAGAGCAAAGCTATCAGTGCATGCCCATTGGGAGATAAAAGGGTAAAAAATCTCACCTCTGCTGCGTTAGGTACCCAATTGTGTGGTTGGAGGGGTTTGCAGGACGGGAGGGTTGGTTGTCTAGTCCCTTAGCGTGGAAAGCAGCTGGGAGTGGGCGATGATGCTGGTGATGATGCGCAGCTGTTTTGCTTCACCAACCACACAAGAGACCCGAACCCGAGCCCGACACATGCAAGCAACCGGACAGCATTGTTCCCCCAGCGCCAAGCCAGGAGCTCTGGAGCCTTCCCTACCCGTTAATGGCTCGGTTGTTGCCGTGGTCTCCCGAAAGCGGTGAGAGACCATAAGGGGTGGAGGTTTGTGGGGCTAATAGGCGGTGAATAATATTTGGAGTTTTGGGCCGGCAGAATTCTAAGTTTTGGAATTTTTGGAGGTCGGCTACACGTCATGGCAGCGTTATCGCAGCGTGAGGGTTTCAGACACTGGGAGAGTTGAATGCATCCTCCTGTTTACCACTAATTGCATTGAGAAATATAAATTCGAGCTAGAAGCCGCAGGTAGCCTCAGTCTCCTATGCAATTGAGTCAATAAATAATATTTCTGCTGCGATGGGCGACCACAACACGGTATGCTCCCGCTCCCAACCCCTTCATGCATTCTCTTGATGTCCTGAGCCCAGAACTAACCCCCTAACCGTCTAGGCCGGCGAGGTAGCCCTCGTGCGCGCCGTGAGAGCTCTCGACCAAGACGATTTTGATTCCCTCCCCGACCGGCTCGAGCGCATATGGGACACGCTGTCAGGCTACTCCGGCGGCAACTTCCACGCCGCCGAGGAGATGCTAGTGCGCTGGCTGTTAAAGAACATGACGGGAACAACAGAGAACGCTGAGCGTGTGCGTCGCTTCCCCCGCACGTGGGATATCCTCGGCGCCGTCTTCTCTCTGATCCCGCTCTTCTCCCTGGCCAAGTCGCTGGCCGACCGTCGCTTTGTCCCGATCCTACAGCAGACCCTCAAGGACATTGCGAGTCCTCAAGATGGGACACAACCTGCAAAGGAGGCCAATTCGGACACGGATATGGCGGATGAACCTGCCCCTCAGAGCCCGGCGAACCCGCGGAAGAGGAAACGTCCTTCGTCTGGCTTCGATCTGGCTACCCGGCGGCAGCCCGGTGCCTGTCTGGAGACTGCTGAGGCCGTGTTTGACGCCGTCACAACTCTCCTAGCTCGCTGCGAGATGCTGTCGGTCGATAAACCAACTATGCAGCGCATGGGAGCCGAACACGTCAAGTCGTTATTCTCATCAGCTGCTTCCGAGGCCATGGACATCCTGGCTCCCTGGCTAACGGTCTGCGGTCTTGCTCTGGACAGGCCATCGGTGTCTGGGGAGACGATTGGCAACCAGTCTTCGTGGCTGTCAACCTTCTCAGCCCTATGGGACCTCCATATCCAAAGCGCCGGTGATGCCTCTGAAGTGGCTACCCATCTGTCTGGTACCGCATTGAAACTGCTTGGCAAGCTGATGGGCATTCCGCGGCAGACGGCTCTCAGTGTTGACACCGTAGTGCGCGACCGTTGGACTCGGGACCTGCGTCGCTTTTTGATGCGTAACCTCATTCTTCCTGCTCGGGCAGCCTTCTTGACCCGAGACAGCAGGGAGGTGATTGAGGTTACTGTTGCCATGGCTAGCGCTTCTGCCCAAATCAGCTTCCCAGTTCTGTTTGATCTGGCTAGCCGGATCCCAGTTGAGTTTGGTGGCAAGACCTCCAAGAAAGATTACGAGACCTGGATCCAAGCCGTTTTTGATGCCATCTTGCATGCCTGTAAGAACGTCAATCGCCAGAACGCGCAGTCGGCGGTTCGGACGATCATGGATATGGCCGCTGAAAAGAACATCGCTTTGTCAGCTGCCAGTTTGCGGACGTTGTGTCAGGATTATGCTCTTCGTTCTGGTGCTGAGACACATGATTGGAGCTTGTTGTTATCACTCATCAAGCTCAATCCAGATGTATTTCTGGTGTCAGAAGAAGGAAAGCAACTGCTTGACAAGGTCCTGGAGAAGACGCGCGATGCAGACTCGTTCAGCCCCGAAGAATTCGAGCGAGCCGCACGCTTCATCGTCCTCCTTGCCGATGGCTACGCCCAAGCCCGCGAGCTATCAACCTTCGTCCATCTTTGGCTCAAGCACCTTGCGCCAGCCAAGGCCAAGCGTCCTCTCCAACCCCTATGGGCACAACGAGAGCTGGCTGACACCGTCGCGCGGTTGATCCAGTCGTCTCTCAATACCAACCAGCTCGTCGATCTCCTGGACTGGCTCGCATCCCAAGCCCAGCCCGCCGAAGCTCTTGCCCGGATCCATGTCATCGAGGCCATCTCCAACGGCGTCTCGCTAGAGGAGTACGTCGACATAGCAAACATGAAAGCCTTTGACGTCGCCTTCGCAGAGAAATACTCCAAGAAGGAGTCGGCACCAATCGCTGCTTGCCGGTGGACTGTCGCTGCCAAGACGATTGCCCGCGGAACACTTGATGAGGCCAACCGGGTCTGGGGCCAGATCCGGTCGGATGTGAAGAACGTACTCAAGAAGGGGGCTGTGGAGAGGCAGGATACGTTTGCTGCGTTTCGGTGTTGTGTCGCGGCGTGGTTGGCGAACCATCCTGGTGGGGAGAATGAGGAGGATGCAGCTAAGCTGGTGTGTGGATTTGTTGAGAGGCTAGAGAAGGAGGAGAAGGAGGAGAAGGAGAAAGAGGAGGAGGAAGAGGGGATGAAGGTTGATTCGGTTGAGGGGGTGTGAAGAAGGGGGTGTATTGGGACTGGATTCTGGCTGATGCGCCGCGGCTGTTAAGGTATGATATTCTCTTGAGATGTTGGTGAAGGCGAATTGCTAACACTGTGCAGCTTGTTCTTGGAGAAGCGTGATAGCATCCCAGCTAGTATATTGGCTTTGGTGACGGCTCATGGGAGAGAAGATGGTAATACTGGTCCAGCAACCTGCGTTGCTCGCTTGCTTCTTGATCGGGAGAGCAATGTCAACAACCAGAAGCTTATGGGTAAGTCTAATGCTTCTCGTTCATGAAAGCGTAGTAACCACTAACACCCACACAGACTCGTTGCTCGAGACCATGATTTCACTGGTCGACACTTCTAAGAGTGGCAAGACAGGCAATGCGACGAAGATCGCCATCCAATTCTTGCTGGACACGCCCATCGAGACACTGAGCCGTCCGCAGCGTGAAGCCATCATGAAGGCCCTGGTCGCTCATCTCCCTGAAGAGTCGGACAAGGTTAAGACCATTGGTCCCGAGTATTGGAGGCCTGTTCTCAGCCTCATGGTCAAACTGATGAGCAGGCCAACGTTCTATGAGGTACGGTTGGCTTTCGTTTGATTCCTATTCGCACAATACTGACAAGCCGTACAGGGAATGAACTTTTCGCACTTGAATGCCATAGGACGGTGTCTTCTCGAGGAATACAAGCGTTCAAATCGCCTCTCCCGAGAAGGACTTACCGATGATGCCTCGAGGAACGAGGATCTGTTCCAGTTATTCTACCAATTGGCGGTGCTAACCATCAGGCAGATGGCTAACGCCAACATCGAGGAGCGCGAGAAGGTCTACCTTCGGGGTGCCTCCTCTCTGTTGCAAAGTCCATGCCAGGGCTCTGAGGTCATTGCGCGTCTGATCCTTCTACAGGCCTTCCTCACAGGAGTTCAGGAACCTGCAGTGAAGAAGCTGGAGGAAGAGGACGTTAGTCTCGCTCAGATCAGGAAGACCCTCGTCCAGACCGCATCTCCGGTCATTATGACCAAGAAGAAGCACACCAAGGAGCTGCTCACTCTCCTCACGGCACTGACGGCTGTGAGTACCCTGGACCGCGAAGCCGTGAGGGAAGCATTTTCTGGTGCTGTGCCTTCGCTGTTGGAAACTAGTGACAATCTGCTGGGTAATGGCATGCAGGCCGGCTGGGAGGTCCGCATGTTCCTGGCGAACTACTTCCCTGAGGCGTTGGTGTCCCCATTGAAGGCTACTAAGGCGGCTGCCCCTGAAAAATTGGAGGGTGGAGATGGGGAGAAAGCAGAAGCCAGCCTAGCCGGTCCGACACTCGGGAAGCTTTCGCTCCTCCGGTATGTTGACGCTGTGGTTCGCGGTGCTGATGAAACTCAGAAGCTGGAGTATCTGAGAGAACTGCTGCTGGAAGAAGAAGGCCAGGGTGCACTTGGCCGGCTGCTGGTCATCTACCGGTTGATCCAGCATCTCAAGGGTGAGTTCCCTTCCACCCTCTATCCCAACAAAAACGAAACTAACCACCTCCCAGGTACCGGCCCCTCCCAAGACCAATCTTGCTTCGACCTCTCCCAAGCGCACACTCTCCTTTGCAAACGCCTCCTGCCCTCCCTCCCCCGCCCCTCCCACTTAGCCCTCCTCTTCAAATCCATCCATCTCATCCTCGACCAGAACCCGACCTGCATGACCCAATGGAACATCGACCACACCCTCAGCACTGTCGCCTGCACAGCCGTTCACGCCAACGCCACACACACAGCTTACCCACACCTCTGTCGGCTCGTCGAGATGGTGCTAAAGCGCCATCGGAAGCGGCTTGATGGGCATTTTCATAACCTGTTGGCTGCCTTGGGCGGGTTGTTGAAGTTGTTGCTTACTAAGCCGCCGCCGGCCGAGGAGGAGAACATTGCTGGGACAGATGGGGCCAAGGATCTGTGGGAGAAGCATGCCCGGCTGTTTGCGCGATTGCTGACGCTTGTGTGTGAGCCGACCGTTGCGTCGGTGACGAGGTCTTCTGGTCCGGGGACTGTTATTGCTACTACTACGCATACACATGAGGGCGATGATGGTGAAGAGGGGAACAACAACGCGAGTGGGGCAAACGCTGTCATGTTGGGTCCGCTCGACTCGGAGAAGGATCGGGCTCGTCGCTATGCGGGGCAGTACATGTACACGGTGGTGATGCAGTATATCCGGCTGCAGCTGGATACGTCGGCCAAGAGGAGGGTTATCACGCATCGTGTGCGTGAGGCACTAGAGAGCGGGATGTACTCGGTGCTAGATGTCACGACACAGGATGGGCTAAGGATATTGAATGATGGGTTGGATGGGAGTGGGAGGGTGGTGTTTAAGGAGTTGTATAAGAGGTATCAGCGGTTTGGGAAGTGGAGTGGTGTGTGAAGGTTGGGTGTTGTGTTGGAGGGGATGGATTTTGGGTGTATCTTAGTTTGTTGAGTGCATTAAAAAAAATAGTGTCTGTCTCCAAAAAGGTGTTTCACACATCCATATATCCCACTGAGAACCATTTCGTCTGTTCCATGACCCGAATAAACAAGACCTAGCTCGGCTACCTAGCTCCTGTCATTTGCCGCCACTTCTGTAGGAATTCACGCATACCGCCCTGCCCTCCTGTGCTGGCATCTACCACCTCCTTGGGCAGCTTATGTGCCGAGTACTGCGGCGAGCTGAAGTTGTACGCCGCCGGGTCGTCCTTCTCGATAAGCCTCACCTCAGGCTTAAGGTCTTCCTCATCCTCTTCTTCCTCACTTGACGAGTTACTATCCCCATTTTGCTCCTCCTCCCCCGGAACCTTCATCTCCAACAACTCCCTCCAATCAAACAGCAGAGTATCTGTCCTCGGCGCCCAAGGATTAATATCGATCAGTCTCGCCCTCCCCAGTTTCGCAACCTTCTCTCTTTTCCTCCCGTCAGTCCCCGCTCCATTCCCCTCTTTCTCTTCATCGCTCTCATCGTCGTCGTAGTCCGCCTCCGGGATGTACACATCAAACACCCAGCACGGATCGGGAAAGGTATCCTTCATCTTAGCGAACAGCTCCTTCGTCCTCGCCACAATCTGCGGTCGTAGCCCTTGCAAGAATTGGTAATAGTTCAGATCCCGCTGCGCAATACCAATCAGCTGTCTATCCCTGACAAAACATCTGAACTCCAGCGAGGGCAGAGGATTAAAAAACGCGCGGAGCACCAGCACGGGTTTGAAGTCTGGCGGATGGCCTTGCGGCACTGTGTCGTCGAAGGCGTGCTCCAGGTCGTGGCTGATGAAGGAAGATGATTTGAGGAGGATGTAAACGTCGTTGGCAGACGTGCATTTCACTGTGTTTGGGTGTCGTGAGATCCAGGTTGCGTCTTTAGGAGAGGACCAGTTGAGTTTGGGGGCGGCGGCACCGCCGAGGGATTGGATTGCCGAAGTGATTTCTGCGTGGAGAGAGGGGAAGCGCTTGTCGGGGGGGAGGCGCGTGGGTTGGGGGGGTTCTTCGTCTGTGTCGGAGGAGGATGCGACGTCGTCGTCATCACCGAGGGGAGGGGGGTAGTCGGAGCGGGTGAAGGAGGGTTCCCAGTCGTCGTCGTCATCATCTGAGGCAGCGGTATCGTCGGAGGATTTTTTGGTGCTGCTGCCCTCGTCAGCGAGGATGATGCCGTCTTCACGTATGTACTCGACGAATTCAGGGGTTAGTGGGATGATCTTGGAGCGGATGCAGTTCGTGCGGTACTTGGGAAACCAGTAGTCGTAGGAACAGTGCAGGATGTGGTCTCGGGAAACAGGTGGGAATTTCAACTCTAGCTGAGTTTGCTGGGGCAAGGGGCCCTCTTGGGGCGGTAAGTCTTCGATGCCTGGCATGGCTGGGAACTGGCAATTGACAGATTATCGATCTGATGTCCGAAGTTCACGAGGTGAGGGTCGGAGTTAAAAAGATCATGGCGGGGTATGTGCCGCGCCCGCACCCCTTCCTCCAACTGCCCCGCATTTCTGGACCTTTTCTGCCGTCCGTTTGCCCTGGACCCCTGCACGCACATGCTCACCGCCTGCGGCAGGACCCACTTCTGGATCCACTCTCAGCCTTGCCTCGGACCCACTACAACCGTCATGTCTAACTTCCTGAACAGCTTCATCAACTGCAAGTCGCGACAACACCTTCCCCCATTTCCATCCATCTGCTTCATTATTCAAGAAAAAAAACCGAAAATGTCAGATAACGTAGGACTTCCGACACCGCGCGGCAGCGGTACATCCGGCTATGTGCAGCGCAATCTGGCCCACCTGCGCCCGCGCGAGCCCATCAAACCTCGCGACCCCGAAAGCTACCGCCACAAGCCGCGCAAGCCCGACCCAGGCCTGCTAGAGCACGATCGCAAGCGCGAAGTCGAGGTGAAGGTGTTTGAGTTGCGCGACAAGCTTGAGGAGGAGGGGTAAGCTGATTGCCCTACTTTTTCCCCGTCACCAAGGACCAACCCACGCTAACAAACCACCAGAGTCGACGAAGAAGAAATCGAATCCCGCTGCTCCGAGCTCCGCCAGAAGCTCCTAGCCGAGATGGAGCGCAACAAGGACGCGCTACCTGCCCAGCGTAAAACTTTCAAGGCACATCAGGTCCACGAGGCGGCCGATGCCAAGCTCAAGGAGAGCGAACGCCTGCGCCAGGCGCTCAAGATCAGTAAGGATTATGAAGAGGGAAGCCACTGGCGCCGGCAAGAAGAGCGGAAGAAGCCACTGGAGAGGGGGGACCTTCCGCCTGGGGTTGCCGATCGCGAGAAGGAGAGGGAAAGGGGTAGGGAGAGGGGCAGAGATGGGGACAGGAATGGGGATAGGTATAGGCAGAGAGATGATGATCGGTATCGTGAGAGAGGAAGGAATTGGAGCAGAGATCGGAGTAGGAGTCGGAGTCCTCGCAGGAGTCGCAGCCCGAGTAGGGACCGCAAGCGCAGTCGCACTAGGAGCTGGAGTAGGGATCATCGAAGGGATAAGAGCCGGAGCCGGAGCCGGAGCAGAAGCAGGAGCAGAAGCAGAAGCTGGAGCAGAAGTCCAGCGCGTGGGCGGGATCGGTATAGTGATGAAGAGAGGGATTGCAGGCGGTGATGTTTAGTACTCTATCAGACTGGTTGTAGTATGTATGGGCTCTTCATGCGGTTCTGATATATCCGCAGCAGGGGAGAGGTTCTGTACATCCCTTCATACCGGCGCTTTAACCAGTTAAACAAGACATTCTAATGCAGAAAGATTCACCATTGCTATCTGTCTGGAAGTCACCATATGATTTTTAACTATCACCATGTTCCTCATCATCACAGATTGCCATAACGACATACAAAACTGGTTGGTGAGAGGAGACTGGTTATGCATGAGCCGAGACCGCCCTACATGTGTTGAAACTGACCACTCCGAACCAATTAATGTCCTTGGAGCCCGGTTTGGAAGGCGTAAGAAGCGATAAAAAGTCTATTCACCTACCTGCTTCACTCTCTTTAAGAGTATAATGAAGCCAAATACATCACCCGCCCTGTTGGCAGACATCCTAGATCTGTTCGACGCACTCATCCGATGACCTGCCCAGCACGCTTATCTTTTTCATACATTTCTTGTGAGAAGGGAGTGAGACGACACTGCAAATCGATGAAATCACCGAGGATAGGACCAGTGAAGGAAAGAGTCGATAAAACACACCCAAAACCACAAATTTGGCATGTTCGCGAAACTCGAACAAGTGACTTGTTCGGGATGGTTCACTGCCACAGTACGGCGAGCTTCTCGGTAGACACATCTGTTGCTGTGTTGGAAGACATCCAGATCGCCTGGTAACATTGACCCATTCTTATAGAGTTACTGTGCTTTATGTTTGTGGAAACGGACCCGTTTCTCTACAAGGCATACAAAGGTAGATAGGTGACATCCATTCATATCCCAGTTAAACAAACTTTAAAAGATCCGAATCTTGACCATCTCGTTCCCTGTCGCCTCCTTAAACGCCCGAAAAGCATGAGTTGCCGCCTGCTCATCATGGGATCTTGACCGGAACCCATCGAAGCGAGTTCGAGAGATCTTTCCAATGGGAATCACGACAGCACCCAAGCGAACCATATCCGACGACTTATCTTCCCCGATACGCTCAAGAATGAGCCCCAGATGCCTCGACGATTTTTTGTATGTAAAAGATCCCACAGGCACAAAGTATAGCCTTTCCTGCGCTTCACAGCAACAGGAGCCATATTCATCAAGGAAGGTAAAGTCCCGCAACATCTGATGCAAGGAATGATCAAACGGAATAAGACGACAGCGCAGCTCAAGACAACCGTCTAGAACCAGACCGGTAGACGAGTGTGTAGCTAGTGTACATGAGGCGTCGACCACTTTCGCGTACTCTTCCCACTGGAGTTTCCATCCCGCATCGTCGATGTCGGCCCATTCTGCAATAGGCATGAACGCGCGGCCGTCGAGAAACGCCCAAGACCAGGTAGGCTGACGCCGATCATCCTTGTCAATCCGAGAGTAAGGGCTTGTATGCCAGCATAGATCCAGCAACAGTGTTTCCTTCCACAGGCCAGCCAGGTATTGCCAGTTCGAGGTATTCCTTTGCATTGCTTCGGCCATGCCGGAGATGGCTGCTAGTCTGTCCGACTTATCAGTCAACTCCAGCGGCGAGAAATTTGTCACGGTCGTATGCCAGACTTTTGCAATAGCCAGGCGATCATCTGTCTTCTTCATGTGGAGAAATTCGGATGGCTTGAGGGGTATGCCGAACGGTATCCTGGCACAGACCCGATCCAAGGTCCCCCGCTGTTTGATCGATGATATCTCCAAGAGTGTTGCCGTTAGGTCAAGACCTGTACCAACACCCCACAGGAATGACGCTGGGATATCCTCTTCGGTATCCGGGATGCATTGGCAGGCACGGCGCTTCATGCAATCCCACTCTATCTCATGCGGACCAAAGTGAACGACCCGAGGTGAGAGCATGCGTTCCTGGAATGCCCAACCACGTCTGAACAGTGGGAAGTTGCTGGCCCATTCAGTCCCCTCCATACCCTCCCTCATCCTAATGGGCGGAGCATGGAGTATCTTGCGTACCATAACCGGGCCGACTTGCGTAGTCTCCATTTTCGCAAAGAGACTACTATGTGGTGACGGGGCCCGCGTTGCTGAGATGGTGAGGTAAGAGTTTTGGAAGACACTCGCCATGCGGACGGATTCTCGCTTCCAGTCTGTAAGGTTGATGTCGTCCTGGATGATGCATAGAGCATCGATCCATAGGTAACGGACTCCCAAAGAGCGAGTCACTCTGACTGCGTCCTGGAAGAGCTGTGGTAACTCGTCCAGTCGGATTTCTTGCTTGTGTTTGTCGTAATTCGCTCTGGTGGTTTTGAGAAACTTCGCGCCGCCCCAGCAGTAGGAGAGGCACATGTAGCGTATGGATGAACCCACAGGCTCATGTAGTCGGATTGGATCTTCGTCCCTGACACCCACGTCGAGTACCCTTGTCGGCATCTCATTGGGCAGCATATGGTAAATTCTGCTGATTCTACATTTTAGATGGTCGTGTTTACACTCTCCTAGCCACTCTTGAACTTTGCACAAGTCTGTTTGAGTCCAGGTCGAACTCGGTGCCGGATCTGGCGGGAGGTTCCATGGATTTGGAACACCTGTCAACATATGTCAGATATTGACCCAGTCATGATTTCAAGCTAATAAGTAGGTACCTTCGATTCCAGAAACTCTAAAAACTCTCATAAAGCAGACATCTTTTTCAACTGGCTCCTTGTGTACCAGGGCCCAAGTCAGTTTACCTTGTTGAATTCTCGACATAATCATACCGGGGTAACGTGGCCACTTGAACTTCGCGCTAAACTTGATGTTGAACGATGAGCATATCTCATGGATGGTTCGACACCCATGGCAAGGGTTGATAAGTTGGCAGTCAGGCGTATCCTCTAGCCTCTCTACCCAAACGATATCGTCCGGTGGGGTGGAGTGTTTCCAGCGAATCCAGAAGTCACACAGAGGGGGCTGCCTATGAAAGCTCAATGCCATGCCACTGCGTGCTTGTCCTTCCACGGATCGCTCTGAGCTGGTGTCGTCCTCCGAGTCGAAGCTTCTGATTTTCTCAGCCAGTTTGCGGATCCCCATTGTTCCAGGGAGTCGTCATCAAGTTCTTTGGCTAATCCACTGACTATTCCAGCGAGCTTACGGCGTCCCCATATACTAAAGGTGTCATCTTCGTGTAGGGAAGTAACCTCTCGCATGGCAAAATCTGCCACGCGGAAGAACGCCTTGGAGAAACTCATTCCGTTTGTTTATCACCGGGTAAGCAACGTTTCAATGATCGTAATGGCGCACAGCTTGGTATGGCTGACACGACAGAAGGTTGTTGACGATACGAAGGGGGCACAACAAGGGGCCAAATGGATGCAAGGGGATGATAGATGAGTGATGAGAGATCGGTGCTACCGGGGAGCAAGGGATGAGATTGGGAAAGCCCCAAAGAAAGTACGGGGTGATATCTAAGCCAGTTGACACCTGTCAATTAAGACGAGGTTCCATTCCGTGGGGTAGCCCTGCAGCATCCTCAACCGGTGTGGCAGGCCTGACGAGTAGGAGGTTGGTGTAGCAGCAGCTGGTAGGTGATAGTCCATTGCATATGCTGGCTATCCGAAGAACTGCCTTCTCGTTTCTAGCCCCAGGCTTTCCAAGGGGTCAGAACATATCTGGACAGGACGTTAGGGGCATCCCGAGAACATCGTTTCTACCCAATACAGGGAGTTGATATTCAAGAGCCGCAGCTTGTCGGGAAGGTGAAGGAAGGAAATGAACCGTTGACAGCCAGGTGATCAAATGTTGCAGCCTGCCGGACATGCTGACAAATGGGACTTCCGCCTGGTGGTTTTTAATGGGCAGTTTTCTCTTCACTCAACTATTTGGCCAGGTCCAGGGGAAAGGTAGACACGAGATATCACTCGTTCTCCAGTCGGTCTTCAACATTACACCCCCCCCCCCAACCTCCTATCACCACTCACAGCATGGACTAATAAACAGCCAAAAACAAAGCACAACAAGCCGTGCGGCCAATCATCCTTACACTTCTGCTACATTCCTTGATTTTCAGCAGTTCAGCCCCACGGCCTATCCATGCATTCATCAGTCCAACCACACCCAATGGATATAGATACCCTACCCTACCCTACCTACATACCTGAATCGAAACACAAAAGTCCCAAAAAGAAAAAAAAAAGAAGGGCATATGTACATACGAACTGACTAACTGACTGACCGATACTCCGCGCGCTCCTCCTTTCGAGAATAGTCAGGAAGGGTGCACTCAGAGATCGAGAGACACTCCCAGCAGCCAGCAGCTAGCAAATAGGTAAAATAGGTGTGTGTGTGTGTGTGTTTTGGGGTGGGGGGGGGAGGGGAAAGGGAAGAGAAGGGAATAGATATCAGAGGAACTGTGGTATGAAGCTCCAAAATTCAACTATGTAAAAAGTACTCATCCATCTATCCCGTTCCTCTTCCAAGTCAGCTGGCTTATGCGAGCTTCGATCCATGATGAGCTAAGCTGGCGTCTCTCTCTTTCCTTCCGCTGACAAATTGAGAACCTCCTGCCAGGTAATGTCGTGTCTCATCTGAGCATCGTGTATGTTTCTCTGTAGCTTTGTCTTGTAGCTAATTGTCATGATATGTACTCATGGTAGTATGTCATCTCCAGTGATTGTAATGACTTCATTATCTTAGACGCCTCAGTGCCTGAGAGGACCTGCTTTGCGCTGCTTGGTTGACCACACTGTTGGATAGAGGTCCACTAGCCGCGCTCTGTGGGTTTGTGGCACGTGGGGTTTCTTACAGTGACTGGCCAAAGCTCCGCAGAACAAGTGCATATCAGCTGCACTGTTGTGGAGCAGGCATCATGATATACCAGGGTTAAGCGACACATCGGGGCACCTGCAGTGGTGACATGTTTGTCTTTCATAGGAAGCCAGACTCGGCCAAGACTCTGCAATGATCGTCAGCATCTGCAAACCATACTCGTCCATCACTTTGAGACGGGCAAGCTACCTGACAATCTTCTCGTCCTCCCTTTCTCGTGGCTCGATCTGCAGACTCTTGTCGTACATCTCGTGCACGTCGCCCGCAGCCTGCATGTTGCTAAGGATGTAGTCCTGTAGTTCGGGAACCGGCTGCAGCGAGTAGGCTACGTTCTGGTACTGCTGTATGTCGCGAATCACTTCGGCCGTCTTCGCGCGTTTGGCGAAGTTAATCAGATTCGTCTTTTTGATGACCGACGGGATACCATCCTCGATGAAAGTCAGGTCCGTCAGGTAAACACCTAGCAGAAAGAGTTAGCATCCTACGTCATAAGAGAGAGTTCAGAGTTATCACGGCTTACCAAAAAAGGTATGCATGGCGGATTCGCGGCATGCAATGCCTCTCGGTATTCACCGAAGTTCTTGGTGCTGGCCATGAGCTTGCGCATGTTCTCTAAGGTAGTCTGGATGCGCTGTGGCACCTGATCCCAGGTGCGCTTGAGGCGAGCGATCGGCGCGGTACCCAAGGCAGAAATGATGGAGGTCAGCGTGGAAAAGTTGTTGAGCTGCCGGCACTTGTCGGCAACGGCGACGAAATGCTTGATGACGACGACACGCTTCCGGACATCGGTCTGCGACAGGATCATCTCGGCCACCCAGTTGGTCATCTGGTTGGAGTGTAAGATGAGCGCCTTGACGTTGGGCGCAGGTTCGGGCTCGCCCTCGGCCACCTTCTTCTGCCAAGTCTTGTTCAGGCACTCCGTTGGCTTGATCTTGGCATACAGACGCGACTCAATAATGGTGAGCTGGCGTGCAAACTCCAACACATCGATGTCGAGGAACTTGAGCTTCTTCATGCTCTTGGGCATGATGGGCGCTGGAGTGTTCTGGTTGACGGTCTGCACCATGCGTCGGCTGGTAACCTCCTTGCCATTGAGTCGCTGGTCCAAGATGGCCATCAGCGGAGTCGAGCCCGGAGTCTCGGTTGACTTGACCGTATCTTTTGCGAAGTTGTAGACGTCCCGGATCAGTTGCTTCGTCTCCTCGCTTGAGCTGTCCTCCATCCAGAATTGATCGAACCAACTCTTGAGGATGTTGACGACGCGGAAGCGAATCAACTTCTGCTTTTGCTCTCTCCACATATCGAGCTCTTCCGGCGTCAGGCCCTCCGGGGGCTGGATATTAAAGCGCTGAACCAGCAGCTCAAACAGTTCCCTGGCCGTGGTAAACGACCTGTAAGTGAGGAGGAAGGTATTGTTGAAGTTTGCATCCAACTTGTCGTGCCGAGTAAGTTGTTCGACCAACGCGATCAAAGAACCACCCTTGACAGCTGGCGGGTTGACCTTCATATCCCATGATAAGTCCTTGTCGTGATCCAACTTGAGGAAATCCGGCGTGTCGTCAACAACCGGAGGCTGGATCTGTTGCTGCAACGAAGGATCGATGAGAGGATCCTCGCCGAAGAACTTTTTCATCTTGGACGGGTCTCCCGCCTTGCGGTAGTTGGGGAGCGCTTCGCCATCCGCGAACTGCGCTCCCAAACCCAAGCCAGGCCGGATAAAGCTTCTCGAGTCTGACCGTTGATGTGGCCGATCGTAGGGCATCGCGTCTATTCTCCTCAGCTCTCTCTGCATATCCAGGTCCTGCTGTTGCAAGACCATGGCCACCTGCTCGGAGAGCAGCTGGAGGGAAAAACCAATGTGCGACGAATTGGTCTCCAGAGCCCTTGCGCACTGCCGAACATACTCAAGCCGTTCTTCCAACGCCTGACCCCTGATCTCAGACCACTCATCGGCCAATGGCCCACAGACAGCCTGGCAACCCAGTAGCAAATCCGAGATATTATCGTACAGGCTTTGCTTGTTCATGCTAAAGTCAGCTAGCTGCGGGGTCTGGAACGTGTCGCCCAGGATGGACAGATCGATCGATTCGATGGTCGCGATCCACGGCTTGAACGCGTCGAGAACCTTTGAGCCAGCAGTGCAAACATTGTTGCCAATTACCTCGTGCTTGTAGGCGGTAATAAGCTTGTCGGTGCAGACTAGGTACTTGTCCAGTTCACGAATGCTAGAAACGAGAACACGCTTCATCTCCTCCAGCCGCTCGAGAAGCTTGCCGTCGAGAAGTGCGGAAGGTTCATTGACGCCCTCATCGTCATCTAGGAAGTTCGACGTGATAGGATCACGCGGACCTAGACCATTATTTTGCCAGCTGCCACCTGTGTTGGACCCAAGAACAAACCCAGGGAACAACCGCGGAATCTCCTCGCCGCGCTGCTGCCGCGCGACCTCCACATAACTGTACACACCAAGCAGAACACCATCAGCCTCCTGCAGACACTTTTGTACAGACTCAGCATTTGGCCAGTCGGCAGCCGCAATGTGCGAGGAAATGACGAGCTTGGAGAACTTGGACATCATATCCCGGAAGTGTGGATACAGCGCCTTGTTCGTGGAGATGATAGATGGCTGACCCGAATGGTTGTCTGTTGTCCCTGATCCAGCAGCGAGAAGCAGACGGAGGTGATCCGAGATGTCCTCAGCGCGCGCCACATACTCGGCTCTGTTACCACTCTCGATGGCTTGGCGGTACCGATCAATGGCCTTCTTCATCGCCGAAACCAGTCGGCTCCATGTGAGGGGAGGAGCGCCGCCGTCATCAAAGAAGGACCGTGGGATTGTCGCTGCGGTCGGCAAGTTGTACGTTGTGCTTGTGAAAGAAGTGGCCGAGGTGATCATTGGAGGTTGAATCATACTGCCGTTGGCGAATGTGTCGCCGCGCGACCTCGTCATTGATGGTTGGCCATTGATCGAATCCATTGACGTCGAAGGGGAAATGCCATCGGTTGTATTATGGCGCCGCATTTGTGGCTACATGGGAAATGTGAGAAATCATCCTAGGATAGAAGATTAAGCACGGAGCAGTGAAACTTACCCTAACCCGTGCCGCACTCGGACGATTCTCGCCCTCAAGATCAGACGCTGAAGTCAAATCAGACTCCTCTTCCTCTTGGGTGAGACCTCTAGCGATCATTTCAGGAGGGGGTCTGGTCCTGTCGGGAATGGTGACGTTCATGCGATCATGTGGCCCGGTCTCGTTGATCGAGGACGGAGGCTCCAGCGGGAGCTCGTGGCTGCTTTCTCCTGTCATAGTATTGTAGTAGAAGAGTCGACCATCAGGGGTGGCCTGCGGAATCCAAAAGTCTGCTCTTGACCGGCCAACCTCAGTGCCCTCGAGCGGAAGATTATCCCCATCGTCGTGGTCCGACCCATCCTCTTCATCAAGCGTTTCCTCATACTCTTGTTGCTCCTCACTCTCCTCCTCTACCTGCTCCTCACCAATGCCTTCCTGTTCCCTCAACTCTTCCGGTGAAATGATCTGGCAGTAGTTGCTCGGGAACCAACCTCTGACGCCATTGATGACTCCATCCCACCATCCGCTCTCCAAACGGGTAATCACCTGGATGATGTCTCCCTCGTGGAAACTAAGGCTCGTCCTATCGTCAGCCTCGTAGTCGTAGAGAGCACGTACATACATGGTGCCCGGGGGCACCGTGCCCACGATGCCGTTCATGATGGAGGTGGTGTCGGCGTTGTTGCCGTTAAAGTAAGCCGTGTATGTAAAGTCGCCGTCGGCGCTGCGCACGTCTGAGGCAGTTGAAGCGGTAGAGTAGCTGTGTTGGTGTCGAGCCGCGCCAGAGCCAGCCAAAGTGTTTTGGTCCGAGTATGCAGCAGCTGTGGTCGCGGTATTGTTCTGACCTTGGAATGCCGACGCAGTGTTCTGCGTCATTAGCATGTTGAGCTTGGAGTCAAGGAGGGCACAGACGGCATGGATGGAGGACCTCGCAGCAGTCGCGAAGTCATCCGTTCAGCCCTGTTCCCGCTCGACTCAACTTGCTTGTCCCAACCACAAGCTCCCTGACTAGCGTTGCCGCGTTTCGACAGACAACGATCGGTTTGCGAGATGTGACTTCGACAATCTCAGAAATCGAAAGATCTGCACTGTTGGGGTAAGAGAGAGACTAACGAGGATATCGGAAGATGCGGTCCTCCTACACGCTTCGAGACCAAACCGATTGATCGTAACCTTTGGATACGCTGCAGCCGCTGCGTCTTCTTTATTCCGCGCACTCGCCCGCAGATATTCTCTCTCGCAGACTCGCTACCCGCGCGAATCAGAGTCCCAGTGAAAAAAAAAAAAAAGATCGCTGCTTTTGAGCCCTGCAGGCAACTCAATTTCGCGGTTTTGGCGTGCCGTTGTTGGGGCCTGGTTTACCCCTGGCTGATGTCGCTAAGCCGTAGTGTCTCCCGGGGGGGAGCAGACGTGCAACACAAAGCCCAAGTTGTGCGTGCCCCCGATCCAGCGTGTCGGGAAAAACATAAAATAAGGCTCTCTCGATGGTGTTGAGTACAGAATTCAGGGGTTTGGCTGACGAGACGCGCGTGCGTAGTCTGGGATTGGTTGTGGGAAGGCTGGTTGGTGGCAGGATGGAATGGAGGTCCTATCCAGTCCGGTTCGTTGGCCACAACTTGTGTCTGGAGCGGGGTGGACACGGTCAACAGGGATAGGAGTGCCGCACTGTTAGGGGAGGGCGGGGCGCTCTGGCTTTGGGGCGCCCGGTCGCTGCCGGTCGCTGCGTCTGAACTCGCTGCGCTCTTCGCTGAACGTGGGTCCACACGGGAACTTCCACGGAACCTGTGTGCTTTTCTCAGGTGAAGAACTCGGGGTTCTAGAAAACCAGCAGCGTAGTTTGTGATAGTTTCGAGTGTCAAGGCATTTCCAGAACGATATAATCACCTGCGTCTGATATGCTGGAATAAAATCCCATATTCTCATACCCAGTTGCAGATGCCTTTGAACATGTTATCTAGTCCCTCTTAGGAGGACCGCACCAGGCAGATGTGGAGCATCCCAGGCACATGAGGACCAGTCGCGAGATGGAGCCACGCTTCTTGGCGCGGGACCATTCCATTTTGAGCATGCATAGTCCCACTTTTTTCCGTTTTCGTCAAGAGCAGGTCTGCTCTGTTACAGTACCAGAGAGTCATCCCTTGTAATTCCTTAGCGTTATGTTACATGTTACATGGACGGTTTACACAGTGTAACTTCACCTCTTGTTTCATTCCAACGTTCTGTCTTCGACATGCTGACAACTCTGGACTTTTGTTGACCAAAGTTCTTCTCAGGGTTCTACGGCCGGAGCAATGCGTGCCAGAAGCGATACCGAACACTTAAAAGAATCTGTCGATATATCTCGAAGAAATGACGCACGCTCCATAAGTCGCACCATTTCGAGTCTCAAGAACCATACAACCGGTGCGCTTTCCAAGGTGTTAACGGGTGCTTACAGTATGAGCTCACGGTAAGACCATGACCACCGAGTTCGAGAATGGTTCGGCAGCTGAAGAATCAAGCATCAGAAACCAACAAGAGCTCGAATCGAGAAAGATCTGTTCACCGTACTGCTCCATTTTCCCCGGCAGAAACATGAGACAGGAGTGACCAAGAATAGCTTTCTACAACATCACTCCCTATCGGGGTCTGCCATACGACTGGATCTGATGGGAGCATCAACTTTCCTTATCCGGGCGGCCATGTGCTGATAGTTCAAAACGACGTGGCTCGTGGCCCGTGGAATATTCGGACGAAAAAGCATGACTCAAGGCTGCTAAGGCTCATCCTCGATGGTTTCTACAGTCCTAGGCTGCCGTAAGCAACGAAAGGAATCATGCAATTGACTGGACCAAACGAATAACACCTGCCGTTTTCATCAATCAGACTATCCGCCCGGGCCAGCAACAGAATTAAGGGAAAAAAAAGGAATTATAGCCCCGATCTGACGGATAGGCAGGGAAGGTAGTGTTCGGAGACAGAGTT
Source organism: Thermochaetoides thermophila DSM 1495 (assembly GCF_000221225.1). Taxonomy (NCBI): domain Eukaryota; kingdom Fungi; phylum Ascomycota; class Sordariomycetes; order Sordariales; family Chaetomiaceae; genus Thermochaetoides; species Thermochaetoides thermophila. The sequence goes on from NW_006383032.1 coordinate 719,525, forward strand.
ATTTTAGATGCTGGCACCCTAGATCGTGGGGGCATCCTGACATCTTTCGTGGCATCACCTACCGTCTCATCGTGGCAGCTTCAAGATAACAAGGATCCTCTTGTCGTTTCCATCCACATTGAGTGCCATCGTCGGCTTCGCCTTACAGGGCCAGTTTTCATCGCTGCAGATGCGAAGCTCGGTAGAGGTGTCACAATAAATGAATAACAAAATCCAAGGAGGGGTAATATAAACAACTGCCCCTCATTGACACTCCACAGCCGTTAACAGCCCCGGAGACTAGCGACTCGAGACTCTGGAACCTCTCGGACGGGTGGCACGCCCCGCAGAGGATCCGGGTCGCCAGGTGTCACAGCAGCAGCAGAACCAGTACGGGGCGACGAGTTGGAATGCGGGCGTGGCGATCTCTGGTCATGGAAGCGATATGGACGGCGGCAAGTAAGCCGGATAGCCGCTACTGCCGCCGCAAGCCAGGCTGGCCTCAAGCGCAGTTTGTGTGTGCGTGTGCATGTGCATGTGTGTGCCGATAACGTCGCGGGGCTGTCGCGGAACCTGCCAAAACTCCGGAGCATTTGCATTCGGGGCTTTTTGGGACGTATGTCGTGAAGCGGAGCAGGAATCGGCTCGCCGTTCTCGAGACGGCAGAGGTCGGACCGCGTGACACGGCGTTGCTGTTAGAGCCGCCCATCCGTCGGGGACCACGTGTACCCCTACCGGTAGACTAGGACGTCCTTGCAGCGCCGACAGCCCTCCGGGCATCCTCCATTGATGCCGGTACGGGTGGGGGAGGGGTCGAGACCGCCGTTTGGATGGATGACCGCCGTTTGTGTGGGAACGGCTGGCTGCCAGGTCACCGGGCTTGATACTGGTCCCTAGTGTCTTCCTGTTTGGGATGATAGCCAGTAGTTTTGACGACCGAGCAAGGGGGTTTCCGTTTTCCCTCAAAAGGTGCGGTGAAATTTTCGACACCGCTCCGTTGTGCCATCAGCTGAGGAAATTTTTTTGCCCCTCCCCGGACGACGAGCTGAAGAAGGCTCGAGCTGAGCATAGCTTGGCATGCCAGGCTTTTGAGGTTCATCAGACCTTTCAGCCCGGCGAAGGAACACTTCTCGAAAAAAGAAGTAATCGTGGGATCTCGCTGAGATTGCCGTCCTCAAATCTCATGCGAAACAGCAGCTCCGACGGAAACGAGGGGAGAAGCGAGGAGGGGCACGATGGGTCCAATTTCCGAACCCTCGGCCTCGGGCCATGCGCTGAGGTCCGGATGCGACCCGGATGGGGACAGGGTCCCACATCCAGGGCAGCATGCAAAACACCTAGGAGATGGCGAGCAGAGAGCTGCCGGTCACGGTTCACTAGCCGTGCTGGGGGAGAGAGCAGACGTGGAAAAAAAAAAGGCTGCGTTGAAAAGGCTGAATCAACGCCGTATCGCCTTGTCTCAGTTCTGGAGACAGTCGGCTGGCAACTTGCGGCAAGGGGAGCAGGGCAACGAGACATCGGATCTTGTGCTGTTGCTGTGTCTGTTGCATGATGATCGACATCGGTTTTGCTGGTTGGCCCCAGTGTTCGAACTTTTTATGGGCACTGGTTCAAAATGGACGCCGAGCCGACCGAGGGAACAAGGGAGTGTCGCACCGTCGCACCGTCATCTCCTTCGAGAAAAATCCTCAGCCTGTCGACCTCCGCGGCCTCGTTGCATTGGCATGTCCATCGTTCATCGGCCTCCCCCGAGAGCTGTTCAGAAAGTGATGCGTCTCTGGCTTCGAGCGTGGTTGCGTCCCGATTCAACGCTGTTTCTGGTCACACCAGGTTGCAACCATCTCATCAAGAACTCAGATTCCGCTCCATAGATATTCTCCTGCCCGTATGTAGTGTATCGAGGGTCCTGTTAGCCGTATGATGTAGGATTCCGCGCTGCCCAATCGCGGTGCGAGATGCAAGGGGGAAATGAAGACCAGTGGCCCCAGACCCAAACAGCCACACCTCCGTCCTTCCAGGTTTGATCAGTTCCAAGGATTTTTCTTATTTGGGCAGTCGGGATTTCATGGGGCGCCGAAAAAAAAAAAGCAAAAGCCTCAGCTTGTAGGGACGCAACGAGGGGAAGAAAAAAAATGAGGGGCAATTTTGCCCAAGCTTCTTGACTCTTGCAGCCGCAAGCAGCAACCACACATTGTTGCGCTGCAAGTGAAGATGCGGCGTTTGTTTACTTTCACCAAGGTCGAAACGGCAAAACCATGGCATGGCCATCGCAAAATTCGGTTAATCTGTCGCCATCACAGCGTCTTCTGACCGCACATGCAGTGGACTGCTGCTTGCTGCACGACTCAACGTGCCCGGGAAGTGAAGTGCAGGACGATAGCCGAGTTTGCAGCGACTGGCTACGGGCCGGGAGTCCATCCTGCGACCGCCTTCCTAAGACAGCAACAGAAGCTGGAAGCAGAACAGAGCACACGACGCCGACGCGCGACGGGAACAGCAGTTCCCACAACGCGCGGCTGCGAGTGGCTCGTGGTGGTGGGCGCGCTTCTGGTGGCAGGGCGGGCTGTTGCTCCACTTCTTGTTGCTGTGGGGTGGTGGGGTAGTGGGGTGGCCCTGGGCTTATCGAATCTTCTGTGAGAGGGGTTGCATTCCCAAAGCTGGGAACGACACTGTGGCTAGGAAACCGGCTCCAGCTTCCGCCCCGGATTAGCGCAATTTGCTGGCAGGCAGGCTGCTGACGGTCACCGTGCGCATTTTCAGGGGTGTGTGAAAAATATCTGCGCTGCATCCAACCAGGCGGTAACCCGCGCGGTCGCTTCTCGCAGGGTTCGCAGAGGGTGCGGGCGGGCAGATCTGGCTTCTGCGGGCGGCGTTGATGCGGTTTGACGGAGGGATGACGGGGAGGGATGTTGATTGCCTGCGCGCTTATCAGGGCAGACGACGTTCGACGTTTATCCCACGGAAGCATCGGGCAAATAACCCCTCATTTGTATCATGGAAGATGCCTGTGGGAAGCGTGCGTTGCCGTGTGGATACCCCACTGAGAGCTGGATGCGATGGGCTGGATGCGATGGGTTCCATGATTCTCGGGTCAGGTTGTGGCCCAGCTTCGCCAAGGCGACCAAGCCGACGAGGGCCCTGACCGGTCCCCGCTGAAGGGGGTCGCGGAGTGCATCTGCCACCGCGCAGATGGAACCGAGGAACCTGGGTGACCGGAGCTGTCTGGCCCGTCACAAGGCGGTTGTCCGACCGAGAGACAGGTTACCACAGCCCGGAGAAAGGAGGGGGAGGGGCTCTCTCGAAGGAGGGGTTTGAGGGGCTCGAGGGGCCATGCCATGGTCCCGAGGACAGTTCCAAAGCATGTTTTGGAGCCAGCAGAGCCGCCAGCTCCCGATGAAAACGAGGGGCACGATGATCATCATGGATGGCTCGTGCTGGTCTGGTAAACTGGGCCGCCGCTGTTGAGCCACGGGATCACGGGATCACGGGACCATCGATGTGGCATCTTCTTTTTGCCATGTTGCACCGGCTGTCTTGTTGGATTGGCTCTCGACATCCGCCATGCCGTTGCGGCAGCCTTACTTGCGGCATTGCCATGCATACAGATGGCCATATGGCATACGTAGGTACGGCATGTTCATTGCCAGTCGCGTCTCTGAGCTGGATCTCTCCACATGTGAGCAGCCAGCAGTGAGCGGGCGGTGCTGGCGAAATGTCGCTATTTTGGGTGTGGGCGCATGTCGTGTTAATTATGAGAGGCCCTCCTTCGCATGAACTTCAGAGGCGAAAACGACAAGGCCGAAACGACAACAGCATTAGCAGCATCAAACATCATCAATGAATCAATCAACATCGGACAAAACAAGGTGAATGAGGTGGACTCCCGAGCGTCTCCGTTCTGTTGCTCGTCGCAGCACCATGCGATGCCAACGCAATGCTGTAACTGCAACCGATCAGAGAAGAGCCCCACCACGTTCGAGGCTCTTGCAGCTCGCTACTCCACTACCTTGGAGTTCGTTCGCAATTCCAGAGCGCTTCAAACATGTGGCGGTCAGTGAGTGCATTGCAAAGGCCCAAAGTGCCAAAAATGAGCAGTTTGGGCGGACGAGAGGCAGCTCGCCCAAAACCGAGCATTGTGCTGTGTCATGCGCACATGTTCTTGTATGTGTGGGCGTTTTTGTTTGCTCAGCCATCTGCCGCTCAAAATATTGTCACTGAGTTGAGCCACGGCCACAGAGGACGAGGGGCCGAGGGGCGAAGGGGGCGCAACAGCAACAAAAAAGAAAGGGGGCCTTCATTTCAGCTCTCTTTTTTGGCTGTGTGTTCCAGCGCTGGTGCCATGCCGTCGCAAAAAAAAAATGTGAACGTGGCCAGGTTGTCCCGCCCCCCCCCCCTTCAAACGCGATGCTGTTCGGCCGCCTTTTAAAGCGTTAGGAGAGGCTGTATCTGGTGATAAAACAGCACATGGAAACTGTGTTTATCGTCGTAAGCGGCGATACTCGCCTTGCTATGCAGCCATTGCCCCGCGACACCACAGAGGTCAGAGGTCAGAGGTCAAGGATCTTCACCCCTCCCTCCAGCTCACCACCCCACCTTCGGATTGCTTCTACTTCATTTTGCGCGACTTTGGATGACAGCTGTCACACGCCCTCCCCGCCTCTCGCGATAGAGCCGGCATATCTACTTGTAGATGCGCGGTTACAGTACATTGGGAGATGTGGTCTACTGGACGTAGTGTGCACACATGCCGCCAGTGGCCAGCTCACTTGAGACGGTGACTTTTGCGCAGCTCTCACCGCTCTGTTGGACAACCGGAGCGATACCTGAGCAACTGGCAGCCCAGGTGCGGACGGCACCAAACGGTGATTCCGGGGGGTTCAAGACCAGTCGTCGTGCTGAAGTGGTCTCCCAACCACTCGGTGGGCCCCCCTGGTTCCCGGGCCTTACTGGGGACGCGAGGAGCTAAGCCAATTTGGGAAAGGCAAAATTGTGTCACCCCTGTCTCTGGCAGCAAGGAAGGTCGCCAAGGTCGCTCGAAGCCGCTGGCTGTCGCTGGGCCAGCACCCCCCCCCCACCTGCATTGGCGGGCTGTTTTTCCCCCTCCCTCCGCGAACGTCCGCTGCCATTTTTCCCCTCCATTTCCCCCTTCCTTCCCTCCTGTCTCATCAGCCTTTTCTGGCTACCTTTCACTTTACCCCTCCTGCCTTTTTTTCCACACCTTTTTCATTTCTGATATTCACCTTTCAACCCACTTTCTCCCCTCGTCCCCTCACCACCTCACCACGACAGCACACATACCCAGTACACGAAATCCACTACCCTTCAGGCTTGCCTTCGCGCAACCACGTGTAATCGGCTCCGCTCGGTGCAGCGCGACAGCCAGATCCAGCCTATACCTGATCTTCCATCTACCTGACCACTACATTCTGCCCAACGCCCCCTTCATTCCAGCGACCAGCTCGACCATCCTTCCATTTCCATGATCATATCACAAATGAGCAGTCCCGCGACACAAAGTCCAGTCGACACACTTTAAAACTCACGGGAGCGCGCGAGCGAGCGAGGAGTTCAGACGATCTCAACTATCGTTCTGTGTGTGAGGGTTCAACACGCGACTATCGAGTCCCCGAGTGCCGCAGTCAGAGCAGTCGACGTCGACGTCGTCGGTGATTTTTGTCGGTGCTGCCGTTGCCATCGCTGCGTTGCGATATCTTTTATTTTTTTTTCTGTTTTATTCGCGGCACTACCACTGGATCACATCCAGAATGCCTGGCGCAAGTGTGGCAGTAATGCCTTCCTCGGCAGCCTCTACACCGGCCGCCCGTAAGGCCTCACTCGCCCCTGAGAGGAAATACAAGTGCCAGTTCTGCAACCGTGCATTCAGCAGAAGCGAGCATAGGAGCCGACATGAGCGTTCGCGTACGTTAGCTTTTTCCTCCTTTCCAGCTTTTGCTCTGTTGCCCAGCTCTACCCCGCCCCCGCTTGAGCTTGGCTTGCAACATCAGATGATGGTTGGTGTAATGATGCTAACGTTCGACTACAGATACCAAGGAACGTCCTTTCAAGTGCATGAAGTGCCGCAGCACCTTTGTCAGACGGGATCTGTTGCTCCGTCATGATCGCACTGTCCACGCGAAGGACGGCGGCGTCCCTCTCCACAGCGACGGCAAGCGCCGTGGTGGCCCCAAGACGGCCCGCCCTGTCACCACACCTTCCAAGCCCGAAATTGCCATCGACTCGTCTGCTCTCGAGCAGATTGAAGCTAGTACCGATGGGGTCTTTGATGTTGAGACCGCTGCGATGCTTGTTGCTGACCTGCATCAGAAGGCTACCGCAGCAGCTCGGGCTAACAGCAACTACGACGGCAGCAGCCACTACGAGGGAAGCCCCAATATGTCCTTCTCGCAACCTGCGTCCACAATGATGGAGTCGGCCGCGCCATACTCCAACATGCAATGGGACGGCTACATGGGCCAGCCAGAGGCCAAGGGGCATTCAATCAGCTCCAGTTCGGCGTCTTATGACGCCCAGAGCCACGGCCAGATGCCGGGCAGTTCGACCCCGCAAGCGCCCTTCCCGCCGTTCCGTGCTCATACCCCGGCTGACGCCCCTCAGCCGCCTGCGGGCTTCAAGCCCCCGCAGCTCCTTAACGACGAGGAACGCAACATAGTTCTGGACAACATTCGCAACTTTGACTCGGAGCATGCTATCCCTGAGGGCTTCCGCGTACCGACCCTGCCTCAGATTAACCGCTTCCTGGCGACCTACTTCGGCCTTTTCCATCACCACCTACCGTTCTTACATCCTTCTTCATTTGAGCCGACTCGTGTGTCACCGCCACTTCTTCTAGCCGTCCTGTCGATCGGTGCTCTGTACGCCTTCGACCAGGAGCAGGCCTACATTCTGCACATCGGCTCGAAGGTTCTGGTGAACCAGTTCCTGCAGAACAAGGAGAACTTCAGCTCTCGCAAGTGCCCTCTGTGGACGATGCAGAGCTCTCTCCTCAACATGATTTTTGCCAGCTGGAGCGGTGACCCGAAGGGTCTTGAATGGGCCTGCTCGATTAAGAGCTTGCTGGCCAACATGGTTGCTGGAAACCGCTACGAGTTGAAACTTCGGCAAGAGGCTCGCGAGGGTCGGCTGCCCACTCGTGCCGAGTGGATCGAGGACGAGGGTTGCCGCCGTACCTATTACGCGGTCTACATCTTCTTCGGTCTGCTGACCCTCACATACAACCACACGCCGGCCATCAACTTCAACGAGTTTGAGGATCTTCAGCTCCCTTCAACCGAGGCGCTGTGGAACATGAAGGTGCCGGAGGAGGCATGGCCCGACCACCTCAAGGTGTCGCCGAGCGTCACGTTCATGGAGGCGCACGACAAGCTGTTCTCGGGCGAGACGCTAAAGTACAGCGCGTTTGCGACTCGCGTCATGATCAACGCGCTCTTCCTCGAGGTGTGGTACCACAAGCGCAGTCCCGAGGCGCTGCAGGATGTGGTGACGGAGTACAAGCTGCGTCTTGCTCTGGAGACGTGGGAGAAATCCTTGGATCTCTGCGAGCCCGAGGCTTTCTCTGTCCCGCTGAGCGCGCCGCATAAGGGCCATCCTCTCCTCTTCAATGCCCAGGCCATGTACCGCAACGCGCGGGCCCGGCTGGAGGTCGACTTGAAGACGGTGCAGGAGGCGCTGCGGTACCACGACTCGTACGAGGTGGCGGCGGCCATGTCGAACGCGCGGGACCGCGTGAAGCGCTCGAGCGAGATGATCAAGGTCATTCAGGAATGCTACAACTGCATCGAGACGGCGGTGCGCCAGGGCGTCCGGTGGGTGGCGCGCACATCGCCCACCAACTGGAGTATCGAGCATCCGCTGTGCGGCATGGACCTGATGATCATCCTCAGCCTGTGGCTGTACCGTCTGGAACATGACGAGGAGCCGGCTACTGAGGAGGAGACCATCATGTACAACCGCATCCGCTCGCTGTTTGACAAGGAGACGGACGAACCGTACATCACACATCTGAGCTCGAACGTTGCCCGCGTCTGGGGCTCGATGCTTGATGAGGTGGTTGTTTGGGGGTAAGTCAAGTCTTTTATTTCTGATGATCTGTTTTGTTTATGACCGTATGCTAACAAGATACACAGTATCACTCGTTTGATGGGTGAATCTTTCCGCCTCCACTCGCAGGCTCTTATCGGCTACGTGGACGACATCTCGGCTTCCTCCAACGTCTCGACGCCGTCCATGACCTCTCAGGGTGCGGACGAGGACAGCGTGTACTAGCTCTCATGACTACTACTCGTTGATGATTTCCTTTCCATTCCTTTCTCGCAGTCGTTTTCTCATTTACGGGGTCGGTCGGTATTCTCGTTTTTTTTTGTCTCCCCCATAAAGGGCATATACCTCTTTGCGTTTATCTCTGGTTCTTGACTGCATACCCCTTACCTGAGGGCATGAGCAAGAACTCAATCGGTTATATATTGGTTGGTTTTCTGGCGCTGGGGAACGAGGAGTTGGGGGATTCTGCGTCTCGAGATTGCTTTGTTTCTTCAGGCTCATTACTTTTTTTTCGTTACTCGTATCTCATCGTCTTTTTTTTTTTATCGTTCATGGGCTCGGCAAATGGGGGCAGGTTTGGTACGGTTTCGCATACAGAGTGGTCTAGTGGGAGGACCACCGCTCCCGCAAACCTAATATCTGCACGCTGTTGGCTGGTCCATGTCGTACCGGATGGCTTTCCGTTTCGTTATTTCCTCTACTCTCTTCTTTGCTATTCTCCGCTTTTCTTCGTTGTGTCTCATTATCACCGCTTACTCGATTTAATTGCCGTTTATTTCTCTTTTTTTTTCCCCTGATACCTTGTTCATATATTGTTTGGTTTTTATTTACTTGCAAACCATTTGGGTTTGTGTTGATCTAAGCGCCCATCTGTTCTTAGTAGAACTTCCTGTACTAGATACGGGAGCATCTAGGGAAGGGAAGGGAAGAAGCAAATTCTGGCCATGAAGGAAGCAGGACTGGATGGGTGAATGGGTTGATGGTTGGTTGGTTGGCCTGGAATGGATTGAACGGATGGGACTTGTGAATTTAACGTGTCCGTTTCTCTAAACTCTTCTGCTTGTCTTGATAATGTGTTTGGGGCCTTATTATCGGACGTGACTTTATTAGCAGCACAGCTCAGTCATCAATAAGATTGGTACTTTTCCCTGCTTGTTGAGTTTGCTTGATTTGCTAGGCAACTTGCACGTGAGCTTCTTTGTTTTGTCCTCAGTTTACGTTCTTTTGCCAAGTAAGCATCTTCACTCATTGGCTTCAGTCTCTTAAATCACATTGATTTGGTGCATCTCTCTACCATTTTATCATATCATGCTCCTTCCCCTACCTTCTATTCAGTGATTCCCATTGTCTCAGTCTGTGAGGAACAATCTCTGCTAAGAGGTCTCAGAGCCACACAGTCACATCATGCTTACCAAGCCACGAATGTGCTCTCTTCGTTCTCGAGATCTGATCTTCCGAATCTTCGGCCCCTCCACAACCCATCAAGCAGTTGGCCAAGCAGCAGGTCCCGCTACGCCGTGGCACCAGACTGCGGGGACCTTCTTTGTGAAACGTTGTCTTTGAATTTCCTTGTGTGTCCAATGCCAGGAACAGAACGGGTATCATTCGTTCGCTACTGCAAGTAATTTGCATGTACCACGGAAAGTTCAAGCAAATGATCTGCACGTTCCCTTGATTGCAGCAGTTTGGGTTGGACGGGATGGAATGATGATGGTCCATGTATATGAATTGGACCCCATTTTTTCTTTTTTTTTTCTTTTCTTTTTTTTCCTACTGCGTCAGATGCTCAGGATAGAGTCGGGTATCTACCTGAAGAAACGACGGAAAGCAAACTTGATCGGGTGGTGTTGCATGTCAACGAGGGTTGCAGATGAAAGTAAGTTGAGGGAGCGTTGCCGTCACTTTCGTAGTCGAGAATTGATTGAATGATTCACCTGACGGGTCATGGGTTGGATCAAGTGAACATAAAAAGACTCGAGTAGTGTGAGCTTGTTCTGTCTTCGGTTCCGTTGCTGACACCCCGATGTCATGTTTGTCAACGATATTTACTTTAGGTCTGGCCTTACATGTAGCTTTCCTTCCGGCCCTATGGCCCTGGCCTCATTTGATTTCTCCATGCCAACCTAAGGCTACCCACCGATGACAACATCTTTTTTAACATCTTTGCAAAGAACCGGAGTAATCAGTCCTTCCGCTTTCTCGTGTTTGCGGCTGGGCACGCTGGGCATTACTCTAGGCGCATGGTTAGGCTTTGTGAGGGTAAATGCTGCGCTGCTCTTATTCGGTATTGTTATGCTTGCCAAGGAGCGGTTCTGTTCCGCTCTCCGGGGCACACCCTCTTGGCTTTTTCACCTCATTCCCATCATTAAAAGCGAGATGCCCAAACCGTTAAATCGATGATTCGAAAAAAAAAAATCCGCCTTTTCTCTCCGCATTTCCGGAGGACGGGCCGGTCTTGCTGATGAGAGAGCTACGGAGGGTTTCATGCCCAACGGACAGTTTCCACTTTGACACATGAGCTAAAGAGCGTAGTGTATCAAATTTGCAACGGCTCAACGTGCATTAAGCTGGGGGATACTCAACCGTTCAGAGAAGAGTTGTGGATAACGGATTCCTAGGGCAAAGCTACGGTGTCGACCCTGCTCCTAGGACATAACATGTATGCACCTGTATGTAACCAAAATCGTCATCTTGGATCATCTGATGTGGCGTGCTGCTCAAGATCCGCTCTGCGTTTGATACGAATAGGGCGCAGAAGCCTAAGGTTTACCTGCTGAAAAGGGAATCGCTGGACGCACGGGGCAGATGTCCCTCGACGACATGCCAATGCCATCTGCAGCGCCCTTTATGTTCGCTTCGCTTCTCGTGCTCAAGAAAGATTCTCCGCTCCAGCTTGCCACAGAAATCAAAAACAATGTTCAAGAGTCTCTTACCCCCCCCCCCCCAAGTCTGGGACGGCCAAGCCTTTGTCCTGTTCGATTCGCAGACCATCCCGTAATGAAAGCTCTTTGGCTGCTCAGCTATCGAGCTTTGAGATGTCGCAGTGAATAGGGATGTGCTCTTTCGGAGATGGAATGGCCCTAGGGTCTTGTGTGGCTGGGAGAGCCAGCGTGATTGGCTTGCCCGGGCTAGGCAAGTTGCTACACTAGGCACCTTCTGGGCAACCCGCAGGATCCGGAGAAGACACCCCCTTCCTTTTAATTACGGCTCTTCCCCATAATATGTTGCATAGACGTTGCGCGGGCGCATCCATTTCGGCCTCACGTGGTTGAATCCTACCGTGGGTAGCTTCGTGTAACGCTAAAAGGAGGGTCGTGAGGACAAAGAGGTCACTGGGGTTTTGACGTGTTAGTAGTATTCGGGTTTTGGAAAGTAGAAAATACATCCAATCGGCCCCGACCGTTGTCCCTCGTTGAATGGTGTAAAAGCACAAGATAACGGGAGCGGAGAGGATGTCATCATAGCTACCCCGCGCTGTCGCTCGTTTAGTCTTTTCGATTGCTTTCATGGGCTCTTGAGTCGCTCGTTTACTTGCATCTCTCGCTCGTAGAACACCATGGTCGCGTCGTCCTGGCTTTCTCGACTCTTATCATCATCACACTCTCTCCAATCTTTCTCCGTCCAGATATCCACTCGGTCATTATCATCCCTTTCCCTCTGGACCCTATTCCTCTTCAGCCCCCTGGCTCTTGCGGACTGCGAATGCGGTTATCTATCAACAGTCGGTGACGGCGTTGGTAATTCCCAGGTTGACACATCCGACCCGTCAATATGGCGACAGACCCCTAGCGACAGCAGCAACCTGGCGCTCTTCACAGACCTCTTGGAGACTGACTTCACACGGGTATACTCCTCCGGCAATCGGTACGATGTCTCCAAGGATACGGATTGGGTACCGCAAGCATTCAACCTCACCAAGGAGCGGGCACGCGGTGAATGGGGCGAGATGTTCGACGTCCGCAACGTGTTTTCCTATCCGCCCAACAAGAACCGCCAGAGTCAGCCCGGCGAGGACGAGATGAAGTGGGGACCGAAGCACTGGAACTCGGACGACAAAGCGACGGGGTTGAAGTTGGTGGTGAGAAGTGACGTTGTGGATGGCATGGTCCCCGTGGCGGAGGTGGCCACGCGCAGGTTAGACTTTCTGTACGGGTCTTTCCGCGCGAGCATGAAGATCTCGGACATTCCTGGGACGTGTGCAGCTTTCTTTTGGGTATGTTAACATTCTGGGAGGCTAATGGTGCCCCCCCTATTTTCTCCCCTTCCCGAGAGGGTCCCGATCAAAACTTTAAAGAAAAAAAAATAAAGATAAAAATAAAAAAAAGGATAAAAAAACTAACCGCTTCTCCAATTAGTACTTCAATGACACGCAAGAGATCGACATGGAGTTTCTCACTCGCGAATTCAACCGCGAGAACAAGACCTTCCCGATTAACCTTGTCCTGCAGTCGCGCGAGTCGGCCCTGGCAGGCCACGACGCCTCGGGCACGGGCGAAAGCAACTTTATCCACACCAATCTGCCCTTCGACCCGACGCTCGACTTCCACGAATATCGCATCGACTACTTGCCGACACGCGTCATCTTCTATGCCGACGGCAAGCCCCTGGCTACCATGGCCGCCTCCAGGGGCGCTGCCGTGCCCACGTCCCAAGGCCACCTCATCCTGTCGCACTGGAGTAATGGTAATCCGCTGTGGTCGGGCGGGCCCCCAAAGGAAGACTCGGCGCTCACGGTGAAGTATGTCAAGGCGTACTTCAACTCGAGCTCCGAGACTAGGCAGGACGACTGGCGGGCAAGGTGTCAGGACCCAAAGGCCAAGGGGGCGGTGTGCCGGATTCCGGATGTTGTCCCCGGGGACAAGACGGCCGTGGACTGGTATTTCAAGTTCCAGGGGAATATGACAAATAATCAGACGATGTCGAGTGAGCCGGAGGAGGACGCGGCTGTGAGACTCGGAACTGCAGGCAGGTTAGCATGGATTGCGAGTGTATTGGCCGGGTTCGTGATCTGGGTGAACGTGTTGTGAAGGAAAATGGAATGATTGGTTCATAAACAGAAATTTTTTTTTTTTTTTTCTCTTCGATAATATATCGATTGGGTTTGAAGGGTTGGGAAAATCGGAGGGTGTAATGCATCATCCAAACGTATCTTTATTCTATTCCCCCATAGTTTGTTTGCCCAACGCCAAACTGAAAAGGCACTATTCGCCATTCCCAATACCTAGCTCAGTCAGCCATGAGCTCCCTCTTATCATCGTTAATGCTGATATTAACACACAAAACCAACAAACATGAAACGCCCTAAACCGAACCTTCAGGCCAGAACTACGGAGTATCACGCCAGTCCCAAACTCTCAAATCATTCAAATACAAACTCCGAAGATCAACAACAAACCGTTCCTTCAGCAAATCCTTGCTGCATCTCAGTGATGCTGTGCTTGCTGCTGCTGTGCCTGTCTCATCTTCCACCCATCCTTGATCCCTTTGGCCGCGGCCAACAGCTCCGCTTCGCTGACGGCGTCTTTGATGCTCTCCAAGACACTGTTGACAGTGCTGATGTGGTTAGCCTCGGTCTTGTCGTCGCGAAACCGGTAGAGTCGCCAGCGCTTTTCCTCGTCCAGCACACACTCCACGACGCGATCCTGCAGCGGATCACCCCACGACTTGAGCGTCTCCCACTCTTCCTCAGTCAGGTACAACTTCTCGGGGAACTCCTCATACTCGGGCTGGCCACGATCACTGCCACGGAAGACGAGCAAGCGGGCCTCGGGCATGCTGTCGTAGTCGGTGAAAGTCTTCTTGCCCAACGCGGCGAGCTCGGCGCGCTCTTCTTCGGTCGCGGGCTCCACCTCCCGAAACACCAGCCGCAGCCGGAAGTCGATAGTATTGTCATGAGGGGCTTTCCACTTGAGGATGTGTGGGTCAGTGCCGAACTGGTAGGGCGACGTGCGGCAGGTGAAGATCAGCCCGTCGTTCTGATGCTTGAGGGAGGGAAGCACCTCGCGGAACATCATCTCTATGCCGTACGAGTACTGCATCTCCTTCATCTCGACCACAAACGCCTGGAACGGCAGCTCTTGCGGATACTTGGCGAACAGCGCCTTGTATGGCTTCATCACGAGTTCCTTGAAGTAGCCGAGGCGCTTGTCGAGCGGTTTCTCAAGTAGGCCGGCCTTGCCGTCCAGCGCGAGGAGGTCAAAGACAAGAAACTTTGGCTCCTTATCGCCGTTAGGCAGCGTGTCCATAACCAGCTCTCCATCGATAAGGGTGCCAGTATGGAAGGCCTGGTAGTCGTGCGGCATCGGGAAGTGCAGGTTGCGCTGATGAATCCACCAGTAGTCGTTCTTGCGATCGATGAGGTAGTGGCATTCCTTCCCGGCCTCGTCTTCGGTCAGGTACAGCAGGTAGCGAATGCCGTCCGACTTTTCGCAGACATAGTAGCTGTAAGAAGTAAGCATTTGAACCGTCGAACGGGACTGTCACAGCGAAGCGGGTCGAACTTACTCCTCCCTGCGCAACTCTTCCAGGTGTCGCCGCGCAAAGCTGACGGGCTGTGCGCCGGGGAAGGAGATCTGGTGGCGCCCGAGGAGCTTGGCGACTTCGATTCGCAAACTCTGGAGGAGCTGACCCTGGGCCTTTATGCCCGGGTTTGCGATGTCGCGGATAGGATGCGAATCGGGATCCATCGTCGCTGTCGCCGCAAGGTCGAAGCTGGCCTTTCCTCGAATGGCGCCGCGCACTGGCTGGACGGGTAACAAGCAGGCGCTTAAGTAGCAGGATCGTCGAGAGTTGAATTGATGCTGACGCTCTGCAGAACCGTCACATGCCGAAGCTGGCGCTAGGCGGGATCGAAAATGGTTTGCCTCGCGATCAAAAAGTCAAGGGTTCAGCTCCATGCGAAAGAACACACAACGGTCGCGATGCGTTGAGCGAGAGACCGGCAGGCGGATTCCTTATCTTATCACTACACAGTATTTACACTGTATTCCGCACAGTTTATCCGCCTTGCGCCCCTCTCCCCCCCCCCTTTCTGAAACGATGGGGAAGGAAGCTTCATTCCCAACCGTAGATCACAACTACAACACATCATCATCATCAGGAAACATTTTTGGTGAAAATCTACTGCGCTGCCATAAACCCATGACCGGTAGAGATGTATTGAGGCAACTCATGCAAGTTTCGCTCTGCGCGATAAACATTATGGATACATAAGGCGGCTCGCTCACTGCCTGAGGTGGACGAGTGGAGCCTACGACTCGTCAATCTTCTCAACCTCAGCCCTGGCCTCCTCCCAGGTCTCCTTGTTCTTCTTCGCCCACTCGATCTGGCTCTTTGCGTAGGCGAGCTACCAATCGTTAGTTTGTGATCTCGAACCGGGAACCCAAAAAAAAAAATCGCAAGCCGGAGAAGAGAAACTTACCATATACCTTCGCAAATCCTCCTCCTTCTCCCGCTGAAACCTCCTCAAATCCTTCAACACGCTGGCACTAGCATCCTTCACATCCTGCGCCGACGCGATCTGCGCCTGCTCCAACTGGGCAATCTGCTCGCGCGTGCGCGTGATCGTGTCGCGCCTTGTCTTCTCTGGGTCTGCGTCGACCACGCCCTGCACCGCGTGCCGCAGCGGCCCAAATATCCGACTCGTAATCGATGCCGCGCTGGGCGCCTTGCGGTGTGTTGGCGCAGGAGGAGGGGCAGGGGGAACCCCGATGCTGGCTGATGGCGCGGATGAAAAGTCGCCATGGGTCGGCGGGAAGTCGGAGTCGATAGACGCCGTGTCCTCGGCGCCGGCACCACCGCTGACGCTACCCTCGCGCCGGTGGCCCGATGTAGGCGCTTCCCGGCTGGATCGCCGGGGAGGGGGCGCGACCTGTGTCGTGCTTGCAAGGTACTGTTCGATGCGACGCGCTTCGGCCTCGCTGCGTTCGAGCTGGTCGAGGAGCTGGCGCTTCTTGTTAAGCTCTTCGTTGGTCATCTCCTGCTGGACACGCTTCAGGATGCGGTAGCGCAGCACATTCCGGATGACTCCGGCGAATTGGGCATTCTCGCGCATCGGCTCGGCAAAGCTTGCGCCCAATGTGCTTGACAGCTCTTCTGTCGCGATGTATGATGAGTCGGCTGCTTGGCCTATCCTCTCAATTGCTGGTGCCAGGGTCGGCGCAGGTTCGGATAGCGCGAAGGCATTGTAGCGAGCCCCCATCTCAGAGAGGTCAGAAGCTAAAGAGGAGAGATGGCTCAGTGTCCGGCGATTGACCTTCTCCATGGGTCCTGTCAAGAGCGCCTCCAGCTCCTTGATGGAGCTTTCGAAAGCAGTAAAGTAAGGGTCGAGCTCGCGCTCGCCAAGGTTATGGTTCTCCGGAGGGAATCGAGCCAGCACTGGAGCGCCGCCCGTGTCCAGACTGGCAGAGGGCGTCTTGAGCTTCGCCGAATTGGACGGTATGGGTAGGTACATGTGGCCTGGTGTTGGATTGGCCGGGTCCAGAGGGGGCGCTCTGAGAATAGACTTGGGAATAGAAGCGATAGGATGGGAGTGAAGGACCTCATTCTACACTGGTCAGTGCTGTCCAGGAAAATCTCACCGAAAGATGGGCGACTCACCCAGCTGGAGTTAGGGTCCAAGAACCGCCACCAAACGCCATCGGTGCGAATAGCCTCCATGCGGCGACACCGGTTCAAGAACACAGCCAACATGCGCTTGCGCAGGTCAATGATCTGCTGGTCTTGTTTCGCATTGGTCGGGTTGGCAGCGTAGTCTGCCATGGTATGCTTCTCGGGGATAGGTGGGATGATTAAGGTCGGATGTAGGCGAGTGAGGGCTTCGCGAAGGGACGCGAACTCAGAGTATCTCCGGCGCACTATAAGCTCCTATGAAACTCATCAATGTCCGCCACCTTTTCGAGGAACGAAAACTGGGCCATACCCCCGTCTTAATTGTGTAAACAATATACCTGCCATTCTCCTGGCTCTTCCCGGCGTCCGTAATCAGGATGGGCATCTCGGGGTTCTCGTAGAGCATCTGCTCCACGCGGCTGTCGTAGCCGCCGGGCTTGCGACGGGGAACCAACTCTCCGCGATCACGGGCATCCTGGTCCTCTTGGGACTCCTCCTCGTCGCTATAATCGTTCCTTGGAGGGGCATCGTCGTCACCAGTGGACGAGGGGGTCTGGGGAGGGGCCTCGAAGTGTGAGTCTATGATTATGAATTCAGAGTCAGCATCAGAGCCTCCAGCTGGGGGATCAGCGAGAGAGATATCCTCCCAAACAGAGCTGTCCTGCTCCATGGTGGACATCCATGTCCGTGGACACGAGACAGGGGCGGCAGTTTAGAAAGGTTCAAACTCACAATCACGAGTAGTGGGAGAAGAGGGATTCACCGAGGAGGCAAATGAGTCGCGACGCTCAAAACCTCCGCCGTATGGATTGTTATCCTCGTCGTTCCACATGATGCCGAGCCTCGTGAAGTGTATGGGACAGTATCAGACGCGACTCTTGGGATCGAGGCTCCAGCGGGGGTTGTGCCGTCACACGCAGTGATGCAATGATAACATGCGTTCCAAGCACAAACAAAGGTCTCGCTGGGTGCGGCAGGCAGATATCGGATCACGCTTGGGACTTGGGATGATCTTGGGGGTCGAAGTGTGTGGTATAGTGCCGGGGGTAGTGGTGTCGTCGGCGGGGCACCGAGAGCCGCTGGGCTGGTGTACCTGGTTATTATCTCGGTGCGGGAGTAAAAGCGTGCCTCGACAGGTAATTGCGACTGTGATCAGGAGCACAGAGGGGACTATTAGTGGATGCGCGACGTCGGCCGGGCAAATATATGCCAGTTCAGGGCAATTCGCTCTCAGGAATGTGTATGGATGGATGCTTGGTGGTGTAGTTGTCGGCACTGACGCAGTGGGTCGGAGCTGTGTTGCTTGCTGATGGTGGTGCTGCAGCCCACCTCCAAGGGATGACGACAATGAGATGGTGCACGAGCCATGCACTAGGCTATTTGTGGAAAATCAGCTGCTCCACATGCCCCGCGATGGGTGGGGCTGAGACGGCTTGTGAAAACTCCCCAACTTTCCTCGTTCATCACAACCAGCTTCACAGCCAGTCTTTGAAATAGCTGGAATTTATGTTTTCATGTAAGCCTCGCATTAAGACTTCACACAAACATATAAGATACCTCAATTCGGGTTCTCACTCCTGACTCATATCTATATGTGAGATAATCCAGTTGATCCGGAGCATTGGTACGTAGTCAAGCTCGGGGGGAAGAGGGGGAGGGAGGGGGAGTCGATGAAAGCTCTCCACTGAATACTTTAATGTGTATCAAGTATCCTAACTAGAGTTGACTAGAGTTGATTTGCATGTCATTTCATATGATGTTGAGGATCGCTTGTAAAAAAAAAAAAAAAAAAAAAAAAAAAAAAAAAAAAACCTAACGTGTAAAGGAAGGCTAGATTATTGCGTGCTAATACCTTCCGGCTATTTACATCTGTTTACATGAGTTTACATTTAAAATTTCAGAAATCGACATTGCTAGAGGCAAGGTTCTCCAGCAGAAGGCGATCCAATTTCAGAAGCTTCATACATAACAAAATAGCTCCACTTCTTCAATATATCCGTCAGCGTGTCTGCTAATATCCTCCTCTTAGGGCGCGCCTCATGCGGCGGAGCAGACCAAATAATCCACCCTGTCTCTGTCTTCTACCCCGCGAGCGCAGGCTCTCTTCATCTCCATGATACTCCATCTCTGAATAATGCCGGTGATAAGACCGACGGGAAGTTTCTTCAGAAGCGCTGCATGTGAACACATCATCCGAGTCTCTGGGATGTACAAACGTCATCTCTTCCCGGCTCAACTCTGGGCTTTGCGGCTTGTGACTTTCATCGATGGGGAAAAGGGGAGCATGATCAGAGTGACCAGGTCCGACTGATGATGCAGAACTCGTGCGATGATATCTCTGTCTCTGAGCTGGACTCGGCGACCTCTCAGCCTTGCCAGGGTCACCCAATGCGCTACCCTGAACCGCCTGCATGCTTATGCCACTTGACGCGATACCTGCCCATAACCGATTACTTGGGCTTTCCGATCCAGAGCACCGGCGACTGTGCCGTGACTCGTGGCGATCTGCAGTAGGGTCTCTGCCCCGTCTGCTGGAAGCCTGTCTCCCATGTCCTCGTTCCCGGTTGGGAGTCGCAGGCGATGCTCTAGGGGATCCAGGGGCCGTGCCAGAATCGGAAATGGTTTTGGCATAGCCGGGTCGAGGGATCAGCGAACGCAACGAGAACCAGTGTCGACGCGGAGTCTGTGGTGTTGGCTCAGCCACAGCGCTAGTTGGAGGTTGGTGGTATAGCGGTATGTTGGCTGCTTGTGGTCTTCGAGTTGGACAAGCCGTCGGCATTGCCATTCCTTGATTGGGTCCTGGTGCTTGCGGATAAACTGTTGGTGGATTAGTGATACCACTGGAGTCACGCTGGACCACATACGGCTGCTGAGCTGCACACGGTGGTTGGACGGCAGACGGCTGTTGAGGCGTGGCATCCTGGTTTCCGCCCGAGGGTTCCACGACAACTGGTGGAGGAGGCGGTGGAGGGGTGACTGGCTCTGCGACGAGCGTAGGAGTAAATAGCGGAGCAGGTGGGGAGAACGTCTGGGGTGCTGCCGTATAGATGACTGCAGGAGGGGGCGGCGGGATGACATGAACATCTGGAAACTGGACTTGGTATGCGACTGGCGCCGGAGGAGATGTGATGATCTGCGGTGGCTGAACTTGGACGACAGGGCCGAGAATATTTTCCGCTGTAGTCGCCAAGGTCTTGGTTCTGTCATCCTCTCCATCATCGGCATTAGTATTGCTCTTCTTTCGACGTCTACGCCGTATCCTTGATCCATCTGCGTTGTCCTTTCCTTCATCATCATCATTATCTTGGTCTCCGCGCGATCTTGCTTCTCGGTAGATGGTGATGGTGATGGACCTTGGGCTGCGACGGCTGACCTCCCAACGGGCACTGGTTGTCTCCTCTTCAGCCTGAGCGTTGCTTGACTCTCTTTGAGGCTTGATCCACAATCGCCAGTAAATGTAAGCGATAGTAAAAACGAAAAAGATAATGACGAGAATGATGCCGAACTGGGCTGCGTCGCTCAGGCAGCTCCATCCAGAGCAGTCGTGCGAGACTGATCGCGTAGAATGGTCCTGGCCCGAGCTCAAGATCGGCGGAGCCATGCTGGCATCTACATCAGGTCAGCTTGAATAAGAAAAGTGAGCATGATGCTACTTGGATAGTTTCGGGAAGAGTTGTTACTGAGGTTGATGTAGGGCTGGATGGTTGACAAAAACAAAGAAATCCGGCGATGCGGGGTAGAGAAATCCCAATTCAGCATTTTTCTTCCCACAAAATGGAAAAAAATAAAAAACAAAAGCCATGGTAGTGGCCATTGGAATCTAAAGAAAAAGTAAACATTTGGGATGAAAGTAGATGAAAGTCAGGAAAGGTTAGTCAAGGACAGAGGTAAGTCGACCAGGTTTCTTCCTTGTTTCCCGACCCAACCCACACCATCTTGCAACCCGCATATTGAGGTAAATGTCAGGGAGCAACGCGGAGGCAAAACAGTATCACCGTCCCACCACAGGAAGCCATCCTCAATTGGAAGTCCTTCATGCTGGAAAGTATCCATGGAAGACTACGGAGTTCCGGCCATGATCGCCAACTTAGGTTGCACAAATCCGAATGCAGGATGCACGACTTTCTCACATGACAGAGGTTCTGGCACTTCCTATAGTCAAGAGTCCAGCTAGACACACTCATGGACAGTCATTGGAATCATCAATCTAATGGGCGACTGAGGACAACTGCTTGTTGTGAGAGCGAAGGAAATGGTTGCAGATTCACAACCTGGCCTACCTGTCACCCCTGTCTGCATTGGAACTCGGAAATATTGACAAAATGAGATCCATTGAAAAGAAGAAAAACGCAAGTACACATGCTACTTGTCCCTATGCTAGCACCAACATTAGAGGCAAGGTCGGTTGTAAGAACTCCAGAGAGATTGCGTGCTTGTGTTTCGGAGACAAAGCAGAAGTTCAGCCTTGCTTTTAAGTGCAGTTGCATGTGGGACTCGTCTCACATCAACCAATGAGGAATGCTCTTGGCGCAGCTGCCTCAGCCTTATCCAGGTGGGTCCGGCTGGCATTGTCGACCGCGACGTGCTATTTCAGGCGCCTTTCGCAAGTTCCGACAACAGCAACGACCAGTATAAACGCGACTTGGTCGCCCAACGCCGCCTCAATCTTTACCGCACACTCAATTTTTTTTTTTTGATTTTTCTCTTCTATTCAGAAATGCGACACTAGAGGCGAGCAATAGCAATTACGCGCACATGCAGATCGGGCCTGGCATCTGCATGACCCACTGATTCCCCTTATCTCGTTTTCCGTCTTTGCCCAACTTCTTCTCTTCGCCTTCGTCTTTTCTCGCGACTTTGCCCGTCCTCCATCCCCCTATCGATCTGGTCGAGTCGAGTCGGTGCCCGTTTCGTTGAATCCATTCTGCCTTCCAATAGCGACTCGTACAAGGACTCGGGACCGACCCTCGGGACCGACCCTCCAGACCGACCCTGTCCAAGACAGCAACGCGTCCTTCCATCCTACTACTCATCGCCCACAATGGCTTCGTCTCAGACCCTTTCTGGCGCCAATGGCGTTCCTAACGGCGCTATCGCTGCTCCAAAGAGCAAACGCTTTTCCGACATCCCCCAGACCATCGACATTCCCGTGCAGGACCAAGATGACGAGGCTGTCGAAATCGACCTCGAGGAGCTCGCCGATGACCCGACCGAGCTCTGCACTCTGTTCGAGATGGAGCACGCCGCCCGCACATACTGGATGACAGTCGCATTGGCGTATGCGAAGCAGAAAAAGATCGACTTTGCCATCGAGATGCTCATGCGCGGCGCCAACGCCCTGCAGGCGAACCCGCGCGAGAAGCTCAGCATCATCACCTGCCTATGCTGGCTGTACCTCTATAAGAGCCGCGAAGCGCCCCGCGTCGCCCCTGATAATGTGCCGGCATCCGAGGTCAAGACGAAGGAGCACTATCTCCAGCTTGCCACCCAGAGCCTGAACGAGGCCTCGCGCATCAATCCCGCTTTCCCCCCCCTCTTCCTAGCCCGCGGTGTCCTGCTGCTGCTGCGCGCGTCACTGCAGCCGCCCTCGAAGGGTGTAGGCCCCACCGGTGTCGATTCGCAGAAGGCTGAGCAGCTGTGCAATGCGCTGAAGTCATTCGAGGAGGCCATCCGAGTCTCTCAGGGCAAGAATATGCTGGCAGTCATGGGCAAGGCCCGTGCCCTCTTCTCCTTGGGTCGCTATCCCGAGTCGCTGGCCGCCTACCAGGAGGTTCTGTCCAAGATGCCCGACATGGTTGACCCGGATCCGCGCATTGGCATCGGCTGCTGCTTCTGGCAGCTTGGCTACAAGGACGACGCTAGGCAGGCCTGGGAGCGCTGCCTCGAGATCAACCCCGAGTCGAAGACCGCCAACATTCTGCTCGGGCTGTACTACCTCGATGCCAGCGGCCACGTGCCCACCAACAGTCCCGAGTTTATTCGCCTCTACAAGAAGGCCATGACCGAGTTCACCCAGAAGTCCTTTAAGCTTGACAAGAACTCTCCCCTTGCCTGCTCGACTTTCGCCGGTTACTTCTTGTCTCGCAAGCAGTTCGACACTGTCGATTCCCTGGCTCATAAAGCCATCCGATACACCGATGTCAACGCCGTCGCTAGCGACGGCTGGTACCTGCTCGCCCGCAAGGAGCACTATGCCGGAAACCTCGAGCGCGCTGCTGATTGCTACCGTCGCGCCGACGATGCCCGGGGCGGTGCCGAGCGCGGCTATCTGCCTGCGAAGTTTGGTCTTGCTCAGCTCTCTGTGTTGAAGGGCGACCTCGGCGAAGCAAAGCTCCGTCTTGAGAAGATCATCCAGCAGTCTAAGAACTACGAGGCTATGGTCCTGCTCGGTACCCTGTACGCCGAGGAGGTTTTTGCCAACCAGTCTGCTGCTGTCAAAGAAGACAAGAGTGCCGAAGCCAAGAAGGCTATTGCCCTTCTTGAAGGTGTTCGCTCCGCCTGGAAGGATCCCAAAAAGAACCTGTCGCCCGACGCTTGCGTCCTGCTCAACCTTGCCCGTCTGTATGAGAGTGAGCAGCCAGACAAGGCGCTGCAGTGCCTGCAGCAGGTTGAGCAGCTCGAGTTGTCTCAGATCCCCAGATCTGAGTACCCGCCTGACACAGAGGATGAAGCCGTTATCAAGGCGGCCATCCGCAAGCTGCTTCCTCCTCAGCTGCTCAACAACATCGGTTGCTTCTATTCTCAGGAGGGCAAGCACACGCTGGCCACCGAGTTCTTCCAGGCCGCCCTTGACTCGTGTGCGCGCATCAGCAGCCAGAGCGATAGTGACATCGACACCGATGCGCTGCTTACGACCATTTCTTTCAACCTGGGCCGCAGCTATGAATACGAAGGCCAGATCGATGCCGCTGTCGAGACCTACGAGCGGCTGCTGAGCCGGCACAGCGACTACACGGACGCTCGCACACGTCTGGCCTACATCAAACTGCGCCGCAACCCAAGCAACAAGGAGGGACCCGACGCCGTGGCCAAGCTGTACCAGGAGAATCCGCAGGACCTCGAGGTTCGCGCACTGTATGGCTGGTTCTTGGGCAGGGTTAACGCCAAGAAGCGGCCAGCCAACCTGGCCGAGGACCCGGAGCAGCGTCACTTCAAGCACACGCTGCAGAATTACGACAAGCACGACCGGTACGCGCTGGTGGCCATGGGTAACCTCCATTTGATGGCGGCGCGCGAGATGCGTCGCGAGACGGACCAGGACCGTCAGAAACGAAGCGCGACCTACAGCCGGGCGGTCGAATTCTTCGACAAGGCCCTTCAACTCGACCCGAAGAACGCGTACGCGGCGCAGGGAATCGCGATCGCGCTGATCGAGGATAAGAAGGATTACACCAACGCCCTGCAGATCTTTATCAAGGTCCGCGAGACCATCCAGGATGCACACGTCTATGTCAACCTGGGCCACCTCTACGCCGAGCTCAAGCAGTTTACCAAAGCCATCGAAAGCTATGAGATCGCCCTGAGCAAGGAAGGCAAAGCTCGCGATGCCAACATTCTCTCATGTCTTGGCCGTACCTGGCTCAACAAGGGCCGTGCCGAACGCAACCTGGACGCTTACAAGACCGCTCTCGAATACGCCGAAAACACTCTATCTGTCGCCCCTGAACAACTCCACTTCAAGTTCAACGTCGCCTTCGTCCAGATTCAGATCGCGATGTTGCTCATTTCATTCCGCGACAGCGAGCGCAACTCCTTCCAGCTCGAACAAGCAAGCGAAGGCCTCGAGGCCGCTATCAAGACCCTCGACGAGATCGCGGCCGCGCCCAACCCCCCTTACCCGAAGCACGACCTCGAGCAGCGCGCCAACATGGCCCGCAACACCATGCGCAAGCAGCTCGAGCGCGCTCTGGCCAGCCAGCGTGAGTATGAGGCCCGCAACAAGGAGAAGCTCCAGGCCGCCATGGAGGCCCGCCAGGCCGAGCTGCGCCGTCGCGAGGAGGAGCGCCGTCGCGCCGAGGAGGCTGAGCGCGAGCGCCAGGAGAAGATTCGTCGCGAACGCGAGGAGATCTTGGCTCGCGATCGCGCCCTGGCTGAGCAGCGTGCCGAGGAAGAGAGGCTGCGCATGGAGGCCGAGATGACGACCGACACCGAGACCGGGGAGAAGGTAATGCGCAAGAGCAAAAAACGTAGCGCCCGTGCTCGCTCTGGTGAGCCTTCTCGCTCGGGCCGTGCCCGTAGGAGGAAATCGACTGCCCACCGCGGTGAGTCTGGTGAGGATGGTGCCAATGCTGGCGACGAGGGCGCCGAGCGTCGTCGTGCAAGGAAGCGCCAGCGTCTTACCAAGAAGGATTCCAAGTACAAGAGCGCAGAGATCGTCGTCGACAGCGACGAGAGCGATGATGGTGGCGCTGGTATCGATGAAGAGGATCCGCTTGAGCAGGCCGAGCGTCGTCTCGCTGAGGCGGCCGCCGAGCGCAAGCGTGAACGTCGCGCCGCCCAGAGCGGCAGCAGCCGCAGTCGCAGTAATAGTGTCGCTAGCAACCGCAGCTCGCGCAGCGCCCGCAGTACCCGGTCGCGGTCGTCCATATTTGGCAGCAATGATGACGATGAGGAGGACCGTCCGGCCAAGAGGCAGATTCGTCGCAGGAGGTCGTCGGCTGAGGAGGAGGAAGAGGAGGAAGATGATAAGATGGATGTTGATCAGGAGGTGTCGGCTGTCCCTGCGCCTGTTGCTGACAACGATGACGAGGAGGAAGAGACTATTGCCAGACGCCCGCAGAAGAGGGCTGCTAGACGTGGCAGAATCTTGGATGAGAGTGATGAAGAAGAGGAAGCGGCTGGAAATGCGCCGACGCCTGGGGCGGCGGAGGAGAAGGCTGATACGAGTATGGTTGATGCGGATGAGGACTGAGTTAATCGGTGTCTCGGACGGGCAGATTGAATGTATTATTGATGGAGCATTTGCAAAGGATTGTTTTTCTATAAAGAAAAAAAAAAAAACTACATAGGTACCGAGATAGGCATGAGGATAATCTTCTATGGTCCCTGATGGGAAATAGAGTAGTTTGACATGATTGTCAACGATAATCTGCTTGGTGCCTGGCGCTCTTCCCCCCCCCCCCCCCTCCCGACCTTCGTCTCCTACCTCTTCCTCCTCCAGCTCCCCAACCACCTCCATCTCTCTGCGACCTTCTCAAGATCCTCCAGCACCCCGCTAATCCTCCCCTCGTGATCATCCTCTCTCCCGCCTTCAAACTCTACAAAAAACAGGTACTGAAATGGCGCCACCAAACTCGGCAGGCTATTAATACTCGTCAAGTTAAGCTCCCTCCTCCGGAAACAATCCAACACATTCGCCAGCGCACCCGGCTGCCTGTGAGGCACCGTAAACGACACCAGGCTCTTATACCGCTTCCCTTCTTCTTCAGGGGGCGGGTACCCGCCTTCTGTAGTCTCTTTCCTCCTGATGACGAAAAACCTCGTCGTATTATCCTCCCGATCCTCAACCCATCTCGCAAGGACATCCAGCCCCGCCTCGCGACCGGCCAATTCGCTCGCAATAGCCGCGCTCTCGCCCTTGGGATCGGCAGCAGCCAGCTGCGCTGCGCGACTGGTCGAGCTGACGTCGATAAATTCGATGCCTAGCGGCTGCAGGTACTTTGCCTGGAACCGCGCCGTTTGCCCGAAGGCCTGGGGGTGAGAGTAGACGCGGCGGATATGAGACAGGGAAGCGAGGGGTACACCCTTTGGATTTTCTTCTCCTCCTCTTCCACTACTCCTCTGTTCCGATTCTGGAGAAGACGAAGGGGGTCGCCGACCCAAAAGAAAGTGATGCACGTCCAGATAGATTTCACCACACACGCAAATGTCCGGGTACTCCCCGGCGCGGTCGGCCAGGCCGTCTAGGGTGAAGGTGACGACGCCGTGAGTTGAGTTCTCGAAGGGCACGACGCCATAGGGTGCGGCACCAGATTGTACGCGATCGAAGACCTCTATCTAGGGAGTTAGCTGCGCGTCTAAGTAAAATATGTCGTGTGAAGGCTCTCACCTTTTATTGTGCTGGTCGGCTCAAGAACCCATTTTGACGTGTCCGGAAAGGCAAGAAGAGTGGCCTGTGAGAGAGGGTTAGCCATCTTTCATACTGCTGCTGCCCCTTGTTTTTTTGGGGGGGGGGGGGACTCTGGGTATAAAGCTGCCCATAATTCCACTCAAATTGATGTGATTCAGGCTCGTCCATACCTGATGTGAATAAGTACAAAACGGCCCTAGGAAGGACACAGGTGTCTTGTTCTGCTCATGCTCAGCGTCCACATCAGGGCTTGCGATCGATGATGTCGTCATTCTAAACAATCTTGCTTGAGGCGTAGCCAAGAAAAACAAGTCCCTAACCCCAAATCGTAAGAAACAAGTTAGGGAAGACCCTCTTATGGAATTCCCAAGATCGGAGCTAGCTCCAGCCGTTGGTCGTTTGGTAGGGGTGGTCACAACCAACAACAGCCAAGTAATTGTGTGAAGCAACGCCAGCACCCGCCGATAGCATCACTGAAACTGAGAGAACCCACGGACGGGCCGATCCGTAGTCCTCCGTTTCAGCGGAACCCCCGAGCCATTTCCACTGATTCACTGTCCCGACCCCACAAAAAATGGCCAAAGGCCAGCCGAATTCGGCGCTCAAGCTGGCCGTTGCATCCGGAAGGTTTGCAACTATCGGCATCATCTCATATTACCTCACTTCAATCTCACTTCTTATAACATCACTCACTCACTTGCCAGTTCATGTTCATACTACTACTGGAATGAACCACCTGTCACAGACACAAAACCAAAAAAAAAAATTCATGAACCAATTGCAGTCGAAGCTAACTAATCTATATCCCGCAAATAAAAAAACTCTCATCCCTTTTAGAGAGAAGCAAAAGATCCAGACAGACACTGCATACGTGGCGCGGTGAGCCATCCACGTACCTAGGACAGGTCGCCGAATTGCTTGCCTGAAACAGCCGTATCTGTCTTTGTTCCCCCAGCTCACACTCGTCGCTGCATCATCACCCTCCTCTTCTCCTCGAGCCCTGTAATGTCATATAAACTTTGGCAATCTGACCTCCACCTACGGCATATTTCTAGAGTATATAGAGTCAGTCATGTATATATAGGTATATGATCGGTTAGCCAGGAGCAACTCACCGTACAATGGCCGTCTCACACCTAATTAGCCGTCATCACAGAGCGAAGCGGGCTTGGGCGCGACACCTGGTGCTTCAGGCTCGGGGCCGCCTTGGCATTTGCAGACCCCCCTTGAAGGAGCCGCCCCGGGCTGAACGGGCCCGTCCCGGGGCTTCGCCGCGGCGGCGACCCGGCGGCAGGCGTCGTCAGGCTCTGGTCGGCTTGCTGGGCGGTCCATCTTGGCACCGACGTCGACGATGTCATGGCTTGGCTTCCGCTTCCCTCGTGGTCGACGAGGGGTTCAAACTGTCAATCGTCATAGTACTCGTCATCGTCGTCAAAGTCGGCTAGCTGCTCAAAGTTGACCTTGTACCGGAGGATGCCGCCAATACCGCCAAAGCCCTTGACGAACTGGTTGCCCTCAGTCGACTTGTCCGACACGAACTCGAGCGTCGTGCCAAAGTCCTTGTAGTGCTCGGCGATCCACTCCAGGAACGACTCCTGCGAGACCACCTCCATCTCCTGACCCGTTTCCTTGTCAATAAACTTGGACCGATCCTGCTCCTGCTGCTTGGTCGTGTGCAGGATGTGCTCGGTGCCGTTACTGTCCTTGAGTGTCCACCGGGTGACCTCCAAGTTCTCGAACACAATCAGCGTCTCAACGGCACCCAGCTCAAGAGCCTTGAGCGTGTCGTCGATGCCGTAGCACACACGGCCGGTATCCTGGCTGATCTCCTCGAAGTACTTGCCGATCAGCTTTTTCTCCTGGATGAACTTGACGTTGCCGAGCGTCTCGGACGACAGCTCGATAGCCTGGTTGAAGCCGTTCTCGCCACCGTACGAGACGTCGACGACCTTGATGACCTTGGCTTGCAGACGCGGGTCGAACATGTCGGACGCGTTGAGATCGTTCTTGAAGTCAGCCGAACCAGCCAGCACAATACCGGCCACGTTGACCTTGTCGTTGGTGATGAAGTTCTGAACAGCCAGTTCGGCCACCTTGCGCACGTAGTTGTGGCGCTTTTCCTCACGCAGACGGGCGAAACGCAGAGCGGACTGACCACCACGGCCGTGCTTCTTGGGGAGATCGACAGTGAACTTCTGGACCACCTCGCGAGTGTTGCCGCTCAGCGTACCAAACAGCGCGCCGTTACCGTCCATGACGATGAAACCGAACTTCTGGTCGGACTCCAACAGCTCAGCAAGTGCCTCAGTATGGAACTTGTTGTCGCAGAGGTAGAGCGATGTGTTGATGGGCTTGAACGGCTCGAAATCAATGTTGACCTTGCGCTCCTTGCCCTCCGACGTCAAGATTTCACCGCAGTAGATGACAAGGCCGTTCGGCGGGACCTTGTTGTACAGCTTCAGACGCTGCTGGGTCGATGTGATAGCCGAAAGCACGGACTGACGGTTGACACGGGACTTGATGTTCGACGCGGTACCCTGCAGACAGACGACATGTCAGAGTCCAGCCAACTCTCTCGGAACAAGAAACTAAGCTACGCACGTATTCTTCAGCAAGCATCTTCGCGACACGCGAGATCTGATCCTTCGGCGCTGAGCAAAACGGACTCATCAGCGACATTCGAGCAGCTCAGGCGCACAGCGGTCCGTAGACCACGGCGACCGGCTCAGGTCAGTTTGGCGACGACATACGGATGATCAGAGAAATCATGCTAGTGCCATTTCCGCGCGCGGCCTCAAGCCGCTTGATCAGCTTCTTCACCTTCCATATCTCGATCTGTTTTTGCACGCCTCGTCAGTCAGCCGTCGCATCCAGGGGGGCATCAGCCATCTAGGCCGGTGTCCTTCGTCCAGGGGCCAACGGGGCCAAAAAGGGCCGACAAACTCACGTTTTTCTCGGCCTCGTTGCCGTTAAGGTCGCTCATGGTGGGCGAGTGTGGCTGAACGAAACACGCAAACGAGAAAAAAGAAAAAGAATGTCGAGGGGGCGCAAGTCCTTCTTGGGAGAGGAAAATTGGAAGACGACGATCAAGTTGGACTCGGGCCTGAGAGGTTTCAAAACACCCAAAAGCTGGCAACTGTCCTCTCAAAATTGGTGGTGGGGTTGGGGCCTGGGGAGGGGTTTCGCCGTGTAAAGCCTTTTATGTGCTGGGGCCAAGTGGCGCTGCCCGTCCCCACAATGTTGCCTGTTGAAACTTACCTACGTATTATTGGCCGTAACGGTGCACATGTTGCGGGGCTTTGGACGGAGTTTTCAGCCGTTTACGCGATGCTGCCGTTTGTGCGGCGATCGCCTCACCGCATCATGACACCATGCAGCCAGCATTGAGAATAAAAATCGGCGCAATAACGTGGCACATCAGTCATGGGCCTTTGCAACTGTCAGCGCACCCTCTTCTTTCAAACTCTTATTATGTAACGCACTGTAACCTGTAAATTTCATATCATCTTGAAACGTAATTACAGTACACAACGTGGGGCAGCTGTAAGTTACATTGAAACTTACGTTACAAACGGTTTGTTTTGAGGAAAGGATCCGCGATCTAGGTCGACCAAAAAAATGTGGAGAACCGATGATGTATTGGGACCAGCTCGCGACCTGAGCATCTTTAGCTCCAGAGATGCAAGTGTCTAGACAAGCCATCAAGGCCAATTGACCACTCCTCGCGCTGCCCGGGGTGAACCCCCTAAGCTCTCAACCGAAAACCTGCCCGCCATGGCCGACTCTGTCCCCCTCCAGATCGCCGATACCATCCAAACAGCCCACATCCAGCGGCATCCTTCCCCTCTCCATGATGTAAACCCTCCGCATGGCGCCGGGTCCACAGCCGAGCCGGTGTATGTTGACAACGAGGGAATCGACGAGGGCGAGGAGGAGCTAGACACGTCGGAGGAAGAGGAGTACCGGTCCTCGCGCAGTGCTGTCCCCCGCCCCCGCAAGCCGCAGCACCACTTTCCGCCGCTGCCCGATCTGCGGTTTGAGCAGAGTTATCTTTGGAGCATACGGAATGCGGATACTTGGTGGAAGGTTGTGGCCATTACTGTGAGGGATCAGGTAAGAAGTTACTTGGACAGTCAGGCAAGCGTTTTAGGATGGGGCGCTGACTGTGTTCAGGTCATGATGCCCCTGCTCCAAGGCATTGTTTACAATCTATTTATCTGCGGCTGGCAGTACTGGAACAAGAGCGCCCAGATTCACGGCTCATCCGTCGGTGCGCGGCTACGACGTTGGTGGTATGGTGTCAACAAGTGGCCAATACCGCCACCGGCTCAGAGTGGGAGGAGATGGAGATAGTCGACCGCACACCGCTGCTTTTCACTCATATTAATGTCCATCTTTCTCACGATGTACTTGTCTAGAGGTGATACTTGGCTCTATTTGGTTGGTTTGTGATTAGGTTGCCGAAAGTACATAACTAAGCTAGCTAGCCGAACTCTCGTAACATAGCTCTATTGCGGACCAGAAAGTTCCTTTCTGCGAGTATGATGAATAATAAGCCCGGACGCGATATCTGTATGAAAACCCTGCTTTTGGTGAACCCCCAGACCATGGCTAAGAAGCCGACTCTGTAATAGAGTGTCTCTGCAAGAGGGGAAAAAAAAAGTAGCAAAACGAACCCGAACCTCCCCAAACAACGTCGCCCAGGTGCTGACCCCATTCATACCATACTCTGAATAATTCCGTAGAACGCCCATCATCATAGGCCAAACACGATACTCTAGAAACTGATCCCTGACTAAAACAACCCTCACTCCTGCATGCTCACATCCTCAGAAGCAAGTGCTGCTGTAGAAGTAGGGGGAGGACCGGTTCGAGTAACCTCTGGACTGCCCCTCAGGGCCAACGAGGTCGCCGGCTCACTGGTTGGGGTCGGAGGGGACTGCAGCCCAACAGGGGCATCTGTCAAAGGCTTATCTTCCGGCTCAGGAACGGTCTTGTCACAGACATTGTTCGCACCGGAAATAGCCTGAACCTTTTCGATCATGGGCTTATCAGCCTCAACAGGCGTCATACACTTCGTCGTGGCAACCGAGATCGTCTCCTTTGCAGGATTTGGCTGCACCGGCGCCGTCTCGGTCTTCTCCTCGTCGCTCGGCCTCTTCTCACCAGGCGGTCCAGGGATTTGGCGCACCTTGTGGTTCTCATCAAACTCAACTCGAATTGGGAACTTGATTATCAAGCTCTTCTTCCTGCCTGCGTCAGTGGTAGAACGACCGATGGCCGTAGTCTCAAGATCGTCCTCCGAGAGCTCGGCGTCCTCGAACTCCTCGTCCTCGTCATACTCCTCCGTTTCGTCCGGCACGTGCTCGTCCTCCTCTTCGTCGTCGCCGAAGTCGGGTTCGCTGCCCTCCGACTCGTCGGACTCGAACTCAGAGCTCTTTCTCTTCCTGCCGCCCGCAAAACCATTCAGTTTGGCGGCGGCAGACCTCAGGGGCCGACCGGAGCGAGTTGTTCTCGGGGCGCCCGCGTCAGAGGTGTCGCCTTGGAAGCTGGTCGCAGCGCTCGGGGCGCCAGTGCTGGCTGTCTCTGCATTCAGCCGGTTCGGCGGTTTAACTTGTCTACCGCTGGCCGTCGTGATCGGACCGCTAGGGGCAGGAGTATGGTTTCTAGTGTTGCGGGAGGACCGGCGCAGAACAGGCTCATCGGAAAAGAAGTCGTTCTCGTCATCGGAGAAAGTGTACTTGATGCGCTTGCCACGCGTGCGGCCCTCGTACAGCGAGAAGCCTTCGGGGCGTCTGAACTGCTCCTTGCGCATCTGGCGGTACTCTCTGCGGCGCCTCTTTTCTTCCGTGGCCTCGAATCGCGGGATAGCGGCCTGAATCTTTTTGGCCAGCGCCTTGGCCTTCGGGCCACCATCCTGTGTCTCCAGCTTCTCAGCGAGAGCCTTGAGCTCATCAATGCTCCCGGCAACGCTCCACCAGGTTCTCTGCAAACCAGCTGGGTTGCTCTCCCGGTAAACACGGAATGAGGTATCGTCGTTACCCTCGATCAGGTAATAACGGCGCTTGTCACCATCGCTGCCCCACGGCTGCACACTCAGGGGAATATTCAGATCGTCTTCGTGGCGGTTACGATACGCCTTATTGATCATTTGCCGGATCGTATCTGACGATGAAAGCGTCCACTGCACAAGAGTACGCAGCAGGGTAAGCTAGGGAAGACGACCGGAAGTCAGCGAGTCGGCCGCACACAACATTCTCGACGAGGGAACTCGAAAAATATCTCGGGTAATCTTTTGCGCAAGACATACACGTTGATCTCGCGTCATCGTCGTGAAAGTAGCCCCGCCTGCAAGCGGGTTCTTGCTCTCCCAATCCTTGGCCCATTGGCCCTTGTGAGTCTGTATGGCTTCCTCGAGCGCACGGTTGTAATGACCAGGCCTGCACACACGCGAGTATGATCAGTAACGGTGGCCTCGAACGTCGTTTATCGGTTTCGACGGATGGTACGCACTTCACATCCTGCTTGCGGTTCAAAAGCAGGCTAAGCAACGCGCAAAGGAAATGCTCGACGCGCTCGCCGGGGATCGGTTCGCTGACATCACGCTCGAGCTCGTGAGGACCAAAATTTGCAAGACTCTTGGGGAACGCCTCGGTGAACCGGGCGCGGAACATGACGATGAACTGGGGGGAAGCAAAGTTAGCTCGGTGCGGCGACTTGGGTGGACCGCGACTTGTCGCGTTTCTACGCGGCATCGACGCGAATCATCGCGAATACACGTACAGCAATGTCGGGATTGTCGGCAAACACATATTCATGCGGCGGGGAGGGCTCTCTCTTGGGTCTGGGAGGTGTCTTTTCCTTGGGCGTCTCAAGGTTCGGGTTCCGGTCGACTTTGTGGAAGAATTTCAGGATGCCGTGGCGCTCCTCCAATTGGATGTCGGACTCCGAATCGCTTGGCGGGGGCGACAGCGATGAAAGCGACGACAATTCAGAAGAATCATCGTCAGCCATTTTTTATTTTAGTTGTCACGGATTCGGGGAGGAGGTGTCGGGGTGTTTGTTGGAAGATGAAAGGGTTGGCGTTGGAGTGCGGCGAGCGAAGTGGGTGTGGAGGAGGGAAAGTGAGGAGCGCTTGGATGGAGAGGGAGGAAGATGGATCGGCTGCAAGAAATTACGTCCCCGGCCGACACTTGGCCCGGGGCACTCCCAACCTGCCTTTCAATAGGGCTTGCGAAGATGTGATAGGTTGATTTTCACCGAAAACAACTCAGAAGGCATACTATGCTACAATCCTACGTGCTGCCGGCAAGCTTTGCCAGTGCGAGCAGGAGAGACGAGCAGGCCGCCAGTCTGATACCGTCATCCCCAGCTCCGCACCAGCCCGATGCCATCACCAGTCCAACCCGTATCGCCACCCGCATTCTTTGACCCTATGCCCAACATTGAGCTTCAACAACCCCATCCTCGCCATATCGAACTCAAAACCTCACATAAACGGCCAAATAAGCACCTCGCAGAGGGGATCCAGAGAGTATCCAGAGCGGTCCGGTTGCACAAGCAGATAGGCACTGGCACCACATTCGTCCAGTAGCCTCCCAGCAACCAAAAGAGTATCGTGGAGTGAATGGGAACCGCTGGTGATGTCGTCCCCGCGGTAAGTAAGGCCGTATGGATGGTACCGTGTGTAACAGCCAGCTGCGCAGCAAGTGCCGAGGGCAAAAAAAAAAAAAAAAAAGCGACCTTGAGAGTCGTCAACTGTGACCGTGTCTATCACCCGCATCCATGGGTGGTGTTGTGGCTGACAAAACCACAACGGTCGGCAACTTTTTTCCACCTTAGGCAGTCGAGAGCTCTTGCCTGGGCCACGTCTGCGATTTTTTAGCCGCCTAAGTCTGATTCCCACAACGCCGCCTTGAAAATAGCCCACCCACAACAGCATTGCAGCAACGATGCTCCAGCCCCAGCTCCACAGCAGACTCAACACCTGAATGGCAACTGGGTCCATTCACAACAACCATCGTGAACTGATATCAAAACGGGCTGACGCTTGTCCCAAAACCCGACAAAACGGCGCAAACCCCAATAAGGAGCAATGGCTGACGCCAAAACAGAGCTTTGAAAAGCGAATAATCCAGGGCGGGAATTAGAATTCCGTCTGGAGAGGTTTGCACTTGCACCCAGCCTTGCAATCTTTGAGAAAACCACCAACATTATGGCTGGCGGCTTAAGATGCTGGCTGGAATGTCATGCATCCCCAATCGTTTGATCGGTCTGGGGAGCGCAGGTTGGCCCCTTAGAACAAACATGAGCCACACAGCAGAACCACAAGGCAATACAGCTGCAAATTGTGGGAAATCCTCACGATAGCCCTGAAATGCTGCTTCTAGGGAGGCAAACAGTGTTGTATGTCATTTCATCATGAGATTCGTAAGAAACCTAGGCATCGTCAGCAGACGTCAACATCCAAGGAGAAGAGCTCATATTTATTGCGAATCATACACCTGGTTGGGACAGCCGCGCGAGATATGGCAGTGGTGTACACGGTTGCGAGTCACGTTCCTCGGGATGACCCGTTCCAAGAGGTTGAGAGGTGGAGGAGGAACGTGAGGTGAAAAGCACGGGCGGATCTGCAGCTTTCAGCCCGGCGGCAAGCCTTGTACCGTGCGAATGTATCTGGAACTGAGATCGGCACTGTCTAATCGCAAGCAGAGAATCATCATATCCAAGCCTCAATAGTCAAAGAATGAAAGCACATATCGCAAACTAGGTGTCTTTGGGCTCCAAATGGCTCATGTTGCTCTAGCAACGCTCTAAGCTTGGTGAACAAGTGCTGAAGAGACGCAGATGCCCGAAATTCTGTCGTTAATGAAGAGCTCTTGGCATCGGGGGGTAAGACCCTGGACCCTTACGTCAGCAAGTGACAAGGGTTCAACACAAGCGATCCGGAGGACTCCAGCCACAACTTTCCCCCGCGTTAGGGCACTCGGCAAGCCACAGCCATTTTGTGGCTTGCGCTCCACACAGAAATTTGGAAAATTATCGCTTCACCAATTTGGAGCTTCCTCGTGCCGCAATCTCAACTTCAATCACCACCGAGCCACCAGTCCCTCACTTCCATAATTTCAAGGTAGGAAGGGCAACATGGGACGCGTCGTAAGTATCACCATTCGTTTGCTTCAGTTTCCGAATTCTCGACTCGATTCGGCACCGAGACTCTCGACGGCGACGACGACGGGCGACCGACCGAGTTGGCATTGGTTGTTTTTGCGCGGGGAAACCGACGCAATGGGCATTCAGAGATTCAGATGGCGCTGACGAGAGTGTTTTTGCTTGAATTTAGATCCGCAACCAGCGTAAGGGCCGCGGCAGTGTGTTCACTGCCCACACCCGCCTGCGGAAGGCCCCGGCGAAGTTCCGCCCTCTCGACTATGCCGAGCGCCATGGCTACATCCGCGGTATCGTGAAGGAGATCATCCACGACCCCGGCCGTGGCGCGCCCCTCGCCCGTGTCGTTTTCAGGTCGCCCTACAAGTACAAGCAGATCACCGAGACCTTCATCGCCAATGAAGGCATGTACACCGGCCAGTTCATCTACGCTGGCAAGAACGCCGCCCTGACCGTCGGCAACATCCTTCCCCTGTCCTCTGTCCCTGAGGGTACCGTCGTCTCGAACGTCGAGGAGAAGCCCGGTGACCGTGGTGCTCTCGGCCGCACCTCGGGTAACTACGTCACCGTCGTCGGCCATAACCCCGATGAGGGCAAGACCCGCATCAAGCTCCCGTCCGGCGCCAAGAAGGTCGTCCCCAGCAGCTCTCGTGGTATGATCGGTATCGTCGCCGGTGGTGGCAGGACCGACAAGCCTCTCCTGAAGGCTTCTCGTGCCAAGCACAAGTTCGCTGTCAAGCGCAACCGCTGGCCCAAGACTCGTGGTGTGGCCATGAACCCTGTTGACCATCCTCACGGTGGTGTAAGTGCTGTTTCTGCAATGAATATTTGGAAAGTTATGGATCTGACATGGTGCTACAGGGTAACCATCAACACATTGGTAAGGCGTCGACCATCTCGCGGTACGCCGCCCAGGGTCAGAAGGCGGGTCTCATTGCTGCGCGGAGGACGGGTCTGCTGCGTGGTACCCAGAAGACGAAGGAGTAAAGGCTTTCATCATGGTTCTTCATCTGGGCAAGGGGTTCATCGGATTGCATTGGTCTTTTGCTGCTTTGTAGTTATGGGACTGCGAAGGCGGACGGGAGACTTGCTCTTTCTTACGAGCATTTGGCCGTGAATGAATATAAGGATTCCCAAAAGCGGTACGGCCCGGGGCTTGTGGATGGGGCAGCATACTCGGGGCGATCCTCGGGAATCAAGGGCCGCAGGGAAAGCCAAAGGCTGGCGAGGCCATGCAGTCAAGAAGAACACTCTTGGGAGAGAATGAAAGTGGGCGCTCCTTCAATTCTGGGACAGCTCAGGTCTACCGGCTACGCCCCTGAGCGAGCCATGATTTGTCCGGCATTTGCCCTGTGTGATTCAGTAAGAGGTAGGATGCAATGGATATGTGGTGTGATGGGAACACGGTAAGGGAAGTGAGCCTGTGAAAGCCGGGAGGAGAGGGGCATGCATGATGAGAGGTCGGGGCGAATGATCAGTCCATCCTGGCCCATTCTCCTGACGTCAAGCTGTCAACCGAGTCCTGCGTCCCATCCTGGGTAGTCTCTGGATGTTATGGATATATATTGGGGATGTGAGGGGTCGGGAACCGGACTTCTGCATCCATCCAAGTTCCATAACTTCTGACCTTGTGATATGGTCTCCCTTTAATTGTTTCCATCCGTTAGTTATCCTCTATCCGGAGTTTCTTCGAGAAATGTATCGCGCAAGGTCAGCGAATCTGAGGTCCGTCGTTGCCAATGCCAAGCCCTTGTCCCTAGGGCTTGCCAAGTCCTATTCCTCGAAAGGGGAACTGTCCGATGGCGGACGAATCGTAAGCAACCCCACCACCTATTTGCTGCCCCGCCTCTGCTTATGGACTGGCGCTGTGCGATCGAGGGGCATTAATCCTTTCTGCTCTCGAATCTCAGCCTCGACTACACCACAGCACATCCGCCGGCTCAGCACAATGGCGTCTACAAAGCAATACAGACTTCTCTGCCTAGAGAACCCTCTCCTTGGTACGTAAATAATGCGATATTTTGAGTCACTCGGCAACAAGAAGCTTCGTTTTTTTTTTCCTATTGCGCATCCTCTTTGCCGATGCCGACTAACATAAACATGCCACCACCTCACTAGATATCCAGGCCTTCGGCAACGAGGCTCTGCTCGAGAAGTACGGGCTTAAGGCCAATGATGCCATTTTGGCTGAGGAGAAGCACCTGCCCATCTATGAGGAACTCCTCAACAACTACGACGCCAAGCTGATCGCCGGTGGTGCCGCCCAGAACACGGCCCGTGGCGCGCAGTACATCCTACCGCCCAACAGCGTCGTCTACATTGGCGGTGCTGGTGACGACAAGTATGCTGCCATCCTGCGCAAGACATGCGACGAGGCTGGCCTGCGCGTCGAGTACCGCGTCGACCCCAAGATCCCTACCGGCCGCTGCGGCGTCGTCATCACTGGTCACAACCGCTCCATGGTCACTGACCTGGGCGCCGCCAATCACTATGACCTGGAGCACCTCAAGCGCCCGGACATCTGGGCTCTTGTTGAGAACGCCGAGGTCTACTATGTCGGTGGCTACCACCTGACTGGTGAGCACTAGACGTGTCCTGTTAGTTTCTCTTCAAGATTCTACAGACTAACTAACAAGTTTTCAGTCTGCCCGCCCGCGATTATGGAGCTCGCCAAGGAGGCGGCCGCCAAAAACAAGATTTTCATCCTGTCCCTTGCGGCGCCCTTCATCCCGCAGTTCTTCAAGGACCCACTGGACGAGACCGCGCCCTACTGGGACTATGTGATCGGCAACGAGACGGAAGCCGCCGCCTACGCCGAGTCGCATGGCTTGGGCACCACGGACCTCAAGGAGATCGCCAAGGCGCTGGCCAACCTTCCCAAGGCAAACCCTCAGCGCAAGCGCGTGGCCATCATTACCCATGGCACTGAGCCAACCATCGTTGCTGTCCAGGGCGAGGACGAGGTTAAGGAGTACCCTGTCCACGAGATTCCCAAGGAGGAGATCTGTGACACCAACGGCGCTGGCGATGCCTTCGCCGGCGGCCTGTGCGCTGGTATCGTCGAGGGCCGCCCGCTGGCCGATTGCATTGACATGGGCCAGTGGCTGGCGCGGCTGAGCATCCGGGAGCTGGGTCCTTCGTAAGTTTTTCTGTTATTATATATCTCACTTGAGACAGATCAGCTAACCAAGACTTTGTAGGTACCCCTTCCCTAAGCAGACCTATACCCCCAGGCAGTAGATGCAACCAATATATAAGGAATAAGTGACGGATCTCAACATTCTTTGTGTTTTGCAAGATAGAGCCACGGGGTTAAGGGCGTTGGAAGGTGTACGGGACCTAGTCAGGAGGGAGGAACATCCAAAAACTAAAAAGCAATGAGGGAGGGATGGTGGGTAATGTAGAGCTAAATGTTTCAACAACGGCACACATCAAGTATTTTGTTTGGGAGGTGTCAAGTGTCACATCAACTTGGGCGTGTCAGTCAAAGAAAGCAGTAATCGATTGTGGTTTAATAATCTGCTTCCCTGTTGTTGCGAGCAGAAAACACCCTTTCGCTTGGGCCACGAAGGCAAAAAGAAAAAAATGAGACACTGGCAGTCTCGATCGATCTTGACCTCCACTTCCTCGCCACGCAAAAATTGCTTACGCGGCTTCCTGAAAGTCATGATCTGGGGCCTTCTTTGCAACCTCTTCCTTTGAGTCCAGTCCTCCTGTGCCATCAGTTGGACATCCTGCTCGAAGTGTGCTGCAACAAAGCCCAAAAGAGCGAAGCAAAAAACCGGACTCGGCGTTGCGTTTGTTATTCAGGGAGTGGATTCCCCAGGTTGAATGTCAGTCTCCATCTTATAACTGGTAAAATTTTGTTACGTTTCAAAAGTTCCCGTCTTCAACTACCCCCGGTCGTTCCCCGAAAAAGAGGATTTTCCGAACTCGTGGTCCGGGCATGCGCCCACGCCCTTCCTGCCGGGGTCGAAGTACCATCAGCCCCGATACCCAAACTATGTTCCCACCGGTACTGCTCCTCGGATGGGCGGGAGCGCAGAGCGTACTGCGTAGCCAACGACTCGGCCCCAGTCATGCCTTGCGAAGCATTCCGCTGCTGTTGCTGAGCTGTTGGCAGGCCCCAAGAGCTGTTAACCGGAGGGAGGCTGGATGAGCTGCTAGATAAGTCGAGATTAGAGAAGGACGAGCTCGGTGGTACGGCACGGTCTGAGGAAGAAGCCACAGCGTAATGGGTTCCTCCTTGCTGGCTTGTGTCTGTGCGGAAGGAGATGGCCGCAGCATCCCAAGGATTTTGGCGGGGAGCAGCACTGGGAATTGCTGCCAGGTCATTGGACGCCAAGAGTTGATGCTGGTTAGGCTGGTAGGATATCCAAGTCGACCGACTACCGTAGATGTTTGCATATGTTTGGAGAGATTGACTGCTGCGGCCGTTGCTTGGTACTGCAGTGCCGAACTGAGGGGAAGATGACGATAGGTCGCCTGGAGACCCCCGACTGCCGTTTCGCACATGTGTCGCATGCGAAAGAGAATGAGCTGAGCTGGCCGGTCGCGAAAAGCCAGGCATAACCGATCCAACAGGTTCCGGGTTTATAATAAAGTTCCAAGGGAGTGTTGGAAACGGCTTGGCCCCAGAAGTGCCTGGCGGTGGGCTTTTTGGTGGCTCTTCTGCCGTGGTCACGGAAGCATACGTGTATGGGTTTGTCTGTGCAGACACATGGCTCGGTGTCTGCGGCTGAGACTTGCGAGCGGTCTCAGGAGGAGCCAAAAAATCGTTGAGGATTTGAAAGAGCTGGTTCTCGATAGGGTATTCCGATACGACAGGGGCTGGCTTAGGCGTCTTAGCCGAGGCCACAGCCTGCGACAGTTGAGCGTACTGGGCTGCAACAGCGGCAGCAGGGTTCCCAACAGGAGTTGAGGAAGTTCTTAGATTAGGTCCGTAAAACTCCGCGTCCTCCGAAAGCTCATTAGACTTGGAAGACCTGGCGGGACTTGGAGGCACTGCTAGCCGCGCGGGAGTTAGCCGGGCTGTATTGGGAGCGACTGGCTGTGTTGCCGCAGGTGTCGCAACATTGGAGGGGATCGGATGCTGAACCGGGGGCGCGGATGCTGTCAGGGAAGTTGGTACCAGAGAGACAGGCACAGCAGCTGGCACTGTAGTAGCAGGAATCGGAACTGGTCCGGCAGCTGCAGTGGCAGGTAGTGCATTCTGTGCTTGTGCTGTAGCTGCAGGAACAGGCTTCCCCTCAGCCAGGTACACGACGGTAGTGTGCTGGCGCGAGTCCTTTATCATTGTCGACGTATTGAAAGGGAACCTTGACCCCGTGTCGGACAGGGCCAGAGTGCAGCACACGACATCGAGAATGCGGGTAAAAATAACGTCGTCGTCTGTTGCATTATCGCTGGGAACATCTTCGCGGCGAGGTTTCGGCTGGCGTGTGAAGGCGTCGTAATACAGCTGGCAGCCATCGCGAAGGTGTGGCCCATTCAGGCACTTGATGCTCATGGTCATCTCGTCTTCTGGAAATCTCCACGACACTGGCTTTCCGAGCTCCAGGTTGCTTGCAAGAAGCTCGAAGAGAAGCGTGAGTGTGTTGCTCAGTGTGGTGCACATGGTACCAAAGTGCGGAGCCAGGTAAGCCTGGAACTCGACAAGTTCAGCACCGTACGAGCAAAGCCAAGCCATATACACCCGGAGGAGCAACAAAACCCGCTTGAATGCAGCCGTGAACAAGGTTTCCGGCCTCTGGGTATCTGTGGTACCATCCTTCGTGGGAGGGGTCTCCCGATTACGCTCGAGTAGGTCGGTGATCTCAAGACCCAGCACGTGCGCGATTGCCTGGATCATTCGAACATTCAAGAGGAGAATGAACCCATAAGTTCGGGAGCCTTCTTCGGACCAGTTTGCTAATATGTGGTTAGGAATGACATCTCGCAAGCATGCGGACAGAACAGTCTTACCGAGATTGCTATTGTGCGCAGTAACACAGGAGCATATGTTGATTAGGACCATCTTGAGCAGAGTGTCATCGGAGTCAAGACCAGTCCCTGCCTTGAGGGCCATGGACATGCGATTGTCCACCTCCTGTTCGAGTGCCTTGCGCCTGGTAAACTCCTTGCCCTCATAGTATGAGGCGTGGAGTTTAAGAAACCAGTGAACCAAGGCATTCTTGGCATCCGTAGCTTCCAGCCCTCGGATGGTGTTGAAGACCACCTCAAGGTTCTTCTTAGCGTTGGGATGTGGTTTCTCGCAGGCCAGGGAGCGATATAGGTGATAGAGGACTTGCAAGTAATCCTTCAACTCGGTGAATATCGCCGCGCATTGGTGATGCGCGAATCCAGATTCGGGTATCAGGTCGATGGCGAGGCCATAGTAGGCTAGAGCGTTGTCAAATTTAGGGAACTTCGGGTGCAGCTGCGCACGGTATCTTGCCAAATCTCCCAAGTATGTGAGCGTATTGTGGCAGGACGACCTGACGATATCCTCTATCTGAGCTGCCGCGGGGTCGATCTTGGACGCTTCCGGGGCCATCTCCTCAACGCCAGCCTTGCGCACAATGCGTCGAAGATCCTTGACCTCATACCGGGCATCAATCCGCTGCAAATAGCCCTTGTAAAAGAACTGCGCTGTTTTAAGGGAGGATGCGAATGCGCGTTCCAACTTCCGTTTGAGCACCTGCTCGTGGGAAGTTAACTTACCGAGTGCTCGCCTATAGGCGCCAATCACCATCCGGTGAGCAGCCCACAAGGTGTCCTCGGCGCCTTTCGAATTGGCCGCTCGAATGTCGAGCCAGATGACTTCAATGCAGCGAAGACGGTAACTATCCTCGGTGTTAACAGGTGGAAAGTTTCCGAAGAGCAGCAGCACGCCAACTCACTTAGCCAGCAGCTCTTCCAGCCTTTCGAAGCGTTGTAGAAGGTTTCCATCGTGTCCCTCAGCTTGGATATGGTCAATCTCTTTCTTGAGGGAAGCAC
The DNA here is from genome assembly GCF_000221225.1 of Thermochaetoides thermophila DSM 1495. NCBI lineage: Eukaryota > Fungi > Ascomycota > Sordariomycetes > Sordariales > Chaetomiaceae > Thermochaetoides > Thermochaetoides thermophila. The sequence goes on from NW_006383032.1 coordinate 762,387, forward strand.
GGAGCTTTTGAGCACGCCTGCGCAAGTCAACTGGTCAGCAGGTGCTCAGGATCCTAGAAATTCAGCGGCCCAGGTCTCAACTAAATGGATCACCACGCACTTCCAAATGTCGTCGATGGATGGCATCCTGGCCTCTGCTGCTGGTGTTTTTGGGGCTACTGGCACTGTCGCAGCAGTACCAGCAGGCACCCTCGTGCTCTCAGCGGTTCTCGAGGTCGAAGCCATGAGTACGGTGAACGGTGTTGTATCTAAACAGATCCCACTTGAACGAAGGGAAGGAAATGCGCCAGAAAAGGGCGAATGAGGCAGCAATGTGCGAACAATGCGCTTTAGATAGGTTTCAAGAACAAAATGTGCGAAAAAGCATGTGATAGATTCGGATGGCGTTGCCAGCACTCAAGACCGCAGCTCACGGGAAATTGTCCATGCACCAAAGGTATGCCCGTGGTCCATAGTTTGGCTGGCGAGTGAAGACGAGACTGCGAGGAGGAGGCGCGCTCCGGCTTGAGGCTAGCAGTCGCAGATTGACGTCCGACGGAGAGCACATTGGAGGACGGAGTCGCAGAGACGCAGTCGAGCGCGGGGAATGACGACGAGCAGCGAGCAGCAGGGGCAGCAGGCGGCGTCTCCGAGGTCCGAAGGTTCGAGGTTTCGAAATGCGAAGTTCGAAATTCGAAGCTCGAACGATGATGACGAGGACCAGGAGTCGGACAGACGACGCAGTCACAAGCCCTAAGACCTGCGACCTGTTGAGATGAGGGGCGAAAGCGTCCGGGGATGGGGATGCGTTGCTGCCGACACGACGAGTGCGCAATCCCACGATGCGCAGCGAAACGGAACCTATCAAGCACCCGGAGCGCGCGGGAGTTTCTCAAAAAATGATGCAGTACACGGGCGGTTCGCAGTCCCCCTCCACCAAGGCACGGCATTGGGCCAGCGACTGCTGTGTCCGCGGGCTGCTGTGCTTTTTCGCACGGACCACAAACGCTGCGCTGTTGTGGGCCTCATATGCAACGGTCAAAAACGGAAATACTTAATCAGGGTGCCAAACGGTACTTAGCTATGTCCCCGTTTCTTGTTTGTCTTGAAAATGGAACTACATGATAACGCTACGTAAACCATACAAAGATGGTGACACAACGCTGTAAGCCACCCAGCCTCATGACCCGTCAAGGTATACAGGCCGAGTAGGCGCACTCTGAAACACTCAGCTCTGTGATCATGATCATAGTGCCCGCTTTCATTCACTATTGAAAACCTGCATCTTAGCTCTTGGAATCTTCAGCATGATGATATCGACTCCCATAGCTTGGCTTTCCAGCCAGGCGTTAATCTATAAGCCAGCAGGTCACGATCTCTGCGACAGGCAAACATAAAAGAATGGCTCAGCACCCTTTTGTCTTTCTTGGTTCTGGGATTTGAAACCCAGAGAGATGCTTGTCTCTTGATGCACTTCTTGAGATCCTCTCTACCGCTGACGCATACTTACATAAATGGGCTTGACAAAGCAGTTTATTCATGTTGTCGGTGGTCTAGCCGTGGAGCTGGCTAACACATTAGCAACACCATCCCCAAGCCGACCACCTCCATCCCAAGGCCAATCTCAGCCCTCTCAGTTTCAAGCTTATCCCAGCAGTCCTCAACCAACAGTGCCCAATCCTGAATTTCCTGGAACTGAAACTTCAGTGTACCAGTCCCCGAATTATCAACCTGGACCAGCCGGCTCTGGATATCAACAGCACGGTCAGAGTCAAACCGTTCCCCTAACATACCAAGGCGATACTCAGTCCTCTCAACCATATGTTAATAACTCCTTCAGCGGAACTCCCAACTCTGGGTCCCTGGCGCCAACATATCAATTCCCAGCATACCAGTCCCATCCTCAAGGCGCCGGCTACTACCAGCAGAGCCAAGTTCACGCCGTTCACCTTTCGTCGCCGCCAACCTCTCCGCCCCAAGGGCAGTCTTCTCCATCGATTCAGCAGTACCTGAACACGAGCTCCGCCGTTCTTGGCGATGGGATTACGGCTGTAACACATCAGCCCTCATCCACAACTGCTGGCTATCGACACTCACAAAATAACTTGTCTGTCCCATCTCCATCATCACCGACACCTCCCCAAGTGTACACCTCAGCCGCTGCCAACTCTAGGGTTCCGATTAGTCAAACGCAGACTCAGGGCTACCAGCCTCCTGTAACACATCAGTCCTCATCTGCATCTCCTGGCTATCAGCAACCACAAAACAACCTGTCTGTTACTTCTCCAGCATCTCCTACACCATCCCCAAAGCATTCTGCCACTACCAATTCCAAAGTTCCAACCAGTCAACCCCAAACCCAGGCCTATAAACCTTACCGACCTAACTTCGCGGGTAATCAAGCAGCTCCTTCATCGTCACAACCTCAAAAACATTCTCCCACTGCTGCCAACTCCTCAGTTTCAAACAATGTCTCGCACCCTCCGGCATATCAGCCTTATCAACCTGGCGTGTCTGCTAATCAGCATTCGACACAGAATTTGTTTGCTCCCTTACAAGCACCGCCATCGCAGCAGCAGTGTCATTTCTCACAGTCATGCTCCAGCAATACCACCCCAACAACTTCCAACACTGGCACTCAAACTCATTCCTCTCAGCCTCAGCCTATAAGTTCTGGCCATCAACAGACGTGGCCCCAACCGATTGCCGCGCCACACCTGCCGCAGATGAATTCTCAGTCCGCTTCAACACATCCTGCTGCCTCTACACAGACACAGCAAAGCCAGATTCAATCCATGCCCTCGAGTCCATGGTACACAGCTTTCCGACCGAAGGATGACTATCATCCCTATATCAAAGACCGTGTAATTCGCGATGATGGGGACGGGAAGTTACAAGATTGTGTCGGTAAAAATCCAGTAGCACCAGCCCGCTTCGCTTATCACCCTGCGGCTCCCGAGTTCCTCATCTGCCCTCAGTGCTTAGCGACTCTTGCCGACACGGACCCGCTTCTAGTCCTGTCACTTCAATTTACACAGGAGATGAAGTTGAAGCCTTGTAACTTCTCGATATCTTCGCCCCGTCTCACTTTGTCTCTTCTTCCCAAAGCACGTCAGACACAAGACTCTCAGCCGGTCATCGATTTTCTTGTTCGCCGCTCCACCATCCCAGAGTGTGAAGGGAAGACCGAGACAGCGAAGTTTTGGTATATCATAAATCATCCAGGAATGCCATCTGATTTCGGGGTCTGCTCAGCCTGCTATGAAGACATTATTCTTGCTCTACCAGCTGTGGCTGAACACTTTCACCCTCGATTCCTGCCACATAGGTTCTTCTGCGACCTCTCGGATCCGTTTAATCAGCGTGCCACTCTCATTTTCAGCAAGAAGCCTCAACCGGAAGGGCTTAGCCAGTTCTGTCAAGCAATTCAGAGCTGGAGAACTGCGTTGTCCCATCCCTGTCCCGCCCTCGATCCACGTACCAAGTACACTGGAAATTGGTATATCGCACCACAGGTACCTGGGTTGACGATCTGCGAGAACTGCTACTACAAATATGTTTCTCTCACTGTTTTCCACGATAAGTTCGTCCGCGATGACGCCCAAGACAACAATCAGCACCAGATGTGCTATTTTGCAGATCAATATTGGTGCATGACCGTCCCGTTCCAGTTTGCACGAGGGCGCAGATCTTGGGAACTATTTGAGCGCAGTGCTCGCATCATCATCACCAGTCCACCCTGCTCGGCCGAGAAGTTTACAGGGAACACAATGCACACTGTTGTTGAGAACCCGACCAATGATCCATTTCAAATTTGCCCAGCATGCTTTGCAGGCTTCATTCAACCACGTGGCTTTTCTTCTCACTTCAAGCAAATCAATGTGCGTCCGTACGAAAAGGGTTGCAGTTTGCATCCTCGTGCGACCCATTATCGCTGGTATTTTCTGTTTCTCTCCATGGCCTATCACTATGGTTGCTGGGCTTTCTTTAAAAACTCCCTTGCTGAGAGCAAACCGGTAGGACCGGCAGCGCCAGACCAGAACTCTATACATGCGCTTCTTAACCTTGGTAATCTTCTTAGCATGATGTCTAACAACTTGGGAGTCGGGATGGATAGCGACCTGCAGCGGCAGATCAGGGAGATGGAAATGAGGTCCCTTCGAAGGACTCAGGAAACGAATGCTGCGGCATCGACCATTAGTCATGCGTTTGTTATGCAAGGCTATCGCAGCGCACTCGACTTGATTTGATCGATCGTAGAGAGAAGAACTGCTATTGTTACAACCATATCTGTTAATGCGGCAATCGCTATCCGGGAGTCTATCGGGAGTCTATGGGATCAGACACCGCGTCCATTGTCGAGTTGATCATCGTACATTTATGTGGCCGTCGGCGAAATGCAGATGGCCAGTTATCTGGGAGATTTTCAAATTCAATGAGAACTTAGGTAACTTGAAAGTTCAAACAAACAGAATGCCATACAGTCTGTTTCTTCGTAGTCCAGTTGTAGTTTCAGTGGGAACCTTAGTCCAATGAAGTTCAGAATAGACGATAGCGACACAGTCTGACGAGACCATGGATGGGCATTTTGAAATTCAAAATTGTTATGCTCCGAGTTTTGTATTTTCCCATAGGGGAGGTGTGCTGCCCAAGAGCCCCTTTAGATTGACAACTCCGTTTCCTACGTCAGTGCGGAGCAAAACACGGAAACTGGAGCAAAACGGCCGTCAAACAGCTCCGACGGTGATCTGTTGTAGGCCAATCAGAACATCTGAAGCTGCCAAGACTTCTGCCAAGTACCGGAGAAGGTGTTTCTGGGGTATCCTGCTTGGCGTTTACCGGCGGCGACCAGCGGCCCGGTTCGACTTGGAGCTTGGGCTTGTCTCTGCTTTCATCGCGAGAACCTTGAAGACCGATCGTCAAACCATGTGCTTACAGCCTACATGGGATGGTTAACCCCAAAACGCAACTTCAACAACTTACAATTCAACCTTTCAAGTGTGGTTTCTTGTTTCCCTATTCTGAGCTTCCTACCCGATTACGCTTCACCTCAACTCACCTAAACCGAACCGAACGTCAAACTTCGGAACGCTGCGCCTTACACTGTCTAGACTACCTAGGTAGACACGACCTTGTCTGAGCCTGCCTAGCATTCAAGCACAAGAGCGCTTGTGCTAGAGGTACAAAGTACAACGCTCAACATCCGACTGGGATCTCGGAACCTCCAGGCAATTAGATCATTTCACTTCAGCTCCCAGCAACCAGCATAAAAGATGAAGCGTACAAGGGAGCCTGAGGAAGAGCTATTACCAACCCAGCAAGAAGTTGTGAATAGATCTATAAATGGACCAAATGACCGAAAGACAGTGGCCAGCAACAACGGTGATACACCGCGTGCTGCCAAGATCACGGAGCTCGACCTGTCTGAGTACAACAGCAGGGGCATGAGCATGGTTTGCGCGCTGCCACCCCACAGAGAGCACCTAGTCTTCGCTTCATACGATGAGTACGAAACACATTATCGGGAACAGCACACGAACCGCTGCCTTGAGTGCCAAAAGAACTTCCCCACCGCGCATCTACTCAATGTGCACATCGAGGAGATGCACGACTCGTTTGCCATGGTAAAAAGAGAACGGGGTGAGAAGACAGTAAGTCACCGAAGCCACATAGCTCTCACTGTCTGCTAGTCACAGCTCTAACTGCCTACTCCAGTATTCATGCTTCGTCGAGGGCTGTGAAAAGAAGTGCAGTACACCACAGAAACGCAGACTGCATTTGATCGACAAGCACATGTACCCAAAGAACTACTTCTTCGCGGTGACGCGGGATGGCATCGACGGGCGGTGGTCGCTGTTGCTAGACAAAGAACGGCGTCCGAAACATGGAGGGACTGGCAAGCCTCGACCTAAGATAGAGCCGTCGCGCATCAAAGGTCACGAACCACAGAAGTCAAGGACCGTAGTAACTCCCACGACTTCAACGAACCAGCAAGGTACGAGGCCCGACAACGATGCCGGCGGTTCTCAGCAGAATCAGGACCAGAAGCAGGACTTGCCCATGGAAGAGAAGCCAGACCAGGAGATGGAAGATCTCTCCACCGCCATGTCAGCACTCCAGTTTGTGCCCATGAGCGTCCGGTTTGGACGTGGTAAGAGGCCAGGGTTCGCCAAACAGTGACCCATTTTGCCCTTAAGAAACCAAGAAAACTTTCAGCGAAAAACAGCATGAGCATTGGACATAGTACAGGAAGGCATAGAAAGACTTGGTAGCAGTACATACTGGATGATATGCCCGTGCTCTGACGCAGTAGTCTTGAGCAACGACTAATCATAATTCACGAGTTATTTTCGTTGTATATACCTTCCCATGTCATTCCCTAGCTCAGTAAGCATTTCTACGTAGAAACATGCCTGCTGGATGGACCTTACACTCCAAAGACGCCATTAAATGAGATCATTCTCCAAGTGCCAATGAAACCAAACTAGAAAGAAGCGAAGTCAATCAGTCGATGCACACCCTCTGCATCCGCAGTTGACACATTGTATGTCCTGGTCCTCCTTGAGCTGGGCCCTCGGGACGCGGCAAATGCAGGTTGAGTTGAAGTTTGTCTCCTTGGTCTGGATACAACGCAGACAGCAGAGCTTCTCGTAGCCCTGCTTTTTCCACTTGGCGATCAGCATAGCGTCGGCATAGCCGTTCTTGAGCAGCCAGTCGTACAGCTGCTTGCTGATAGCTTGCTTCTGGTAATATAACTCGTACACATAGCGGCTGCGCTGGTGGGCTATCTGGAAGATGGGCCATTGCGCCTGGTGCTTAGGGATGTTGTCTGTCGGTGTGTTTTGCGCATCCTTCATTTTGTTGGCGAAGATGAGTAGGTCCTCTTCAATGTCGCTAAAGCCGTCCGGCGGCGGCTTGCGCTTGGAAGCGGGGCGGATCGCTGGCATGGAAGTGATGTTTTTTGTTGCTTGGCGCGATGTGCTGGCTCTTTGTTGGAGGTATTTGATACCTCTGCTGATGGAGTCAGAAGTATATCCTGCAAGTAACGGCAACGTTTATCTTTGTGGTTGAGAGTTTGCAGATTGGCGGAAGTGGTGATAAGTTCCAGGGAATGTGGACGCCCAGCTTTGTGGTCGCGGCTGGATGTTGTTCTCGAACTCTTGGCAAGATGGCTGACTAAGCACACTTTCCTCCGCAGTAGGTGGGGCCTGGACTCTGTCCACACAACGCGGGTGGCCCGAGCTTTGGCATCATCGGGACGTTCGAGCTGGGAATCAGCATCACGACCCTGAGCTCCAGCCGATCGAGCAACAACTGATCTTTCCGGCCGCGATGGCAGTCCAACCCACCAAGTTTGCCGTGACTGTGCGGCAATGTGAGTATCCACTACCATTGGATCTCAGTGACCAACCATCCACTGACAAACCCCGCAGCGCGCAACTGGGCCGATGCGAAGCAACGAGTGATTGCGGCATATCGTGCCTGGATCCGGGCGGTACGAGGAGACTTTGAGCTCGACAGGAGGCCATAGGACGACCTACAGAACTGGCGCTAACCCTGCGTCTTCCCCCAGGCTCCGGAGATCCAAACTATGTACTCGATCCCGTTCCCTGTCTCGCACATCCGGACCCGTATCAGGCAAGAGTTCGAGCGGCACCGCTATGTCAACAAGCTAAACGTCGTGGATGTCCTTCTCCAGCAGAGCAACGCCGACTTCCAAGTAAGCACTCCATGCAAGGGAAAGACTCAAAAATTTTTTGGGGAGTGGTGGGGGCATCATGGAGGCGATCCAGGACCGCGGGGTAGAGGGGCAGGCTTGAGCATGAAGACTAATGCTTGCTTCTTGTAGGAAACTATGAACTTCTGGCGTCAGCAAAGCCACGTTATGGCATTCTTCAAGGAGGAGCACTTCAGAGGCGAAAAGAGGCTGCCGTCCAACTTCATCACTGGCTTTCTGGAGGTACGTCAACTCTATGGGGAGTCTCCGGAGAGTTGTTGTGCTTACACGACACTAGGGACGCAACTAACTTGCTGCACGATATCCCTTTATCAATATGTATATAAAAATGCAGCAAAGAAAATGTTCCTCAAGACCACCACTATATGATTTCTGTCTGTGCAATGCAGGCCGTTGATTACATACCCCGTCCCGCAGATTTCTACTCTATACATAACCTAAACCAAACCACGCCGAAAACGCCATTCCATTCCCAAACCCCAGAATTTGAGATTTTAAGAAGACGAAGACCCCTTGGTAGCCATGAACTTTTCCCGAGCCTCGATAAACTTGTCTGTCACGACATCGCAGAGGTCTTGCAGATCGCGCAACCCCTTTTCCAAAGCCTGAATGGCTGTAGTGCCAGAGCCCTCTGGATGGGATTAGACATGGCTTTTTTTGCTTGTAGGAGAGCGAACTCACCGAAAGTCTGGATTCTGACGTTCATTTTGTTCTCAGACGGATGAGGAATGGCATATGCGCAGAACTCGACATCAGGACTGACCTGCCAGTCAGTATGCATAGAACCACTTAGTTAGATCGAACTGGCGGTCACGCACTTCCTGTTGATGATGTAGCTCAGAGCGTTGCCGAGTGTGTGGCCCTCATTCAAAAACTCGAATGAGGCCGCGGTAGGCGTTGAGCCGGGCAGCTGTGACAAGCCATGTCAGAATTCATCTAACAACGAGGCCATGAGAAATGCTAACATACCAGTCTCACTCTTTGAACCTCCTCCTCTTCTTCCTCCTCCTCGAAATCATCAATATCTTCATCTTCGTTCTGATCCACCGACATATCATCCCTGCTCTCGGGCTGAGCAGAGGTCGGCTCATCCTCCATCACAACATCCGACCCAGGCTCGACCGGCTCCTCTTTCTTTGACTTTGACTTGGGGCCCATATTGAAAATGAGATCTGATGCAAGCCGTATGCGATGCCGTTTCTTTTGATCCGTGATGTCGAGTATTAGAGTTCGATCATCGGTGATTGTGAGGGCGGTTCAAGATTGCTTTATCGCGATTGGAAAATTTTATTGGGCAGAACGCGAGGCTCTGAACGGGCCGCATGAGAGCCCCGCCACGAGGACTGAGCCCCTCCATCCAACATGGAGTCCAGCCAAACTATTTTTTTTTTCAGCCTTACGACCTTCAAACATTGAAGCTATGGAAGATATCTCCTACACAGGGAGTTTCACACGACACAGAAGTTACTGGGATTCATTGCCCGAGATATATAACAAGCAACCACCTTTGATCAACTCGCTTGCATTTGGGTAAAGTTTCTGCAGGATCTCAGGAACTTTCTGATTAAATCGACCAATATCTGCATCGAGCGCACTTGCCAACAATCGGTTAGCTGGTCACAGACAGCCAACGAGAGCTCAACCCAACACGGTGGAACCGGTCCTACCACATAGCTGTGCCCTCTTATTAATGGCCACCAGGGCTTCAAGTTTACGGGGTGCAGGCAATATCTGCGTGTTTACTGCGTTATTACAGAGCTCTGTTTTCGGGTCAAGCACAAAGGTCCTTTGTTTCTTCCATCTCTTGCCCAGAAACCTACCGTGGCATCATCCCACACATCCCGAAAACCCAGTTGCCTAGCCAGTTGCAATGATCCTTTTCAACAAACAACACCAATGGGGCATCTGCTCTCGACTACTTTATGCCCCCCCTCTATAGCCTGCCGGATATTCGCGGTCTGTGCTATATCCCATGCGACCCGGGAGTGGCGGCAAGATGACAATAACCAACAGGCAGCCCTCATCTACATGCAACTCACCCGAGCTTCTGGCGGGGATCTGACTGAATGATATCACATGCCGATGATTCAAGGCAATAAGCATTACCTACATGCACCTTAACTCCTTTCGGTGTCTTCCAATTGGCGTTCTTGATCAACTTGCCCCCGCAAGTGGTATGGGGCACTCCGCTCTGGAGGTCTCACTGGTGACCGGTTCATTGCACAGAATTTTTGGCTGATTGGCTGGCTGATGAGCCGGCGATCGAGAACCCGCACACGATGTCGGAGCAACGCCAGCCTACCAGTTTGCAGTCAAAATCCGTCGGATTCGGACAATAAATTGGGCGACTTGACTGGTTACCAATCGCTAAGGGCTGGGCTCGTCTATGTCCAAGCGTGGAGTTACAGTAGGTGTCATCGAAACTGCGAAGTCATAATTCCGGCATGTCGATGGTACCTGGAAAGCTTTTTGAGGAGTGTTCGATCCTACGTTCTGGAAGATCAGAAAGTGTAGCATTGGCTTCAGCACTTTGGAGTCGTACCAAGCACCCCGTACTCCTCACTCTTGAGACAACAAGCAATGTTCAGAACCTAGAGCATCCTGCCCGTAAATGCGATCAGGAGACATCTTGGCTTGATCAATGGGACTCTGGCGAAACGAAAACCTGCCTGCCCATTGATAGTGTCTTACGGTTCCGTCATGTCGAGTATGCTCCCGAGCTCGGACAGCAGGACTTGGGAAAAATACATGGCATTGGACATATTGCATTATATCAAACCGCGTCTCGATTGACAACGACTTCAAACCACAATGACAAAACACTCACCTTCCTGTTGAAAAGACCAACTCGAAGATACAAGCACCATTGTCGCACTTATGATGAGGGTCCGTGCTCAATTGACTGCTGCGGTTAATGGTACGGCGTAACCCCCCCCCCTTTTTTTTTTTAAACATGCCCGCGTGGGCTGACAAGTACACCCCGCAAAATGTGGCTTTAGTCTGTTATGACAACAACCCAACCTTTTTCTCTCCTGCATCTTGCCATCATCGCCTTGAAAGGCTGGAAAAAAAAAAAAAAAAAAAACTTAAAAAGGGGTTTCAAACAGTCTTGTCGCGACTTGCTGCCGGAAGAACAGAGTTCTCTGCAAGAGGTCTTAGGCGAGCATGAGTCTAAGAAACAGTGGGGCTGACACTGGAACGTTGAGAACCAGCCAATGATAGCTGTGACCCCTTTCAATCCCAAACATTGGGTTCTTTTGAGGGGCCAGCCATCGTCCCTTGTGCTGCGTGGAGTAAATCGCTCTTTGTAGATGAGCTGTTTTCTGCGTCTCCGGTAAGATGGATGCTTGGGGATGCATCAGAGATTAAGCATAACAAAAGAGACGAGGTGCATCGCCGTTGGACCTGCGTGTGAATCTTGACAAGCCGGAAGCAGATCGATCGACCTCATGCTGCAAGAGTGGGGATGTGTGGAGTGGAATTTGAGTTGAAAAGCGTTCAGGGGCGCTTCTACAAGCCACCAAACAACTGCGGCCAAGACGGAGGCCACCCTCCACCGACCCTCCACCCAGTGCTCCACGATGCCAGGGCCTCAAACACTGGAGCGTCCGTCAAGGCCGACGTTGTCATCAGCGGAGGATGGGGAAAATGTTGGAATGGATGCCGTGCAGTGCAAGCAGTCGTGCGGGCTGGTCTCTGTGCCCTTGCTGGTGCTTGCAACCGGCAGAAACAAGCTGCGCGGATTTGCCAGCAATCTCAGACGTGAGCTGCTCCTTTTCATCAACACGACCGTGGCCTTCCCTGCCGGGCGGGCAACGCAAGCCGGTGAGCTCGGCGCGGTGTTCACCTACAAAGCCAAGGGTTCCCACCGCCGTTGACGTCTCACAAGGAGCCCCTCATGGCTCTGCGACGCCATATCCTCCATATACTCGTGGACGGCCCCTCCGCAGTGGAAGACGGCCGAGTCGCTCGTGCGAGCCCCTATTCACAGCCCCTCCATGCCCTCTCGCCATCGCCAGCTCCCATTGGTATGTATATAGTGGCTGCTCCGTAGCCGTGGCCGGCCATTTTTCTTCGCCTCGTTTGTGCTGTGACATCTCAGCTTCTCGTTGCACACTGCCCGCTGCTGCTACCACGATCCGAGTCTTGGCATCCAATCCTCTTCCAGTCCGCGGCACGGACAGCTGGACGCTAACGACCTGAAACACTAGGGCTCGTTCGGCCCCTCAGATGCTCGACGCCCACCGCAACGTCACCATCACGCTTGGCTGTTTCTCACGCAAGCCGGGGAAAAACGCAGAATATAAGAGGTCGGAGATAGCGTTATCCGTCACATCATCTTGTTTTTCACGTTTCCTGGTCCTGTGAAAGCCAAAAGCTAGTGCTGTGATACTCGATAAGGTACCGCGGCGCACCGATCGGCATCCCATCCATTCTCATCACCGGCGACGATTCCGTGCCCGTGCCGAGACGACGACGGTCCAGTTCAGCGACAAGCGCCCGTCAGAAAACGTTGGTTCAGTCCCGTCCCAGGTGACTGCGACTTTGCCTTTTGGGGCCCTGCGCTGCCAAAAAAAGGAAGGTGTGGGCAGCTCTACTGTTCCCCAGTGTACCCACGCAGCACGAGCACTGGGCTCCCATTGTGCCTACTGCACCCACTGGCACACGAACAGGGCCCGGCCCATTCCCCGACGACCCAGCGACCCCATCCTTCTCAGACAGATCGCTACGCAACACGGCCACCCGAGCACCACCTGCAGCACCTGCTGCACCCGGCTCCTGGCGATTGGCGTCGATTGGGATAGCGCCCTGTTGGCCAGCAGCGCCTGGACGAACTATTAACTGTTTTCCCGAGTCTGCCAGATAATCACACAAAAATCAATCACACACAGCGCAGATCCTCAGATCCATCGCCTTAGCCTCGATCGATATTTGCCTCTTCCTTTTTTTAATTTTATTATTTTCTTTGGCTTCCGAGCCGAGGCTGTCCGTTTCCTTTTTCTCTCTCTTGAAAGCCACAGCCCAGCAGCGCCTCATCCTCAACGCATTGGACGGAAAGCAGCCGGGGTTCTGCGTTTTGTGGTCAAACGCCCCCTTTGTTCCACAGCCCGCTTCATCCCTCCCATCAATCAGAAGGCTCCAAAATCCAATACTTTTTGAACTGTACTTCCAATACTTTCTTCAATCCGACCACCCACCAGGTGTTTTTTTTTTTTTGCCGGTTTTTACTGGGCACTGCGGCGTTGTGACCGATCCGTTGTCACCGGTTTCCCACACGCCTCTCGGATTTAGCTTTGACTTCGATTTCCATCTCGACCCTTACGCATCCGCCTACCTACTAGCCCGTCGTGGGCTACACACTCCCCTTCTATCATGAGCACCGCAGTCGCAATGGCCCCCTCGCCGGCTCCCCACGACAGAGATCGATCGACCTTCGGCTCTGAACACCATCCTCCTGCTGCATCCTCCTCCACAGCGTCCCCGTCGGCCCAGAGAACAACAGCTGTGCCCCCGCCTGCGCCAGCTGCAGCAGCAACAGGCAGCCCGAATGCGCCAACAGCTTCTGCTCCGCCAGCTGCCCGCTCCGCCAGCGACAGCCCCAGGTCGTCGGCGCAGACAGCGACATCCGCACGCAAACCCTCACCGCCAAGCGCGTAAGCATCCCTACTCACCTCACTACTGCCTTGCCCACTCTTTACACCAACCAGCCGGTCGGCTTGCCAACCGGTCAGTCAGGCTGCACATTTTGCAGTTGTTTGGCTTTCGTTTCTGGTTTTTGGTCTTTACTTTTCCGTGCTTGTGTCCTGTTCAAGCCTGCTGACACCAGTCTGCCCTGACGCCGTACAGCTCTCGAAACGCTTCTGCCCCAAAGATCCTTGTCAAGAAGGAGCCTGAGTCGCCCGACATGCCCGCGGGGCGCCATCGGCCCAGGAAACTGGACCTCTCCAAGAACACCACCAATATCGTGTCGCCTGCCACTGCGAGACCCCTGACTGCACGCGACGGGCCCCTGGGCATCCAAGAGATCGGCCTGGCGTGCCTATCTCCTGGCCTGACCACCCAGGATCCCGTAATGAAGGAGCAATTGCAGCGCAGTCTGGCCGTTCGGGAGCAGCAACGCCAGATTATCGAGACGAGGTTACAGCAGCAGCAACAGCAGCAAAAGGATGGCGACAAGGATAAGAATGGCAGCCATTTCACCGCGAAAACACCAGGCTTGGCTCGCAAGCGTGGCGCGCCGCCAGGCTTGAGTATCGTCGCACCCTCGCACGAGCAATTTGCGAACGAAAGGGTCATCCAATCCGCCCCCCTTGGCCAGACGTTCACGGGGAGATACGACACGCACTCGGCGACCCGCCATATCACTAACCAGCCCTCGCACCTGGGTCACACGTCGCACATCCACCACGTCCCCGCGAACCAGACAAACAACCGTCTGCCCCCGCTCGCCGACGTCTTCGGCCGCGATCTGCCGAGCCATAGAGAGTCAAACAGCCATCTCACAGCCCGGGATTACCGCGAGCCACTCCCCTCGCCGCATCACCCGCCGCCGCCACCGCAAGCTCCGCTCTCGGCCCGGAGGGAGTACAAGACAGCGGAGGAAGCGCAACACGAGCTCGCTGGCGGGAGGCCAGAGCTCTTACCAAAGTTAGTACGCTACGGCGGGCATCACCAGCCCCCGACGCCGCCTTCCCCCCCTCATCATGCTTCTGCGCAACCCCCTCGCGATCAGCCGCCCCAAAGCACTGGTTATTCTGCACACGATCACACTCATAGCTATTCATCTTCTTCATCTGCTCAACCCCCCAGACAATCTTACGCTGACCCGCACGCCAGCCGCGCCCCTCCAAGCAGCACTGCCGCCGCCAATCCCCCGCCCCCGCACCTCTCTGCAAGCTCTACTGCCGCTCCCCATCACGGTGCCACGACCCCGCTGCACCCGGGTATGGGCGCTGCCTCGGCGCCATCGTCATCTGTGGGCAGCAAGCGCCGCCGCGACGAGTATGAGGCTGGTTCGCCCCCGCTGGGCAACGGTAGGCCCGCGGTGCAGCCACGCCGGTATGGGCCGTTTGGCGAAGGCCGCGATAGCCCTGAGACGATGGAGGCAAAGAAGCAAGAGTTTTTGAGGTTGTGCGAGAGGGCGTGGGATTTGTTCCATTCATGAGATGAGAGGTGCCGAGCCGATTGCCCTACCGTATTCAAGACAATGGGATATATCACAGGGCTGGCTGTGTTTTGCTACTTACGTCCGAGATGTACATGGGACGAAAGGAAGATCTCTGGATTGCTAGTGTGAGAAATTTATTTGGGTTAATTTGGGTTGGGACGGTTGGAATTATTTTTGGGATGTGGTCTATGGCCCGTTTATCCGTCTTTTTCCATTTTTTTCCCCCGCAACTACCTTACTTCGGCTGGCTGGCTGGCGTATTGGGGTGGGTAGGATTTTCTTTTTGTGGGCTTTCTCTGGGGTATGTGTTAACAGGGTTGAAGAAATGAGATGGATTTCGGATGAGTGAGCAAGAGGAAGGGGGAATGGAGGGAGGGAGGCTTTGCTTTTTTTTTGGGGGGGGGGCTCTTTCCAACGGTACAAAGCTTCTTCAATGTTGTTGATACTAGCTTGTTTCTTTTTTGGTTTCTTTTTCATCCCATCTCCCTCCCTCAGTTTTCACCTCCTTCCCCTGGTGTTGTTATGTATGCTCCGTTCCCGAGTTCCAGAAAGATCGTGGGATGAAGCAGAGCCTGTCACCTGTTGGATCTCATGCTTTCCTTATTACCTGTCAATATCAAAAGGTTGGTGGGGTGGGCCGGCTGTGTCGGACTGTAATCATCCTGTTACCCTCACCAGCTGCCTATCATTGTCTAACACTCATTGTCATTTCTCCTTACCTGTGTTGAGTTGTCGGTGTCTGATATGTGATATCGAACCAGTGTTTGCCTACCTCAGTTAGAGGGGTTTTCCTCTATATGTGTAACTATGTCAAGAATCTGTCTCAGTCCGGTCTTCTTAGTATTTGGCTCCTTTAATGGAAGGCCTAAGCATAAGATCGTTGGGGCGTCTGTAGTGGGACATCCTGTAGCTAGCTAAGTCGTTTTGTGTTCCCTATAATTTGTCGAAATACATAGCTTGGGAAATGGATTTCTGGTTAGAAAATCCGATTTGATCGAAGATATATATGTGGATATCGTGGACTCCAGAACCTGAACGTGACGGAAGTAGATGACTATCCCTCCGTTTTCATTACAACAGCCACTGTCTTGGGGTATATACAAGGCCCATATATGCGCCTCTATGGACATTCAACAACGACGGTACCAGTCGTCAGATTTGAACTGGCCGCATTTATCTTCAAACGCAGCCTTTCCTTCTCTTCTCCTTTACGACGTAGATCCATCCCGGGAAGGGATGGCTTCCCTTTGGCTTACTGCCAGATTGTCAACACTCAGATCCGCCAAACCCGATAAAACCTTGAGGCCATTCGCGAGCGTGTGTTCTCAATAGTACTCGAAGTGAAGTAAGAACACGCCAAGGCGACATGGCCGCACGCGGCAAATTCTAAAAAGATTCCGGGCCAAAAGACTAGGTTCTGACATCTGTGTGGATGTGGGGGAATGACGCTATCAGCACTCCCTCACATCAAACCCCTTACGAATTGATCCAACCCCATTTCGAACAGCTCATTCTTGACTCCTTTCCCGCCTTTGTGTTCAACCGGAGAAAGTGGGTTCTTGACGACTATATACCACATAACAACGGTCAGCGAACATCTTCTCCAACGCTAAATACCATCAGTCCATCCAAGCACATACCATACTCCACCCACAGGTTGATATATATCTGGTGCAAAACATTCCGCATGCTCAGCGTTGCCGGGTCGGTCAGCATGACCAACCGCAGATTGCTCGCCGTCTCATAATAGTGCAGCTTGTAGTGTGGCGTGCGGTAGCTTACAAAGGCGTCGTCCTCGCCGCCCAGCTTGCGCACCATGTTACGCAGCGAGAATACCGTGCCGAATATCAGCTTCGCATCGTGTGCCGTCGGGTTGGTTAGAGTTGTTGATGAATGTTTACTAGCTGCCGCTGACCCGTCTTGCGATGATAATGGCCCTACTGATGGAGGAGGAAGCCATGATCGAGCGTATATACATTCTGCTGTGTGCCGGGGGAGGGGCGGAAGAGAAAAAGGGCCTTATGTTAGCTGCTTGGAGGGGCGTCGCATGAGGGTATGGAAATGTTGATGCATACTGTGGCGGTCAAAGATGTAAAAGGAGTAGACGACCATTGCAATGGTGAAGTGCGGGGGGAAAGGCCCCCTGAGCGTCGAACGAGGTCGTCGCGTCGGGGACGAGGAGTATCAGGCTCGCAGGGTGCGGCGGCGGCAGCAGTAGCGGGGACAACGGCGTGGGCGTCGGTGTCAGTACCGGTGTTATTGTTGGATGCTTCCGGGTTCTGGTTCGACCAGTCGTGTTAGTAGGGCTAACTCGTGTTCAACGGTAAGGTTTGATCCGTTGGTGGTAGTAGTGCAGTGTATGAGGCAGGTTGTGTGATCCGTCAAGGTTGCCGTCGGGTCTGTTCGAATGAGAGCGAGGTTCGTAATGCAGGTTGCGATCTGGCTGGTGATTGACGGAGATGCGATGCAATGGGCTGGCCTCCACCCGCCCAAACGAGCACATGCGGACCCTTTGGCAGCTCTTGGCATCGACAGGGATCCTTCCTTCAACCCCAACCCTGGTGAGTGGGCCAACAGCCCCTGACGAGAGGCAAACATAAACGAGGGGCTCATATGGGCTTTGTTCGTCCCTGTTTTACGGATTACATGCGCAAGGTGCCTTCTTCCATTCATATATAAGAAAAAGCCACCATTAAAGCACTTCAGACACCATCCACCAGCTAAGGCGATTTGGGCGCCGATCCCTCTTGTCCCGCCCTGAGGCTCTGGGCCCGAAGTGCAGGGGTCCAGCGGCCCAGCGGGGCTCCTCGATGCGAGGGTGGGGGGTTTGGCTCTGGTTCGTGGAGGGGCACGCGAACAACTGATCTTTGTGGTGAGCAGCTCACGGCAGGTCCCTAGGCTGGGGTAGAGACCGGGGGTGGCACACAGCTCCCTGCTGCCCTACGGACGTGAGCTCGTGGCCCGTGAATTTCGGAGACGGCATGCGGCCCATTCAATGCAGTTGCAGTCAATCAGAGTGCATTGCGGACTGCCAGCATGGAGTTTTCGATCAGAAAGACTGGGCCATCTTCCAGCTTCTGTCGCGAATGAAACCACTTGGATCTGGCACACCTCTGGTCTGCTCGCATCCACCATTTTCCCGCTAAACACTGCATGCCAGATTGCCAGACGGGCAGTCCGGCCTACACATTAGCTTGCCACCATATCGGCTACTGGGCAAGAAATATTATTGTTTCTACGGTTTACGTTGCTGGTTACGGGGTTGCTGCCTCGTTCGAGGGTCATTGGGTCAAGACGGCTTTGTTCTAAGTATAGCAACCAGACCTCTGAGACTCCGGGGAAGTCGTCAACGGTCTAGAAACCACGCAACAAACCTACTAAGCATCTGTTTTCTCGATTTTTTACTCTACGCATCTCGTTTGGCGTTGACGACGGCGAGCCCCACTGAACCACGCCATATGAGCGTGCGCGGTCTCTTGATTTTTTTTTTATCTGGTTTAAGAAACTCGACGACAATTCGTCCTAACTCCTAGGAGTTCCAGTCAGTTGTCTGAGGGGCTCTGCGACCTTTGGTCACTCCGCGAGCCCCTGGCCCCCCAGGTCTCCGAGAGAAGAGCTGCAAGCCTGGTTTGGAGACGCACCTTCAGAAAGCCATGGCTGAAGACGCTGTCCTTGTGCAGGACGGCCTATTGAAGTCCACGGCCGACAGGAGAGCGCTGTCACCGGCCCCCCTTACCTCCATCCCTCCTAACTTGACATCACCTGGCATTTCGATCGAGTTTCATGGCGACCCGGGCACCGAGGAGAAGCCTGTTCTGATCCATCCGCGGTAGGTCAATGCCTCTGCCTCTATGAATCCTCGTTAACAATGCTTCTACCAAAGTTCGGCCCCTCCAGGCATGCAGAGCTTCCCAAGTCCCATGAGGCATCATAAGAGGACGCCCTCAGCCCATCGGGAGATCAAGGTGAGCTGGCTTTGTCATACAAACCGGAAGATAGAGCCTCCATGCTTATGTAGGTTTGTAGGAAACACTCAATGCCCGCTCACAATACATGGAGGACGAGAATGAGGGGCGCCAACAGTTCCGCATCAATCAGTACCTCATCAAGGAGGAAATTGGCCATGGCACATTCGGCTCTGTTCATCTTGCTGTTGACCAATTCGGAACTGAATACGTGCGTTTTATTTCCGTTCCTCACCGGCAGAAGCAAATGAGAAACTGACTCGTCCATGCTTAACAGGCCGTTAAGGAATTCTCAAAGACGAGGTTGAGGAAGCGTGCCCAGTCCAACATCCTTCGCCATGGTCCAAGGCGGGCTGGGCGCTTACCTCCGCGAGCTGGCTTCGGCGCCCCTGACTTTCCTAATCGTGAGCTGTTCGACCAGAAAGTCAAGGAGGAGCAAGATGCGCTCTACCTCATTCGTCATGAAGTAGCCATCATGAAGAAGCTGAACCATCCCAATCTTGTGCAGTTGATTGAGGTGCTTGATGACCCCTTAGAGGATTCGCTTTACATGGTCATGGAGATGTGCAAGAAGGGCGTCGTCATGCGTGTCGATCTCGGAAAGACGGCAAGCCCATTCCCGGAGGAGCAGTGCCGCCACTGGTTCCGGGACCTGATCCTAGGTATCGAATATTGTACGTTTCGCCACGATCCAACTTCTGAAAGTTAAATGCTAACTGTGCCGGAAGTGCATTCCCAGGGCGTCGTTCACCGCGACATAAAGCCGGACAATCTCCTGCTCAGCGAGGACGATGTCTTAAAGATTGCCGACTTTGGAGTATCTGAAATGTTCGAGAAGAGCACCGAGATGAGGACAGCCAAGTCAGCAGGGTCACCAGCATTCCTTCCTCCTGAGCTGTGCGGTCCGGCTCATGGCGAAGTGTCCGGCAAAGCTGCCGATATCTGGTCTATGGGTGTTTCCTTGTACTGCTTCCGTTACGGAAGGCTGCCTTTCGAATCGGAGAGCCTAATTGAGATCCGCGAGGCTATCCGCACTCAACCCCTCTCTTTGCCTGCGGATGAGAACCCCGACTTTGTCGACCTGATGAAGAAGATCCTCGAGAAAGATCCCGATAAGAGAATCACCATGGAGGAACTTAGAGTCAGTCTTTGATCTGTCCCCAAATCTAGAGGGCTATTGGCTAAACGTATGCAGGAACATCCGTGGGTGACGAAAAGGGGCACAGACCCTTTACTTAGTACCGAGGAGAACTGCTCCGACCCCGTCGAGCCCAACCCTCTCGAAGTTAACCGCGCTTTTACGCAGCGAATGAGCCATTTGATTTGTGTTGTGAGTAATCCTACGCCCTCATCTGCGGTTTGGTCCGTTTAACACACCCGTAGTTGAAAGCCATCCGTCGATTCAAGAAGCTCCTCGCCCAAGCCAGAGCGCGCAAAGCCTCTCGAGCCAGCTTCTCGGGTACCGCCTGCTCATCATCCCCAGACTCTACCCAGCACACTGTTGAAGACACGGCCGACATCGCCGCCAAGGTCGTCCGTGAACGTCAAGAGCTCATCCGTCGAAGCACCCAGACCGCTGGTATCCCCGTTACCAGGCCCAGCGTTGACCTGCTCCTGCCGCTGATCCAGCCTCCTTTGTCCAATGCTCCCACTGACAAGCCATATACCGCCCCGTTGCTTGGCATTGGTGTTGGGGGACATGACGAGTTCTCGGGGGATGACCCGACTGCATTCAACGTTGTATCGGACTCTCCGGGAGTTGTGGATTTTAATGTATATGATTTGGCGTTCAAGCAGGAGATGGAACGCATTCGGCGGTCGGGGAGTCGCAAGGGACGGGCACCGTGGATTACTAGGCCCGGTGAGGGATTGAGGGGGCGGGCGAGTGAGAGGGTTCAGGAGGAAGCTGCCGAGGACGGCGATGGTGAGAAGCAAACAGAGGGGGGACAAGATGGAGTAGGAGAGAAAACGGGAGAAAATAAGTGAAAAGTATGTTTTCATGATGGATCTTAGGGTGGTTTAGGGGCTGGAATCATGACTCGAAATGGATATGCTTCCTGCGGCTAACTTGAGCATTGGATCTAAGCGTTAACTCTTTTTGATATTGAATCGACCTGCTTTCTGTCTATCGCGTGCCTGCTCGGCGAATAAAATGTTGAAATTGGTGATAGAGATGCCGTGCTGATAATCTTGAAACAAACTACACCTAGGAAGCGAGAGCCGCACGCATGAGAATGCGGAAGGCTTTCGCGTTTGAATCGATCTACATCGTTGCCAGATATCTACTTGAAATTTCAAACCACGAAAGAGCAGGAACGGGAACCCCGCTGCTGGTTTTACGCACCGCTGGATCTAGGTAATTCGACTAACGTGCACTGCCACAATTCTGTGGTAGTGTTGACCAATGACTGAGCCTCAAAGGATTGAAATAACGACTGCCCAGCTTTTAACCGCTAATGCTTCTGTCTGTCCTGATCTCAGCAGAGGCTGTGTATGAACCTTGAAAGGACACGGTTAGAAGCTGGAGTTGGGATGTGGCGAGGAGCTAGACCTTGTTCCTGGACACCAACGGTTGAGGGGAAACCTCCAATCCGTGACAGAAACAATAGTTGATACAGCCAGAAGTTGAAATTATCATTATTACATTCATGTCTCAGAACAGCAACTCTTTGGAGGAATACCTATCGTCTTACCCCCCTGCGAGAGTATGTTGCTTTGACTGAACAAGGGAGACATGTTTATGGGATCCAAGCGTAGCATCAAGGACAGCTTTACTCAGCCTGTCTTACAACCCAGCATAAACGAGGGCCTTTCCCTCCGGACACTCTTGGCAAGGTTTTCCTCCCCTGACCAAACCAAGGGAGGAGAGAGGGTTTCGAGGATCGGATGGATGGTGTGATGCTTGTACATGATGGCAATGATGAGATGCATCTGATATTGGAGCAGAGAAAGTTCTGGTTTGTCTCGCATAACAGTTTTGTCTGCAGCCGCTGATAGTCTATCCTGCTCTCTAGTCTTTATTCGGCTCGGG
This sequence comes from Thermochaetoides thermophila DSM 1495, assembly GCF_000221225.1. NCBI lineage: Eukaryota > Fungi > Ascomycota > Sordariomycetes > Sordariales > Chaetomiaceae > Thermochaetoides > Thermochaetoides thermophila. The sequence goes on from NW_006383032.1 coordinate 784,268, forward strand.
GATATGGCTACTAATTCCCTACTGTTCACTCTGATATCACGTCTCATTTTTCCAACGGGTCAGGAAGGACGGGATGAAAGCAATGGCATCCGCCGGCCCGCTGTTAGTCTTAACAAGAGTGTAGTAACTCTCTAGTTACCATATCAGCCTGGCTTTGCCCCTGGTGAGAGCTACGCTACACCATGGAACACTTATGATCTACACACCCTATGGTGTGATACTACTTGTAATACTTCTGGAAAGGTATAAACCCGGGTGCTCTCCTCGGTAGATGGCTAGCTACCTAGGTAACGTAGCTAGCGATCGGTAAAGAAAGGCCACCTATTCTCGCCACAGAAGTGCATGAACAGGTCGTTATCAAAGCCAGAGTCCCGTGTGAGACCAGAGAGATAAGCACCATTACCGTCACCGCAGACGGATATCGTACCTGCTCAAAACCAGGCACACTGTCTGAGACATTGGGGCTGGCAAGTTTGTTTCACACTGCAATAGTCCAGTCCCTGAAGAAGCAGCTGGGGCCTGAGATAAATCGACCGATAGATAATGCGCAGTAATCTGGACTGACCATATCACTGGCATCGGCGCTGCTGCCACAAGCATACCCACTCCCGTCCTGCACACCACAGTGTGAAAATCTGGGGTCGTGGGGTGCAGAGCTTCAACTGTGTCTTGCAAAGCGATTGTTCAGGACCCACTTTTATCAATTGCTAACCTGGGCAAACATCCTGTTCTCAGAGTCAGTGAGCTAGGCAATGCAAGCAGACTTTGAACCATCAAAAAAACAGCTACTGTCCGGCTCCAAAAAAATAAACCAAGTATATTGTAACCGTTAGAGGGAGTGTCTAAGTTAGTTGACTACGTATTAGGGTCCTGAATTTTAACAGTTAGTGTATGATACAAGGAAAACTTCAAAAATACGTGATTTTTTTTTTCACACTAAATATTTCTGGTGTCATAACAAACAAGATATGTTGGACGGGAGAAGCGGGACCGCGTACGAAGGACCAAGAAAAGAAGCGGTCCCCGCGGCTCACGAATGGCCAATAGGAAAACATATGTCCTTGACAGAAAGATCGTCAGGCTAAGAAGCACTGACGAAGGACTGAAAAACCCTTAGTAGAAGGAAGAAAAAAAAAGGGAAGGGACCAGTGTATATGATAGGCAATTCCTCGTAGGAAGAAGAGGATGAAGAAGTTCCCAGTCAGCAGTACAAACAGTTGTGCATACCCAACTGGTGACCACAGTGCCCTTGAATTTGAATGAGAACTCTTTTCATATCCATAAGCCATGATCCGAATCCGAAGGTTATATATGCATGCGGCGAGAGAACTACTGCTTGAAATAAAATCTGAGGCTAACAAGTAGTAAAAATGGGCTAAATGAAACTCTATTCGATAGATTTATAATGGTTTTTGTCAGAAACCAGCTGTTTTCTCGATCGTTCAAGTTTGCTTGCATTGCCTGGCTAACTGGCTCTGGAAACAGACTGTTGCACAGGTTTAACAATCGATGAAAAGTGGGTCTGAACAATTGCTTGCACAGCACAGGAGCAAGAGCAGTATTAGTGCTGTAGCTATCAGCTTACTTGCCCTTCCCCTATCCAGAAATGTAGGTAGGTCACATATTTATGTGATTGATAACGTCTGCAGCACATCCTACTGGTGGCTCCCGACACACAAAGAAAATTCCTGCCATGTTCGTTTCGTCTCCCTGCGTCTGTCGGTCCGCATTTCAGCCAATTAGTCGGCAAGCGTTTCTAGTAAAGAATTTGTCAGCCCGACTTCAGGCAGGCCGGGTTGGCAAGCAGCCTGAAGGGGGGAGGTTGGCGGTCAAAGAGATGGGTGCAGCCCGCCGCAGGCTTGGCAAAGCTTGTCTCGCCCTGTCTTTCACAACCTCAAACCAGAAGAGGGTGAACAAGGCCCGAAGCGGTGGACAGGCTGGTGTGTGTGTGTGTATATGTGTGTGTGTGTGTGTGTGTGTGTGTGTGTGTGTGTGTGTGTTGAAAGCTGGCCACCAATAGGTAGTTTCGTATTGGAGCAATGCACCCTAAAAAAAATGTACCCTAAAAAAATGTCGGTGACCTGAGAGACGGATGCAGTACTTGGCCTCTGCGGTGGTACAAACAGGCATGGTCGGAATGACGTACCATGCTGAACGATGAGGGTTTGTAACCCATATAAGATGCATAACTAGGAGATAACTGCCGTTCCTGGACGTTCATAATCCGTAGTCAAACAAGGCTTTTGCACAGTCGACTTCTCAGCGAATGCTTCGGCCACGTGCGACGGTTGATCTGAGACAGGGGCCTTGGATCCAAGAATCCAGTACTCGGGGCTCGGCAAGCTGGTTCACGCATGGTGTGCCTTGGTTGGCGACATGCACACCGCAACCTCATCGGACCGGCGATTCAGCGGGTTTTCGATCCCGAAGCCCAAATTTTTCAAAGAATGCCATGCTAGAGCCTGGCGGGGTCTTCTCCCGATCAGCCTGTCCCAAGCCAGGGCCGAAGCTGTAGTGAAACGGTCCGGCAGGTATGGTCAGCGGGCGGACGACCAGGCTGGGGGTAGGGCTCACCACGCAGGTGCTGTGTTAAGCGCTTGGATGAGGTCATGAGGCACCTCTTGATACCTACCTCACGGTCCTGGGAAGTCCTGGGGTAGAGCTCACTTCAGACAATCCGAAGGGCGTGATATGGCGACGAACTGCAACCAATAGCTGGGTTCTTCTTTTAGAAAATGGTTATGCAATGCACAAGGGCCGATGCCTAGACATGATCGGATAGATAGCGGCAGACGCAGCTCAACACCGGACAATGATCCGAGAGTCAGCGCTCGGTGCAACAATACCAAAGCATCATGACTTTACAGATGACGTAACGTACACGTACAGATACCGTTACCCACACGTAACGAACGTAATCCGTCCTCAGTACGGAGCTAACATCCCCAACTGCAAGCGGGGTTGATGAGAATTGATGGGTGAGGCGCGTGAGCATGCCCAAGTTAGCAACTTGATGTCTGGCTGGCCAATGAGGGCGGCAGTTGGCAGTGCGGATGGCGTTGTGGTGCTGGCCACTGACGAAGTCTGTTGGCTGCGGTACCGTCTGTAACTGGCATTGAGGTCACCATGGACATGTTCGAAACGGCCAAAAGCCGGTATGACACAGGGAACATGTCCATGGAGAAATTGGTGACAAAATCGGGCAGAAAATCCCTCATAGACAGGATGGCAAGGGATGGTGAGCGAGCAGAGATGCGGTGTTGCAAGTTGATGCAGCGCGGTGGTGGTTTTTGCGACATGATACTGACCATCGTCTGCGACTGGAGTCTGCTGCTGTCTGTACAAGTACCATCTGCTGTGACTGATGCAGGAGGCAAGGAAATACCTAACGAGCGGCTTGAGCTGTACGGATACGTAGCCGGCTCGACTCATCAATCTCAATCCGGGAGGTTCTGGGTGATGTGGCCAGAATACTGCAGCGTCATCGTATGCGCCCCCTCCGGAGACGCAGATGCAATGCAGTCGTCTGCACGCAAGACCGGACCAGGTTGCGAGTCGTCTGGTCTAGCGCCATAGATTCGACACCATGAAAGCGGTGTTTCAATGATCAGCCTGTTGTGTGTTGGCGAGCTGGCGTGCTGACCAACTGCTGCATCACCACTGTCAACCAGCGATCCATTAATCCATCGCTCACGAGTACGATAGGGGATGGATGCGGTATGGGTACACTACTCGTAGGTTTCCCACCGCCATGCAGCACAGCAGCAGCTCTGGGTCACTGAATGGGCGGGCAGCCAGCGGTTCGGCGGTCAGATCTCATCGACCAGCTTTGGGATGCAGCCAAGCAAGCAATGCGGCTGCTGCCACCGAGCAGTCGCCCAGCAGCGACCCAGGGCCCAGTCCAGCCAGCTTGGGAGTGGCCAGCATGTGATAGGAAGACTGTGCTACCGGTGCTGCGACCGTTTAGCAGCAAAAGTATCAGTTTTGTTGGGCTGTCGTGATGCCATTGGCATGAAAAATTGTCGTGTGCGTGATCGTGGCAACAGTTAAAAAAAAAAAAGTTGTAAAAATTTTGCTGGTGTGCGTCCACTACGTCGGCATTTTCGCCGCCGTCCTTGGCCGGAGCTGGACGGCTGGGTTCGGGGCGTTGCTCCGTCTCTCCATCGGCCCTTGGCTTATTCCCCGCAGTCCTAAAGCCGGGAGGCCGCCAATTTGGAACGCCGCCAACACCGGCACCGGGCGACAATTTGCAAGGTTGGGTGGCCTGCGCTTGACTGGTTCCTTGAACTTGTACGCAACATCTCCAACTGACACCCCAACCGCCACGTTCCGGGTGCGAATAGCGCGATGCCAAGCGTGCTGGGACTCAACATAATGCGACTCTGTTTGCCAGTGTTGGGCCCTGCTGGTGGATTTGTAAGTTTGTGATGATGGCAGCAGACAGCAGAGCGCGACCCAATGCTGGGCTGAAATTGTTTATAGCCCCACTCCAAACGACTTTTAGGTTGCCAAGACCGAGTCTTAGCGTCGATGTAACAGTCACTTTGGCGATCCAGGTGCCGAATCCGGCAGGAAGAGGGGCACAACCGCGAGCTTCGTTCGTGGAATGTTTGGTGGAGAGGAGTCCAAACATCGTGGGGGCGGCACATGCAATTTGTTCGTCTGAGTTTCGGGCAATTTTGGGCTCCTAGCCTCTTACGGGCGGCATGTATATCGGCAACAGCCAGAGTTTATAATACGTAAGAGACGTGGATCTGACTTCCACTGGAGAAAGTGGTTTGGGCTTTGGGCGTTGAGCTATTGCGTTGTTGGCATTGAGCGAGCCAGCGAGGAACGTAGAATGGGAGGGCAGCGACAACGGAAAAGGATGGGCTTACGCGAAGACCACAATGACCAGCAATGAAGGGACATCGGGGCAGATATCAGACGGTGTTCGCATGCCGTCCGTAACTGAGGCAGCAAATGCTGATCGATGATGTGCTGCTTGATCCTGACCTACTGAATCCAGAGACCCTTTTTTTTTTGCCTTAATTTTGCCTTTTTACCATCTGCTTGAGGTATACATCATCCTTCCCTTTTGGGGGGCGGGATCAGTGCCATCAGACTCTTCAGCGTGCCGGCGCCTGCAGCCAAAGGTCCTACATGGGCAAAATCACAGATGATTGATGCGCGCGCGCTCTCGCGTGCAGCGCGTAATCATCGATAGTTCATCCTCTGTTTCCCATGGATGCTGTCATCCCTGGTGATACAGGCACCGTGCCATTGGGACGCGGCCATCCAACCCATCATACATAGTGTACACTACAGCAAGGAGCATCCGGCATAGCTCCCGTCCTGCATCTCCCGGTCTCCCCTTCTCCCGAAACCATGGTGGGCGATGTCACGACTCACAAATGGACCATTCCCTATTCTCCCTCAGCGCGATGCAGTCCCCGCAGCCTTGCCGCAAGCAGAAAAGTCCGTCTGCGTTACGCCGTTGAGAGTACCTCCAAGTCCGAACCAGACTGGCTGGTCGAACCAGTCGTTCGCCGGCAGATCGGCCTGCTGCTGTCGCCATCGGAATCCAAATTGGATGGCGCAGGCCAGGTATGGTATTTATGATGTAAGATACCTTACGTAAGACACCTAAACGGTAGTGTACACTGTGGAGAACGGAGTATGATTGGAGCCTGTTGCACCAGGTCAGGATGGATGACTTGAAAACATTAAGCTCCATGTCTGTGAACACCTGCAACTGAACGGCCGCTGCGCGGCTTTGCCCTGAGGGGCTGTTGGATTGATGACTGTCGGGTTTCCCGCCACTGAGCCCTATGGTCACGCTTGTCTGGGCATGTCCCAGCTTCCTTGTTTCTGGCCGGCTAGCAAAGAAAATCCAGATACCTTGTTATCCTCGTGGACACTCGAGACGCTTCTTTGAGAACCCAAAGCCACACACAAGTAACAAGAGAGCCAGCCGTCAGATTGTTTAGACATTCAGTGAATCGGGGCTACAAACATCCGTTCCTGCTTGCGACAAGCCAACAATCTCTCGGCGTGATGTGAACTTTAAGCCGCTGTGTATTGGTTGCGACGTATTGACGCGTATCAGTGTGATATTACCGTCAGCTGTGACCAGCTGTGGTGTGGTGGTGATCAGTTGCATTTGATCTCTGAACCAACTCTTTTTTAACCTGCTGCAGCAGTGCAAAAGCGAAGAAGAGGCTCCATCACTGCAACAGCCCACAGCAGTCCACACAGCAGTGCTGTCGACAGAGCAGCTCCACTCACCACCTTCCTACATACACTCCACTCGGGCTCACTACCGACTTTCTGGATTTTCTGGGCGCCTGGTCAAACTCGCGTCCTTTTTTTCTCGATTTTTGGATTTCTCCCTTTCTTTCCCCCCCTTTTCCTCTCCAGAGAGATCCTACAACCTTCCCAGCTCGCAATCACTGCAGTTCTGTTTTTGATTAGGCGCAAAATCGGGCTTTGCCCACACCCCAAGGCGATTTCGCCGCCGTCACTGATCGCTGCCGCTTGCATAAGCGCAGCGGTCTTGGTCTGAACTACAACGACATCATCTTGCAGCCAACGCCCTATTACCTACCTACACCAGCACTACCGCTTCAACCGACCTCAATCAACCTCAACCGCGTTTGCGTTTTGCCCTTAACGCAACGCGTCCAACTCATTCACTCACTCGTCACCTGCACAACACTCTGCCAACCCTCGATTTCTAAAACAGCCATTTTTTTTTACGGGCCCAGACTGATTGCACATCAATTTTTGGGCTGCAAAATCACACTTTCAATCCCGCAACCCTTTTGTTGCCCGTGCCTCTCCCACTTATACAAGCCAACACCAAGGTTCCAACACCGACCACCACTTCATCATGGCGGCAAATCTGGCAGAATCTGAGAACGGGAGTGCCTCCCAGCGCTCATCCCAACCACCTTCAGTCAAATCCGTCGACGTCGTCTCCAAATCACCGAAGCTCAACGGCCAAAATGGCCACCCTGCCGACCAGGCACTTCCTAAGACACTTGAGAAGGGTTCCATGTTGAAAGAGCGCTTGACACGCATCTTCTCATCCAAGGATTCTTCTCAGCGCAGTATCGCTTCCGAGTCCAAGAAGGGGAGTGACACCCCCCAGAGCGCCACGGGGCCGGCCCTTCCCAAGGGAAAAGAAAAAAGCGAGTCTCTGCCACGCTTCATTGTTAATCCTGAGTTGCCTGGCGGCCATGAACATCATCTCAGGGGCGCCCGGCGCCAAGAGAGGCTGATGGACATGATCAAAAGCTTTCTTGGCATGAAGCCTGAGCAGTTGCCTGACAGCAACGAGCTGTCGTTAATGTCTAGCTGGGTCGACAACTTTAGGAAAGAGAAAGTCGATCAGGCCGCCGAAAAGAAGACCGGTCATGAGAATAAGCCGTGCACTTTGGTCGAGAAGTATGGCAAGTGTCAGGAAGTTGTCGGTAGGGGCGCTTTTGGCGTCGTGAGGATATCGCACAAGAAGTTGGAGAATGGACAAGGCGAAAAGCTGTATGCCGTCAAGGAGTTCCGTCGGCGTCCCGAAGAGACGGAGAAAAAGTACAGCAAGCGACTGACGGCAGAGTTCTGTATCTCGTCATCGCTCCGCCATCCCAACGTTATTCACACGCTTGACCTACTCCAGGACTCCAAGGGCGATTACTGCGAGGTCATGGAGTTCTGTGCTGGTGGCGACCTGTACTCCCTCATCCTTTCGGCTGGCAAACTTGATGCCCAGGAGGCCGACTGCTTCTTCAAGCAAATGATGCGCGGTGTCGAGTACATGCACGAAATGGGCGTTGCGCATCGTGATCTGAAGCCCGAGAACCTGTTGTTAACCACTCGTGGCTGTCTCAAAATTACCGACTTCGGCAATGGCGAGTGCTTCCGGATGGCCTGGGAGAATGACGCCCACATGGTGTCTGGCCTATGTGGCTCGGCTCCCTATATTGCGCCCGAGGAATACAACTGCAAGGAGTTTGATGCCCGCGCCGTTGATGTCTGGGCCTGTGGTGTCATCTACATGGCTATGCGGACTGGCCGCCACTTGTGGCGCGTAGCCCGGAAAGAGGAAGACGAGTTTTATGCTCGCTATCTCGAAGGCCGCAAGTCAGAAGAAGGCTATGCTCCTATTGAGTCCCTCCACAGGGTGAGTGTCCATTATCGTCTGAGGACAGGGATTGGTGCCATTTTCCATCAGACAGAACGGGTACTGACGAGGGAAGCTGAACAGGCTCGGTGTCGGAATGTGATTTACTCAATATTGGATCCCAACCCTTCGCGCAGAATCACCGCCTCACAAGTCCTCAAGTCTGAATGGGGCCGCGAGATAAAGTTGTGCAAGGCTGGTGAAGAAGGCCTCTAACATATGCTCCGTCAGGTGGCTGGCGTGATGTGTGTTTAGCTGACCAAGCTATCCTGTCACATCCTATCAGCCGCTGCCTGACGGGTCTATTGTTATTGTTGTCTTCTCGGTGACCCCCCCCCCTTCCCATACCTTGCTCTTAGGATCTACTGTTTATTGTGTTGATCACTCACTAAAAAGAATTCCGTGGCTGGCCACGCTAGGCCTCACACTACCATTCACAGCTATCACTATCACACACGACTGCTTTCTATCAGCATCAAAGCCATTCGGGTCACCTTTAAGAGTTCATCGACCCCTTCGATGTTCCCATAATTGGGAAGGCAACAATGGTGCTCTCACCATATCTTTATCTTTACGGCCACGCCTGATTCTTCAGACAGACCAGAGAAAAGCGACGAGGAGCCCTCAATATGGCATTATGATCAGGATTTCCTTCGGGGTAGGCCAGCATCGGAGTTTGGAGTTTGTTTTTGCCGGGTTCCGTTCTTTCTTTTACGTCAACCTGGAAAGGCCGGTCAAAGTTTCCTTCGCTTTTTTTTCTCAGTCTCTTCTATCTCTTCTATCCTTCGAGAGGAGGTCAGATAAGCTGGGGAAGAGGTCAGGAAATTGATAGCGGCTTATTCGACGGTGGTGGTGGCGCTCTGTTTGCTAGACCATGAACAGCCCTGCTTCTTTTTCTCGCTACTACACACCTATTACTTCTACTGCCGCCACTACCACTTACCTAGTCCCTGGAGGACTCGTCCGTCGGTACTACCCAGTCTTTGCATTCGGTCCTCTGTATTTCTCTCCTCTCTAGTTTCAGTTTCGGTTCTCTGATCTCAGTTTCGGTCTTCCTCAGTCACGGCGGCTACCTTCTTCCGCTTCTTACACCGGTTTCCTTTCATTTCCTCAAATGAAAACAGACTTCTCAATTACTTTACAATCAGAGGCGCTGGGGTTAAAGCGAGTGTGATGATGGAATTGACAGGAACAAGGACAGGGTAATCAGGAACGGGAACACGGGGTAGGGTAAATTAGGGACACTGGGAAAGGGCTGGAGTGTCGATTGGTTTGGTTCGGTTGGGTTTCTTTTTTCATGGATTAGGAGGTAGGGGTGGTAGGGAGGGGTGTGGGACGTGGGTAGATGGGCAGGCAGTTATTCTTATTGCCGATGATGACGCTTTTACATGCTTGCTTACCATTTTTTTTTCTGCTTCACGCACCTGGATGGAGTATTGTGCAGATGTATACAGTATCTTTCTCCGTTTTTTTACTAAGCCTTGTTATTAGAGCATTGGGGCTGGTCTTTCCTTGCCTCTCTCTTGCTCTGGCAGACCGGCTGATGACAGGCTATTTGGTTTTAACAAGTGGCCTACCCACTTGCTTTGGTACTGCTTTGTTTGCTAGCCCTGATAACAAGGTGGCTGACAGGTTAGGATACCTAGTTTCTACCTGGCTCTTCAGAGCAGAAAACTAACTCCTATGAAGATACCCCTGGTTTGATTTTAGACTGATCTATGTTCCTCACCGTCCTGGACATGTCGAATCTTGAGCGATTGTCAACTGGAACTTGTTTTATCCCTGAGAAGAGAAGTAGCTGGTTCCTACTCAACACGGCTTACAGCTCCCTCTACTAAGCCTGACCACCATTTATTTTACACTTCACCTTCAGTTGTATTGCATGATTAGCAACATGGATGGGGTATATTATCCGCATTCCTATACCATACCATGCTATTCGTTCATTCAGTCGATCCTTACTCCATGCTTGATTCCAAGCCAGCTCTTCTCACGCCTTTCCATAGCCCATGATAGCTCCTCTTACATCCCATAAAACAAGCCCACTCAGCATCTGAGTGAAATAAGGCATTACTATGCATGACTACATCTCCCCAGCAGTTAAACTGATGTATCACTAGGGAAAGGTGGCAGTACTCATTGAAAAACAAAAAAAAAAAAAGAAAACAAAAGTCTGGGCAGAAAACAAAGACAAGAGCCATACCGTAAGATATCCCCGTGCTTGTAAAAAGCCTCCGAACATCATCTATGCATGAGGAAAAAGTAATAACAAAAAAGACCACATAGTAGCAAAGTCATCAAAACATCTGCTGATACGAGCTTATGTTTCAGTTGCTCGCACCCGGGTTAGCACCTGAGCTCACACCGGTGCTGGCCCGCTCCCAGGCACTATTAAACACGCTGGCTTCGGCCTCAGCACCGACCATCACTATGCTAGACTCTGCAGGCACAGTCACACTTGCAGTCATCGTTGTTGCAGTCACGGAACCGACAAGCTTACCCTCCTCCAGGGGAGGATGAACCTGCACCTGCGGCACAGGAGACGACGGTGGGAGCTGAGCCTCACCGGGGCCCCACTTAAGCGACTGCTGTTGCTGCTGGGAGCTGACGAGGGTGGTGGAGGAGTGCATGCTGCTGCTGCTAGCCATGCCAAGGACCTCTTCCTCATAGCCAGCAATATCGGCCTGCCAGTTGCTGGAGTAGACAACAGCAGCAAAGCCCTCGAGATCGCGGACGGCTTCCATGGCTTGAAGGTATTCATTAGGCATGCCGTTACCGATGGCATGGGCCTGACGGGTGAGCACACTCAGGATCTTGGGCAAAAGAATAGCACGGCTGACAACGGCCTGAGGAGGGGTAACGTCCGAGGCAGAAGGCACGGGGTCAACGGTAGCGGCCGAAACGGTAGGAGTCTCGAGAAGACCCTTGCCAACCTTTTCATCCAGCAGCAGGGAGAAACCGGCATCGAAGAGCTGAGTGATGACGTTGGAGAAGGCAGGGGACTCAATCAAGTCGGCGGTCTCGTCGAGCAGGCGGCGAAGAGAGGCAGCGGCTGCAGGGGTGTTAGAGGGGGAAGATGCAGAAAGCGTGGCGTCATCAAGAACGCCAGACTCGCGAAGGACAGCCTCCTCCTGGTCCTGCGGAGGAAGCAAGAACGGCAGCCAGGAGGTGCCAAGACCGCGGGTAGGCGCCGGGCCCTCGACAATGGCGCGCATGTCGCGGGTGAGCTTGGTGAAGGTCTCAAGAGACAGGGTGTCGCGCGGGCTCAGATGACTGAAGACCTGCCTCACAGCAGCCTCGACACGGTGCATAACCTGGATCCAACCACGGTTGAGTAGCCACCAGCTGAAGGTCAGATACTTGCGGTTTACATCGAAGTCGGTGCCGTAGGCTTGCTCCGGGCTATCGTCGTCGTTGTTCTCCAGGCTGATGGTCCCAGGAATGCCACCAGTAGCCAGTGAAACTACGCTAGAGAGGTAGCTACGGCGGCCCAGGAGGTTCAACTGTATACGGGTGAGCATGGTGAGCAGGCCAAGGGTATAGATCAGCGTATAGGCACGCGTAATTGCTGTACGACAAACAAACCCATCAGTTTATGTCTTATACTATGTACGGCAAGGTTTTCCAAGGCACCATCAGTTTTACTTACAGCAAATAGTCAGATCATCCCACAGCTGTCTCTTCGTCTTCCGGGGCTTGGGGGGAGGAGGAGGGACGTCCCTCGCCCCCTCAGCAGCACCACTTCCACCAGCAGCGTCGGCAGAAGTCAGCGAACCCGGCACATTAAGCTGAGTGGCGTGTAGACCTGCTTCGCTCTTGACGCTGACGCTGATAATGCTACGACCATCGTCATCGGTAGGAGCAAACTCGGACATGCTAGGTGGACTCGTGGACCCGATGCTCTTGGCCCTGGAACCAGAGCCCTTGATCTGCTGGATCTCATAGGTAATCTTCTCGACATTCATGGCCTCGAGAATATTGCTCGTGGCAGTCGGGAGAAGGGCAAGCACCGTGAAGGTACAGTCCTCCTGATTCTGCTCAAAGCGACGGCGCAAGCTACAGAGGAAAGAGTGTCCTTGTTAGTGGCCTCGTTTCTTTTTGCAGCTTCGCAGTGCGATTACATGCAACGGGGAACGGGACGAAAGAGAGGAAAACACACTTTTCTTTTGCGATGCGGTCGCTGGTCATGCGCTCACGTGCATCGCGTAATTTGTTGACGACATAGTTAGTGACGAGGTAGCCCGCACCCACCACGCCGAAACTCAGCGCGATGGGCACGCGGTACCGCTTAACCCATCTCCGAGTTGCTGCGAGCATGGTGGAAGCCTCAATCGCTCCTAAGCATGTGCCGATTGCCGTATATCTGGCAGTGTGAAAGACGCTGCCCGTGTAGTGGTCGGAAGTTTAACGCTGAGTGTACTCTCAGGTCGATCGATGCTTGTATTGAGGAAGGAGTTTGGAGGACGGAGGAGCTGTCCAGCCTGCCAATCGCTGGGGGACATGGGCTGTAGCCTCGGCTGGGCCGCTCTTGACCCTGGTACGTCCGTATTGTAACTTTGTAACTTGGACCATACCGTAACTTTGCGATAGGGCTGGCCACGAGTCTGGCTCAACCCTAACCCGTACTGTCACTGACGCACAACCAGGGGCCCTTTGAATGGAAATCCGGGGTTGGTCCACAGGCTGCAACGTCACAAGCACAAGCTCCTTTTTTTTTCACTGGCGCAAGCGCTGTCCATCCTGTCATGCCGCCCTGTGCTGCTGCAGCACGTGTGCCCCTCCTTCAATCACCGCTCGGCGTTCACGGCTCCCCAGTCCTGGCTGTGCCCCTCAATCCGACTCAACATCGCCATCGCCTAGCTTCCCAGGTCCCTACCTAGCTTTCCATGCCTTGACTGGCTTAACTAGTTGCCCAACTGCCCTGAACTATCTGCAACCATGGACCAACGCGGCGCGCCCGAATTTACCCTCGAGGCCTTCGCTGACCCTAGCACGGTGCGCGATGTCGTTCGCGGTAAGCCAAGCGCCCCTCCTCCTCTCCCCCTTTCTGGTTTTCAGCTCCCCCACCAAAGCCCGATCGTACCCAGCAGCAGCAGCGACACCGGGTAAACTGACAGTCTATTGAAACAAAACAGGCATCCTTCACACCATCTTCTTTCTCCGATACTTCCCCTCCGTTCTTCCTAAGACACGCGATGTGCTGGGCTTGGAGCTTGCCTATGTGCCGGATGAAGCAATCGAGACGTTGATCGACCAACGTGTGAATGCCCTCGTGCGCCAGATGGAATCGGAGCGGCGCGACCATTCTGCAAGTACTCCTTCAGACGCGCGAGGTAGCGGAGGGCTGGGATTGGGGTTCCTAGGAGGGGGAGGAGGAGGAGGAGGAGGAGGAGGGGAGGGGGGGGGAACATCCCCTCGTCAGGTGCTGGTTCGTCGGGCAGTGGACGTGGCCAAATTACGGTCCAGTTCTTTGAGAAGCGGCGGCGCAAGACTTGGTACAATATTCGTGGCGACGATGAGGTGTGCTGGGAAAGTTGGACCATCAAGGTCACGGTGGCAGAGCCGAGGACAGAAGGTGGTAAGTCTTCATCTTCACTCCGTGGGTGTTGACCGATTGAGAATCCAGGCATAGTAACATTTCACAGAGCGTGTCAAAGTCCGTAAAGCCTCGGAGGCAACGCTCCACAATACAGTCATGAAAGCCATTACACTCGCCAACTCTCACAAGGACCACATCCCGCCCATCACGACGACAGAGTCGAACCCTTTCCCCTACCAAATCCGCATTGGCGCACATCCGCACCAAAAGGACCAGCAAAACGCGTATTCGGGCTGGGCCACCCGCATGGGCATCTACTAGGAGACGGTGCTGAAGCCCAAGCTTGTCAAGGCCGAGGCTGAGCTGAAGAACTCACTCGTCCATGGTCTGCTGCGGATCAGGAAGGCGCTGTTTAGTCGGTAGGGCTTCTGGAGGGTGTATGGGCTTTTCTTTTGGGCATCCAAGGACTTGGGGATACGGTGTGGCACAGATATTTCTGTTTGGGTCATTTTCTCATCGGGTAATGGGATTTTTTTTTCCCTTGGCGTTTCCTAGAGCTATCATGGGAGTACTGGGATACATAGAGATACTTGGGAAATTGGGGCACTATTGGCGTCCATCACATCTGTTGGGGATCATGGGGATTGTACACTTTTTTTTTTTTTTTGGATTTACCTTGGGGTTGATTGGGGCTTCCTCTCATGGTAGATACCCAATAAGAAACAAAGTATACAATTGCTCTTGAGCAGACCATATTCAATCGCGACCTGCTATTTTTGTGTCAGGAGCGGTCGCGTGATTGAAACAGGGCTCTGGTATGTTGGATGTGATGGAAGGGTTTTTGGTAGAGTAAGCCCTGATTTTGAAAACAAAGTGTACCAGCCATACCAGCCAGCCATCGCTCTGCGAAGAGTGTTGGAATACAACGGTTCTTGCTTTGTCTACCTTTAATAACAAGGAGTGGGATATTAGGATAGGCTCAGAAAAGTCATCACAAGCACACAAGCTGAGTTGTTGGCAATTGTTGGGGGGGAAGGGGGGGGGCAAGGGTTTCCAGAAAAAAAAATGACAAACCGCTGTTTACCCCAACATGCTAGGAAGTACGTATAACCACATACAAAAAAGACACATGAAACCCTACACTCCTCCCCAATCCATAGGTATAATATAAAGAAGGACATAACAACAACAGAATCCCGTCCATCCGTCCCTTTCCTCCCGGTTGAAGTATGTGCGAGTGTGAACAAAGTGACCCGACAAAAGCCCCACCGACCCCAGACTCCGACAAGATGCTAGCAAGTACGTATAAGTACCTAGGTCAAGGAATGCGCCACCCCTGTGCCCCCCTTTGTCCTCATAACTCTTTTGCTTTCCGGCTTAGTACTGTTATGCGAGAGAATGGTGGGGGGAGGGGGAGGGGGGGAGGGGAGGAGAAGAAAAATTACTCAGACATAATCCGTCGAATACCGTATGTAGCGGGGCGATGGTGACCCAGAAGAGAAGTCCAACAACCACAGCTGTACAAACCAAAGTCCATTTCCCAAGTTCCCAAACCATCCATCAATCAATCCGCCAACCAAAGCCAGCCTGCCAACCGCAAAAATAAGAACCGAATCCAGAAAACACCACCCAGTAAAATTGAACGGAAAACACGACCGTGGGGCGCGCACCCTGTCCGAACTGGGTGAATTCTTTTCCTTTCCCTCCCTTCTAAAAGAAAAGCAAAGAATGAGATGCTAAGTGAAGTCAAAGTAGCCCGAAGGTCTGTCTCCTCGAGCAGGGAAAGAGAGAGTCTCAAAGCTTAAAACGTGACCGGCGAACAATGGCAAATACAAGAGCTAAGTTGGCTATCGTGGTCATCGTAATGTCGTAACGTCATTCATAGCGATAATAAAAACACAGCAGCGAGGTTACACGCGGCTGCAGCTTAACATATGCCTATACCAAGCACAGGCAAACTTAGAATGTTGTTGTAAGCGACCGACCAAGGCCTGACTTCCTCCCAGTCGCCCTAGGCTGGGACGCTGTCGTCGGAGCAGCACCGCCAATGTTGGCAGTACCAGTGGTAGGCACGCTTGCGGAAGCAAGGTTAATATTGGCGCTCATGCTAGCACCCACGCTGGTGCTAGTGGTTGAGCCAATCTTCTCAAACCCAGCAAGCATATCGAAACCTGAGAAATCGTTATCCGCGTCGAGGAAGTTGGGGGTATCCAATCCACCAAGAGAGACCCATGGGTCAAGATTCTCGTCATTGATCAGCGGCATAGATGAGGGTTTGGTTGGCGACTGCAAATCTAAGAACAGCTTGCTCGGCGAAGACGGCAAACCGTCAAAGACCTTGCTCGGAGTCTCTAAGGCGAGGCTGTTGGCCGTACTAGGCACCTTGAGGAAATTCGAAGCCGATGCCGCGTTGTAGGGAGTAGGAGTGCCGGTCAACGCACCAGTCGACTGAGACCGTTCAAGACGTTTCTTAACAGACCTCTTAGTCGGGGAGCCGTTGGGCGCGACGGTGGGTGTCATCTGGAAGAAATTCTGAAAAGTCGCTCCGTCGTCGAAGATGTCAAACTGGCTGGCGCTATCGTCTGGCTTACGGTCGACATCGAACCAGAGGTTATCAACTTCAAATCCGGGCGTCAATTGCAGGCTGGCATCGGCCTCTGGCAGCAATGCGGTAACCCGACGGTAAGGCGACTCGACCATGGATTGAATGTTTTGGCGATGCAGGCGCAGATTGGTGCTCGGGGAGACCGACGGCGGTGGCTTAGGCGGTGCCTTTAGCTTCATAGCCGGCGTCAGCGGCGGGAGCATCTGGCCATTGTTGTTATTTCCAGTCTGGCGGAGGGGCGATGACGAAGTAGGCGCGTAAGCGTATGAACGGCCCTTGGACGGACTTTCGTAAGATGAGGCACGCAGGCGGGCGATCTCTTCCTCGGCACGTCCCCTCTTGATTCTTGGCCGATCAGCTTCCGACGTGAGCAGCTTCGAGTGCTGATACGGACGCATGGCAGATGACTCTAGCGAGGAGATGTAACCGCTATCGTCCATCGAAGTGTTCCTACGACGGTGTGAGCGGGGCTTTGCCGTGGATGAAGGCTGCAGCGGTTGATGATGAGAGGGCGGGGTGCCGCTGGGACAGGGCTCTAGGCGCTTGGGGATTGGTGGCGACGAGGCGATCGCAACCGGCAGCGGTGAGTACAGCTCGGGCTCGTTCGGCAAATCGGTATCGAAACTCCTGTCAACGCCGTCGTCGATCGTGGCCAAATCTGAGGCAGGTATCGTGGCATCCGAGGAAATCTCGGGAAGCGGGGGAGCAGGTGCCAGTTGCTGATGCGCTGAGTGGGCTGGCAAGGCCGGCAGAGACGCTTCTTGCTGCACGGGTTGATGAGTGGGCAAAACAGGCTCCGGGAGGGGGGGGGCGGGAAGCAGTTGAGGATGTTGATGATGTTGATTCTGATGCTGTGGTTGGGCCTGCTGCTGAGGTTGTGGTTGAGGTTGAGGCTGCGGAGGAAGTGATTGTGGCTCTTTCTGCTGTTGTTGTTGCTGCCGCGGATGCTGCTGCTTCTGCTGCTGTTGCTGCTGCTGCTGCTGCTGTTCTGCTGGTGCTGGTGCTGGTGCTGGTGCTGCTGCTGCTGCTGCTGCTGCTGCTGACGCGATTGTTGCTGTGACTTCTGCTGCCGCTTCTGTTGTTGTTGTTGTTGTTGCTGCTGCTGCTGCCGCTGTTGCTGTGGCTGCGGCTGAGATGGCTCGAGGCGAGTAGACATGACAGGCATGTTCTCAGCCGTTGCAGCTGGTTTTCTCGCAGGCTTCTCCTTCATGAACATGTGCTCAGCGCCGGGCTCGATCGACCAGTAATTACCCTTCCCTGGATCATCCTTGGGCCTCTCCTGCTTGATGAAATGCTTATTCAAACTCAGGTTGTGCCGAATACTGTTTTGCCAGCCCGTATCTGAAGTGCTGTAATAGGAGAACGTGTCCGAAATCCATTTGTAAATCTGGGAGAGGGTTAGTCGACGCTGCGGCGACCGTAGAATGGCCATCCCGATCAGAGTTGCGTAGCTGTGATTCGGCTTCGTTCCATCATCGATGATCGGCGGGAACTCGTCGGGAGCAGGAATAGGCTCGTGTTCTGGCTGCTGTTTCTGCTGCGGCTGCGGCTGCGGCTGCGACTGAGGCTGTGGCTGCGGGTCGGTCTTTTGCTTCTTCGAAGGACGAACGTCCTTGATCGGAGCAGCTTCCACGATAGCGCGTTTGTTGTTGGCGTTGGTCGTCGAGGTGTTGGTCGAAGGCTTCGGAAAATACGTCTCCAGCGGAAGGTTGAACTGAGTTTGAGCCGGTGCTGAATAGATGGTTGGGGGTTGGGCGTTCTCCTTGCCGATAACATGCATATTGGTACTATTGTTCATGTCAGGCTGTGGTTTTTGGGCGACCGTCTTGAATCGTGACATGACTGGCTGCTTCTTCTGGAGCGAGTCAGTCGAGGGTTGGGTTTGGGTCGGAGGGGCCATCTGAACTGTGTTGAGCTTGTTAGGCTGCGCAGGCTTGAGCGGGGCGAGGTGCTGTGAATGGTGTTGCGGATGCTGAGGATTGTTCATCTTCGACGGGAACTGCTTTGCAGTAATCGGTGTTGGCGGGCTTAGCATGACGTTGGTATTGGCGGCCTGGAGAGGCTGCCGCGCTGCTTTTGGCGCGGGCATGGGCGCCTGGCTGATCATGGGAGCTGGTTGACCTAAGTCGTCGCTGTAGATCTGGAATGGCTCTTGAGCCATGAGGTGCGGTGGCTTGGCCATGGAGGCCGAGCGCTCGGCTGGCGACGCGATGGTGAAGTCGGGCCGGTATGCGGTCACTACGGAAGAAGGGAAGGCCTGTCCCTTGGGCGCGGGTTAGTACGCGACGGCGAGGGGGCCTCGGAGCGGGCAGGTCGATGAGTAGACGGTGAGCAAAGAATGGTACACCTGTCTTCTCGGCTTGCGCATTGCTCGATGGGCTAAGGGCCCGGCTAGACGGCTTGGACTGCTGGCTTACCTCGACCGCAGCAAAGCGCACGGTTATTAAGCTTAATGATTAAAGCTCCTGGTAGGGGAAGCGGTGAAGCAAGGAATGCAAGCTGAGCGAGGCGCGCGGTGGTACGACAAAGAACAGGTAGTTGAGGCTCTCACTGCTCTCACTGGGGTAATGGCGCGGGAAGATGGGGCTGGTCGGGCTGGTCGGGCTCGAGAACGGACGACGTCGATGTCGAAGCGGCGGTTTGGATAGAAGAATCAGCGGGCGCATCAAGATCGAGTCGAGGCTCGTGATAGGCCGGGATGGAGGAGGTCGACAGTCGAGAGAAAGAGAGGGCCTTGAGAGGGTGGTGGAAGGGGAAAGAGGGGGGAGTCGGGGAGTCGAGACTGACGTGGGCAGCACGCAAGGTAGGTAAGGCAAGGTAAAGAAAGGGTAAGGGTTAGTCACGCCTCAGGCCGGCACCATATAGGGCAGGAGCCGGAGTCAAACCCAGTCTGGCAGTCTGGATTGGAAGTCTGGCTGGCGCGGCGATGATGAATAATGAGTGCCAGAGCGGAGGGTACTTCGCAGGTGGAGGACAGGGTAGCGCCTGGGGGTCCAGTGGTGGGTGGGAGGGAGGGATGGGACTGATCGCTAGGTGGTGAGGCAGTGGCACGGTTGGGCACAGCCGGCAGGAAGGAAAGGGTTGGACATGCACCAAGTAAAAAAGATTAAGCAGACTGCCAGCTCACACGCACTGTTCCAAGAAAGTCACCAGGGTGGGGCGGCAGGGAGCGGAGACGTTGGGCGGAGATTGGTCCAGGGCTAGCCCGTGGCTGACGGCGACAGGGATCTAATACTTTTGCTGCAGTGTCGGATGTGGTGGGTACAAGGAGCGCAAAAGTGTTTTTAGAGTTCTCCCACATCCACACCTTTTGGTCTCTCTAGCGCCCCAGTGGCTTTGCTGGAGGACGAGAGAAGGTGAAGCCTACTGTGGCACTTTAAGGTAGTAAAATCAGTACGTACATACATACTTCGCCAATGTAAACCACATGCACGATTTTGCAACGGACAACACCCGGCTAGAAGCCAACTGGAACAGCAGCCAGCAGATGTTGGAGCTTACAAGCAAGAATCAGGTGTCTGTGATCCAGGTGGACCACTAAGCAGCCAGCACGGAGCAGCCAGCAGCCAACAACCAGCAAGCAATGACGAGAGCGGGGGAAGATCATCATGGATGGAAGCCGGAGGGGCAGAGGGGGAAACTTCAGGTATGGAGGGGCGCCCGGGTTCGAGCTGAGGAGGGGCTGATGGCAAAACTGTGTGGTGGAATGGACACTGCATAAAATTTTCAAACTCGGCCGGCGCAACAGGCCAGCTAGCTGAGGGCTTTGTTATACGTCCAGCAAATCCAGTCAGAAAAGCCGGCCTGCTCCAAACGGCCGCACAGCAAAAGAGCTCGCCAGTGCAGGATTTGTGTGGGTGGGCTCGGAAAGGCCGCAGCCAGTTTCACAAGCAAAGAGAGGGAGCATGAAGGCTTGGGGTAGCCAAAGTTCTTTTGTTTTCTTCGCTCTTTATCAAAGGCCTCTGCTTCGCTGCTCCGTACAAGCAGAAGAGAGGGCAGGTAACGGGCAGACGTTTGGGGAACGTTGGATGGACGTTGAGCAGCAGTAGAGTTCGGGGTATGGGCTATGGGCAGCATTTGGTTGGTCGAGAAGCGCTTGTGCTGAGGCCGAGACTGTCCAACCAGCGTGCTGCGAAAGGCGTGCGTTGTTTATCAAATCAAATGGGGACCCCACTTGACGCGACATCTTCGCGTTCCGGTCGCGTTCTGGGCTCTGTTGGGGTGGGCAGCCAATCACAGGTTGCCAGAGTATCTCGAGGAGCATGGGAGCGGGTACACTGCCTAGCCATGCGGATCTCTTGAGGATCTTGGCCTCGGCTTCTATCTGCTCTCACCACCTTCCCTGATGATCGATCGATCGCAGGCTCTCACCTGGCGTCCAGTCGGCGGCCAGATAATGGGCAAGTGGGAAGAGTGAAGACGGCAGAATTTTGGGTGCTCCCAACTCGGACATGACCCCGCTTCCAACTCGAGCCGGGCTTATCAAGTGTTTGATATCTCCTCGTGAGTTCCCGGACCGGGTGGGAAAAACGCAAGATGACCGGTCGGCATGACATTGCAAGCCAGACTCCCACCGAAATGAAAAAAAAAAAACAAAACATAACAAAACATAACAAAACATAACAAAACAAAAGATAGGACTTGTGACATTTTTCTTGCGACTCTCTGTGTCCCCACACTGCCCGCTGCAAGCACTTCGCTTTTAGCCCCGGCCCTTTCTTTATACATGGCCCATGCAGCAGCAGCTCTTAGTGCATACATATCGCTATCCATGTATCTGATCACTCTAGACTAGTCTCATGTATCCTATTAACGCTAACTGGCCCCGATCCCCAGTCCTGCATGACAGCTCAATCCACTCTCCAGAACCTCTAGGATCTCGCGGGAACCTATGATCACAAGAGTCGAATCGGCGTCGAGATCAGAGCTGGTGACATCATTGGCTCGGCGTTGCAACAGCCGGATCCACCCATGACACCAGCAACGGAGCAATGGGATTTTTTCTACGTATGGGGCATTGGAGCGACGCCTCGATCTGAATGTGCTTGGGACCGTTACAGTGTATGTACATCTGTTGTTGTGTTTTGATGAGGGGCCTTTGATGCTGCTGGTACCATTGGTGCCAGCCAGAGAGATTCCAAACGGCGAAGCGACTTGACATGTTCACGCCACTGCCATGCTTGCGACCCAAGATCTTCGTTGATTGTGCATGAACCCCTCCAAGCCCGGGGGCCAAGTGGTAGCGTAGTGTGTCGTGTACGCCCGTGATAGTACCGATTTGCAGACATGTCCCCGTACTGTTAGGTATTGACTTTGTGAACTCGTACACGCGGAAGATTGAGATTTGCGAGAGAGAGCCATCGCTGTCTCCTTCTAGAACCATCGCTCGGGGCTGGCCCGTGGCAACAGCCAGACCAGAGAGATGTTGAAGGGGAATTAGCGTATGCTCTCCTCGTCCTTCTCCCTCTCTTTGTCTCGATCACGAAACATCTGCATTACCAGTACTGAGAAGTGTGTCTAACTGCCACCACTTAGCCTAGATAGAAATAGACATACATAGATAATCCATTCTCGGATCGACTTGGCGGAGGCTGTGCTCAAGGACAAGCCAACCAAAGTAGGTAACTCTTCTTTACCTGACCTGACAGCAAGCCCCAGAGATCTCAAAGACAAAGGGGGAAAAATAGGGAAACAAGTTACGGACAACTCCGGAAGCGTCAAAGAAACCTTAAGAGTCTTCCATCCTGAAACACAATAAAGAAAAAAAACGGCTGTAAGTACTTACCCTACCAAAGGGAGATGGTTGCCAAAAAGGTGCTGTACGATGAAATGAACAAGACAACGGCACAGAGGAAGTGTCCAGCCCTCTCCCGGTGCACTGATCTCCGTGCCTTAGCAACCTCATGTCCACAGGTCTCAACAGCTTGTGGGCCGGCCAATCTTTTGTGACGGTTTGCAAAGGGTATGCATAAGCGTCGTTTCAGAACCCATCCAGAACTGCCTGGCTATGCACATAGCCGTACACCATTCCGTTCTCTCTTCGTCCGTCCTCTTCCGGGATATATATTCCGGCTCACGAGATTGGATCTCGATCCTCATCGTTGCTCCATCTCCCCAGCATGCCTTGGGATGACCAACTTCTTGGCCCATCAGTGATCGAGGACAATCAAATCCGTATCTTCAAGGAGTCACAATTAGCCGTCCAGGTCTTTTTGTTGGAACGGTTGCTCCTCCCAAATGCGCTGGATATCTCATCTATCAAGCATGCTCTGCAAGCAGCCTGAAACAGACCTGTACGTGAATTCGGGTAACCTACGTATCCAGTAATCCAACAGCACCATCCCCGTCCTGAGTCAGCAATTGGACTGTCCAGGCACCAAGATTACGGTCTATACCTCGTATCGTATGACAAGATGACGAGGTAGATCTCGTCTGATATCCAGCCTATCAATCTATCCCTCTTGAAGTAGACATCATGATGAGTGCTAGGTGTCGGAACCGAGTCCAAGGAATACATTGCTGTCTTCCCGCCCCTCTTCGTTCCTTTCTGTCTATGGTCATCAGTACCTACCGCGTAAAGGGGAGAGGGGGAGAAGGGGGGGGGAGGGGGAAAGGCGAGTACATGCCGATCGATCTGTCAGACGATCGATCGGGTCGGCGAGTTTCACACTTGGCGCCCGGTGCCGGATAGGTACAGAGTAACGAGTTGTGGTTTGGTCACGTTCATCTCTTGATTTGCCCAGCCTTCGCATGATGGAAGGAGGACCGAGGGAGGTCCATGATGATCTTGCTATCAGTATGGACTATGGATTTGACGCTTATTGATCCGCTCCAAGATGCCACCTGTCTGCATCTGCGGTGTCTGTCGAACTTCTATACATAGGTAAACAATCTATCTCCTCCTGTACACGATGCAGCTCGGTCAAGAACAAGTTGTGCAGGACGAGGCAAGCATACAAGCAACAGGGGCAAAGGCGAAGAATTTGGTTACACGCGCAGACAAAAAGACAATTATCAGCTATATACTATATTCAAGGTTGATGAAGCAGACGAAGGCGATTAGGTGCGATAGTAAAAAGGCAGAGAGGAACTAGAAGTAGAGACTTCGCATACATTCTTATTCAAAACACACAAACACGACAGGAACTCAACAGGCCAATGTAGGCGAGATATTTTAGGTAGGCAGGCAAGTAGAGGCACCCAGCAACCAGCGATCGGATCATAACATGACCTGATGGACATCAAAACCATGACTTATGTTGCTTTCAGCCCCGCCTAGCTTCCCTACCTTTCCACCTCGTCTACTCTATTTCCGTGCCGAATGCGACGCAGGCTTGTCCAACCACAAGCCGAAACCTAAAACCACCTCAATACGATGATCCATCCACCCAGATAACCACTCGTCTTTGCCACTCCCCTCGCACTCCATGTACTATATCCGTTTTCGCGTCCGGCATAGCACCCGCTTACAGGAGCCATGTCGTAGGTAGTAACGCAGCCAGCGTGCTTGCTTGCTTGTTTCCACCCCCCTCCCGTTGTCGTATTTTCCCCGAACCAAGAACCACCTGCCATACCCCAGCCTCGCAATTTTCCCCCTTCCCAGCCGGCTGGCAGCCCAAGGACGCGGGGCATGCACACACCAACCGATCAGCAAGGAGCAGATGCGTACGACAGCTGCTTGGTGAGCAGGAAGACGTGCACGGCAGCAGGAAAGGAAAGGAGAAGAGAACACGGGACGTATGAGACCTTCACACAAATTAGTCCAGAACTCTACCCGCCACGGCAGCTCCGCTTCTGTCGCGCGTAACCGTCTTCCTGAGAGCCTTGCCCGCCTGAATCTCGGCCAAGAACCCGGCTGGACGGCTGGCCGCTGGGGTCGGGGCAGGTAGGTCACCCGCAGCCGGAGGCGGCGGCGGCGGCGGGGGAGGGGCCATGCCTGGGATCGGTGGAGGAGGGGGAGGGGGGGGAGCACCGCCAGCCGGCATCGGCGGAGGAGGAGGCGGTGGCGGAGGGGCACTACCGCTAGGAGCTGGGGGAGGAGGGGGCGGCGGAGGAGGAGGAGCCGAGGTTGCGGCAGGAGCAGGCTCTGTAGGCGCCGGAGGAGGGGGAGGGACAGGGGAGCTGGTAGGTGGAGGGGAAGTGGCCGCCGACTTGTCGCCCGTAGCAGACAGGGGCCGGGGAGGGCCCATAGTGCCGAACAGGATCGACGCGAGTTCTGCGGCGCTCTTGCCGCCCGGCCGATCATCATCCGATTCCTCCTCTGACTCGTCCTTGTCACTGCCCCAGCCATCGTCATCGAAGTGAGAAGGCCTGGGGGTGAAGGTAGGTTGAGTAGCCGGCTTGGTCGCTTGGGTCATGCGGTGGAATGGATTAGTAGGCTGCGGCGGCGGAGGCGCAGGAGGAGCTGGTACAGCCGGCGCTGCAGGAGGTTCGGGAGCCGCAGGAGCTGCCGGGGCAGAGCTCTCGGTCGGGGCCTGCGACATCATCCTGAAGTAAGGATTGCGGCTCTCTGTCTCCCCCGGAGGGCTGGTGACAATCTTCGGCGGGGAGACGGCAGGGGCTGGGGGAACTGCAGGTGGTGTGGGCGGTCTTGCTGGCTCAGGCTGCTGCTCAGGCTCCTGGCTGACGATCTGGCTGCCGCCCAAAGTGGGGGTCGATGCTTGAGGTGTCGCAATCTGCTCCGGTCCCTCGTCATCGGACGACGAACTTTCCATCTCCAGAGCTTCGAGTTGTTTGCGAAGCTCCTCCTCGCGTTTGCGGGCAGCCTCGACTTCGGCACGCTGCCGAGCAAGCTGCGCTTCCTTCTCCCTAGCCTCAGCAAGCGCTGCCTTCTTCCGGCGCTTCTCTTCCTCTTTCTTGAGCTTCCCAAGACGAACTTGCTCCTCGAGAGCTTTAAGGCGAGCATTAGCCTCTTCCCGTTCTCTCGCAAGCTCATCCTCCTGAGCTTTGAGACGTGCCCTGCAGAAACGTTAGTGATGATAAATCCAGGCAGAAATGGAATTGAAGTAAGGATGATACTCACTCAAGCTCACGGGCCTCCCGTTCCTGCTCCCCACGCTCACGCTCAAGACGCTCTTCCTCTGCCTTCTTGCTTGCCTCTTCTTCAGCCTTCCTAGCATCAAGCTCCTCTTCGTCCCGCTTGTCTTCCAGCTTAGAGGTCTTTCTGCCGGGAGGGGGCGGAGGCGGTTTCTTGCCTTCAGGCTTTGAAGGTTGCAGAGCAACAGGGGGCGGCACGCCTTGCTCCTCGGCCAACCTAGCCTGCCTTTCGGCTTCGCGGCGGGCGTCTTCTTCTTCGGCCTGACGCAATTTGGCAAGACGCTCGGCACGTTCACGTTCAGCCCGCTGAGCTGGCGTCTCGCCAGGCTTGATTGGTGGCTTGATGCCCAAAGCAGCGAGTCTCTCAGCCATACGCTGCTCCGCCTGTTGTTTGATGTAAGCGGCCCTTTCCTCTGGCGTCTTGAACTGCGAGTATGAACCGCCGGCAGCAGCGGGAGTAGATGACGCAGGAGTGGACGTGCGAGAAGTCGTAGAAGAGCTGTCAGCACGCAATGCCGAGGGCACCTCGGCCTTGACGGGTTCCTGAGCAGGCTGTCGCCCACCCTGCCGTTCTTGGGCCCGGATACGAGCCGCACGGCTCTGGCGTTGCAGATCAAAGATGAAATCCCTGACCTCGTCTTCAACGCCGAGACCATCCTCCCAGCGGCGCTTCTCATGCTCGCTCGTAGAATCCTGGGCGCCCTCCTTCAAGTTATCCTCAATAGTCTTGGCGAACTCACGCACACTATCCTCGACATCACGAACCATGCGCTCGTTGGTCTCCTTCTCCGTCCGGACCTTGATGCTCTCCTCTTCCAAACGCTTTTCGGCCTCCAGATCGCTGCTCGGGGTATCGATCTTCCTACCAGTCAGAGCAGCTGCCCGTTGCTGCATCATGGCTTTAGCACGAGCCTTGATTCTGTCCGCCTCGGTCACTGTACCACCCGGTCCGGTGCCAACAATCAGAGAAGCGCTGCCCGGATGAGCCTTGGCATCCCTCAGGCGGAACAGCTCCATTCTGGCGTCAGCAATGGCCTTTTCAGTCTTCCTAACTTCAGACGCTAACTGCGGAATCTTGTCCAGCAGGTTCTGCAGCTGCCGCTTAAGGGCTCTGCGTTCGGCATCAGAATCGCCCGTCATCATCCAGGAATCGGGGTGATTGTCAATCTCTTCTTGAATTCTCCGGATGCGGCGATAGAGATCCTCTGCCTCACGACGATCGCGCAAGTCAAGTAGCTCGTCTTCCTCAGCCTGCTTCTCATCCTGGAAGTCCATGGCATCGAGCAGGACCTGCTTCTCTTTAACCTTCTTCCGCAGTTGCTCGAGGGTTAAGTCGTCATAGGAGTTGCTGGTGGACGCCGGGGAATCCGCGCGCGGTGACGGGGTGACAGCCCTGCGTCTCGCGCTGGATCTGTAGCTGACCTCGTCATCGTTGTTCTTGAAAACAGTGGCATCCTTACGGCTATTAAAAGCGCCAGGACTCGACTTGAACGAATGGCTCTTGAGATAGCTAACGCCAGTCTTCTGCGGAAGCAGGGATGCTCCCGTGTTCTTGCGGTAGTCAGATTCTTGGTGGAGCAAATTCTTGATTGTGCCGAGGGACTCGCTAAGGTTCCGCGCAGATGGAGGAACAAGCTCGGGCGGGAGCTGATTGGGAATCGGATAGCCATTCAGCTTGCGGTAGATCAAGTGCATGGCCACGGCAAACTCATCCAGATCCAAACGTCCCTTGTTGCCGTTATCGGCAAGCGTCCAGATGCGCTCGAGATCCGACCTGTCCAAGCCACTCTGGCTGAAGATCTCGATACCCTGCTCGCCCGTAATGTACCCCTTGTTCAAACCGTCCCAAGCACGAAACAACTCGTCATACTTGGCCTTTTCGTCTTTTGTGATTGCCCACGGAATCACGGCATTGCCTTGCAGCCCGGCAGTCGTGTAGGTTTGCTGTTCACGACCCGCCTTCGGCATCATACGCGCTTGGAGAGCATCCAAGTTAGGAAGGCCCGTCGCAGGGGCATTGACAAGCCCCCATTGACCAGGACGGCCAGTTGGCTGAGCATTCAGTGGGGCGGCCATGCCTGTAGGACCAGCGTTAGGCGACAAAGTCGAGCCAAAGCCCGTAGGCATCGGAGGCATTGGTGGTGGGAGAGCACTAAGGGTTGTGGTCGGAGGAACCCCAGTTGGCTGAACCTGGATAGTCGGGGCCTGGAAGCCCGTAGGCTGGCTGGGAAACCCAGTCATATGAGCTTGCAGAAGCTGCGAATTTGAAGGTTGAGGCTGAGGGTGGTGGAGGGTAGGAGCCGCGGTTGTGGTCTGCGGCGCTGGAGCACTGGCAGCTGGCGTAGAGCTAGATCCCTCCTCTGTGACACTGAAGTTGATGATATCCACGATGCTGGAAACCTCATTCTTGATCTTCTCGGGGAGTTGCTGGGGCAGCTGCTTGCCGGTAAGCTTGAGGTTACAGAGATACAGAGCAAGGGCAAACTCGGGGAAGTGAAGTTCGCCGGATCGAGTGGTATCGGCCAGAGTCCTACACGACAGCCGAGTCAGTGGTTACGAATGCATCTTTGTTCCAAACCACGGACGACTCACCAGATATGAGCGAGCGTCTCTCCATCGAGCTTTGAACGTAACAGGAGGTCCCTCGCCTTCTCCCCCGGCATAGTGGTCTTGTCGCCCACGGCAGACTTGAAGAGCTGCTCAAACTTGGCTTGATCCGCCGCCGTGATAAAAGACAAGCGGATATTCGGCACGTTGTTGACCTTCTTCGTGGCTGTGGTTGTAGTCGTTGTCACGGTTGTGGTCTTTGGCTTCCCAAGAGCCTGGAACGAAGCGGTCATCTGGGCAAAACCGGTAGGCTGCGGCTTGACCGGAGGAGGCAGAGGAGTCAGGGCCTGGGTAGTAGGCTGGGCCGGGGCTGTAGCAAACGGAGACGGTTGCTGCTGTTGCTGTTGTTGGAACTGCTGCTGGAACTGCGGAGGGATTGCCGGCACCGGCGGCATCGCCGAGCCCATGGGCTGCTGGGTAGTCGGAGCATAGCCGGTGAACTGGGGCTGTAACTGGCCAAGTCCTTGAGACGTCTGCAAGCCCGAGCCCGGGAAGCCGGTATACTGCGGTTGCAGCGGCGCCTGGACGAAGCCGGTTGGTTGTGGAGCGAAGGGGCTGGGCTGCTGTTGCTGGGGTTGAGGCTGGCCGGTCGCATACTGCGGAGCGCCGGGGCGCAGGAACGAGTTGGGGTTGGAATACATGATGACGGTAGCGGTTTGTGCGTGTCAGCCGGCAGCTGGAGGAGTTAGTGTTGGCACTGGCCAGCTACCTGCTGTTTTTCACGGTGTCGCTCGTCTCAAGATCACGGACTGGGAAAAGGGGGCACAGGGGCAGTGGGACGATGAGATGACGATAAGGGGAGATGGAGGAGGGCCTTGGGCGCAAACGCGAAGTCAAAATGATCGACTGACGTTGCGCCCGAGCGATTTGCGGGGTCAATGGAAAGGAAAGGCAGATGGCGATAGAAGGTTGGTTTGTGAAAATGAAATGGATGCTGTGGAAATCCAAGGAGTGCTGGCCCCGGCTGCCCGAGGACGGCGATGATGATGACGACGACGTAAGTAAACCAGGTTAGTTGCAAGTTGAGAGGCTGAAAACCATTATTGGAATGGTTATAGAGGCCAGTCAGGTAAGTCGGCCGCTCGGGGGCTTGCCTAGGGTCCATGCTCCTGGCCACTCCTCGACCTGAGATGGTGGAGCATGCGGAACGGCATCATTTCGCTAACAGAGATTGCCTCGCATAGATGCATACTTGGCCCCATGCACCAAAATAGAGTTGCCTTTCAGGGGTTCTCAGGGGTCTGTGGCTCCTGAGTTGCGGCGATGCAGATTATGTCACGTGATCATTCAGAAGCCATAAAGGCACGTGCCAGAGGCAATTACCCCACCAGCCAAGAGATATGAGAGATCAAGTTGCTGCAAGCGCACAGCGGGGTAAAGTGGGATGACCCCAGCAGCGACGCCGATTGTGCCAATCATTGAAGCTGGCATGCTGGATGCATTTGAAAAAACTCAGACTGGGGAATAAAAAGACAGAAGAACCATGGATCATGTCATTCCACGATGATAGTAATGTTAGGTAGGTAGGTGCTTTGTGGGAGAAAAGGGCTCAATGCGGACTCGGAACCCAAGTACCTATTTTAAAGCATCAGAAGCCAAGCTGCTCCAAACAGAGAGTGAGTAGTACCCAACGGGAACAAAACTACAGCTGTGAAACACCTCCAATTGACTTCCATGTTCACACGCAGCTTTCGTCTGCATGCGTCCTATCCGGGCCAATCTACCTACCCTGTGTTTGTCCTTGGAGCAACACCGAGAAAGACGGGCTGCAATAGAGTGAGGGGAGAGCTTAATCTGTGATTCAATTGGATTGACCTGCACCAAATTTGTTGGAGCCTGGCTCAAGGGGACACACTCCTCTTCCGATGTGTCTAGTCCTCTGTGCAGTGGACTGTGGCCGTGGCTCTTGCATGTCCATTGCCCCTCAAGGAAACCTGGCTGCTCTGAAAAGTTTCATATGAGGGACGGTCACATCATCTGCACCTGCGATAGCGTTCACGCAATGAGGGGCACGAGCAGGGCTTTCCCCGACTGGCTAACAGTGTTTGCGACGTCTGCCAGCTGCCACCAGCTCGGAGACAGTCCGCTGTGCGGTATCCCGCGTCCCTGATCGACAAGCTCCCATGTCTCCCATGAATTTTTCGCTGCTGCAGCCCCACTCCCTCCACTCAACTCACCCCTGTGGAAGACTGGGCTCACTGGAGTAACTGGAGTCCTCGACGCGTTCCTTCCATCCAGCTGTGGTCGCCTGGGCGATCGGCCTCCGAAAGTTGTGGTGGGCCCCTCACCGATTACGGCCCCACGACGACAGGACCTGCCACCTGCTTTGTCAAGGTCAAATTCTCCCCCTCCTGCACGTCAAGCTGTCCCTTCTCCCTCTCCTCTTTTCTTCTTTCTTCCCATCCCCGCCCCTTCTCTTCCTCTGGAAACACTCGATTCCTCAAGCTATCAGAGCAGGCCCAGGCCAAGGAAGAGCGCTTTCTATTTGATTGAGACTGCAGTCTGTCTCTTAGCTTCGCCCCGCGTCACCATCTTACATCCCGCTAGACCCCTCCCCCGCATCAAGATGGTTCAGTCCGCGGTTCTGGGTTTCCCGTAAGTTCAAAGTCAATCAATTGGCTCTCACAACACTCAGAAATCATGTGGTTGACCAACGTCTCACAGCCGCATGGGTGTCCTTCGGGACCTCAAGAAGGCCAATGAAGCCTACTGGGCCGAGAAGATCTCGCAGGCCGACCTGCTCGCTGAGGGCAAGCGCCTGCGTCTAGCCCACTGGAAGATTCAGAAGGAGGCCGGTGTTGACATCATCCCTTCCAACGACTTCTCTTTCTATGACCACATCCTCGACCACATCCAGCTCTTTAATGTAAGATGCCACCCTCCCCCTCCCCTCCCCTCATTCGTGATCTGCGGCGCTGCGGACGTACGGCCGGCCGCTAACCTGCTTTTGCTACATAGGCTGTCCCTGAGCGCTACAGGCGCCAGAAGCTCTCTCCTCTTGATGAGTACTTCGCCATGGGCCGTGGCCACCAGAAGGGCGACGTCGACGTCCCTGCCCTCGAGATGGTCAAGTGGTTCGACTCGAACTATCATTACGTGAAGCCAACTCTCCAGGACAACCAGACCTTCGCCCTCGCTGAGGATCCCAAGCCTGTGCGCGAGTTCCTCGAGGCCAAGGAGGCTGGCTTCCACACCCGCCCCGTCCTCGTCGGCCCCGTCTCCTTCCTTGCCCTTGGCAAGGCCGACCGTGGCTCCAAGGTCGACCCCATCTCCCTCATTGACAAGCTCGTGCCTGTCTACATCGAGCTCCTGAAGCAGCTCAAGGCTGCTGGTGCCGACCACGTCCAGATCGACGAGCCCGTCCTCGTCTTCGACCTCCGCCCCGAGGTCAAGGCCGCCTTCAAGCCGGCCTATGAGGCTATCTCTGCTCAGGCCAGCGAGATCCCGGCCATCACCATTGCCACCTACTTTGGTGACATCGTCCACAACTTCGATGTCCTCCCGGCCTTCGCCAACCTCCACGGTCTCCATGTCGACCTTGTTCGTCACCCTGAGCAGCTGGAGCCAGTTCTCAAGCAACTCGGCCCCAACCAGGTCCTCTCGGCTGGTGTCGTTGACGGCCGCAACATCTGGAAGAACAACTTTCAGAAATCCCTTGACCTCCTCCACACCGCTATTAAGGCCCTTGGCCCTGAGCGCGTTGTCGTTGCCACTTCCAGCTCCCTCCTGCACGTCCCCCACACCCTAGCCAGCGAGAAGAAGCTCCCTGCCGATGTCTATGAGTGGTTCTCCTTCGCCGTCGAGAAGGTGAAGGAGGTCGCCATACTCGCCAAGGCCGTTGTTGACCCCGAGTCGGTCCGCGCCGAGCTCGATGCCAACGCTGCTGCCATGAAGTCGCGTGCTGAGTCTGCCCGCACCAACGACCCTGCTGTTGCAGAGCGCCAGGCTCAGGTCACCGACGCTATGCATCACCGCCAGTCTGACTTCGAGACCCGCTATGCTAAGCAGCGGACTCACCTCAGCCTGCCCCTGTTCCCTACCACCACCATCGGCTCCTTCCCTCAAACCAACGAGATCCGTATCCAGCGTGCCAAGTTCACCAAGGGTGAGATCACCGCGGAGCAATACGATGAATTCATCAAGAAGGAGATCGACCTTGCCATCCAGATCCAGGATGAGCTTGGCCTCGATGTCTACGTCCACGGCGAGCCTGAACGTAACGACATGGTCCAGTACTTCGGTGAGCGCCTCAAGGGCTTCGTCTTCACCACCCATGCCT
This sequence comes from Thermochaetoides thermophila DSM 1495, assembly GCF_000221225.1. Lineage (NCBI taxonomy): Eukaryota > Fungi > Ascomycota > Sordariomycetes > Sordariales > Chaetomiaceae > Thermochaetoides > Thermochaetoides thermophila. The sequence continues at coordinate 816,492 of NW_006383032.1, forward strand.
GGGTCCAGTCTTACGGCTCTCGCTGCGTGCGTCCTCCCATCATTGTTGGCGATATCTCTCGCCCTGCTCCCATGACCGTTAAGGAGTCCAAGTATGCTGCTGAGCGGTCCAAGAAGCCCATGAAGGGCATGCTTACTGGCCCAGTCACCTGCCTGCGGTGGTCGTTCCCTCGTGACGATGTTCACCAGTCCGTCCAGTGCCAGCAGCTCGCTCTGGCTCTCCGTGACGAGGTTCTCGACCTCGAGAAGAACGGCATCTACGTTATCCAGGTCGATGAGCCTGCTCTTCGTGAGGGTCTCCCTCTCCGCAAGGGCCCTGAGCGCGATGCCTACCTCAAGTGGGCTGTGAACAGCTTCAAGCTGGCCACCGCTGGTGTCCAGGATTCGACTCAGATCCACTCTCACTTCTGCTACTCCGAGTTCCAGGACTTCTTCTATGGTATGTCTGCGTCTTGCTATACCTAGCGAATGGTTGGCATGCATGTACTGACCTTAATTCCAGCCATTGCTGCCCTTGACGCCGACGTTCTCTCCATCGAGAACTCCAAGTCGGATGCCAAGCTCCTCAAGGTCTTCGAGGATGAGGCCTACCCGCGCCACATCGGCCCCGGTGTCTACGACATCCACAGTCCGCGTATCCCTCCCGAGTCAGAGATCCGTCAGCGCATCCAGGAGATGCTCCAGTATCGTGAGTAGTCCCCATATAGAAAGATAACCCACGCACCTTACGTCACATGCTAACGCCTTAATCAGTCCGCCCTGAGCAACTCTGGATCAACCCTGATTGCGGTCTGAAGACTCGCAAGTGGGATGAGGTCAAGGGTGCCCTCACCAACATGGTCAAGGCTGCTCAGTACTTCCGTGAGCAGTACGCCAACAAGGCTTAAAACTGCCTTGATATGTTTGAGCCAGGCATCGTATCTTAATGGTGCCGGATATCCGGATTTCTTTTTTTTTTCAACAGCATTGCATTTTTGGGGTTTCATTTGAGGGATATGAAAAGATATTTGGGGAAAGGGAGATGATACCCCAAAGAGCGCCATTCTCAACTCGGCGTTGGTGGGCAAAAAAAGGAAAATCCGGATCGTTCAACATGAGCATTTATTGGAAGGGTTCGCCATTCTCAACTCGGCGTTTTGCGGTTCAAGGGGATGAAAAAAATAGGCATTTAATAGGGATCGATGTGTTCTGTGTTGGGAAATATGGTTCATGGAATGAAGTTGACCAAGGTTATGGTTCCGACTCTTGACAAGATATATGTTTCGACCGATGATAGGATTATTCTTGTCGCATATCGTGAGTGTAGCCGCCGATCCAAGCTCGGCATGTGGCATGTGTCTGTGTGTGTGTGTGTGTGTGCATGCGTATCTCTGGAAAAATTCTTGGATGCCTAGACGGTACACCTAGAGATATTGCAACGCCTGAAGCAGGAAATCTGTTCTTATTTTTGGCATAAACGTCATCTATACTTGAGAACCAAATATACCGCTCACTGGGCTGACCTACACGATTACTATCCGTATGTACAGAGTTTATGCTATATTGCATTATATCAAAAGTCTCACCAACCATCCTGATCACTCGGCCCACCCAAAGACCTCGCTCACCGCCATGGTATTGACTCTAACGCCAGCCAAGCTTACCACAATGCCAACGAGATCCACAACAAGCAACAGAGCTGCAGCTGTCATGAATCTGGGGTTAAACACGCGATACAACATCAGGTGTCTCCTCAGATGGCCCGCCCAAGCCATGGTAGCCAAGCTCTCAGTGGCATAGTACGCGACAAAACTACCTAGCGCGCGCCGGCTGACTGCCTCGAGCAAGCCCTTCTTCTTGGGACCTGCCTTCCAAAGAACGAGCAGCGGGACGGCGGTTGCCGCAAGAATCGGGCCGGCGAAGGTGTTGAGCGTGACGAGTAGCGGGCTCCACGGGTAGCGCACGGTGAAGAGGGCGATAAAAGCCGAATCCCATTGGATAGTGGACAAGACGGCCTGGTGGCCAGTCTTGAAGAAGTGGAAGGTGCCCAGGACGGCAAGCATGACGGGGCCGATGGGAGACGTGGACAATTGGTTGAGGTCGAGGATCTCGAGGAGCGAGAGAACCTGCCAGATCATGAGCGCTAGCGCGCCGCCGCCCATGGGCTTAGAAAGCAGGATGCAGGCAGCCAGGAGGTTGAGCGGCAAAAGCAGGTACCGCGCGCCGTGGGCGTTGCCGTAGCCGAGGATGGCGACCTGTGCTTTGGTAGGCTGCGAGCGGTTGGCCGTCGTTACAACAGAAACGCAGGGCGGGGCCCAAACGAAGGCGGTTGTGCCAGCGATGAGAGCGAGACCGAGGATCATCTGGGCGGTATAGACGGTGACGCTCTTGAGGGTTTGCTGGGGCAAGCCGGGAAGCCAGCCACCGCTGTCAGCGGCGTCGAGAAACCAATAGAGCCCGCACATAAACAAGCCGGTACGGAAGACATAGCCAACCCATTGCGGAGCGAGACCCTCGTATGAACGGGTGTTCTGAAGGTAGCTCTTGATAATAGAGGGGAGGATAACGGAGACGACAAAGGGGATGATCAGCTGCCACGGAGCTGAGGTCGAAGAAGTGGCGGATGCATAGTAGGTTGAGGTGCAGTAAGGCATCTGCTCCTCACGACAGAGCTTAGAGTAAGAGGCGACGCGGCCGAGAACGATGAAAACAACCGAGTGGTAAACACTCAAGTAACGATCAGCGCGAGAAGGTAACCGGAAAGCTGCCAGGATCGAGACGACGCCAAAGGTCGTGATAAAGAACAGCAGGATGGAGTCTTCCCAGATGGTATACGAGTTGGAAGCAAAACCGGCTGATTGGCTAACCGTGAAGACGAATGCCATCCAGCCCCAGATAGTATTAGGGAAAATATTCCTGAACAGAGTCTCTTGGGCATCATACATGGACGCCAGAACTGTCGCCATGCTAGTGAAAGCAGCAAGAGCCGAGCCGCGGTACCAGTCCCCAGCTCCCGAAACATAAGAATGAAGAAGGCCGCCAAAGAAGCAAGGCAGGGCCCCAAGCAACGCCGAGAATGTCAAGCGTTTCTCGAGGCAGTCGACATCAACGACATCCGTGTCGGCCTTTCCGGCCTTCACACCTTGAAGCTGGAGGGTCGCCTCTGCAAGATCAAGCTCCGGGTCATCGATAACATCGTCATCCTCGTCCTTCGAAACATAGATCAACAAGGTAATGACCCCGAGGGCCATGATGGCGATACCGATGACCATATTTTTGACATTGAATCGGGCCCATAGAGCCTTGCACTGCTGTAAAGTTGTCTCCTGATAGGCGACGAAAGCTGACCAAATGGCAGACCAGTCCTTCTTTCCGCCGGCAGCAACTAAAGCTTCGGCTTTTTCCCACAGATCAACTGCAGAGCCAGGCTCGGTGGACTGCTGGATACCGCGGGCGTTGAAATAGGCTGACTGGTAACGCTTGATGCCAGCGGCCGTAACTCTCTCGGCCGCAGCAAGGTTGGCCCAGGCATTACCAGCCGCACCAGCAAAGGCCTCCTCAATTGGCCGTCCCAGGTTGTTAAAGGGAATGGGGATGCCGAGCAGCAAGGATAATGTGGGGACGAGGTCGATCTGGTTGACAGGATGAATTTTTGCTGTCGCAGGCGGCATGGCGTATTCTGGCTTGGTTCTGCCAAAGATACCCTTTGGAGAGTACATCCACAGCGCAGCCTCGATTTCATCGTCACTCTCTCCGCCGTGGTCGCCCTTTCCATCCATGCCGTGATCGCCCATCACGACCAAAAGAGTTTTGTCATCAATAGTCGCCGCAAGATCCCGGATAAACTTGTCCATCTGGCGTAGTTTTTTGGTCATCTCTGGGTGATCAGGCCCGTATCTGTGGCCAGCATGATCTACCCCGAGACAGTGTCCAACGAGGAAGTCCCACTGGTCCTTCTTTTCCATGAGGGGGAAGATATGCTCCATGACGCCGTTGTCCACGGTGTGCAAGTCCCATACATTGAAGCTGTCATAGGCCTTGCTTAAGTTCCCCAAAAAATAGCCGGGGAACAGCGACTCCCACGTGTCATCGCCGAGATGCACAATGCGCTTGCCAGCATTCCGGAGCTGCATCAATAGGTTGTCCTCGTCAATAGCCGTTCCTGAGAAGCTATTTCCGATGTCGACAAAAGTTGGCAGGGTACCGGTAGTCAGACCCTTTAACCTTTGTAACGTAGACGTCGGAGGATCGGCAATGAAGGGGCGCAGAAAGGCTTTTTTGGGTTCCTTGACGGCCGTCTCGTACAGGAACGGGAACGCGTTATGGAATGCCGCGCTGTCGTTCGCCGGAACCGTAAAATCGTAGCGCAGAGCATCGATCACGATCACCACTGCGCGTTCAAACGTCTTTGGGTGCCAGCAACCGCCATTGACCGTGCCCTTACCCTTCCAGGCGGGCAGCAAATCGGAAGTGCTCGAATCCGCTGTTGGCGACACCTCACAGCTCGACTTTCCCTCTAGGACAAGTCTGGTCAATAAGAAGCCGCTGATAAAATAGCCAAGACCCACGAGATGCACGAAGAGCATCCAGAGCCAAAATCCCGTCGTCCACAGCCATCGCGACTGGTACCCGGCTTTTCGCGCCGCATTGAGGCGAGCCAGACGCTGCTCGCGCTCATTGATGTCCTCGACTGCCTCGGCGCGTTTTGCATCTTCAGCCTCTTTGGCGCGTTTTGCTGCGTCGAACTGGGCAGCAATGGCCTTGTACTCGGAATCAAGTGGCGACGGCGCCTTCTTTGGCACTTGTTTCTGCGGTGGCATCGTGTTTTTGGGGTATCCAGGGCGATTAGCGATCGGGAGGTCTCAGGGCAGCGTTCAAAGGAGAGGTGCGAAAGGAAAGGGGGCGCCCATCAACTGGATCGAGGGGCGCCGAGTAATTTGCACCAAGAGCAGAACACAGAACGGAAAATTAGAGAAAAGAGACACGAAGGAGTGTGTTGGAGTTAGTCAAGGCAAAGACCCAGAGGCCATTTGGCTCGTGTAAGGTCTAGAATCGACACGAGAGCTTTCAGAGCAGGACGGAGTGAGCCATTTTGACAGAGAGAAGGTGATGAGGAACCCGATCCAACATCTGGGAAAGTCAGGAACTGAATTTCTGAGCGGCTCCAGCGGCGCTCAGTCCCCTGCCCCATATCCCGGCCGCAAGGGACTCCAGAGGATCCACTCAATCTACTTTTCTGACGTCCCCAGGCTTGTTGTGCTCTCCCGACAGCTCCTACCCTAACCCTGAGCCTTTTTATGAAATTTGGGGGCCTGCCCCTTTATTACTGGACACCACCAATATCCAGGCACTCCCGGATACAACCTTTCGGTTCAGAAATCCAGATACCTGCTCCGGCCCGCCATCATTAATTGGTAAACTGACCTACATAGTGCCTAACTAGCTCCATGAAGAGCCAATATTGCTATTACGTTTCTAAGTCTACGAACGCCCCCGGCAAACTGGCGAAAAAAAAGTAGCTCGGCAGTTGGCGATGCTGCTGGCTGACGGGAACCATGGTATGAGGAGTCGGAACGGCGGATGGAACCCCAAGTCTCGGGAGAGCCGGCCCCACACGAAACAGAAGCACATTCCAGGATCTTGGGCTTTGCTTGGAACTTGGAAGTCAGGTCGTCAAGAAAGCTCGCCATAAGACGAGCAGTGAATACGTAGTAAAATTATACAATACTAGAATATTGTTCGTAAAATACCCCACAAGCCCACCCAACGCTGTAGATAAGTGCGTCCCGTATATATATGTAGTATATAGTTGTGGCCACCTCCCGATATGAACCTGAAAATCCAACATGTCTGTACGTTAATGTACGCGGCCGGCCAGGCAGTATGCTGCCATGCCTCCTGGAAAAACACTCGTCTCCCATCTATCCATTCAGCCAGCCAGAAAATGAACGTAAGAAAGAAAACCCTCCTCAGCCAGGTTCACGATCGAGTGGGAGCGGGTCGTCGAATCCTTGCGAATCAAAAAAAAGTGGTTGAATAGAACGTTGGCACACACGTGGTGGTATCTATCTTTTCGTTTCCTGTCCTCCGTAACAACTCCACAGGGCCCAATCAAATCGTAAACGATAACCGGGTGGCCTGGGTTAGGGCAGAACGACGAGTTCATATTTCCAGGAAAAAAGTAACAGAGTAACCGGGTGATCGATGTTCGGTGTCGTAGTTTATCATGCGGTTTAGTGGAGCTCCTTCTCCTTCAAGCCGCCGATCTTGTCAATGTCGACTGTATAGAACTGTGACGGGTTCTCCTTCTCATAGGCGGGGAGCTGCTCCTCGGGCAGAGGCTCCAGCCCAACCGTCGTATCACCGACTCGAACCACCACAACGCGGCCGCTCTTCCGCCGGCCTTGCTCGTCTTGCTCGTCGGGAAACGTGATGTGGATTTCCGGAACATTGTCTGGGGAGTAGGGGGGGGACTGTGGGTTTGCCAACATTGGCTGGCTATTGTTGACGACGATAACGCTCGACCGGCCATTGCCAGTTTGAATAGTTAAGCGCCGATGATTGCTTGTCCGCTTAACTTCGTTGTACTGAGGGAGTGTCTCCTGCTGCATCTGCTTTTTGCTCTTCATCCTCCTGAGCACAAGCAGGATAGCACCAGCCAGGAGGCCAACGAAAACAAGGACAAGAAGAGCGATCAGGAGATTGATGACCGCAGTGTTATCGGTAGATTTCTCGCCATCGTCGCGAGTAATGAGCCTTTTGATTGACGCCATGGCTAGTATAGAGTGCGTTGTGATTGTTGATAAGTAATAATGAGTGTCGGGGTTATCGGAATTGGGGAGGGTTTATGTATGCTTTGATGGAAGAGAATGTAGTATAAACCGTTTCGGAGCTCTAGAGCCTCGGATTGTCAGCATCATCGACTGTGTCTTCCTCTCCAGTGCCATGTCCGAAACCAATTACACGGCAGACGCAGGACGAAAAGGGCGATAAGGGAGATAGCATACGGAAGAGCTGCGGGTTTGGTGCGTTCTCAGGAAGTGCCCGCAATTGATAATGTCGCACGTCTCACCGGGACTGGCATCGACGAAAAATGATAGGACGGGGTCGACTGAAAGAGTGAAGTCGACTCCAAAGAGCGATTCCCAGCAGCGGGATGCGTTAAAGTGAGTTTGAACGAGAGGAGCGTCCCTGAAGGTCAACGCCGACGCGCTTCTTGAGATGGGTTGGGAAAAAGGAGAGGAAGAAGTGATGCAGCAGACTACACAGGCAAGCGCCCTGCACAAGTACACCAGCGTCCACCACACAAGCGCTGGATGCTGGGCTCAGGGGAGGAGCAGCGAGCGCTACCCCAGCCAGGGAAAGGGCTGAATTGGGATGAACGGCCCCAATCCAATTCGAGGGGGTGACCAATCACAAAGCGTCTGACCCTCCATCAGGGTGGGGTTCAATTTGGCCAACACCTTGCTTCGCCGGCTGTCGACGTTGGTCTGTGCGTTAGAAACGGTCTGTTTGCCAAAATTGCTGCGGTTCCTGCAGCACATCTCCACCAAAACCAGGCAACCCGTTGATCTGGTTGCCAAACGCCTTTGTTAGCATAAAAACCATTTCACCGCTTATTATTTTCGATTTTCAAGTGGAGCAAATCTCACGGAGATTTTTTTTTAAAAAAAGATCTCGATATTTTTTTGCAATGTTTCTTCGACGCCGAATACCACAGCGCGGAGGTGGTTGCTGGGCAACGGCACGCGTGGAGTAGAGCTTGACATCTTAGCCGCCCGTCTTAAGGTGACAGACCACACCTCGCGTGCTCCCCTCTGCAGGAAAACTGTTGTTGGCGCCAAAAGTCACATCCACAATCCATTGCCATCCACTCCAGGCTGACTGCAATCCGAGATGCCTCTTGTCCGATTTGACGATGCCACCGTCTTGGCCATCTTCTTCTCGGCAGGAAACGCATGATCCTGTGGGAAGCTTGCCTGCCCTCTCTCCTGCGCATGCGTAGAAGTGAGAAACTAGACAAATGGCTCTCATGAAACAGCCCAACGCCCGCTTTGACGCCAGCCTCCAAGTCGCATCTCACGTGGCATTGACCCACCATGCCGTTAACCAACGAGACATGCAGCAGCATTGGGTCCTTGGGCGGCCTGAGACAACCAGACGCTCAATCCGAAGACAAGAACTATTTGAGTTGACATACCTGTATACCTTTGCTAGTGAGTAGCAATGATGAGAAAGTGGGAGAAGGGCAAAGTGCGAGAGAGGGATGTGGTCAATAGACTTATCACATAAGAGCCCCTCTCCCACTTGGATGACCTCGGCTATCAACAATACGCTACTTGTAACATTGCACCACCTCGCCAGCAAATCCGTTTGCCGTTCACCGCCACAGTAGTGAACGGATGTCTTTTTTTAAGCACCACGAACATCACTCGCGTTACTCTTGCTAGCTCCAGGCTTTATGGTGTGACTATTGCACAGCCTAACGGTTTTGTTTCATGGTACTGCTACGATACACGAAGGCCATCAATGTTTACCAGGCAGTCTATGCCCAGAAAGACAAATTTAAAGAAGGCCTAATTGAGGGCTCACAAACAGTTCGAGGCTTCTTTCTGGGATTGGTCCATGGGCAGTCACCTTCACACCAAAACTTGTCCCTGGAAAAAGCACTTGAAATGGTTGAACGGAGAGTCGTGATCAACTGACCATACTTATGTGGTTCGTGAGAGGTGCCCTTGGGACCAACTATACCACAGCGAGCCCGAGAAGGGTAAACGCAATCCGGGCCGTTCGCGATAGCTACCCTTAAATCCTGCTACGGCCGCCGTTTCTTCAGTGTTAGCAGTGGAGGAAACCCTTATATGCTGGTGTCCCTATCACCTATAATGATCCTCGAAAAAAAAGGTTCTAACGCCAGGTTCTGGGCTGATGACACGAAAAAACACTGTACGAAGCCAGTGCCAATTATAATCATTTTGCAACTTTCTATTCGGTCCAACGCATCGCATATGCCGCTCCGGGCTCCAGGGAAGTCGTTCAATTATTTTCTTCGTTTTACTAAGCGTCGCACCCGGTGTATCAACACAAATGGAAGGGCAGTTGAACCAACTCAAATTTGTACACCCTGGAACGTGTTCCGGGGAGTATGTTTCTTCAGGGCGAGCCCGCCCAGCATCCATCAAACGGACAAATGAAGTCACTTCGTGTGGTCTGGTGCCATGTCAAGCAACTTCAGGCCGGCATCCTGGTAGCTGGAACTCAGCGAGTGTTGTCGCCTTTGAATGTATAACCCACCATTGGGCCCTCGCAACCAACCTAGAGTGTGGCGTCGTTTGTTGCTTCGGCAGCATCTCCCAATTTGCATCAAGGGGACAGTGATACAACGGATGGCTAGTACGTTCATCTTGAAACAAAGTAAGCACCTCAACATCCAAGGTGGGGTCATCGGGAACCTGTTCCACAAAGAATGCTATCAACATCTCTTCTACCGCCAAGATTCGGCGTCGAGGTCCACGCAACCGAGATCCAGTTGAGGTATTCAGCAGGGTGCGCCAGCAATTCCTGAGACATTGTCGACGATCGTGTTCACTGTTGCCTCTCCCCAGGAAGAGTGAAAACGAAGGGCGCTCTTTTCCGTGGTCAATAGGCATGCAGCATCTCGCAGTTATGGCTCTACGTCAGTTGCGCCATCTATCCCTTACTGCATGGCTTTAGGTCAGTATTTCGTCTATACGTCTGGACCCTCTCTCGCTAACAGAATTTCCATACGAGAAATGCAGGCTTGATCAGCAGGGCACCATAAGCGCACCTGGTATGGTTGCACCTAGTATCCAGCTAGCGGCCGTCTTGAGCTTTCAGAGCCGTCAAATGTGCCCTGTTTCTCCTCTCATTCGTTGCAGAGCACTCCCATTTTGTCTAAGTAAGTACTTACTTGTGCGCCGCTGCTTACCATGTACGAAAGCACCGTAGCATGGCTCTTGTACACCTCCTATGAGACGGGATGAGTGTTGTGGTTGTGATTGACTGCTCCCGTAGGTGTGGATGTGTGAAGATCGGCAGGTTCTGGTCCAGTATGAGATTCGTCCTCTCCCACATGCCTTCTCAAGTACATTACTGAGCCATCCCCCATGAACACGACATGAGGGGCGGTTTTTTCCCTGGCCAACAAGCTGATATTCATGTACGATACCTGCCTAGGCCAGACGGGAGACATAGAAAGGGGATAATCTTGTGTGTGTGCTCCGTACAAGCCGAGTGTACATACCAGCTCTGGCTACGCTATCTTTAAGATCACCTATTGATATATTCGCTGCCTGTCTTACTGCCTTTTGTTGTCTTGTCTCTTTTTATAATTTTCTTTGTCACAGACCTTTCTTTACCTGCCTATTCTCTCCCGTTGTCTACGCCTACTATTCGCGCTCAGTAACGTTTTCAGAGCAGACTGGCTTGATTCATCGAACACCAAGACGGGAGCTTAGTCGAGATCAAGGGCTACACCAAGAAGCAAACACTCGGGTGTGGCGTTTCAAGGTGCCGGGTTGGTGGACTGGGGACTCGGAGCCCACAAACGACAGGGGGAATAACGTACAAGCGGCGTACACAGTCAGCTTCGGGGCCAAAAACAGATTCATCAGCCCCAGCGCCGCTCCCTTGCCCCATATCTTCGGCCGGGTGTTCACCGAGAGTTTGGTCGTTCTTACCAACACGCATGCGGATTTATCTCACAGCATCGTCTTAGCGGAGCCAACCATCCCGGTTTTGGGTCAGGCTCGGACGAAGAGGAAGAAGACGGGGACCCGGAAGCTTCACTTTCTCTATTAACTGTGTGTTGTGACACTTATTTTGTACACACACAGTGCAGTCAGCTTGCCTTCCAAGCCGGTTTGCTGCACACCATCCACACGAGCACTGCGGACGCTGGAGCACTGCTTGTACACCAACGCTGTCAAGCAGCCAAACTGTCTGAGAAATACTCAGAGCAGCCGGGAGTTGTTGCGCTTTTGACCTGCGGCTGTGTCACCAGCGGGCGATCTCGTTGGCGCCCATTCAGTCCCCGCAAAACTAGAACTCGCCATCCCGCCGTCGCGACCTCCCAGAGCCCAACGGTTGTTTCCGCGGGGGACGGGAGCCCGAGCACAAAACGTCGACGGCGATCATCAAGCCATAATTTTGGGCGGCTCTCGGCTGGTCGCGGCCAACACGACCACGTTTTCCCATTCCACACAATCCTACATTCCAGCGCAGCCGCAACACCCCGGTGACAAGCCCTAGACGGAGTGAACCATCAACCCAACAGCGGTGTTGAAACGGGCAATCCTACCCTAAGCCTCGAGATTTGACGGCTTGACGTCGGGGCACACTTCTTGGGGGCTCTTTGGGTGGTTCTTGGACGGTGTCTGTGGTGGAGCCCAGCTCAGCGATCCACACGACGGATTTCACAAGGTGTGGTTGAAAGGGGGCCGCATGTAACCTCGAAGCCCCACATTTTTCTACACAGCCGAAGCTGGGATCCCACTTGGAAGCCCACCAAGCCCACCACACATGCGACAAGCTCCCGCAGGCATTGTGCACTAAAAAGAGGGGACGCTGGGTCTCTGGGTCGCTGGGTCGGAGAGGGCACCTATAGCTCTCGTTGGTCCCATCGTGGATCGCTTTTCCGTTCTGGTGGCTGCATCCTGCTGCCGCCCGTTTGAACATCGAAATTTGACAAATTCGCCCACGCGAGTCTCAAACGACTCGGCTGCTTGCCCGGCAACTCACTTGCAAGGCTGCAAGACTGCAAGGACTGCAAACTGGAAGTGTGTGCGTGCAAGACCAGCATTGGGGCTGGCCTGGCTGTCGCTCGCTTCTCAGGTTGTTTATTTCACACACGCCATTGACTGCATTTGTTGCAACGCGGGGCATCCATCCATCAGCCGTGCGGCACGGCAAACATTGGATCTGCTCCATCGCTCCATCGCTTCAAGCTCCAAGCTCTAAGCACTGCTGCACTCATCATTCCATTGGTAATAGCCACGCTATCCGTCCTTCCAAACCTGCAGCTGCTCCCCAGCGGCTCCAAAAAGGCTCCAGACTAGGCGCTTGTCCTGCCCAGAAAGCAGTGCTGGATAGGTAGGAAGGCCAAAGCCTCAGGTTACGGGGACGGTGTACATCCTGGCAGTTTCCAGTTTCCACTCCCGTCGCGCACTCCCGTCGTCGGTCGGCCGTCCGTCGGTCGTCTGAAGTTGGAGGCCAGGTGTCAGGATTTGCAACGACAAGAGGCCCACCCGAGTGAGATCTCGCCGCGTCGAAGCCCCTCCCTGACTGGCCGGGTGCTGGACACGGAGACCCCTAAAAGGGCGATCAAAGCTGAGACCAGCTCCTGGAAAAGCCAAAGGGAAAAAAAATTCGAAATCCCAGAAAAGCGCTCCAGACCGTATCCCCCACAGCGGCTTCTTTTTTGGGGTGCCCAGGGTGACTGGGTCCCATCCCCTCTGCGTCTTAGCGTCCACAGCACCCGTGGGCTGGACCCTGGTCCCCCGATCTAACGTTAGCCTGGCTAAACCCACAGCGCAGGTAACCTTCGATTGCGCCTGCAGCTCTGGAACAGCTCCTGGCCCTAACCTGAACAACTTGTTCTTCTCTCGCCATCACAGCCGCATCATCTTCCTCGTGTGCGTGCGAAAGCCTGCATCTGGCACCCGGCGGGCAAAATCCTCGAGACGCAGCGTTCTGCAGCCAATCCCCATCTGGCTGCACGTGAATTTCATCCCGTCTCTGGACGCGAGAGAGACAGAGAGCGAGAGAGCACGAGAGCGGAAAGTTCTAGCTGCCTGCCTACCCGCCTGCCGATCGCCATCCAAATCCACTTGTGCCTTGCGCATCGCGACATCCGCAGCTGCCCGGCCTCCGGGAGCAGCGCATCGACCAAGAGACCGCACCAACGTACGAAACGACGCTGCACGCATCATATTCACTTTGTCCGGTTCTTGACCCATCCTCAGCCGTGCTTCTATCTCCATATCGACGTCAGCCTGTCCAAAATCTGTGCGTTCAGCGTCCATCACAAGCGTTCAGTGACGCATGCCCGTGATCGCCCACCGGTCTTTGAATACAAAAACACAACTCGCCCACGCAGACCTTTCTTCTCCTATCATCACCTTCGAACAACATACGTTCGATTGTCTACCATCGCGAATCGCAAGCTTTCTACAACCTACTTACGTTTGCAACCACGCCCAAAACGCCGTTGGAACCCGTGTCTGTGAATAGCTGCAGCTTTGATTTACACGGATACCCAAGTGCCTTGTAGTAAGCTGTTGCCCCTCTTTATTCGATATATCCAAGTCACTGCACTTAACTACTTCATCACTGCTCCCCCCTCCCCCCGTTTGTTCCACGGCTCGCTGTCTGGTAAGGAGGAGACGCGAGGGGCTTTCAAATCCACAATCGAAATCACGGACGGCCTGAACTTGCCCCTCCCGAAAGCTTGGCCAGGCTCTGGGATAGCTGCGGCACCTGAACCGGTCGCTCCAGCCTTACCAACGCCCCTCGTTCGTTTCCTCTCCCCTCCCCCACATGGTGACCACAGCGCAGTACTCGTTTGACTCTAGCTTTTCCGTGTCTGCCCTATTGTTCAGTATGTGCTGACCTCGTCGTTACCATCTTGCAGCATCCGTGCTTTTCGGTATTGGATTTCGCTTTGATCCTACGTTAACCGAACTCGAACCTTGTCAACTACATTCGTTGTGTCAACTCGATCCTCGAGACATTTCACGATCCGGCTCAAAAGCACAAAACGCATCTACAAACGCTCTGGCACACATAGACTACATCCAGCATGACAAATTCTGTAAGAGTTTCCTTTTCTTCCCGCCCTTTGGAAACTACTCTTCTTGAACATGACGCACTGAGCAGACCTCGATGACTTGGATCGTGCTGACAACCGCTTGGTCTTCTAACCAGCCTCGACCCACAATCGCGACAACTAGTCGCTTCTTCGGGGCTTCCTCAAGCTCCACGGGGAATGGTAATGGCAGATCTCAGCAGCAAGAGTTGGTGAACGGGAATGGATTTACAGGCTGGCCAACCGGCACTTCGAGCATCTGGGGGACCAATGGGGTCTCGAACTCATTGCCTAATGGCGCAGGAGCTGCCAGTGTTCGTCGGGGTTCTTCGACAATCGAGACGCTATCGAGGGCAGCGGATGGGCTGTCGAGGTCCAATGATGTGGATGGTAGCTCGGTCACAAATGGTGGGCATGCCCTCGCCAGCTGGACTTCCCCGTGGAGCCAGACCGCATCACTGCCGCGCCCTCAATCGGGAAACACATCTCCTCGGAGTCATGCCTCGGTCTACGAAACTTACGGATCGACGGCACAGCTGGACTCTACGCCATCCAATGCCCAGAGGACGCAAGCACGGTCCAGACCGCAAACATCCTCGATGGAGCCCTCCTACAACAACACATCTTTTGCCGACTACCCCCATGAGAATGGCACTTCCGATTCTTATCCCCAGCTCAGGGCTGATTCGGAGAGGTTCACCGCGTTTCCTCGGAACCAGCGGCCGTTTGGGCAGTCCCTTTTGAATGGAGCTGTTGGAACAAACCACTCGGAGGGCACAAGAACTTCTTTGCCACACCCGTTTGGAGGGTTCGCGTATCCTCCATCGGCTTCGCATTCTCAGCGACCCTCTCTTGCTGCAATCTCGACGGGATATAACGTCTCTAACACCAATGGACATGCTGAGGAGACTTCGAGTATATCCGACATTGAAAACACACTGCGTAATGTCACAATCGGGAGTGGCTTGAACGGCATTGCAAGTAACGGTGGTTCTAATGGAGTCTCCAATGGCGTCTCAAACGGCCTCTCGAACGGCCTCTCGAACGGCGCTCCAACAAGCGGTTTTGGGAGCTTTGGGTCGTCCACAAATGGTTCCCAGGCTTTCCAGTTCAACCCTATCTCGCAGCCATGGGAAAGTTCTCAGGAAAATCCTCTTGGTTTTGGTGCCGCCCGGCCTACGCTTCCGACTCCTGCTCCGACTCCTGCAGATGACGTCGCTTACTTCGCTGCTCTTGCCAGCGCGCTGAATGGCTCCAGGACTAGTCAGCAGCAACAGACGATGAACCTATGGGCCCCATCATCCTCACAACAGGATCCCAGGGTGCGGCCAGATATGGATCGTCGAGGTTTCAACCAGCCTTTCCTCCAGGCTCCCCAAACGTTGATGCCCCCCAGTTCGTTCTATGGAGCGAACTTCCCGCCTTATCCACCAGCGCCGTTCGATACTTACTCCCCTGTGAGGCCTAACTTCCCTTCGATGTCTGCGGTTCCACTTCTGAATCTTTATGGCATCGGGCCTGGAGCCGTCCCATTCGGCTCCCGAGACCATGACCCTTCCCGCGATGTCCGGAGCGTCCTTCTTGAAGAGTTTAAGTCGAGCTCCAAGTCTTCAAAGCGCTGGGAGCTTAAAGACATACGTGGTCACATCGTTGAGTTTAGTGGTGATCAAGATGGCTCGCGATTCATCCAGCAAAAACTGCTGACCGCGAACAGCGAGGAAAAGGAGTGGATCTTCCGTGAGATTGAGCCAAATGCTGTCCAACTGATGAAAGACCTGTTTGGCAACTACGTGATTCAAAAGTTTTTTGAGCACGGCAGCATGGCACACAAGACGAAGCTCGCTCAAGCAATGCACGGCAAAATGTTTGATCTTTCCACTCAAACATATGGATGCCGAGTCGTACAAAAGGTAAGGAGTCCACATATAGAGTTTTAAGAATGACAGACGTCCGTGACTGACTTTTGCATAGGCTTTGGAGCATGTTCTCGTCGAAGAGCAAGCTGTCCTCGTCAAGGAGCTACAGCCGGAGATCCTCAAGGTGATCAAGAACCAGAACGGCAATCATGTCGTCCAGCAAATCATTGCCGTAGTCTCGCGGTCAGAGATCGATTTCATCATGGACAGCATGAAAGGTCGGATCAGCGAGCTGGCCTCCGATGCATACGCATGTCGCGTCGTTCAGAGGGTGCTGGAACGGGGCACCGATGATGACAAGGCCTTCATCCTGAAGGAGCTTCACGCTTGCGCGCAGATGCTCGTAGTGGACCAGTACGGCAACTATGTGGCTCAACACGTCATTCAGCACGGCAAACCCGAAGACCGATCGAAGATGATCGAAGTCGTGATCCCGCAGGTTGTTGGGCTCTCCAAGCACAAATTTGCTTCCAACGTGGTCGAGACTTGCATTGCACATGGCACGCCTGAGCAACAGCGTGCCATTAGGGACCAAATTTTGCCAGCAAATGACACCCAGAATTCGCTCCTGCAGTTGATGAAGGATCCTTATGGCAACTATGTCATCCGTACGTCATGTGTTACTATTTGCGACCTGACGAGAACCCTCCTTGCTAACGTGTGGACCAGAGAAACTACTTGACACTCTTAAGGGTCAAGACCGCGATGTCCTGTGTGTGAAAATGCGCCCACTTTTCGATATTTTGAGGAAGCAAGGCCATTCCGGACGGCAGGCGGCAGCCGTTGACCGGTTATGGGCAGCCATCAACCGCCCGCAGCCCCAGCCACAAGTTCAGGCCCAGGCTGCCACTCAGAACGGCAACTCTACTCAATCCAACCACCCTGCTCCAAGTTCGTCTGAAATTGCTTCCTAGCTCCGGATCTCTGGTGCCGGGGGGCTTCCCCTCAGCTCTCATCAGGCTGCTTCTACTCAAGCGAACGGTTCTTCATTGGTGACAACCAGTGAAAACAAAGACTCCGGATGCCTGACATGATTCAGGAACATCTAGGCACCAGTTGACATTTGCTGAAAGTCTCAAACGCCATGGCCTGGGGTGCTTCTTTTCTTTTACACAATGCTGGTTTTCGGCTTTTACGAATACTTAATACCGTTTGCCTTTGGGGCAAACCGCACCCAGAATCAAACGCGTTTTGGGGAAAGCGTTGGGATGCGTACCTTTTTTTCCCGGGGCTTTCGGGGGAAGGGGGGGTTTTACCTGATACCATATACCATACTCGTTCCAGTACACAGCACGGCCCGAGCAACGTATCTATATATACCTCTCTAGCTATTCATGTTCGAACTGGCACTCATATTTTCACCTTGTTTTTAACAGCCATCGGGTCGAATTGTCGCTATCTTTTCTTCATCTTGTTGTTTGTTCCCGGGGCTCAGCATTTGCTCCGCTTTATTCTCTTGTGCCAAGTTCTTCCGGTCTATGGTACTGGTTTAGGCTGGGCCGGCCTGGTCGCCCCCGACCTCTCCGATAAAGATAGTGACGGACGGCAAGATGAGAAGACGACAGTAAGTCACTGGACCTCAGTACAGGTTGGGATGGAATAGGATCGGCTTCTCTGGGACGGCATGGGACAAACAAAGGGTAGGGCGTCTGGCGTGTTGAGTGTATGGCGGATGGATTCGGTTCACCACAGTATTCTTATGGTCAATGATCATGATGATGGGTATTCATTTCTGGGCTTCTTCCTCTCGGGTGCCTGGGTTTGCTACTTCTTGTTGTGCTTTATTACAACCATTTAGAGAACGGCGACCTGTTTTGACAATTCAGTTCGAGGTTGTCCATGATGGAACCTCTGCCTGCTTTAAGTTATCTTCAGGGACTGTATTGTAATTGCTTGCTGTGGTTAGTTATTTTTTTTTTTTTTTGAGATGTTAAGTACATAGAATTTAACGTTCTTTCATCGCCGGAAAAGTAATTTGTTAGACGGTACTAAGCTTTCTCGAAAGTGTGTGATTTTTGCTTGCCTTCAAAGCCGAAAGCGATATTCAAACAGCCAAAGCCTTCAGTTGCCACGTGAAATGGTTGCCATGAGCATCCATTCATACATGACATTGTTGCAACGCTCCACGTAGAGTGATTAAAACTAGGCAGCTGATTCAGTAATTGCTGGCTCTCTGCTATCTGCATGTAACAGTACCAGTATCGTGACAATGTAGCTTCCGGACATGCCATAATGGGCATCCAGCTGCTTCCCGTCTATCGTCTCTAATAGCTGACATGAATAATGCAAGACACCTCTCTCTGACCACACAATGCTCAATTGTCCAAGACACACAGTTCGAGATTCCCTGTCATTCCATGCCGTAAAGCGTCCAAGCCTTGCAGACTGTTTTTGTTTTCCAGAAAAATCTTAGACGCCAAAACCCAAAACCCAGTACCACGAAAACTAACACTTTTCCCCCAAAATGATGAACGCCGAGGCAATGCAAAGGTGGATTATTAGACACCCGTATGCAGCACAAAAACTCCAAAAAAGAAGGTAGATTTTTTCTAGAAAAACAAAACAACAACAAAAAAAAAAGAAACAAATCGAGAACATTAAATCACTCGGACCCATTATATCATGAGCAACATGCCCACGACAATTGCGACACCTGCAGCCAACCCAGAGGCAGTCAAGCCTGATGTAAATATTATGGACCCGGCGGCAGCATTATTGATGCCTGTGGCGGCGTTGGGACCGTGCAGGCCTTCGGTAGCAGCAACCGGGTTGGCGACGCGAGTTGCACCCGGGATGGCGTTCTCGCCCGTGCCGATTTCGAGCACGCGGCTGGTCGTGGCGTTGAAGCGGGTGGGAGCAAGGGCGATCTCGTTATTGTCAAGGTCGTAGACCACATAGGCCGAGCGCAGGAAGGTGTCGCCCAGCACGTTGGTGCCGGCGCCGGCGGGGGCGATGCCGAACAGGCAGGCAGGCTGGCCATTCGAGAAGGTTGGACGCTTGCCGTTGGAAACCAGGATGTCGAGGACCAGCTCGTTCATGTCGACTGCGATGGTCGGCTCGGTGAAGGTGAAGAGCAGTTGGGTAGTGTTTTGGGCGGCGGAGCAGGGGATATAGGCGGCGTTGGCGCCCGCGTCGAAGGTCGCGCCGACGAGGCTGTAGATTTCTTGCACGAGGGGATCGGGGAGGTAGGTGAGCGAGGAGCCCGTATCAAGCAGAACCGCGAGGGCAAGATCGCCGCCGATGGCGTGGTCGCCCAGCTGCAGCTTGGTGAGGGTGATGAAAAACTCTGCGTAAATGCCGGCTTCGGACTCGACAGGAAGAATCTTCAGCGTGCCAGAATATCTTTCAGTGTCGATGCCGCCGAAAAGAATGTTGCCGGTATTGGCACTGAGGTCGTTCAGCCATAGGCTGTACGCCTTGGACCGGATAGCACCATCGGCGACGAGCTGGGCCGGGAGGTTGTTGTAGGCCTTTTTGCCGGCGCGGCCGACCTGGACTTCGTTGAGGGGATAGCCGATGCCGAGGATACCTTGGTTGTTAGAACTTTCATAACCGATACCGAACTGAAGCCGCTCAATCTTCTTTCCGCCGATGGTGATGGTGTCTGAGGCGTAGTCACCGCTCGCCCCCGAACCGTCGACGTACGAGATGTTGAACCAACTGCCAACGTATTCGTAGGTCGAAGACGAGTTTGCCGAGTAGGTGCCCGCAAAGGCGCACGGATTGTCAGAGGACTGGCAAAGCGACGAGCCTGGGGTGTTGACCCAGAGGTCGCTACTACCGGTGTCGATGTGCAACCTCAGAGAGGTCGGGGGGGTGCCGATAGTGATGTTGATCAAGTAGAGTGTTTCCTGCCCAACAGTTAGTTGTGAGTGCTCGGAGCCCAGGAGGGAGTGAAGTCATACCTCATTATCCAAGCCTACTGTGACAGTACCCCTTTTCCTGAGATTGTCTCTGTGGACGGGATGCCGCGCTGGGCGCCGCTCAGTTTCCAAATTGACAACTCTCAAGCCATCTTCCCTGGTCTGCGGTAGTGACACTGCGGGTATGGGCTTGAAAAAGAACGAGGACAGGACGGCGAAAAAAGAAGTTGATTTCATGATTGACGCTACTTCTCCTTCTCCTTCTTCTTCTTCTTTCTTTTCTCTTTTGGATTTCTGATGGCCGGAGGGATGAGCACAAGAATAACCGAGTCTAAGGCCCATCAAAATGTCGTAGTGATCGTGTATGTATGTTGTACGGAGTAGGGGGGTTATGGTGTAGCGAACATGAGGTGATGGAGGGAACAAAGAGAGCGAGAATAATGTTAATGAGCGCTATAATAATAACATTTAAAGAGAGCCCGAGTAGATATCTAAGCACACAGGCTAGAACATATGAAAGTAGTTGACTTTTCAGGTGGCAACCTTTTTGGCTTTGGGGCAGTGTAGAGTCGTCTGGACAAAGCTGCAGCAAACATTCGTCATGCGTTTGGAATGCACCGCAATACTCCAGACTTTGTCCGATCAAACCCGAGCGTCTGTGGTCTGCACTGTGCTGCTGCTCAAGCAATGCTGCTCAGTGCAGGCAAGGGGGGCGCACGAAGTCAATGGCGGCGGTTGTCAAAATCAACAATGACAACAACGAACATGACAGCGGTTTCGGGGCCAGACGGAGTCGGCAAAGCAGTAACCAGGAACCGGGGTACAGTGAGTTTATTGCTTCGCTGAGCTGGTAGGCCGCTCGCTCCCACAAGAGTTTACTGATCACAAACTAAAGATGCGATGAGGGAAAATAAAGAGCTCCAGAGTCCAGGACGTGGCGGCCACCAGAGCACTCATAAATGCCGTACGGAGCTAATTTGTAAAAAGCATCCATAAAAAAGAGGATCCATGCCCAGCCTCCAGGAAGCGCCAAGCATGATGTGTCGGGATAATGGGCAGCGGACAGCGGCTCTGTCAAGCGCCGGAGGAGCTGGGTTGCTAGATACTTAGCGTGGACATGGAACACCGCACCACCACCACCACCACCACCACCACCGCCGCGGTTGTGTATGACGGTCTGACGGTCTGAGGGTCTGACGGTGTTTTGGAGGAGAAAAGAACTCTACAGCCAAATGGAATGCTCGGAAGACCGGAACGTGATTGACGATGCAAGTTGACGCAAACCACTCAGATGCTTCTTGGCACGCAGCCTCTTGCTGAAGAATCAGGATCGAGACGCAGGATACTTGACGCAGGTGAATTTGAACGGGAGGTGAGGTGACGGACGTGATGAATGCAAGGCTGTGAGAGCTGTTGGCCGCGAAACATCAAGTTAGGTCAAGGTAGGGATCTATACCACACCAGGCACATCCGTACATGCACGGCTTACCTGGGTTAAAATTAAAAGTCTCCGCCGATGTACGTAACCCAAGATCCAGGAACAGAGCAAACGATGAGAGCAATGGGGAACAATTGGTGGTCCGTGGCCCAGCCATATGGAGAGACGACGCGCGGCCCCACACCACACCGTCGCAGCAATCGAGCGATCTGCCGGAGAGCAAACTGGAGCCGGGGCTGGCGCGCTTGCAAGAAAATGATCACGAGAGCGTGCCATTTACTGGTGCGGGAGAAGCGTCCCTCCTCGCAGACGAAACATGATCCGGAGGGTTCTGACACAGAGCCGCGGGGCATCATACAGGCTTGGCATCGTTGTTTCTGCTGCGCTCTCAGCCTCTAGACTCTGGCTGCGAGAAAGCGTGAATCGTGAATCAACCGTTGCATTGGATTTCATTCATCGGATCCCACCTGCCATCGATTGCCATGGACATTGCCATTGCCCAAGCCAATACACTGCCTCTAAGTGTCAATTGATTCGTTGATTGGCTGCTCATTGCTAGGGCGATGGAGATTTGATTGCTTGTGTATGTATATGCATGGTCTGCACCATGTGGATGCTATCACCTTCGGGACGTTATGATGATGTTGTTTACAGATACAGAAGTGATCAAGATGAAAAATCAGCTTTGCGATCACATTTTCACATCCAGGCAGGTCACCGTCGTGAAGACACGTGCCACACCTCCCGCATTCAAGCACGTGCCGGTTCACGAGCAATTCCCAAGAGGGCCGTGGGACAGCAAGCCTGTGCGCTCAACACCCTCAGATGAGTCCCGTGCTAAAGAATTTAGCGTCCATCTCATGTCCAGTGGTACTCAAGTGTACTGGGACAAGTAAAGCTCCAACCATGTGGGACGTTGCAGCAACACAAACCACATCTGATTTTCTCCTGGTCCAACCGCTAATCGCTCAAGCGCTCTCCTTGCCAAGCATCATGATGCCCCGGAATCAAGCCTGCGAGGAGATCCACTTAGCGCCTCATCGGGCTTAGCTCACCACATCCCGGGAGCGGTCAACCCCACACACTTCAGCTGGACCGGGCCGGCCAGGTCGTTTGAGTCCCAGGTTCAAAACTCCAGATGAATTTTCACATGAGACTGGTCCTTCAATGCCCTCACACAACTTCCTCTCGCGAACTGCATGGCCAGCGTCTGTTGAGCATTTTTTCTGCAAACATGGGCAACCGTGTCGGCATTCAAGTTCTCACGGTCCGGTAGACGACAGCTACACGAGGGAAAAAAAAAAACAAAAACACCATCTCCTACCTCCTGATGCTGACTACCGTACGTTGCCCTACCGTAGCGCTGAATGGAAGCGCTTTCAGTTTTCATCCCATCTTGTTGGCGCTGAAAGATGGTCTTGCTGCTCTTACAGAACATGAATGAAAGGCCTCAAGTAGTGAGCAGTATGCAGTATGCGTAGGAGAAAAGTAAACGAAAGGGAAAACGAGCTGGCGACCTTTTTTTTTTTTTTTTGGGAAGGAGGGTTTACAGGGGAGGAGTAAGCCAAAATATATTCTTCGTATTTCTTTCTTTCCTCTCCTGCCTGCATCACTGATTCGTAATATATCTAGTATCATGGAAATTTGAATTGGCCATGGTTCTGGACTGAACTGTTGAGGCAGAAACGTCTTGCTTTCGATTGCTTTCAACTGTCCAATCATCCCAGAGACTTGATCATCTTCGAATGCCTTAGTTAAAATGCAGGTTGCAGAACAGCTCCTGGAATTGCGGTTCTGCCTCGTGTTGGCAATATATGAAGCTGTCAAAGCTGGCCTTGCAAGATGAAGTTTTGAGCGACTGACATTTGGTAGCAGCGGGGAGAAGTTCCTGGAGAACTCCAGACAAAAACCAGATGTTCTGTTACAAGAAACTGGGTATCATTCTCCGCACCATACAGGTCATCATACAAAACCTTAATGTACCATGCAAACGGCACAGCGACTAAAGCGCCCATTCGTCCTTATCGTCATCATCCTTGATGAACGGCTCATTGATCCTCCGAATAGCGTAATCACTGCATAGAATGCTGTTCTCGTCGTTAACGTCACATCGCAAGCTCAGCATGAATTGCTTTCAAGGAGTAAACTCACCAAGCAGAAGCAATCAGAGCATCCAACTCCGCAATCATCGCCTCCCTCTTCTCCCCATTGACCAAGCCCTTACTAATCTGCACCTGACACTCCTTGATTCTCCTTGCTTTCGCAGGCGGGGCCTGCTCCAACACTCTCCTGGCCAGACAGTCTGAATGGAATGCGTGCTGGCAGGGAAACACGAAAAACTGCCTGCTCAGCAGCGGCAGTCCACAGGCATAGCACTTCTCACCGGGCTCGACTATCGCGTACCGCTTGTCGAGCGCTGCGATATCCACCTTGATGTTGGCTGCCGTCTGGCTCGCTTCGTCCATTTCGCGCCGCAGCGCGTCGATGTTGCGGCTGTAGTCTTCCAGAGCCGCGCAAATCTCTTCTTTAAAGTCATCAATCACCACGAAATCCGGGAAGAAGGGGATCAAATCCTCAATCTTGAGCAGGTCACACCGGCGCAGGAAGTCAATGGCCGTCTTGATGCCATCTGACTGCTGCGATATCACCTTTTTGGCGACCTTCAACCATAGCTTCTTCCGCAGCTGTGGGTTGGAAATGGGCCTATCGGCGATAATGGACGCCAGCTCAACCTCGTCGTGGGCTAGCGCCAGATCCACCGCCGCCCCGTACTGACCCATGCTGGTGTAGATATGTGCGCATGACAATACGCGGCGGTGCTGGATGCACAGGCGTAGAGCAAAGTCCGGATCGTAGTTCGGCTCTTCTCCTTGGGACTCGAGATATTCAAGCAGGGCAGACTCATCCTTGGACGGATGGGATGCATAGATAGAGACAAGTGTATTATGCACCGCCGAGTCGGTTGAGCCAAGCTGGTTGACGACGTACAGAAGATAGCGAACGGCCTGGTTTTGGGCCAGCGGACCCTTGTAGTTTCTGTCGTACTCCAGCATCGCCGGAATGAGGTTGCGCGGATTGAGATTGCTCTGACGCATGAGGATCTCGACTAGCTCAGTGGCAGCATGGGTCATAAGCACGCTGCTATATCGATAAAAGACTTCGGGATCCGTCTGCTTCTTGAGCACCTTCAGCGCCTCAGTCCAGCGTTCCCGCTGAACCCAGTATGAAAGGACATAGTTGTAATCGTTGATCGCGTTAGCGTAGTAGAGAAGCTCCTCTTCCCTCCCGTGGCTGCCAATCACATCGTAGACTGTCTTACGGTCGAGATCCCCTTTGTGTTTATTGATGAAATCCTGGAACTCGGCACGAACAGCTTCCAGCTGCTCCTTGGTCTGATTCGGGTTGAGCGTCTCGGAGAGCTCTGCTCCTGTTATGATGGTATCGTCGAGCGAGTTTAGCTTGGCCATGAACACCTCAATCAACCACGTTGCTATCATCACCCGCTGCATGACTGCTGACTTTTTGTATGTACCCAACTTAGTTAATAGATATTTGCGCAGGGCATCTGGTTGTTCGTTGTCGATGAACGTGAGCGCCACCTCCTCAAAAGGCTTGCTGCTCTTGCCGTAAACGGCGGCAGCTTCGAGAAATTGTCCCTTGCTTACAAGATGGTCCCCTGACGCGATGGCCACAGCATCTTTTTCGGCTGGCGTGTGCGCATATTGCAAGGCGGCATCGAACTGCTGCAGCTGCAACATAATCTTCCAGATATCACGGTCCTCATCCCTTGGGACTATCTCAAAGATCTCCTGCGGTGTAAACAGCCAAAAAGTGCTCTTCTGCTGATCCACACAAAGCCCAACCGCTTTCTGGCCGGGGTTCAGGATGGTCTGGTCGTAAATAATTGATCCGGTCAGCCGGTTGGCAATCACGACCCGACCGGCAACGAGGCTCACGATATGCCACTGTGTGAGCGCCACTGCATCAACATACTCGGTTGATAGCTGCCTCCGGGACGCCCCTTCGGGGTTGGCCAGCTGAGCCCGCGGAAGCAGCTTGGCCTCGGCAAAGACCTTGGCCCCTAGCTCAGACAGAGGGCCTTTAAGGAGGAGTTTCCCATGGTACACGCCGTGTGATGACAACCAGGCAAACGCGCGCTCAGGAACTTCATCCTCGCGGAACCGGGGTGACGGCTGCTCTGCGTCTGGAGACACAACCAACATGGACATAGCCGCAGCCGAGGCGCCTGACAAGGCATGGACTGTGGGCTGCTCTGCTTCAAACAACTTATCATAAATGGATGCGCCACCACCACTGTCATGCCCCCGACCAATCTTCCCAACCCAATGGAAGAGCCGGCTCGAGGTAGCGACCAACACGCGCCGCGTATCCTTGTGGCCAGGTAACGAGTCTGCCCAAAGTCCGGTAATGGGACCATCCGGAAGCTTCTGCACCAGCTTCAGATATTTGTCCTCCCGGCGGTAAAACTCTGTAGAGGTCTCGATGTAGGCCTCGTAGATGTTGCCATCTGCGGCGCCAATGAGGATTTCGCGCGTTGACTGGGTAGGAAGCGCAGGACTCCAGGCAATGCTTTCGATTACGACGCCACGCAGGCGGGCAAGCGGCCGTGGCTGGCGTGACTGCGAGTGTAGATAGTAGTTCTCGCCGAGGGACGTGCAAATGATGAGGTGCGAGGCGGTTGGGTCCAGAAACATGCGCCGAATGACGCCTACCTCTGACGGCTTCTTGGGGAGATCGATGTCTGGGAACAACGGAAAAGGTCAGTGACTGCTTGTTCCAAGACCGTAATTATAGGGGGATATGGGATGGAGGGTGCACACACCGTCGATGTCCTCTGGCTTGTTGAGATCGATCCGCAATATCCTGCCGTTGGAGAGAGCGATGACGAGGACGTTGTTGGCAGCTTGGCCGGCCACAAAGTCGGCGGCAACAGAGAACTGAAGCTGGACAGGCAAGACCTCAAAGATAGGGAGGGTCGCGTCGGCGAGCTGGAGGTTGGCGATAGCGTCGGCGGCGGCGAAGCCGCTGGACAGATCGAGCGCCATTGGGACGAGAGGGTTATGGCGTCAGGACATCAGATACCGTATCAGATCCGCATGTTGAATCGGGCAAGGTAAGCACTTGGGCTTCCAAGTCCGAGAAGAAGTGTTAAGTGTCGGGTATGGTCGGTGGCGTGTGTGCAAGTTGCTTAGGTTGGTTAGGGGTTCCAAGCTGCCGGGGCTGCTGTGTTTAATGGTTGGGACCGTGGAAAAGTGGTGCGGGAGGAAGGTCCTGTCTGTCGGCGTCATCACCGCGCCAGCTCCTCTCAGTTGTGACCCCAGCAGCTTGGGCAAGGGCACGGGCTCAAGGAGTTGGGGCTCCCTCCCCCACAGCAGCTCCCCGCACATACAAACGGTACCGTGTGTGCCTGTAAAAGCGTGGAGAGCCTCCCAAGTCCCGACTGACCGTTGCGGCGTTTCCGCCTGGCTCGCATTTGGATTGTACGAGATCATCAGTCTTCATCCCTCAAGAGGATATCCATTTTATTTCCACTACTACGCATTATACCGATTCACCTTACGAATGAGCCGGTTCGCTGGCAGAAAGCGCTGCTTGTATAACCTCACGTATGGCATGTCAGGTCTGGTACTGGGTACCTTACTTCAACATATAGCATAATACTGGCGAAATACTCCCCCCTCCCCCCCGTCTTACCCCTAAACCTCCATCTTCTCTCCGTCGGTCACTCTTCACATCTCCCCTCTTCTCCTGGCTGCCGTCAAGCTGTTTGGTCCAAGTCATTTCAAGACCGTCCATGTGCAGCATGCCGACGTGAATCCTCGGTCCGTGGAAGCCCAATGGGTACGTAAACGCATTATGTACACGCAAAGAGTCGATGGGTATCTACATGACTGTCAACATGTCCTCTCCTGTCCTGCATCATGGCACAAACTACCGGTAGGTAGGTAGGGTCGGTAGGTGACTTAGGCATGCTTGCCGCTCGCTAGTCCGTGCCATCGCTTATTGGCGAAGACCTTGGAACGTGCCCCCGTCATTCCATCCGTTCCCTCACCTTCTCACCTCTTCATCCTCCGTATGGACTCCCCAACGCCAACCAACCAAATGTGCCCCTAACCTGCTCGTCGAAGCCCCAGTAGGATCTGATGAACCAGGCAGAAGTCAAAGTCGTTTTCCATTACCAACTTATGCAAACTTATGAGAGTTCATGACGCCTGCTCGGGCACGATATCACCCCCGCCAGTTGCGCTCTCATCCCCGCTTAGCTCGAGGATCTCGCCGTTTTCGTTCAATGCCTTGGCTGTCCACTGCCCCGCCACAAGCGGCTTGCGGGCGATGACAAAGCGAGCTTTAATGGCGAACTTTTCTGTACGGGTTGTGTCAGAAGCGATAGCCTTGATTTCGTTTCCAGCCTGTTTGCAGAGGTCTACCACATCCTCGAAATCCCAACCGAGATATTTGGTCAACAACCGCCCGCACTCAGCCTCAAGGCCCGACACCAGAATCAACGCCACGTCCCTACCATACCAGTCATTCTCGAGGGCCCCAATGCCGAGTTCGTACACCTTTTCGTGGAAATCAACAAAGCCCACATCCGTCAGTCGTTGCTTCTCAAGGTGCCGTCCATCACGGGGCTTCCCAGTCAGCTCCACGGCCTCTCTGACAGCCCTGGCAAGCGTCTGAAAGGCTGAGCCCGGAGGGAAGAATGCCAGGATGCCAGGGTCAGCAAACCAGTCCACCCAGTCAATCACCTCAATCCAGCCGCCGGGTTTCAGGCACAAAAAGGCCTGTTGATAAATGAAATCCCAGTCGGAAAAGGCACCCTCCATGTTCCTCAGGTGAACCAAATCGAAATGGTTGGCCGTATGAAGCCACTCGTCCTCGGCATCCTCGAGGACAAACTCGACATTCGAGGGAACCTGGGAAGGCTGGATGGGCGCGATGTCGGTGCCGAAAACCTCGCATTTTCGGTACTTTTCGGCCATATTAACAGCCCATTCGCCGACGCCCGTCCCGACATCTAAAACATGGGTTGGATTTGTCACAGGTGTTATCGTCAACTCTAAATCTAATAACCTGAGAAAGATCTGGTTGATCAACCACTGACGCGCCTGTTCGTTTGCATCGTAGGGCAGATGGTAATCGGCAAGGTACGGTTTGTCGTGCTCATAGATATAGTCGATGTCTTGTGCATATATTGTTCTTGCAGAGTCACTGCATGCGTATCTGTGTTAGCGTTAGTTCGCTTAGTTCGCTGAACGAGGAAGAGTGTTCTCGAAGGGGGGAAGAGGGGAGGGGGGGGGGCTACTTGCATTGTAGCCCCATCCATCACGATAGAGGCAGACTGGAGGTCGGGATGCAGGCTATGAGCATATACCGACACAAGATCCACGTCTTCATCATCCTCAGAGAGATCTGGATCGTCGATATTGTCGCGGTCAGGATCACCACCACTGTCATCATCCATTTCGTCGTCGTCATTGTAAGTCGTCACTTCATATATGATTGGCTCAGTGTTTATTTGCACTGAGTGACGAATCTCGCGAGTCCTATCCTGCAAGGTTTCCACGCCTGCCGGTTGTTGTTGTCGCCGGGCTTCGGAGGGGGAGGAAGCATCGGCATTGGGTCGCTGCTGAACTTGCTGGGGGGATTGTTCACCCGTCAAATGCGTGCCGTTTGCTTGGTTGCAGGCCTTTGTTTCCTTTTCGTCCATTATGTCTTACTAGCACTCGTCCCAACACGTTCCACACTCTAGAATGGATGGCTCATTGCCACTAGTCCCCCAGCAGAATGTCCGCACGAGACAGGCTTGTCTGCAGGATCGAAACACGTCGTGTTCGTTTGGAGTGGAAGAAGCAGCAGAAGGTGCTGGATCAGCAAGAGGCCCTGAGGCTGAGTATCTGGGTTGATCACGAAGGTGAGACAAGGGAGATGGAGCGATAAGGTGGCGGGTCTTGTGAGTGTTTTTTTCTCTGTAGCACGCCGAGCTTGAAGCAATTGCGCGGATGCTGCTGCTGGCGCTGGTGTCGGGCTCTAAACAGGTGAGGCTGAGATGTGGAAGAGCACGAGGAGCCGGATATGACCGGGGCGATCGGCGCAGGCCACAGGGAGCCGAGCCGTTCGAATGCTACCGTTCCAAGAGGGTCTCGGGATCGTGAGATTGAGAAGGAGGGAGACCTCAAGGGCCTTCACCTGTCCACGGGTTCACGGGTCCGCGGTCAGAAGACACAGCCAAAGGACAAGAAGAAGAACAGAAAACAAAAAAAAAAAGGAAAACAAGAGAGGCCAAGAAGGAAGAAGGAAAATGGGGGGGCGGGAGGAAGGAGACAAGAATAGCTACATTTATGTATCCGCCGCGTGCTCCCCTACCGTATGTACTAGGACACCAGCGCACGCATTACACCACGCCAGACACAGCGACCCGGGGGGACGGGACGCAGGCCGACCAAAAGGCGAACGGCCCCCCTCCCGGCGCCCACCCGTGGCGGTTTAGAGCCCAGACGGGCCAGTCGTTAACGACATGGAACAAACATGGCGCTAGCCCGGACCCGTCGAGGGACAGCCCGCGCTAGTGGGTCGAACTGCCCCTGTCGCCCGCCCGCTATCAGAAGATCAGAACGCCTAGCGCCCAGCCCCACCGCAAAGGGTCCGGGCTCTCTTGCAAGTTTGCGGGGCCGCTGGCCAGTTACTGGGTTGGCGGCTTCGGGATGGCTTCTTACTTCTTACGGCAAATTTCCTCGGCGCTCGCTGGCATCCCTTGTCTTTCCACGAAGCGAATCTGCGCTGTAGCCCATCTCATCGGCAACAATGAACATCTATCGATCGATTCGATTTCAGCTTCGTCTCTGGTTGCAACTTGCGCAACCTGGGAGCACTTGTGCCATGGGCCATAGCCAACACAGCGTCACGCCGACGCGGCTCTCATGTCACTAGAGCTGCTCGTTGCTCGCTTCTTGCTGCTGTTGGCTGCCAGATGGAGTACGGTTTAGCTAATGTACTGCCACCGTATGTTCCTGTCGAGCTGTCATGCATCCGATGGATGAGTTGACGCCCAGCACGTCTTCTGGAAAGCCGGTGCCCGGTGGCTATCGGACCATGCCGCAAATTGTCGCTCTCGCACCAAACCTTGAACGCCGCCGACATGGTGCTCCCGCATGCACGGAACTCACTTCCGTGGGTCTGGACAAGTAACTGAGAGACTTTTAAAGTCCTGCAGAACGGGCACAGGACTGTGGGAACGGAATACAGAGCGTGCCATCCGAACGGTCCTTTCTTTTGGGCTGCCGGCGAAAGAGGGAAAACGGAGCATCTCGCCCACCCAGCCGGTCCAGGGCACCAGGCTCGGCAAGAGGTTGGCAGTGCCCTTTCCGTTCGGACGAATCGGCGAATAGGCTTTACATCGGGTCCTTGAAACCGCCTTTTCTTTGATTCTGTTTCCCCTCCCAACCTATCCATTTCAAGTCGTGCAAGAAAACACAGATCGGTCCCAAGCTGTCGGGTCGGGCAGACCGTTTGAACGACGAATGGGAACGGGGATTCTGGGGTTGGACTTAGCGCTCGACTCGACGAGAGACTTTCCGCCTGTTACCTGCACTGGTTCAAGTAGGTACCGCAGTGTAGTGGTAATGGCGAGCTCCGGTAAGCAAAACAGATAGAAAACGGGGAGGCCAAAGTGGGCTCCCGATGGTGAAGAAACAGTGGCCATCAAGGTCTTTGGCAATAACGTTGTACTTCAGCAACGCGGTAATCCTCCCTTGCACATAGTGTACCCGCTTTCCTCCGTAGCGTGCTCGGGGGCGCCCGCGGTTATGTGGTCCGTGCAATGCCTGATCCGTCAAAGGCAGCGTACAGAGCGGGCATCTCCCTCAAGTCACCGAAGACAACCTGGAAGTCAAGGTACTCAATGACCATTTACTCCACGATATGTATCAATTACCTTAGGTAGCTTCTAAGCAGGAGTCACGATATTGACACAGTACCCAGATCTGCGCAATTCTAGCATAGGCTACGGCCCTGTCCCTGGTGTTTCTTCTACGAGTTGGGCAGGCCTTGAGCGCATGTACATACAAGGATAGGGTCATCCCGGTCAGTGCGGTAGAGTATGCCGTACTCGCAACCTAGGTACGGATTACATGACGCCCATCATGAGCCAGGCACGGCGCGGATCAATTCCGTCTTCTCCGTAGCCAAATGGACGGATCCCTTAAATCACAGATCTCGAGGCGACCTTCCTCACCAACGAGGTGCCGGGAGCCGAGCCCGCCGAGCAGGCATCGACCCGCCGGTTCGGTGTCCAACGAGAGCTTGCCACGACACCTTCTCCTCCACCTTCTGCATTTCGAAAGGGGTCGGGGCCCGAGCTGCTGGGACCTAGTAAGGTCCCAGGGCCGCAGCACGAGGGCGCGCAGGAGGCTGGGACGCAAGGTAACTTAGGATGCCCCCAATCGCGTATTTCTTTTTCAGAGCGGCACGTTGCATAATCGCTCCCGGATTTTGTGGTTGCTTTCGGGAAATGTGGAGCTCGTGTGTATGCAAAGTTGAGAGCAAACCACACTACTCGATGCTCACGATGGACCCCGAGTAGTCAAAAACCTGCTTCGTTTTCACAGCTTTTGCTCAGGTACAGTGCGGTCACTGACTGGTCTCCGTAGAAAAGTATCTAAACCATGCAGTACAAAGCTATAGGGTTATTGGTGGCTAGTGATCGTGTACAGACGCATGACTGGATCGAGAGCTGCCCAGTTCCAACCCATTGAGCTCTCACCATGGTGTGGTTTAAGTATACGGACTACCTCCTGGACTCCTTCCTCAGCAAAAAAAAAAAAAAAAAAAGACAGGACTGTTTCAAGGCCCTCTCAGTCATGTTGAAACCGTTGACATATTTTCCAAGCCACAGAAGAAAACTCCAGCTTCTTCTGCCATGACTTATACTACCCTTCGCCTTCGTTTCACCCCGGACCATTCTAGGACAACTGCCTAGAAGACATCCCCCTGAGTCCACGGATGCTCCCGCTAGGGACTGGATACGGAAGCCTTGCCGGAGGAACTCCACAATGCCGGGGCGTTTTCGGTCCCTCTTTGCGGAATCTCCCTCTCAAACGTCATAAAGGGCAGGTGTGAGAGGTCTCCTTCTCCGTAGGGATACCTATATTGGAGCCCGAGGTGAAACAAGTGGCACTATTCCTTTGAATCCTGGCCGTCTCGACGAGTCCTATTCGGAAGCAGTCCGACTGATCACTGCAGCCGGCTCCGTATGGTGCTTTAACGTCCAGGAACACTCGCTTAGATGACGCATCAGCATAAACTCGGTCTTGCCTACTTCCTTGAGAAGTGAACAACTCGGGTTGAGTGAGCCACGTTGCATTGACTAACGTGTTTTTGCACGAGTCTCATCAATAGGTGCACAATAGAGCTCACATTATGTGTTTTTGCCCACAAGAATGTAACGTCTATGTAGATCGTAAGTGCCCCCTCGACATACTCCTGGCACTCCAAAACCCTAACCATACAAGCCGATGTCGCCTCAAAGCCCAGACCACAAAACATGCGTACCAACTGCGTAAATCTGCCACGTCAAGTACACTTTTCCGGAATGCTACTGGTACATGCGGTGGCCGTAAAGCTAGCCATTTGCTTCTGTTGTTGCCGTCCATCAAACTCGTCAACCTTCCTTTTCTTTTTGACTGATTCGGCTTCGTCTCCTCCGCAGCTGCCGCTGGTTCGTTTGATGCGAAGTCCTCGGACGCAGACACTGTCGGCACCCTGTGGATTATCCGACACATGCTCATCGTCTTCAACCACCTCTCTGCCGGATACCACAGGAAACGGGCTCAGAACTTTGCTGATATCCCCCCACCACCTCTCTCCGAACCGACGGTACCACTCAACCGTGATTCTGAGTCCTTCCTCGAAGCTCATTTGTTGCTTCCAGCCCAGCTGCCGCAACTTTGTCGCGTCTACTGCATATCGATGATCGTTGAACGGCCGGTCGTGCGTATACTTGACCCATCGGCTGAACTCTTCCCGCCTATCGTGAGATATACTGAAAAGACTTAGGAGCTTTTTGGCTAGGCTAAGGTTGCTAATCTCATCACTCGAGCCCACATTGTAGATCTGTCCGATCTGGCCCCGGTGAAGGATTGTGTCAAAGGCATCGGCAGCGTCGCCTGCGTACAAATACCGCCGCGTTGGGGAGCCATCCCCATGCAGGACGACGGGCTTTCCACGGTTTAGAAGGCAAATGAACTTGGGAATAATTTCTGTGGCTTCGGTGTCAGTTCCTACACTTCTCGACACCGGCCGTGAGAGTAATGGGAGGGAAACGGTAGGTAAGTCTTACTTTCTGGATACTGATGCGGCCCATAAACGTTATTACTCCGAACTATAATGGCCGGTAATTTGAAGCTTTTCTGGTATGAGTGGACAAGCATCTCGGCAGCCGCCTTACTGGCGGCGTAGGGGTTCGTCGGGGCCAAGATACTGGTCTCGAGAAGGTCATCGTCGTCATCTCGGACTTCACCGTAAACTTCATCGGTCGAAACATGAATAAAGCGCTTGATTCGACCCACCCGCTTGGCGCTTTCCAGCAGTACATGCGTCCCGTATACATTTGTATGTGTGAAATGATACGAGTTGCCGAAGCTTAAGTCTACGTGAGATTGTGCTGCAAAGTGAATGATGGTGTCGATATTGTACCGTTCCAGACAGTCTAGCACTTCGGACGGATTGGTGATGTCTCCCTGATAGAAGGTGAAGTTCCGCCTGTCGTTGAGGACTCGGGTATTGTTCAGCGATGAGCAGTAGTCCAGCTTGTCAAAAGAAACGATATTATAGGCGTGGGGATATGTGAGTGTAAGGTGTCGCACCAGCCAACATGCACTGATGAAGTGTTAGCTCTGCCCGATACTAGGAGCGCGTCCGAGATATGAATCGAGGTTATCGGCATTCTGTTGCTATTGTCGAACTTCTCAGGACAACTTACATGAAGCCCGCACCCCCAGTGATCATGATATTCTTGACATCTGGTAGGGGCTCAAACTTGGTTGTGCCGACAAGCACAGGGGCTTCCTTCCAGACGCCATAGTCCTCGAAGAAGCTAGGCCGACCAGAAGTATCATTCTTCACATGGCCTAGTCACCATAGTCAGCTTAATATTCTCCCTTTCCCCATACACGCTACGCTCCGGGATATCTGCCGTATGTTTTTTTTTTTTTTGTTGGAGAAGCGGTACTCACTGTTGGCGACCCCATTCCCTTGCGCCGCCCCGTCAGAGATCGTCATGTCACTAGAGCGCTCTGCGAAACACCGAGACCAGCTCCGCTTGATTGGGTCGCCCCTGGTCCAGGTCACAACGCCACGTGGGGGAACAGAGTGAGAAGACTCAATTCTCCAACTTGGGTATATCTTCAATTGACTCAGTATGCTCCTTATCGATGTTTAATGGATGCCAATAGGCGTGACCTGTCTGTCAGATTGTTTTGGGGTCGGCCGCTGAAGGGTTCGGTGGGCATTACGGCTAGAAAATGAGCCAAGGTTTATAGCCAAGCATGGCAACTCGACTTATGTTCCGAGTCGCCAAAACTGGTAAAACGAGACAATTGATTCGGCCACGCTAGCTTTCGCATTAGATGGCAAAATCATGTTGCACAGCACGGCTTTTGCCTACTGCTTTCAGCCCTGTATCTCATCAAGATGACAGATCTTGTCTCACATGCTGCAGCTAATGAACCAACGCCTGTGCACCCCACCTAGTAAATTCAATATACCTAGACATGGTTGTCCCTCCTTTGTCCCATATAAGAATATCATGACAGCTCTCTTGCCTAGATGCTCACGTTCAACACGTTTACTGCGGTGAAGTATGCTGCGAGTATGCAGTCGAATTATTCTGAACCATGGTGTCATACAACTTGTCAAGGGGTCCTCCTGCTCATCCCAGGATCTGAAGTCACCAACCCTTGATTGACGGAGCAGAGCCTTGCACAAACCGGCTGGCCATCAGATGCACCCCATCGATCAGGGCTAGGGTCTGCAAGGTCCAAACAAGCAGGAAATGGCAGCTGATGCATGCAGTCATTCGAAAATTATCATATCCTTGGTTGCATCTAGTGGCCAGGGCGTTAACTGCTGTAGCAGTAAATTAGGCCTCAGTGTACGGCGCAGATCAGCAAGATCTGTTTCCATGCATATAGTATGCAGTTGATGGTAAGGCGGTAATGTTCGCGATGGTTGGAGACGTGAAGTTAATGGCAACATAGGAAGTATCCAGATGGAGAAAGGAAGCTGATGTTCCGAGCCGAGCAGCTGACAGTTACCAATCAAAAATACTGGCACCAGCAATGCTGCTGATCTTAAATCTGGAGACTCTTACCAGGCTTGGCTAGGATAAAATTGTGGCCAGATATGTGTTCGGGGCAGATAGCCCAGGCTGGGCTTTTTTACAAGTGAATGTTATGCCAGACTGGAAATCCAACATCTTTCATAACATATTGGAATTCAACATCACCTCCTCATCGCTAGCATCCTGCTGGCATTCCTGCTGTTTCGACATGTGAAAAGAACCATGTGTGATTATGTCAACAGGGAACGAAAAACAGAACGCCATGGTGTTATCACACACGCTAAAGTCAACAAGTCCAAAGCGGGGCAACACCACTCACATGGCCTATGATCTGGAGAAAAATGAATCTTTAAGAGGACAAGAGACTTGGAGAGAGGGAGCTAAGGAGAATGATGGGCTCTTGCAGAAAGAGGAACGGGCGCAGCCAGGGATTGTCCGCCAAACCTCCTTCAGCTCGTCCTTAACCTGGATGGTCATCAACACACTTGCCACGATTGGAATTGTATTAGCCGCCTACCAAGATCCCCTCGAACAGACAAGGGTGACAAACTGACATACTATTCTAGGTATTCACCAACAAAGCAATCTTTACCTCACCTGCCCTCAAATTGGCTCAGTTGTCGTTCGCCGCCTTCCACTTTCTTGTCACCTTCCTAACCCTCTTCCTCCTCTCGCGTCGATGGCTCCCTGGGGGAGCCCTCTTCATGCCCCGACGCATCCCCATTCTTTCTATCCTCCCCATATCGGTGGCCATGGCTCTCAACGTCATCTTGCCCAACCTTTCTCTAGCTTTCTCCACAGTCACTTTCTATCAGATTGCCCGTATACTTCTGACGCCAACCGTCGCTGCTCTCAACTTCTTCCTATATGGGGCTACACTCCCACGCAGGGCTGTCTTGACACTTATCCCAACCTCCCTTGGAGTGGCAACAGTGTCCTACTACGACTCGCATCCTCCAAACTCCACTGATCTTGATGATCCAAACAAGACAATTCAAATAACCCAACCTCTGGGCATTCTTTTTGCCCTCTTGGGCACATTTGCCTCATCTCTCTACACTGTCTGGATTGGTGCATATCACCGGCGGTACCAGCTGTCAAGTATGCAGTTATTGTACAACCAAGCGCCAGTAGCATTCGCGATTTTGCTCTATGTCATCCCGTTTATCGATGTGCTACCTACTTGGGAAGACCTGCAGCAAGCGACTGAACATGACGAGAAGAATTGGCACGAATTGGGCGGCCTGATTTTGCTCAGTGGCTTGTTCGCTGCGTTGATCAATATCAGCCAGTTCTTCATCGTGGCGAGTGCGGGAGCTGTATCGAGCACGATGGTGGGCCACGTAAAAACATGTCTTATTGTTGTCTTGGGGTGGATTGCTTCAGGGAGAGGCTTAGTAGGAGGAGGAAAGTGCTTGATGGGAGTGGTAACTGCGCTGGGGGGAATCATAGCGTGAGTGTTGTCTGCTTCCTGTTGTCTCTCTCGGGTAATGATCATTGACTGCTGACTCCTCAGTCAGATACTCAACCATCATGCTCCAAGTAAAAGCCACAAAGGAGGAGTGTAAAACGCGCCATTGATGTGGGTATAGTATAAAAACTGTTCAAAAGCAAACATCGAAGCGCTTAGTGCTTCTGCCCTAGAGGTACCGACCAATGTGGGACAGTTAGTTGGCCCGTGAGTCTTAGATACCTAAATTTCTCATGTGAGGTTGATGACCGTTTCCCTTGTGTCTAGTAAAACCTAACGGGTCCCAAACGGGCGATCCAGTTACTCGCTGATATTCGTCGACACTAGGGTATCACAATTTTGCCGTTACAAGTTGAAGCGAGTTCTCTTCTTTTCCATCTTTGCCTTCCACTCCCACTTAACAGCGTCCGGGCCCTCACTGCCCGCTCTACCGACACCCTTATCAACTCTCCGAAGCTTGAGTGTCATTCCTGTTGGAAGGTTAGGAACACTCTTCACGCAAAGGAGTCTGGGAATGGATACTCACTTGGCCCAATCTCCTGTAAGCCAGCACGAATCCCCTTTACGCCCTCCATCTCTTTGCCATCTGCACCCACAACGTTTTTTTCTGTCGGCCGTGCCTCACGAAAAACATAACGATGGCGACGGAAGAATATGTAATCTATAGAGGTGTGTTAGATAGGGATGTGGATATCAAGAGAGGTGTGCAAGTCATACCACGCTGATTGTGTAGTGTCACGACTTGCCTTCCGGCAAGTTCGGGTTTGGAAGGAAATAGGATGTGCATTGATTTCGCAGCCAGCAAACCCAAGGGCGTCTTGAAATTATTGAGAAGCAGTTCCGGCTAGCCAACCAGTTAGCAGGCAAAATGCGATTGGGGTCCAGCAGACACATACGTAGTGGTTAGTAGCCCTGCCGTGGCCGGGAATGGCCTTGCCCGGAGCGTAATTTCGAATGGTGTACGTAAGCGTTGGACCTGGGGGAACACCTTCACCATTGAGATGAACGACAACGAGTCGGCTTGGCCGTTTCTGATCTTCTTGGACGACAAGCAATGCAGTGTACCCGCGGTCTGGTAGATAGTTAGTCGCTGCTGTCAGCGACGGCAGGATTAAGGCGTCAGTAAAAACTTACTTTTCGCAAACTTCGCAATCTCTCTCACACTGTATTTGTATGCATAACGGTGCGCGGTGCGCCTGATATATGTAGCTATGGGGTGTCAGAACCCTGCAACTTCCTGGAGATCGTCGAACCTCTTACCATTGGGGAATATAGAGGCGATCTCCTCAGCCTCCTTGTGGATGGTCCCGTTGATGCCAGTAGTTACCAAGATCTTGGGAACCGGTGGCGGTTCATCAGCGAAGAGATTCGGGAATTGAGATGTGAGGGAGTCAGGGGTAAGATCGAGGTTGGTTGAAGTTGTTGAAGGAGCAATGCTGGGTTGTCTCTGGGCGCGTTGCCTTTGCATCTCTTCTTCTTTCTCTTTCTTGGCACCTTCATCCTCTTCGTCTTCATCGTCGGATCCAAGCATGCTGTCGATATCGTCGTCTCTCTTTTCGTTCTCGTCATTCTTGTCATCCACTTCCTGATCCTCTCTTGCTGCCGCATCTGCCTCTGCAGCTGCGGCTGCCTCAGCAACTTCCAAGCGACGCCGCTTCAGCTCGGCAACATCCACAACAGCACCAAGACTGTCATCGTCAAGGTCATCCCATATTCTCTTCTTATCAATGCTAGCAGGCTGGTTTTTCTCGAGTCGTTTCTGCTTAAGTTCTGGGTTTTTCGCTTCTTCTTTGCGCCTTCGGTGTCTCTCTTCGTGTTTCGCCCTGCTGTTGGCCTTCTTCGCTTGGATGTAAAGCTGCTGCCTTTTCAATTTATTGCCAATTGTCCGGGCCAAAGAAACCCGAGACAAGTCTTTGGACTTTGAGGCTGCCATAGCTGCACCTGATGTGTAGATGCTACAATGGCACGATGCTGCTGGCAGTGCTGCCGCTCGGCGATAAACAAAGTCGATGTCCCAAATTTTTTTGGAGGTTACGCCCGTCAATCAGACCCCAACCCATGACATGCATCCATGCAGGGCAGGGGGTTCCCGGCCCGCCTCAGCGGGTCCCGCTGCCCCTCCTTTGCCCGCTGATAAGGCCACATATCAGCAACTCAGCGCGGGGCACTGTTATGGTGTTTAGTTGCGAGTTTTGCCCTTTCGGCTTGCCATCTGATGCATGAAGTGGGGTTACGGTAGCAAATTTCATCCAATCTGCGCAGCAACGGCCTCCGGACCTGAATCGGCCGAGACACAAAAAGAGGACCGTGAGGGCAAAAAAGGTTGTGACTCAACCTGGTTGGGCGAACGCCAATGCAATTGATGAAGCCTTTTCTACCCGCGCCCCTCTCTCCCTTCTCACCACTCGCTGGAATCGCTCGCATCCTCCGCAAGGGTGGCAGTCCAACGGTCTTTCATTCAGTTCGCATATTTTCGTCTTTCACTGTCACTGCCCCGCGCAGCTACGCTGCGAAGTTCTTGGTCAGCAAAAAAGGAAAACAACCCGGCAAAATGACTACCACGGCCACGACTCTCAAGGGCGAGCCCCTTGATAAGGCTCAGCTCGAATCCATGCTTCGCCGGCGCATGTTCTACACGCCCTCGTTTGAGATCTACGGCGGCGTGGCCGGCCTGTACGACTACGGCCCGCCGGGCTGCGCCCTGCAGGCTAACATCATCGACATCTGGCGGAAACACTTCGTCCTGGAGGAGGACATGCTCGAGGTTGACTGCACCGTGCTAACCCCCCATGATGTGCTCAAGACCAGTGGCCACGTCGACAAGTTCGCGGACTGGATGTGCAAGGATCCCAAGAACGGCGAGATCATGCGTGCTGATCACTTCGTCGAGGACATCCTTGAGTCCCGTCTTAGGGCCGACAAGGAGGCACGCGGCGAGAAGGTTGAGGAGAAGGAGGAGGATCCCAAGAAGAAGAAGAAGAAGGCCAAGGCCCTGGAGGCCGCGAAGCTGGATGATGCCACTGTCAAGGAGTATGAGGAAGTTCTGGCTCAGATCGACAACTACAATGGCGAGCAGCTTGGCGAGCTGATCAAAAAGTATGACCTGAGGAATCCTGCCACCGGTGTCCAGCCCAACCCTCCAGTGTCCTTCAATCTCATGTTCCAGACATCCATTGGCCCAAGCAGCAATTTCCCCGGTTACCTCAGGCCGGAGACAGCCCAGGGCCAGTTCCTGAACTTCGCGAAGCTTCTGGAGTTCAACACTGGCCAGATGCCTTTCGCTTCTGCTTCCATTGGCAAGTCTTATCGGAATGAGATCTCACCCAGAGGTGGCCTCCTTCGTGTCCGTGAGTTCTTGATGGCTGAGATCGAGCACTTTGTTGATCCGGAGAGCGGTAAGAAGCACCACCGCTTCCACGAGGTTGAGGATATTGAGCTTGATCTCCTCGACCGCCACACCCAGCTCTCTGGTAAGACTACCACCACAAGAATGAAGATTGGCGATGCAGTCCGGCAGGGTATTGTTGATAATGAGACCCTGGGTTATTTCCTTGCTCGCATCCACCTCTTCCTTAAGAAGATTGGCATCGACCAAAAGAAGATCCGTTTCCGGCAGCACATGGCCAACGAGATGGCTCACTATGCTTGCGACTGCTGGGATGCCGAGCTTCTTACTTCGTCTGGCTGGGTCGAGTGCGTTGGTTGTGCTGATCGCAGCGCGTACGATCTATCTGTTCACGCCAAGAAGACTGGTGCGCCGCTCGTCGTGCGCCAGCGCCTGGATGAGCCCAAGGTTATTGAGGAGTGGGCTGTGGAGATTGACAAGAAGAAGTTTGGCCCTTTCTTCAAGAAGGATGGAAAGGTTGTCGAGGCCGCTATCCTGGCCACTTCTCAAGAGGAGCGTGGCAGGCTTGCCAAGGAGCTGGAGGAGAATGGCAAGGCTGTCATCAACGTTCCTGGTGTTGGTGATGGTCAGGTCGAGTTCTCCAAGGATCTTGTCTC
This sequence comes from Thermochaetoides thermophila DSM 1495, assembly GCF_000221225.1. NCBI lineage: Eukaryota > Fungi > Ascomycota > Sordariomycetes > Sordariales > Chaetomiaceae > Thermochaetoides > Thermochaetoides thermophila. The sequence goes on from NW_006383032.1 coordinate 857,344, forward strand.
CATCAAGTGGCAGAAGCGTGTCGAGAACATTCGGGAATATATTCCCAACGTTATCGAGCCGTCATTTGGTATCGGACGAATCTTGTATTCTCTCATCGAGCACAACTACTGGACCCGCGCCAGCGAGGGCGGTGATGAAGCCCGCGGTGTAAGTCTCCTTGTCCTTTATAGCACAAAACTATCAAAGCTAACACAAAACCTTCCAGGTCCTGTCCTTCCCTCCCGCTGTGGCCCCTACCAAGGTGTTGATCGTTCCTCTGTCGTCCAACAAGGATTTCACACCCACTGTACGCAAGCTGTCTCAGAAGCTGCGGTCTATCGGCATCAGCAGCCGTGTGGATGACTCATCTGCAAGTATTGGCAAGCGTTATGCTAGAAATGATGAGCTTGGCACTCCCTTTGGCGTCACCGTTGATTTCCAGACGCTCAAGGACGGTACCGTCACCCTGCGCGAGCGTGACAGCATGCGTCAGGTTCGTGCCGACGAGGAAAAGATTATTGAGGCCATTCGGGCGCTTGTTGATGGAACGAAGACATGGAAGGATATTGAAGCTGAGCTGCCCCTCTTCGAGGGCCAGGAGCTTGATGTTCCCGTCCGTTAAACATGTGTATAGGCTTGGGGTGTATCTGGGGAAGGGTGTTTTGAGTTGTCATGTCTGTCAGTTGAAGCAAGCGCGCACTGTGGCGATTTCTCTCGGCAGATACCAGAATAGATATTTAAGGATGGGAAATAGACTCGATGTCTCCTGGGTACATTTCTGCCACTCCTTCACCATGTACATGGCTGCGAGATACTTTCTGAGATGTAGCCAAGTTATGTAGAGCTAACCAGAAAAGACATCAAATCCAGTCTATCTGCAAGGACTGCAGCTGCATATACATAACTTACAAGATAGTACAGATCAACTTCAAGCCAAGCTATTTGCAAGTTGCGGGAGCGCCTTAGAAGACCGCGCGGTGACAGCTCCAGAGCATTCCCAGTGTCACTATGTGACTCGGCCAGAGGTTTACGGTCCACATTACCTGACTGAAACACGGAGTTTGTTCCTTGATGAGAGACGGCACACTGATAAGTTCTATCCAGTATGCATTGACATTTTCATCGTGTCCTCTGCCGACTCACTTAGGAGGGATAATAGTGCCTGAGGTATGAGGGTGAGAGTGGGCAGTGGCAACGCGAACCTGTGGAAGATGATTCTGAGACGGGATCCGCAGAGAAAGAAACACAAGAAAGTGGAGCATGTTCAGGAAAGGGGGAAGCGGGGTTGCGCGCTTGTTACAGGTGGAGAAGGGAGGAGCTTCCAGGCCTCCTGCACTTCTGAGTTCTGGTAGCCTGCGAGAATCTGATGATGGAAAGGCGAAGGCTTTGCTCCTCGTTAGAGTGCATGTGTCCATCTTTTTTTTTAAACGCCGCGAGGATGCCGGGCCGGCTGTGGTTGTGTTTTGCATTGGACGGTGCGGCTAGACGTGGCGTCCAAGCATGGATACAAAATGGAAGGCTCGAGTAACAGTAGAAAACATTAGAGTTGGGCTTTGGACCCGTGTCCAGGCTGTTACTTGAGTGTAGCTTCTGACAAATGGCACGACAATCTCGACTTTAGCGACCCGAAGCGATCATATCTTTGAAGAGTGAAACGGCCATGTTGGAATATTCAGTTAAGGAACTTGAAGCTGCTGAACCCGAGGGCTGTGTTAGTGATTACGGTTGAGAAACCGCCCGTGCCCTCCTGAAACGTCACGCCTGTCCGGCAGAATGGGATACTTCAAAAAAGCCTTATAGTCAACCGTGCGTGGCCGACAGCCCGGGGATAGAAGGGTCGCAACGGAGAGTTGCTAATTGTGGATAAAATGCCACAGCAGCTATTCCAAGATAACCCAATAGAGGGATCATGTACTACATAGAGTAGACAACTCACAGCCCTGACATTATCAGGCTGGGGGCTCAATTATGATTTTAGCCTGCAGTGCAGGTGCCCATCAGGAGTAGAGTATTGTTTAAGTTTCACATCGAAACTGAAAACTCCTTGAGCTCCAACTCTTGCCAAGATTACGGGAAATGTCTCAACAAATTGACCGTTCAAAAAAGGAAAGTAGAAAATATGAAAAGAGGGGATTCCGAGCCTTCAAAACCATACGCAGGTGGTGAACGCCGAGGCATCTGAACAGCGGAGTTGGATTCTGTAACACTTGGCTGCGTATATAATACAAAATGGACGGTATGGCAGTGTAACAAAACCATCGCCACACTCGCCAGCACAATAGGTATTTGCAGTGTTTTCACCAGAGAAGTTGACCTCTTGCCCAACGGTTTGGGTACGCAATGAGTACCCATGGACTAGCTTCTTCTTCCACATATCAGTATCGTCATACACATACTACATCGCACTTGCAACTGTTAACATCTAAATCGTTCTTGTTAGTTGTCTTTATCACTCTTTGAACGCAAGTTCGTTACGGTTAGAAGTGTGGATAAGCAACTGCCCCGCAGTGGTGCGGCAGTACGCCATTGGAGAGTCCACTTGACATAAACGATATGGCCAAACAGGTGAGGAATGGGTCTGGAGCAGAGACCAATCATAAGGATGAAAGGATTATTACGGTTGTCACCCAGCGACGACGGTGACGGAGATGCTTGGCGAGAACTTCTGCACTATGGCAGGCACCCCCAATGACTTCGGATATAAATATGTATATAGAACCGCCTATCTCCCAGAGCCATGAGGAGGACTTCTTAGTCAGCAATAGAAACAATTGTTAATAAACAACTGATGAGCGCGGTAAATCACATACGCTACTGTGTGAGGACCCCGGCCCCAGGTTCTACAACCTGCTCACCACCTTTGAACCCATCTCAGGAGGTTGTGGAATCATCACAAGAGTAAAGAAAGTAGAATAATTGTAGATTATAACGTACATTAGAATTGTAGTATGAGTACTTTTGCTCTTTATATCATCAAAATTAGTGCTAAAACAAGTATAGCATACTTATCTGGAACGTTGTTTTTTTTTTTTTCAGTATATATGATATCTAACCCCTCGTGTACTTGGGATTCATAACTATCTAGGCCTTGATCGGTTTACGCTGGGCTAACCGCTGGGATCGACGCGTGAATGGGATGATAAGGGAACACCTGAGCTTTCTGTGAAATTTCTCCGGCTATAGGTGTACTCTGCAAACAACATTGATAGGGTCTGATTGGCTGGGGTGCCATGCTCATTGGCAAAGCATGGGTGGGGCAGAGTCGCCATTTTGCCCCGTAATCCGTGTGGATGCGTACCTCCCCAGTCGTTTCGAGCGGTGCGTTCACCCTTCATCTGAGGAGACCCATATCGGCAGGGTCCGCGACTTCAGCGGTCTCCATCCATCATTTTTGTTAACACAGACCGAACTAGTCTCCCAGCTTTGCTTGACTGTACGATCTACTTCTCCAGGTGCAAACTTGCAGTCCTCGAGTCCTCCGCACACACGCGGAAACGAGATCATCGTCGCCGTGCCACAGCGAGAGCTCTTATATCGCTGCAGATTGCAGCAACTGCAACAGCGACAACAGCACAGCAGCCCAGCGGCCAGTGCCCACCTGACAGTGACGAGTGACAGGACAGCCAGCGGTGCCGCCGAGAAAGCTCACCTTGCCGACCCGGCCAGCCTTCCAAACGACCTGACCTCTTTTCGCTTTTGACTGACCGCTATCCCCACCTCCTTGGCTATCCAGCTAGTGAGCCAGTCAACCATCGACCAACCTCCTTTCAGCTCTCCAGCATTTCTGTCCCAAACCTTGCAGATGCTGCCCGGCGTTGCCCCCTAATCGCCTGCGCTCTTGTGGTCGTCGAACATCCAACTCTTAATCGTGTCATCAGTAGCGACCTCTCCCTACGCTATCCGTCCGACCCCGACTTGGACTATTGTGCGCTGTGCAGCGCTGCCGACCACCGTCGGATCTGCTGCTGCCCTCCCGGCCCCCATAGCCCCTCTGTCGGTCTTCCAGGCTTCCCTAAATCGCTTGCGCTTGCGGCTCGGTGCCCTGCTTGTGAAAGCCGAATTTCATTTGTCAAAGTTCTTCTGGTGAGTGAGCGGTTGCAATGACCGAGTAACCACAGCCAATTCTAACTACCTGCGGCATTCCGTTCAGGTCGCTTGGGCTCCAGAAGGTCAAGATCATCCGTCGGCCGACCTTTTTCTCGGAGTATCGTGACGGTTGCGGTACCCATTCAACTTTCTAGTTAGACCGACTTGCCCAGCATACTCAAAATGTCTTACAACACGTACGTCGTCTCCTGTACTTCCTGTCTGAACCTCTAGCATCGCAGAGAATGGCCATCCCGGGGCCGACATTGCCCATGGCAAGACTGCATGGTGTTACCTTGCTTCTGCCCATCGTGTGCTGCTGAGCAGTGGCATCCTGCAGTCGACCCCTGATAATATGTTGTGCAGCGCCAAAGCTCTTCGAAGGCTCAATCAGATGCTGATGCTGACCGTAGTGTCTACCCCAGCGGGCAATTTATGAGCGATCCCCGCCCCGCGCCGAAGCCACCCACCAATCGCCCTCCGCTGAGCCTTACTCCCAACAATCTCGCGGGCAACATGTCAAATTTGAGTATATCATCCCCGATTTCTGCCACAACTACGTATAGCGGATCGACCGTCAGCCTGCCGATTTCACGACAGGGTTCTGGTGGCAATGCGGATGGCGCTGGAGGTCTTGCTATCATCAAGCAGGGCTATGTCGGTCTGCCGAGCAAGAACCCATTCCAGACATGGAAAAGCAGGTTCATGATTTTGCGGAAGGATGTTCTGGATTTTCACAAGAACGAAAACGGCAAGCACCTGTACAAGATTTTGCTTGCTGATGTCGTCAGCGTCGATCGAGTCCCCGACCCTAATGGCGACCCTGTCTTCGAAATTAGAAGGCATTCAACCAACCAATACGAGGCTCCTCCAGGTGAGGACCAGGGCAACGGTGTGAAAGCGACCAAGATCTGCGTCAAGACAGATGACGAATTATATGAGTGGATTGACTGTATTTACGCTCGCTGCCCTGGCGGTGTTAGCAATCCTGTTAACTTCTCTCACCCTGTTCACGTTGGCTTCAATCCGCAAACAGGACAGTTCACAGGTCTGCCTGAGGAGTGGACTCGTTTGCTCAATTCGTCCGCCATCACGAGAGAAGATGTCGAGAAAAATCCTCAAGCCGTCTTTGAGGTTCTTGATTTCTACTCGGACATGACGAAACGCGCTGAAAACCCGGAGCATTATGCTTTTGGCTTGCCGGCACCGACGCCATCGCCGAGCGCCCGGTACCATGAGACGCTTGGCCTCCCAAGCGGAACCTCAGTTGCGCCGCCACGCCAAGTGAAGCCCATTCAGCGCACCGCTACAAATCAGTCCAGCGCAGCTACCCCCTCTCGGACCGAGCCGCCCTCATCAACTCAACAGCAATTACAGGGTGTGTCTCCCAACTATATCTCGCCGGAGCGCATGCGGGAAGAGCAACGGGCGCGTGAACGGGAACGGGAACGTGAGCGAGAACGTGAGCGCGAGCGCGAAAAGGAGAGGGAACGACAACTGGCCGAGGAGCGTGAACGTGAACGTCGGGAGCTGGAGGAGTACAATGCTTCCCTTCCTAAGACTAAGGTGCCCCTTGCTCAGCAAGAGCTTGGTGGCTACGGAAGCGCTCCCCCAGATCGTTTCAACCCGACTCGACCGGCACCCAAGGCTCCTCAAGCTCCTACACTGCGGGCGCAGAGGCCCGCTCCTCCCCCCCCAACCAGCTCTTCTCGTCCACCTCTGACTCAGCAGTCCAACTCTCAGTCAGCTTCGCAGACACAAAGACCAGCCCGGCCCGACCAGAGCAATGCTTCGGCCAGCTCCCGTTATCCCAATGGCTCTGCATCATCCCGTGCTCCGAATAACGCAGCTCAAGCGCAACCACCTTCCCGTTTGCCGGCCCCTGTGAAGCCTCTAAATGTCAACAAGGCTGGTGGTAACCCAGATGCCGTCAAGGCCGCGGAGGCTGCTCTTACGGCTGCCAGACCCCCCGAGCGCAAGCAGGATGTGCGCATGTCGACCATGACGGAGAGCGAGGTGATGGCGAAGTTGAGAGAGGTGGTGTCCAAGGACGATCCCAACAGGCTGTACGCCAAGCAGAAAAAGATTGGACAGGGCGCTTCTGGCTCCGTCTATGTTGCCAAGGTTATCGGCACCAAGCCTGGCATGCCTCCTGTTCAGCTGGCAAAGTCTCGCGGTAACAGTGACAGAGTTGCGATTAAGCAGATGGATCTGGCACACCAGCCCCGCAAGGAGCTTATTGTTAATGAGATCTTGGTTATGCGGGACAACAGGCATCCTAACATTGTCAACTTCCTGGATGCGTTCCTCATGGACAACGAGAGAGAGCTCTGGGTTGTCATGGAGTACATGGAGGGCGGTGCTTTAACCGATATTATCGAGAACAACCCTGTCATTACCGAGGAGCAAATTTCGACCATCTGCCTGGAGGTATGTACTTATTTCCTGTTAATTTACGTCGGATGCTCGCTAACTTTGCAACAGACCTGCCAAGGCCTTGAGCATCTGCACTCGCAAAACATTATCCACCGCGACATCAAATCTGACAATGTCCTTCTGGACGCTCGCGGGAATGTCAAGATCAGTATGTTTTCTTTCACTCTTTCTACGGTATGTCTTGGCTCTATGTTCGGACGTTTGCTAATTCTCCCACTCCAGCCGACTTTGGCTTCTGCGCCAAGCTCACTGAAGCCAAGTCCAAGCGTGCCACCATGGTCGGTACGCCTTACTGGATGGCTCCCGAAGTTGTCAAGCAGAAGGAGTATGGCCCGAAGGTGGACATTTGGTCGCTGGGTATCATGGCTATTGAGATGATCGAGTCGGAGCCTCCTTATCTGAACGAGGAACCTCTCAAGGCTCTGTATCTCATCGCTACCAACGGCACCCCATCCCTCAAGAAACCCGAGAAGCTATCTAAGGAGCTCAAGGCCTTCCTCAGCGTGTGCCTGTGCGTTGACGTGAACTATCGTGCGTCAGCGAAGGAGCTGTTGAATCATGAGTTTTTGAAGCACGGGTGCCCCTTGGCAAGCTTGGCCGATCTGCTGGCCTTCAAGAGGGTGGCCAAATAAATAGGTGTTTGGCATTTGATATCGAGTTGAAAGTTGGGAGTGGCGACAAAGAAAAGACATGCCTTACTACGTCTTGTATGTAAGTTTTGGATGTCTTTTCTTGGCTCTTGGGGGATTAATGCAGTACCGGAACCGTCGATGTATTGAGGGATCTCTTGGCTTCTTCATCTGGTTGTCGGTATGGTACCCAAGGGGTTAGGAAAGAGGGAGGGAGCGAAGAACCTGGGTGCTCTGGTTTTTGGCTGTTGCCAGTGGACTTCCCTTTTTTTAATTCCTTTTCTTTTCCCGTTCATCATACGCAGTTAGCACGCATGATGGATACTACGTAGTTTAGTCTCCTATGTGTTCCGTTTGCCTGCCTTTCCATATTTAGTGTTCGGTTGGCCGGTCATGATCCTCCAGCTGTAATGACCTGATGAGCTGGGACTGAGATATCTACTTTCTGCTTACGAGTTTTCATGATATGTCCTATATTTCCGTCATCTTCAAACCCCAGTCAGTACCTACCTTGCCTTCAGTGACCTCATTAGGAAACATGGCATTGGGTCAGCCTGATTAAAATAATGATATGATTACCGTGTGCCAGCCACGTCAAGCAGCGGCCCTTGTCAAAACAGCAACTCACTTGTATCTCGGAAGCTTGATGTCTGTGATCAGCTAGCTGTAAGGGGACGACAGGATGGAGTATCCGAATGATGATCTTCTCGGCTTATCATCGGTTTGGGGCCTTTGGTCACTTGTGACATCGTCTTACCTGATGCATTCCAGACAGGTCAATCTTTACGCTGCTCAAGGTTGGTATACAGCGTTGGCCGTTCAGGTTGCCAGGATTCATGTGGCATCATGAAGGAGCTGGTCAAGACTGGCAACGCCATTGGGGAAGGGGGGGGGATATCGAACGAGTAGAGCGGGAGATGAGAGATGAGCAGCAGGGCAGCCCGACGCGGTGTTTTAAAAGTCCAGGAAACTCGCCTTTCTTGGGTTTGTGACAGAAGACAGCTTGCTGAAGATTCGCGTGCTGTGGCATATTATAATATGTATACTGCGCACAGCGACATACCAGGTACGGATTCACATAGCCAACCTGAAAATTGGCGATCTACGGATGAGCGACCCCCCTGTTACATCCCCTGTGTCTTAACATATCATTGCTGGGCTATATGTGGATGAAGGAAGGGTAGACATTGTTTGCACTGATGCCAACACGGAAGACTTGGTCTAGTCACTTCTAGATCTTGACTTCTTTGATTCCCTGAATATGATATATGTGCTTTCACGGATGAGGTATATTTAATGGCACGGTACTATCATGGTAGACTCTGGCAATTTCCTGCCGCCGAGTAGTCTATGTGAGTAATTTTGGTAAGTGAACTCTGTGGGGTGGCACAGAGCACGAAGACGAGGCCAAGTGTTCCATAAATCAAGGGTTGCTTGGAGAATCCTGTGGCAGTCGTAATCATTTGCGCTGTAGTGTAGACCTGCTTGGTTAATAGGGCCTTGGTACTTCGGAGTCCAAGAAAGCACTCTTTGAAAAATCTGATGGCCTCTGGTATTTTCGAATCTCTGAAATTTCCTGAACTTCCTCATCTGATACCCTGTGCTTGGTAAGTAGATGTCTCATAACCAGCAGTTGTTGTCAAAAACATTGAAGAACACTGGCTCCTGCCTCCACATCGACACCCCTGGTGAGGCCAAGCCCTCAAAGCCAGGCTCTCCGCGTGGCGATCGACAACCCTTGCTGGAGAACATCGGCGGAGAAGGCTGGGATCGTGGCCAACCCGAGGGCAGGCGGGGCAAATGGACAACGGACGGCCACGGTTTCGTTGCAGGGGTCGTGATTTGTGGGAAGTCAACCGAGAGAGCTGACCAAGTCAGAAAGAAGCCCAGTAGCCACATGCAAGACAAATGAGAAGGAACAACGGTACAAGTTCAACAGAAGATGTGGCACAGACATTGATGAGAGGAGTGCTTCGATGCATTGGCGCAATGCCATCAAAGCCTTCGTGGGTCTGGAGCCCTAGATCCTAGGTCCTGCTTTGGCTAGTCGACCATGGATGGCAAGAGAAGAACCAAGCAAGCAGGATCCTAACGAGGTCTCTCTCTGCTTAACACTGCCTGGTCAAGTCTTTGGATAGGCCCTGGCCAACGGTCTTGAGCTGTCAGCCCAAGTTCATCTATATTGACAACTTCGAAGGTTTTCAAGTTGCAAGCTGGGTTTCCCCCAATGTTCTGTGTAGGGCTTCGGGCGTGCCCGGAAGCACACGTCAGGCACTACCGTATGGTTTGCCGTAGGCTTTAGTGTCCCTGACAGCACAATCTTTGGGCCTTGCGTAAGCAGAAAGGCTGCTACAATAGGCAGTTCCAGTTTTTTTTTTTAGGAAAACGTTTTTTTAAAAAAAACAAAGGTCAAAAATCCTGACATGCCGTTGGGCGGCGTTCGGTGCGTCCAATGCGAGCCACTGATTCAGGTGTTGACGGGTGGTGCGTGCTTGCCCAGACGCTAGGGCCAGGCACACATATCACCCTTTTCCCCTCACAACTGGCTGTGTTTCATGCTGGACTCTCTCCACTCGTCCACAACGCCCACACCAGGCTCTCCAAACCTGTTACACCAACAAAAGATCCTGGCCCCTTTGCCATCGATCCCTTTCCTGCCTGTCTGCACCGCCAATGTGTTTCTCTCGTGATCGGCTTGCTTCCTGCCTTTTGCTTGCTGCCTCCTACCTTAGAAATCTTTCCTGTGGCTTGCAGTTTGCATTGGCTTTCCTTGTACCTACCTTAAGCTCTGGGAGTGCCAGTCTTGTCTAAACTGAATGCCGGTGACAGCGGTCTCCTGATTTGGCTCGGAACGTGTCCCGGCTCTTTCTGAGATCTAGCGGAGAAAAGCTCGCTGGGAAAACAAGCGTGGTGGGTGGAGTTGCCGGATCTGAGACCTTGAGCGGACAGCAGCCTCATCAGAACAGCAGCCAGCCAAGCGGGAACCTGGAATTGTCCTGCCCAGTCCACTGGACCGCTAGGCCACAGTAAACCCAGGCAGTCCGCTCACTGGACGGGTGCTGGGCTGGATCTTAGCACGAGCGCCAACACCCGCAGAGGGGGAGGTTCAACATTTCCCATTCCCACCTTTTCCAGGTTCCAGCACCATCCTCTGTTTTTTTTTTCTCCCAACACTCCTCTGCTCCTCTTCTTCCCCTCTCCGCCCTCCGACTTTCTTGCCTTCTTACTACCCATCTACCCACCCAACCGACCCGACCGACCTAATACTATCCAACGACGACGACGACAACGACGACAACGACGACGCCGTCAGTTGCATTGTGCCGCGGGTCGATCATCTGCGCCCCTCCGCGCCCTACCAGTTCACTCCTTTCTGAAGCTGCCAATCCATTACAACTTTTTTTTAAGTTTTCCCACTTCCCACTGTCGCCATCGGACGACCCGTTCCACCCGCAAAGCGACCTGCGACTTTTCGCACCTCATCCGCCTTGTAATTGCACCTGCCAGCCTGTCCTCTTTGCTGGACACGATTTTTTTTTTTCGGCTTCAGGTGTCTGTTTTCGATTCCTGCGTCCACGGGTACCCTAATTGCAGCACTTGCATGGGCTCTTTTAGCCCTGCTCTCTGCTTTTTGCCCTCTGCTCTTGTGAACATCGGATAGACTCGACCTCGACCCCTCGCGACGCGCAGCGCACGTCGTCACACCGCATCGGTGGCAGAAGAATACATTAGCCTACCACTCCGGGCCCGGCGTTGACCACCCAGCTCCGAGAGAGCAACGAGCAATTTATACTTCTGATGACGACCGGGATCACGCATCACATACGCATATAATTCATAATGTCGACTTCCAGGCCGGCCGACCATTTGACCATCGGCTATCCCCCGCATTCGACCGCTGCTCAGCGTTCCACCTCGCCCACTACCACGTCACCGAATGACCCCCCTCCCTCTGTCGGGAGCACGTTGCGGTCTCCCTTCGGTCTGTCTCCTGGTCTGACTGCTGCCTCCAAGATGTCGGGCGTGCCGCGTTCTGGTGCAGGCTCACCCTCACACGAGATGGCCGCGGGCCGCCTGTTCTCGAAGCGGTGAGTGCTTTCTGTCACCCTTTCCCCCCTTGCCCCTCTTTTTGCCTGCAATTCGCCGTGCTGACCCCGCACTGGAAAAAAAAACACAGCGCTCGCGAGATTCAGGCACAGGAAGGCGTCTCGGTACTGCCGGCAAATCCTTGGGGCGGGCCTCCGACCAGCGGGAACTCGACCCCACTCCGCGAGAGCATCCCCGAGTCTCCCACCGATGCCTTCCCCGATTTCACCAACCTACCTACTCCAGACAGCCTTCCGCAGACTCGTCGTGCTCGGGCCGGCACCGTGCCATCTAGGTTCCCGCCTGGAGGCGCTGGCAATGCCTTGCTGGGTATTCCCTCTCTGGCTGCCAATGCCTCGCGGCCGAGCCCGTCACAAACCCCATTCAAGTCTCCATCCCCGGGTCTCCGATGCCCCCAGCACCACCAGCGCAAGTAACAATCCTTCTACCACGTCGACGCTGCTCTCTAGGCTGCGCGCCGGCTCTATGCCCCAGCGCAGCCCGTTTGCCGGGACCCATGTTCCTGGTACAAGCTCGCCCTTCGGCCCTTCGATCTTCAGCAGCTGGAATCCGCCTGGCGGCCGGGAGAGGGGCAATACATTGGCAAGCATTGCCAGCATTGGATCCAATGGCCCCAGCTCTCCAGCCCAGTCCCACTTCTCCCGCGAAGGCAATGTCGAGAATGATGTCCACATCAAGACTCTCGATTATCTTGGCCTAGCTGAAACTCCGCAGCCTGCTCGGGCCCAGCTCGCCACACCATACATTCCCAACTATGCAAATGAGTTCACCAAGGCCGCAAACCGGTTCCGGTCCTATTCAGTCAACAATAAGGACAGGTACGATGATGAGGACGACTACGATGCCGAGGCCGAGGCCCTCTCCATCATGGAGAGAGAGTATGCGCAGCTTCAAGACCAGCTTGCTGCTACCAATGCTGCCATCCACAATCACAATCTCGCCGTCCAGGCCTTTGCGAGCCAAGCAGCCATCAGCCGTCCCCGTGCCAGGACGGCTGGCGTCCTAGATATTCCCGCCTCCCGCCTGCTGCGCAATTACTTGCCCACGCCGTCGCGACTGGATAGCTCCATCACAGCCGCCGATATTGGTTTGGTGGAGGAAAAGTCCTATGAGGATCTCTCCCAGTCTGTCGCTGCCATGTCCTTGGGGAGGTCCAACAGCAGGGGCAATGGTATGTTGGGTTCCGAGGAACAGCAGCAAGGTTTGGAGGGTCCGACGAGTGCTCTGTGGCTTGGCAGCATCCCAACTTCTACCACAACGTCGACGCTTACCGAGATGTTCAAGTCGTATGGCCCAATTGTGTCGGCTAGAGTCCTGACTCACAAGAACTGTGGCTTTGTCAACTTTGAACGCGTCGAAAGCGCCATTGCTGCTAAGGCTAGCATGAATGGCAAGGAGATCTTCCCTGGTGCAGGGCCCATTCGCATCAACTACGCCAAGCCGCCGTCGAACACTGGCACTCCTGGCCACGACGGTGCAGTTCCATCGCCGAGTCCCGATCCGTTTGCGAAGGGCGACAATGGTCAGGCTGCTGGAGCTTCTGGGGACTCTGGGTCGGGTTCTGCTGCCAATACTACTCCCACAGTTCCTCCGCTCCACGAGATGACTAGCGACATCCTGAAGATCGTCAAGCAGTTCGGTGCAACTGAGGAAGATAGCATGCGTATCTCGGTCAATCTCAAGCAGGCTATCGAATACAATGCTTTCACTGACGAGATCCCGCCCATCAAAGAGCCCACCCACACCCGGGTCTATGACGCCCCTAAGCTGCGTGACATCCGCAAGAGGATCGACAACCAGTCTCTGTCTCAGCCCGAGATCGAAAACATCGCTATCGACATGCTTCCCGAGATCGCTGAGCTCTCTTCTGACTATCTTGGCAACACTGTTGTTCAAAAGTTGTTTGAACACTGCTCCGACAGTGTCCGCGATTCTATGCTCGCCGAAATTGCCCCGCACATGGCAGAGATTGGCGTCCACAAGAACGGTACTTGGGCAGCTCAGAAGATCATTGATGTTTGCAAGACCCCGCACCAGATGAGCGTTATCGTCCAGCATTTGCGGCCCTACACTGTCCCGCTCTTCTTGGATCAGTATGGCAACTATGTCTTGCAGGGTTGCCTCAAGTTCGGCCAACCCTACAACGACTTCATCTTTGAGACCATGCTGAGCAAAATGTGGGAAATTGCTCAGGGGAGGTATGGTGCTCGCGCCATGCGCGCCTGTCTCGAGAGCCACCACGCCAGCAAGGATCAGCAGAGAATGTTGGCTGCCGCGATTGCTCTACACAGCGTGCAGCTCGCCACCAATGCCAATGGTGCCTTGCTCCTGACCTGGTTCCTTGATACATGCACTTTCCCTCAGCGGCGCACTGTGCTGTCGCCTCAACTCGTCCCACATCTGGTTCATCTCTGCACCCACAAGGTTGCTTATCTCACTGTGCTTAAGGTGATCAACCAGAAGGCCGAGCCGGAGGCCAGGGACACCATCCTCAAGGCGTTGTTCTTCACGCCCAACGATCAGGTGCTGGAGGCAATCCTCAGCGATCATGCTTGTGGCGCGACCCTGATCTTCAAGGTGTTGACTACCCCTTTCTTCGATGAGACGATCCGGAACCAAGTTGTTGAGACCGTCAAGTCTGTCTTGATCCGCATCAAAGCTCAGCCTGGTCAAGGATACAAGCGGCTGATGGATGAGGTTGGTCTCTCTACTAGGAACAGCGGTGGTGGAGGGTCTCGCGATCATGGTAATAACGATCGTGGACGTCCCACCTCCCGGTCTACTGCCAATCATCACCATCATCAACAGCAGCAACATCAGCAGCAGCAAACGCAGCAACAGCAGCAACAGCCGCATGCCCAGCAGCAGCAAGTAGCCCAGTATAGCACCACCAATGCTCAGTATTACAACCAGCTGAATGCGGCTGCGGCTGCTGCGAATTACGACATGGGATTTCCCATGCCGAGGACCGATGGCATCGACCAGTTCCCTGCTTTCAACCAGGGTCCTTTATTCAACCCCGCCAACTCCCCTCTGGCTCCAGCTGCCTTGCAACCGATGCAGTACCAGCAGAATCTCCTTTCTCGCGGTGCCCCGCCTATGAACAATTTTTTTACCCCGATGCAGACCGGTTTTGGCGGCTTTCCGGGCCCCAATGCTTCGCTTGACCAGTTCCGAAATCAACCTCTTGCGAACAACAGCCCGATCCCCCCTGCTGGTCCTCAGATCCCGACTTTGTCTACTACAGCTGCCCAGGCTCCCTTCGGCGCGGCTCCTGGATTCAATATGAATTTGGGCGGGCTGTCAGGTTATAGTGGTTATGGCATGCAGACCCCTCCCCCTCCTGGTTACCTCCCACAACAACAACAACAGCAACAGGAGCAGATCAATTCTTCGAGGCGTGGACGTGTAGGTCGCAGCCCACAACCTGATAACAGGCAACGTCGTTGATCATGTTGAGCGGATGAGTGCTTATGCTTTGGCTTCTCTTTGCTTTCTTCGCCGCCTTTTTTTTCCCCTTCTTAACAGAGATGAGATATTTTCATTCTAGGTCACGCGAATCGACCAGGGGCCAGATCAACGAGATGGTGACATATTGCAACACCGCGCGCTGTGTGGTGTGAACAGCTGGTTGGCTACGGTTCCGGCCCAGCTACGTACCTACCTACCCTATCATAGTTGTAAAGATATAGACGGCTCACGGCCAAGAGAGAGCGGGAAGAGCTCTTGGTAACTACCTGGTATTTATATAACTAGTTAGTACCTAACTCTTTCTCATCACATTTGATTTGGGGGAAAACTTTTTTCATGTCAGGGGAGGAATAAGAAGGCGGTCACCAGAAAGTATATGTGATCTTACTAGCAGGAAGGGAAACCGTCGGGATGGATGATGATGGCCTGGCAACGAGCATTTTCTGCAAAAGGCTGGGCCTTGCATGATCTGGGACTGGACGGTACAGTGGAAGCTGGGGGCTTGGCAGGGATGGATGAAATGGGATATGATGATGTCGTCCGTGTATTTTGTTCCCATGTTCTTTTTCTTACGGATATTTTTCATCTCTCTCTGCACTTCTCTTCTCTCTGGTGATATTTGATTTGGGAATATGAGACTTATCTTTCACTCAGCCCCTCACCCCCCCCCCGGTTGAGACAGTTTTTGCTCATTTCTTCCTACCTCTCATCCGTTATCCTACCATGACACATGCCTGACTTTCAGGTTGGGGGTTCACACTGAGAGTGGTAGGATTGTTCTTCCCATACACTGGACAATTGACCCCGCTGGCTGGGATCTTTCGCTTCTTACTCCCGTTTACAAAGGTCATTATAAGCATTGAAGAAATAAAAAGGTGCAGATGTGTGGTAGACAACCAATGTGCTTAGGATTTCTCAAATGGATGAATCATATTTCCAGATGTGATGGTTACTAGCTAGAGCCTTGTGCTATAAATTGTGGGATAAAAGTGTTCACCCAACACGTTGCATGCTTGTTGCTGAGTTTATAAACGAATACAAACCATCCGTTCTTTAAACAAAAATCGTCGTCCCTGAGTGTCATGGCTCTGTAATTTCCTGATGCATGTGAGCTTTAGTGAATCAGTATATTATTGCGGTATTATGGACTTTTGAAAAGCTCAGGGGTATGACTCACAGTTCAGCATCACCAATGACCAAAGATCAAGAGAATCCGTTGAAGAGGGAGAGAGCAGTCGCAATTGATTGACAACATATACACATCAATCACCATATTGCAAATTAGGGATTTAAATCACTTTGGTATCAATTCCCGACCGAATGATGCACCCTAAACCCATCTATTTACTATCCCGATAAATCTCATACCAAAGTAAAGAGTAAAGAGTTATGCTAACAACGGACAAAAAGAGGCCTTTTCTCTACCTATCCCGTTCCCCTTTCTCTGCTTGCCCCAGATCTTGCAGGACACCATGGTCTGCCACCTCGATAAACACCATTTCCTCCAATCCCTCGAGCAGAGACGTGCTTAGCTTGGAGGTTGCCCGGCCCCATTCACCAAGCCCCAGATATACCCTCAAGAGATGCTCAGTGAATGGCCCTCCATTTCCAACTAAGAGACCCGGTTCCAGCATAGACGAAGGCAAAGAAAGGCCAGCAGAGATGGAAGGAAAAGGAGAGGAGAAAAACCTCTAGTGATCCATGATGAGTCCACTTCCAGTTCATCTCAAATAAGTGTTAAAAGGTGCTCTCTCAGATGATCCCTAATTCCCTCCTCCTCCGTGGTAATACACACCCAAAAGAAGGTAGATAGGAGACATAAAGAGGTTAAGAAATACCGAACCAGATGATTGATTAACCGTTCTTGCTCTCAGCAGGAATGGAGAAAGAAGAGACCCGAACCGGACGAGGAAGCGCGAACTCCAAACCCAGCCCTGTTCCTGCAGCCCATGCCAACCATACCCATCATCGTCAACCATACCGAAGAAGAAGAAATACCCAGATGGACAAGGATAAACTGCTCAAATTAGGAGGAGGGGGATGATGATGATGCTCGTTCGTCAGTTATGAAGACGTTCCTGATCAACCGGGGAAAAAAGGTTTGATATTTTTGTTCCATTGTTGGTGTGACAAAAAACACATGTCGAGAAGTGTATGGAAGGTTATTCATGTACGGGGAAAGAGGTAAGAGTAGAAGTGAAAGTGATGCCTTTACTGGCACCATTTCTTTGCAAAATGCTGCGGGCAGCATCGAATCGTGCGTCAAGATCATCCGCCAAGCGAGGAAGATCATTGTACGACATGAAGCAGGAGCGGTGACGAAAGCCAAAGGGGTCGAGAGCTGGATCATTGTCGTCCTCCATCCGAGAGCAGAGAGCTGTGCTGAGTCAGAAATAGCTTGTCATGCTATGTCGTAAACCTCGAGAAACACCCCAAAACGTCGTGCTGGCCCACGGACAGAGCAGCCTCTCCCGGGAAAAGGACAAAAGACCAAGAGGCGGAGAAGAAACTGCCAGATCGGGATGAAGAAAATCTCCATCTAACTCCCTCTGTCCCTGCTGGAAGCAAGAACTCATTCCAGCTCAACCTGACCATCCTCCCCAACGAACCCCTCCTTGGCCCCATCTTCCCCAGCAACAGCGACAACCGGCCCCCCATCCTCGACAACCGTTTTGGCGCCCCCGTTACTGTTCGACTCGTCGCCCGTCTTAGAGGGCGGCGTAGCGGGGCCTGGTTCTTCGACGCCGTCCTCCTCAGCTACCGGGGCTGGTGAGGTACCGCCTGGGAGCACAGGAGTTTTCTCGCCCTGGGTCATGGGAGGGACCTCCTCGTCTGAAGATGAAGTTGGGGCGGGCGATATAGCAGCCACAGAGACAGCACGCGCGGGGCTCTTCTCAGTCGGCTCGGCAGCGGTTGGCGACCGCAAAGCCGGGACAGACGAAGCGGTTGGAGCTGCAGACGGGGCCGGCTGCAGCAAGGAACGGATACGCTCGACCATCATTTCGGCTTGCGCTAGCATGGCGCGCAGGGCTTGCTGGTCCATGTGGTTGAGCGATGTCAACTCGCCGAGACGGCCGGGGTTCGCCCGAGCCATCATGTCGATGACCGTGGGCTCTGCTTCGGACTGGAAAGGGTTAGCACCTACCAAGGCGATACGATGATAAAATAAAGAACACTTACGATCATGACATCGATGAGAGTCCTTACCCCGTCGGCGGGCGGCTGGTTATTGCCATTGGTGCTGAGCCAGACCAGGTTGAGGGCAGCCTGCTGCTCCTCGAGTGACCTGGTACCCAGCGGGGCCGGAGCTGAAGCGGACTCGGCATTTGTGCCCGCACTCGTGACGGCTGTTGCAGCCTGACTAGTTTGTATCACGGTCTCCTTTTGCATGCGGCTCTCAAGGGCACTGGAACAAAAGAAAGGTTAGCTCACAGGCTCGACAAAAAAAAAAAAAGGAAAATAATAGATCAGGGGGCCGCTCACCGAGACAAAAAGTCCAACTTAATGCCCCTCTCGGGCAGTCGCACAGTCCGACCGTATGTCTCGAGGTTGCGCCAGCCACTGAGATTCTCGGTCTCCTCGAGATCGACTTCGATGTAGCCATCGTTAATGAAGCCGCGACTGAAAGCAGGACGAACAACGGGGGGAAGCTGCTTCGGTTTGCGCAAGCGATGAGCCGGGGCCAGGACACCCGGAACTTTTGCCAGGAGCTCCTCGACATGGAGCGGGCACTTCCAGTTCCGGAGAGGAGGGGGTTGGGTCATGGGAGGATCGAGGCAGTCCAAATGCCAAAAGACGGCGCAGACGCTGCAAGGGATGATAGGGCGAACGTTGCCGCTACCCTTGCCGCAGCCGTGGCAGATGGCTGGATTGCCTTGGGCGTCGCAAAGCCGGTAGAAGTCAGGGGGTTGTTCATCGTCCTTTCTCCTTCTCGGGGGCTTGGTCACCGCCACGATCTCTTCATACTCGCCGTCAACGCCGGTGCGCACACCCTCAAAGTACTCGCGGACACTGGCCGGCAAGCGGAAAGCGCTCGAGTTCTTGGAGTCGAGCTTCTCGAGGAGCAGAGCAAAGGCACCGGAATAATGCTGCGCTGGCGCAGTGCTGCGGCTGGCGCGGCACACGTTGCAGAACCATTCGACGGGCATGTCATCTTGGCGGATAATTGGGTCGACGCAGTTGAAGTGGAACGAGCGTGTGCAGCCATCGCAGCAGACCAACTCGCCGTTACCGCCGCATGATGAGCAGTAATCATCATTATCATCCTGCAGGCAGGTGGTGAGCATCTAGTCAGCAACAAAATATATATATATATATATATATATATATATATATTTATAAAACGTAACGACTGGGAGGGTTGGTTGGGCAAGCTGGGGGTGTGCGTCAATTTTGGCAAAAGCGCGAGCTGGAGCCAGCGCCGGCTAACCTTTGCCACACCCGAACTGTGCGCGCGTTTTGTGATGGGCGAGGGGTAGCCGATGAGGAAGTGAGAGGGGTTAAGAGAACGAGGTGACCAAATGCCCTTGACGTTTCATGGGCACGTGAACATAAGACAAATGCGAGAATGAGGGTGATGGAAACACAACAGAGAAGAAGGCAGAGAGCTGATGATTGCTTACCTCACGATTCGCAGTGCCGTTACCAATGGGGCTACTCCGCTCGCCGCTGGCGCGGGGGATGCCCGCCGAGGTACCGTTCTTTTTCTTGACAGGCCTGAGCATATTAAGTGTTAGTGTTAGTGTTGGTGACAACGTGAGTGAGAAGGGAAAAAAAAAAAAAAATTCAAATGGCAATGATCCACATGCATCATGATATCGGATATAGGACAAGGGACGACTTACGAAGTCTTGACACGAAGACCAGTCCGGGGCCTCTTGCTCGAGCGAAGAGCTGGTGTGCCAGCACGCGAGTTGGCAGCCGTGGATGCTGCCTCTGAACCAGGCATGTTGGCAGTTGTGGGCGACGGTTGGTCCTCCATCTCCTCGGCCGCCCGCTTGAGCGATGAGCGAGTGCTGCGGCCTTCCCTCAGGGGCACCGGCGTAGGACGAGAGGCAGATGCATTGGCAAGGCCGTTGCGGGTGATACGGCCTGTGGGAGCCGGCATGGGCGTCGCCGTGCTCGAGTCAGCCTCGGAGTCGAGCCCCTGACGAGAGGCGCCCTCGGGAGAACTGGCTCGGACATTGCTAATGCTTGCCAGCTCGTTGCTATTCTGAGTAACGCGGCGAGCGTTCTGGCGCAGCTTCAGCTTGGTGTCGTTCTCGTCGAGCTTGCCGACCTTGGGGGCAAAGACCACGGGCCACGGGGCGCCCTGCTTGGCAGAACCCTTCTTCGCAGGTAGCGAGGGAGTGTCGACGACGGCTGGCATCTCGTATGGTTGCTCCTCCGGAGCATTGGCGGTAGCAGAGGAAACATCAGCATCGGCCGCGGCAGCCGGGTCTGTCTGGGGAGAGGCGTGACGAGATAGGTGTGACACGTTCCGGGCGCTCTTGCGTGGTGGTGCGCTGGAACGCTGCTGTTTCTGTCGCCGCTTGGCCGTGATTGGCTGACGCAGCACGGGGCTGGTGCGCGACGACGGCTGCTTCTCTGCCTGCTCTGCCTGCTCTGCCTGCTCGGCCTGTTCGGCTTGCGGCTCGCCAGTGTCCTCAGCAGCGTCTACGGCCAGCTCGGTATTCTCGTTGCTCTCCGATGAGCGCTCCTGGATGCTATCCGGGGGCGACATGGACCGAGCGCTCGACAGGGATGACGACGTGGACAGCGAGCGAGCCCGTCTGGATCTGCGCGAAGGCGTTTCAACTTTGGCGGCGGCCTTACCGTTAACCCCATTCGACGACGAGGTCACCATCTTGGCGGTAGCGTCCGATTGCTGCTGCTGTCTCTGTGATTGCTTTGATTTGGGCGATTGCAGCGACAGCTGCTCGGCCTTCTTCTGTTGAGCTTGCTGCTGCTGCGGCTGTTGCTGTTTGGCCGCAGCGACTGTCTTGCGCCTTTTGCGAGGAGGTTCGGGGCCGGGGTCGGGGTCGGGGTCGGCCTCGTCCTGTTCCTGCTTCTCAGGCTCAGGCTCAGGCTCAGGCTCAGGCTCAGGCTCAGGCTCAGGCTCAGGCTCAGGCTCAGGCTCAGGCTCAGGCTCGGGGGCGGACGCGGACTCGTCGGTCCTGTCCTTTGGCTGCTGTTGTTGCTGAGTTTTCTTGTCTTGAGAGCGCTCCCGCTTGCGCGTTGTTGCAGGCGCGGGTACAGGCGCGGGTTCGGGTTCGGGTTGTTGGCGAGACGAGGGCGGTGCTGAAGCTGGGCGCCCCTTCGGTTCCTTCGGCTCCTTCGGCTCCTTTGGCGCCCTCTCTTTCTCCTGCTTTTCCTTTTCCTGCTTCTCCTTCTTGTTCTTGCTGGCGGCGCGGACCCCTTCACGGTTACGACGACGGAGAGCAGACAAGTCCAGCTTAATGAGATCGCCGTACGGGGAGCGCTTCGGCGGTTGGGGCTTGGGGTCCTTTTTAGAGGGCGACGGCGGCACAAAGTAGTTGTAGGCTTTGTTGTCTTTCTTGCCCTCCCGCTTCCTGGGCTCCATGAGTCGCTTAAATTCCTGCAGAGTGTCGACGTCTGCAGTCTGCGTAAACACCTTCGCAAGCATGTTGACAAAATCAGACCGGGATGAATTTTCATAGTAGAGTGTGCGCAGGGCCCAGGCTGTGGGGTACCGATTATGGGAGAGCGCCTCGTCCACGGCTGCCTCCACAACCTTGTCGACGAACTGTTTTTCCTCCATCATGGCCCGAGAATTTGCGCTGGATGCCTGCTGATGCCCTGCAGATGCTGCAGCCGCGCGTGCAGTGCCTGTTCGTGATGCAAATCTGCCTGTTGCGCTCTTCTGCGACGCCCTGCCCGGCGCCGGCGCCCATTCCTCGTCGTCGCTGTCACGAGATCCCAATGGGCGACGGGAGCGTGATCGCGATGCTGTAGGGAGTACTGTGCGAGTTTTGCTCATGGCCTGACTGGCGGTGTGAACTGGCTCCTCCTCGAACTCTAGGGATGCGCCGCCCTGGGTCTCGACATCCTCTTCCGTATTCGCGTCGTTCTCCTCTTCCGTCTCGTCGGCCTCGGGCGCTGTTGCAGGCACTGGAGGTGCTGGCGGCTGCTGGGTGCGCTGCTTGACGATAATCTTCCGGGTAGGAGCGTGCTCAGGGGCCGGAGCCGGGGGGAGTGCTGTCTTCTTAAACAAGCCGACCTTTGGCAGCGTCCCGAGAGGGGCCATGGTCTCAAAGATGCCATGACGCACGAGGCCTGCATCCTGAAAGCTCGCCTTAATCTGCACGGGCGGCTCAAGCCAGCGTTGCATGAACTCTTTCTCCTTCTCGTTGCCCCCCTTCGCAGCGTGGCTGGCGGAGAGTCTCTCGGTCCTCGACGACGATGAGTCGGTCGCAGCATTTCCTGAAGCAGTCTGTGGGCTCGAGAAGCGTGACCGGGTCGCCCGGGTATTGGATGAGACTGGCGTGGAAGACATGCTGACAGGAGTGGCGGGCGCAGCAGCAGCCTGCTCGCCGGTGCTTGCCCCCTTCTTTGAACCAACGCTTGCGGATCTCGCTCCTGCGCAAAGGGTCAGCATCGCTTCACGCAGCAAAAATAAAAAACATAAAAAAAAAAAAAAGAAGGTGAAAAAAGAACAGGGCACATACCGATTGGTCGCTCTGCGACAGCAGCTCGGGCGAGATTCTGGCGTTTGGAGAAAATTTCCACGCGGTGGTGGCTGGGTTGGTGGTGGAAGGGAAAACAGGGGTGGGTTGGAAGGGAGGTGTGTGAGCGAGTGTGTGTCTCTCTGAATGCTGCGTGCTGCGTGCTGCGTGCGCGCTGAACAGGGAGAAGGCGATCTCGCTCCTAGCTTTCTTAGTTGGGGCCTCGCTGGCGACCGCAGCGACCAGCGACCGGGGGGGGGCCGAGCTGGCTAACGACTTGTGGCTCTGGCTCCTGGTCAGCCTTCCTGTCACCTGTGTGCGTTGAGGACAAAAGTCACCACCACAACTCAGATCTTTTTGCTGTCCCCGTAAAAATTGTTGGACCGCCGTCGGAATGACTGCTAAATGTGAATATAGTCCTGGATCTGTGATTCTGACCTTCTTGACCCTGTGCGGCAGGCTTTACTGGCCCTGCTGTTCACGGGGTTCCCGCCGAGAAGTGCCGTGGGCAAATCCACATCTACCGACGCGCGCGACGGCGACGCGTTTTTTTTTAGTGGAAATTTATTTATCGAGTTGATGCTGCTCGCTCGTGGGCACACAGATAAAATCGCGGTTGGTTGTAGAGTCGCCCTGAAGGAATAGTGATGGGCGGCGATGAGGGCAAGCCGTTTGCGAGAGTGAGCGAGCGATGAGTGAGTTGAGTGTGTATGTGTGTGAATGAAGTGGGAAAATGCGAGTTTGGAAAACAGCAAGGCAGCGTAAAGGGGGAGCAGGCAGGATGCGTGCCCGGATCAGGGGGTTTGGCCGAGTTCCTCACGGTTTTGCTGCAGACTTTCTATTCAGCACCGCAACAATAGCAGCACACCAGAGCGCAGCTTAATTTTTTTTTTTTTTTTGTATAATAGCCCAGCAGTCTCAATAGACTTGCTCTTCAACCGTCGACGTCCTCGACTCGGACAACGGAGCAACGGCGTCGGCTAGGTATACCCAAGGGGAAAAAAAAAAGGGGGGGGGGGGCGGCTCTTTGCGTTCTTTCTCCCACCACCTCGCCCGTCACCCGTCCACCCAACAATGGCCGACGGCCGATGTCTGACCCCCTCGGCCTCGTGCCTCATGCCTCATGCTCAAGGAGAACAAACACTTGACTGCGGCCCCCATCCTCCATCAACCATCTCGAATTTACAGCCACAAATCCACTCTTCAGCGCGATTTGCGTCTTCCACTTCCCAAACCTGCATCCTGCTCATTGTTGCCCTTCACATGCCCCTGAATCATCACTACGATAGGACAATAGACACCGCTGAGAGTGGAGTTCATCGTGCACTCCTACATCTTAGCAGCTTTACCACCAGGCACGGTCATCATGGCCTCCATCAGTGAATGAAGATATGTGTGTCAGAGTGATACTGTAAAATACTAGTATTTGGATTTTTTTTTCTTAAAAAAAATTCGTTTCGGGACCGTGGTCGTGGATGCGCCAGCTTGCTCTGCTCTCCCCCTCTCTGTCCCTGCATGCGGCAGATGATGCATCTACCATGGACAACTGTACGGCTAATGCCTCAGACCTGAAGCATCGCGCGGGTGCTCTCGGACGACCATCGAGGGGTCGACTAACGCAAAAGAGACCGACGTGGCAAAGTACAAATAAAAGAACATCATCCCTCCTTGCACCTCCTTAAGTCCCGTCAATATCCCAGCAGGTATCGCTATGATTGCAATTCCTTTCGCTCATCCCATATCTCGAACGTGGCCTTCCCTAACTCCCGCAACGCTTGAGATCAGAATCCACAACGACAAGGCTCAACGGCCACATGAACGACCGCGGGGTCCTCTTCCGCAGAGTCGCTGCGCCCTTCTCCCGGCCCCGACCGAGCCATTCGCCCTTTACTCCTCGTCACTGCTCTCCTCCTCACCCTCGTCCGGCTTGGCTGCCGCCTTCTTGGCCTTCTTCTTCTTCTTCTTGTTCTTGTTCTTGCCTGCATTCTTCGAGAGGGGCTGCTCAAGAATCTTGAGGATCTCCTCGTCCTCAATCTTCTTGTCCGTCTTGAACTTGCTGAGATCCCAAGCCGGCGGGCCACCAATCCGGGTGATGCCATTCTTGGTGATGGCTGTGGCAGATAGTTAGTAAATACACACACGGCAACCTCGCCCTAACCAGAAGAAACCATATTCTTACCAATCGTGGTCAGGAGACGGCAGACAGGAGCATTGTCCTTGTCGCCCGTAACCTCGTATTGCCTGAAGACGCCGCCGCGCACGCACTCAATGACACCAGACTTGGCATCGCGCTCATCCTCCAGCTGCCTCAAGCTGAAGGGGAAGGTGCCAAACTTCTTCTGGACCTCTGAGTAGATCTTGCGCGAAGTCGGGCGCTTCAGGGCATATGTGTTGTTGGTACGACGGTGAAGGGTAGCGCGCTGCTCGAACTGCTTGACCTTGCCCGACCCAAGACTGCAGCCAACCTCAACGCCCCAGACGTCGCCAACCTCAGGAACGCCCTCACCCTTGATATTCTCGCCAGGGGACAAGATAATCTTCTTCTTGCCCTCGATCTCGTTTTTGTCAAAGAGCCAAGAAGTCGTGCTCTCGATGATGTTGCAGTCGTAGGCCTTAGCAACCTTCTCCAGGAGGCTGGAAATCTTGGCCTGCGACGGCGGCTTAACAGCAGCAGCCTTAGCCTTCTCTTCGTCTGTGCCAGTAGCCAGGAGACCTGGAGGGACCATCAACCGGAGAAGGACCTCATTGGCGTAGTAGGTGGCCAGGAACAGGTCCGCCTGCCGGCCCTCAATGACGTCTGGATCGTTGGCGTTCTTCGCAACAATCGTGTCGCAGACAATGGTGCCATAGCCGTCGATCTGGGCACCCAGCTGGATCTTGATGGGCTCACCGGGCTGGATCTCGGTGGCAGCCTCCTTCTCGTCCGACCGAAGAGGGGTATAGGGGGTGATGAAGGCGGCAGGGGAGACAGTGGTGGGGTGAGAGAAACCTAAAAACGCCGAATTGTCAGTTACCACCTTGACAGACTTTAGGGTCACAGGAGACAGAGTCTAAAAAAAAAAAAAAAAACCGGAAAGCCGGCCAGAGTCAAGAGTCAACGCACCCTTGTTGGTCTTCTTGTCGCGGTAGACCTTGGAGAGCTCCTCCTCCATGAGCTTGTCGCCCTGCTCACAGATGTCGATGATCTTAGCGCCGGGGACGCATAGCTTCGACACCTCGGCGAGGACCTTCTCGGAGATCTGGGCGGCAGTCTTGTACTTGGTGAGGACGTCGACGCTGATCGCGACGTTGTCTAAAAACGAGTATCAGCACCAGGCCCACACAGAATGAGGGCAGAGCAGCGCAATCTGTGATGGGAGGGCGAGGGCGAGGGCGAGGGCGAGGACAAGGCCTCAGGGACGGGGGGGTACGCAAGCAATCCGAACAGTGGGAGAGGGGAAAGACCGGGCAGGAGAAGCTACGGGAGCACCTCGAGCACCAGGAGGGCAAGCAGAGCTAGATGGGCGGGAACGGGGGCGAGCAGTGGTGGCAGTGGCTCGAAGATGGCAGCTTTGGAGCTGCCTGAGCTCGGGGAGGTGTTCACGACGGCGATGGTCTGAGCAAGAATTCGAGCCAAGGGAACTGACCAGCTTCCTTCTTCTCGGTCGCCATCCTGGGCAATTAAGCTGAATAAGCTGTTTTTGAAGACTGCTAGTATATCCCCGGGGCAGTAAGGTCCGCGACGAGGGGTTAGAATGGGTGAGGGAGTAGAATGATTGGAGCTGTGGGGGACAGGCTGTGATGATTTTGAGCTTCCTGCTGGTTTTTAGGCGGGGGAGGGGGTTTCCTGTTTGCCTGTTTGTGCTCCAGGTCCGTCTCCACACCTTGATGCGACTGCCGCAGGTGCGGCTTGGGTTTGGGGCTGGTTGCCAAGGAGATTGGGTACCGGTACCTTCTCGTCACAACAGTTTCCTAGAGGGATGGAGTACCACTACAGCACGACAACGGCTATCGTGATGGCCTCTGAATGCAGGGTTCTGATTGGACCGGCGCGCTTGGGCCGTTTCTTCTCGAG
Source organism: Thermochaetoides thermophila DSM 1495 (assembly GCF_000221225.1). NCBI lineage: Eukaryota > Fungi > Ascomycota > Sordariomycetes > Sordariales > Chaetomiaceae > Thermochaetoides > Thermochaetoides thermophila. Next base: position 883,771 of record NW_006383032.1, read on the forward strand.
ACAGAAGGGCGAGAACGCAGGCGCGCGTATCCACGGCCAATCCCAGCACCAGCCTCGCGCAAGCCAAGGGGTCGTCGCAACTTGCAAGTTTACGCTCCAGTTCAGTTTACAACCAGGTTGAAGAGGTATTCCCAAAGCACGCAGCTTCCAACGGCATTGTGCAGCCAACGCGGCTTTGGCCATCAGACAAAGCGTGTTTCTGGCTGCGCGGCTGGCCATCTTCGCCTTAGCTTTTTTTTTCTTATCTGTTTTGCTGGTGCCTAGAGTCCCAGGCAATCGGCCAGAGCCCAGGTCTGCTTGGCCTCTAACTGCTCCTCTGTTCCTCGGTTTTTTTTTTTTGGCTTTTATTTCAATACCCTCATCTGCCCCCCTGCCGACCATGGCCGCTCCGCAGGTGTCGGCAGCGTCGGCCGCTGGCGGCGACGTCGATGGCTCAACATCATCTTCGATTGCGCCCGCGACTGCTGCGCCGACGTCGACTTCCTCCGCCGCGAACGCGCCCTCAGCTGTTCCTGGCGGCGCGTCCTCCAAGTCCACCACCCCGCAACATGACACCCCTCTCGCTCCTCCTGTTCGCGATAAGGAGTCCTTTAACAGGATGTTGGTCGAACGCTTCCAGACACGCGATTGGCTTCACTCTGCTGCCATCAAGGAAGCCCAGATGCGCGCCGAAAGGGACACCAAAGACATGCTCGCCCGCGCCAGCGACTACCGCACCTACAAAGAGTTTTACGCCAACTATCCATCTCGGCTCTACGGCGAGGGCTATCGCGGCTATGGCAATGGCTTCACTGAAAACGGTTCTACCACCAAAATCATCTACCCGTCCCAGAAGCCGCGTCCGGGTCGGAGAGTAACGCCGCCTTTGAAGTTCAGTAAGAAGGACATGAAGAAGCAGGCAGAACAGCACGAGGAGCTAGTTCCTGTCCGGATTGATGTCGATTGGGATCGGATAAAACTGCGCGACACATTTACCTTCAACCTGCACGAGCGCCTGGTTTCTGTCGAGCACTTCGCTTCACAGTTTGTCGAGGATATGGGCCTCAACCCCATGGGCCAGGACAAGCCCGTTTATGACCAAGTGGTGCAGCAAATGCACGAGCAGCTCAACGACTTTTATCCCTTTTGCTACACGGAAGAAGATGCTCTTGACCCTGAACTTCCCTACTCCGCTTATAAGAACGACGAGATGCGCATCTTGATCAAGCTCAACATAACCATCGGCGCCCACACACTTGTCGATCAGTTCGAATGGGACATCAACAACCCCCTCAATTCTCCAGAGGAATTCGCGGCATCCATGACCCGTGATCTTTCCCTTTCTGGCGAGTTCACGACAGCAATTGCCCACTGCATTCGAGAACAAGCCCAGCTTTTCACCCGTAGTCTCTACAGCGTCGGTCATCCCTTCGACGGTCGCCCCATCGAAGATCCCGATCTCGTCGCCGCCTTCCTGCCGTCTCCCCTGCCTTCTGTTTTCAGACCTCAGCAACAGGCCAAAGACTATGCTCCGTATTTGTACGAGAACACAGAAGCCGAGCTGGAGAGAACCGAAACCATGTTCTCCCGCGAACAGAGGAGACAGAAGCGGTCAATTAACCGTCGTGGCGGTCCTTCGTTGCCGGATCTGAAGGAGAGGCAGAGAACCATTCGGACATCTATCGTGTCCTCGGTTCTGCCAGGCGCTGCCTTAACCATCGAAGAGAGTCGCCTGTTTAAGCGCACAATAGGCAGCAGTGGTGTCACTGGCAGAGGAAAGAGGACGGCTCGCGATGGAGATATCTCGGATTCCGAGGACGACGACGACTCCGCTCCCGACTCTCCGGCCATGCAGCCCCAAGGGACGAGGACCAGAGGCCTTCGCGGCGCTGCTGCTACCGCCGCTCAGCGTATGGCTAATCTGGGCCGCTCCGAGACTCCAGAGGCGGTCATTCACCACCACGAAACTAGGACATCGCGCCGTCTTGGCCGCGAAGCTACTCGCGAACAGACAGAAGAGCCGTTACAGCATATCGTGACCTTGAAGGTTAGCCCATCGAAGCTTCGGAAGCTTATGCGCGATCTCAGGATGAGGCCAATTAATTCTTCGTCTGCTACGCCGACCGCTTCTCACCAACGAGCCCCGAGTACAGCAACACCAGCCCCTATGGGCCCTCCGTCAACACCATCTACATCCAACCAACAACAGCAACAGCAGCAGCAACAGCAACAGCAACAACAACAACAACAACAACAACAACAACAGCAGCAGCAGCAGCAGCAGAACCAGTCCAAGCCGAATTCCTCCTCGAATCTTCAGAACCAAATAGGCCGCGTTCCTGCTCCACCACCCTCTGGCCCCAATGGCAACGCCCCCAATCAACCACCGGTAAACTTCCCTTATCCTTCATCCATTTGTCCCCTATCACTTTATACCCCCAAATCCCCTCCAGTACAACTCTATTGGAAATGTCAGCAATAAACACTAACATATTTCCCCCCTTCACGGAATAAAAACAGCCCCCGCCCCCAGAATGGCTAGTCAATGCACTCAACGAGCTCTCCAAGTCCTACCCGAATGACTCCTTCGAGGCCATCATGCGCTACTGCGCCATCGACACCGAGACCAATACCGCCCTGCAGCTGCCGCTCAAGGGCTGGCCCGACGAGCCTATCCCGCCTAACGTCCAGTTCTATTGGCTTCCTCGCATTCGCTGCCGCGACTGCCCCGGCAAATCGTATACTGCGGGCCCTGACACGACAGTTCAAAACTTCGAGGTGCACTTGACTTGGAAGGGCCACAGGGAGAAGGTTGCGGCCCGGTTGGCGAAGCAGCAGGCCGGCGGGCAGAGCGCCTCAGCATAAGAACAACAGAGTACGAATGTGGGGTTTAGGTGCGGTTTGGGAAAGCCTTGCGGTTCAGTTGATTTGGGAGTCAACAAGCTTTTGCAGGTTCGTGGAGGGTCTGGTTCATTAATAGCAGTGCAGGATTGGTTTTCAATATTCCTTGTGGCCAGTTTCTTTCGGAGGGAATCATCCGTCAACTCTGCAAACCGTGGATATATTTTTTTGCGGGTAGGCTGACTCGATGGATGATATCGTGCCTGCTTCCGCCCCCTTTGTTGGTTTTCACTTCGATATAAAATTTATATCGGATAATGGGTTGGGGGAGAGGGGGGGGGAAGAGCAGAGCGACCGGCGTACTCTGGGTATTCAACATGTGTACATACACGAGGTCAGGAAAGGGGACTGATTGGGTTTGGATATTGTATGAATACAACGCCTTCACTTGGTCTCCTTTCTTTGCGATCAAAGGAGCACTCGTTGTAAGTAAGGATGGACGTGAATGTTACGCAGGATTAGCATATGGGGCATATGGGGGAATCAATGTGCTGTTAATCTTAAGTGATTCTTGATGCCTTTTGATGACGCAGTTTTTGGATTACCGAGTGCCTAATAAAAACATAGGAGAACGCAACTACGCATGGCTGACCATTAGAATTCTACTACAGTGCTCCGAGTGTCTATCTCACGATATCTCTCAAGCATAAGCAGCCCATCCTGTATAAAGATTTGGAGGTTAGCAATCCTTTTATCTTCTCCGAAAGTGGCAAGCTATCCACGTACCTGAATACAGAACCGCTAGGTTCGACACACTGGTTGCCTGATTAATCAAGTCGTTGACCGTTGCCATGACGCTCAATGTCTTCGACAGCTTCTTCTTAACCACCTCGATCGCCCTGTCTGCTTCACTCGGCTCATTCGCCGGCCTCTGCTTCTTCTCTTTCGGCACACCACCGCCTTCACCGTCTTCACCCCCTCCAACACCGCCATCTTCCCCCCCACTTCGCGTGCATTCTGCAACTTGGCCATTCGCACTGGCGAGATGGACCATTGATACAATGTGTCATGCCTCAAGCTGTCCAGAATGGTCTGGATCGATGCGGCCTCCTCGCGCAGCGCATCCAGCGTGAACTCGCAACACCGCCGGAAGACGCCCTCGGTCTTGGTAATGCCCATGCCGTCGACGATGTCGCGGGTCAAACGGAACGGTACCAGCTCTGGCACGGGCAACACGCGGCCCATCTCGAAGGCCACACCCAGGTCGATGTGGACGACCTCACCGGTCTTGTGGTCCAGGAGAATGTTGTGCCCGTGCCGGTCGCCGAGCCCGAGCACGTGGCCCAGCATGGAGATGGCGGCCGTTGTGCGAGTGTAGTTGGTGCGCTTCTGGAACCATTCATCCGGGTCAGGGAAGTACTCCATGAAGAAGTAGCGCATGACCGGATGGAAGCGTTCCGTGACCCTGCGATAGACGGCGATGCGGGTTTCTGTGTTTTTGGTCTGGGCATTCGCGATTTCTTTACGGCATTGGGAACCCTTGAGGTCTTTAGGGTAGTATCGCTCGTGGGCGGGCATCAAATACTCGTGGAGTGGAATTGTGTTGGAGACGAACTCGATCAGACCGGATGAGGAGGTTAAGGGTAACACCTTGTACGTCCTGATGCCCAGGTTCCTCTGTCTTGTTTCTCGGTGAAGCTTCAGGAGTTCAGACACAGCAGCAAAAACTTGTTCCATGATAGCGTCCTGGCGCAGGTCGTCGTTGCCACCCTTGACGAGCTGCTTGTACTTTCGGCCATCTGTTCCGATCGCTGTGAGAATTTTGGGTGCGCTGACACCAGACGCAATTGCCATCTCGGGAGCAAACTTGTGAATCATTGGCACGTGGGAGTAGTCCAGATTGGCAGACACCTCGATCTGCAGTGTTGGCGGCGGGATCGGATTGTTGGACATAGTGCTGAGGAAGTTCTGCCCAACAGGGGAGTTCTTGATTGGAACCTTCTGTCCAGATTTATAGCGAGTCGGATCACGGTCCATGGCAAGGGCGTGGTAGACTCTGCTTGTCTGATCGATCGCCGGCCAGATGGATGAGACCTTATTATTCTTTGAGAGCGCCTTAGCAATCTTGTCTGTCGCTCTCTGGCGAGAGACTGCCACCTCATCGTCCTTGTTGACCCGAGTCCTCGCTCCGGTCCAAATGTGGTACATGCCATGGTAGGGATGATCGACGCAGATGCGATAGACAAGATCAATCAGCAGTTTTTGGAACAGAGTATTATGGTCTTGAAGACGTGACGAGAGCTGGTTCATCAGGAGCGCGAACTTGCGAGTCGGAACCTTATTGATCCATTTCTTGACAACTTCATTCGCAACTTCTTCCTCTGATTTCTCCAGCCACAGAGCCATGAAGCGCAGGGCATCGTTATCGTGTTCGTCTGATGCCGCCAGAGAGAGAAGATAATTCTCTATGCAGAGTTTGAGGAACTCGGACCGCGTTTGTTCGACTCGCCGGAGCTCCTGCTGGTCGAGTTCTTGCCATTGCTTGGCCTTGGCTAGATGGCTCTGATATCGATTCCTCAACTGAGAATCCTTTGCGCTTGCGATCAAAGCCTTGAGCTGGGCAACCTCCTCGTCTTTTCCCTTTTTGAGGTTCTGCAGCCGTGCAAGATCCTCTAAGCTGTCGGGATTTTGCAGTTGCTCGTCACAGAACACAGCAAACTGATGGAAGACTTGACCAGCCTCTCTGCCCTCAATTTTACCCTTCAGTTCCTTAAGTGCAGGCTCGAGATACTTCTTTTGAATGGCATCAGGACTCTCCAGCCGCGCGACAGAGACCTGGTAGCCAATCTTGGACAGAAGATCGGAGCGGCTCAGGGGCACGCTTTGTTTCTTCAGAGACGAATCCTTGTCTATGGCTTGAAGCATTCTGATCGACGAGATCATCTCCCCGTGGTCCCATAAGGCGTTGGCCGCCTCCATCTTGATGGCAGCATCAACACTGAGACCCAAGGATTCACACGAAGGAATCAGGTCAGAGAGAGCCGTAGACAGGTTCAAGGTCTCTTGGCGTGCGCGATGGAAGCGGAAGATGTCTGATGATAGCAGCATACCACGGATTTGGACCAAGCGCGCGTCCGCTGATGTCAGGCCCGCGGCTCTCAAGTTGTGGCGTTGGCTCCACATGCTCAAGGTAGTCTCTCTGCACGAGAGTATCTGGCTCACATCGGCATATCTCCCGCTCATCATCCACTTCGACCTCTTCTCGAAGGTCGCAAGGGTGCACTGGAGCTCCGACTGATCACGAACATTCAAGATATCATCAAGCTCCGTGAGTGCAGCCAACGCACCAAGCTGCTGGCGCAAAACAGATGTGTTGAGACTGCCACTGCTCAGATGCCGGACGGTGTTCTTCAGGCCATCATGGACCATGCTCCTGACAGTGTCGAGCTCTTGGGCCTGATACATACTTTGGTATGCCTTGTAGACAGTAACAGCCCAGCTGTCGCTGTTTACAGGAGCAGGAAGATTCCAAATCTCGAGTTTCCGTGCCGTCGTGAAGGTGGCATCGAGAGAGTCGGAAGAGCCGTCTATGCTCTGTTGCGACTGGAGAAGGGAGTTAGACAAGCCAGCAAGGCCGAGACTGCTCAAGGCCTTGATAAGCGCATTGCAGTCTTGCCTAGACTGCAAGTCTCTGCCGCGTAGGTGGCTGTCGTACTGTGCACCTCGGAAAGCCAAACTCTTTGCTCCATCATTTTCATACTCCAGCCGAGCTAAGACCGTGGAAAGGGAAGCATCTTGGCTAAGGCCGTAGTAAGCATCTGGGTCGTCGATGTTTTCGAAAATCTCCAGCAAGATGTCGCTCGAGTCATCGGTCTCCCTGGCAGCAGATGAGCGCCGGGACCCGCGAGTTGATTCGGCTGCAAGCTCCGCGAACAAGAGGGCGACCTTATACATGCCACATCGGGTTGCTGCGGCTGCAGCACTTGCCATGTTCACATCCAGCCAGTGGGCTCGGTCGGCAATCGAGGATTCTCCCGGGAGTGGTTGGGTCCGCAGGTACAGGATAGTATTGATCAGCAGCTTCAGGTTCTCCTTGGCTGGCTCTGAGGTGAAGTTTAACCACTCTTGGAGTGACTCGGAGAGTTCTCTCTTTGCCGATTGTTGCTTGTCCAACTGATACGCAAGCACCAAGTGGACAACGAATGGGAAAGCCCGCTCTGCGAAGCCCTTGACTTTGGAAAGGATCGGGGGAAGCACCCTGAGGGTGACAATCTTGGGAGCAGAAAGGGCCAAACGGATAGCCAGATGCTGTGACCAATTTGGATTCTCCAGAGCTCTTGCTGAAAACACTTCCGTATTGGCAGGAGGGTCGACCTTGAACTGATCAGACAGAGGTGTGCGATAGGGATCCCAGTTTGACGCGATTAGCAGCGGCTCGGGGAGGCTCTCCTGACAAGCGCTGAGCAAGTCATGATCATTGTCGCTAATGGCATCGGAAACGATGGTGCGGAGCGCGGCCTCGGCCAAGCCGGCTGTGAAGCAATCGCCACTAATGGTGAGGGACTTGATGAGGTTGAGCAATCCTTCTTCCGAGCTTCCCACGCCCTGAGACAGCCTCCGGTACTCCTGAAGCTGAGATTCGCGTAGCAAATCCTCGGGGACTTCACCGGAAGCTGCAAAAGAACGACCCAGTACTCGGCCCGCCCATGCGAGGTATTCTCCGCCCAGTCTCTGCGAGGAGCAACTCTTCCATACCACGGCGCCGTTCTTTATCGCGTCCTCGTCTGTTTCGATAACGTCCAGTCGGCTGGAAGGGGGAATATTAAAGACCCCACACAACATAGAAAGGGCAACATCTCGTGCCGGCTCGTTTAAGAGTTGGTTCTCGCGACCCCAATCTTTGAGGATCTCCAGCAGGAGATTGCTCTCGTGCGTTCCCTTTTCAGCATTACCCGAAGCACGGATATGGGCAGCGTTCTCGGTAATAGACCTGAATGCCTGCTTCTGTCCCTCGTCCTTGAATTCAGGGGAGTCATAGGCGGCAAGATATTTGGAAAACCAGGCGTGAAATTCCTGGGCCTTGCTCTTGGTGGCCTTGAACTGACTCTCTTGTGTGGTGCTGGACTGGCTTGATTCGAGAAACACACGCAGATCGGCCAAGCTCGACAGGGCGTATCCTGCCAGGAATGACGGAGTTCTCTTCAAATACTCGTCACCCCTCTTGATCAGATATTGAGTGATGCCTAAAGCATCATCAGCGCATTCCGGGTCGACCACGAACACCCGTAGTGAGTGGAGCAACATCTCGAGCGGGTATCCAGATATCGCATGGTCGCCAGCGAGACAGATTAGAACGCGAATCTTGCGTAAGACAGAACAGGCATGGAGCGGACCAAGTGCTGGGTGAATGGTCTTCAGAAGTTTGCGGGCTACAAACACCACCAACGCCGGGGTCCAGATATTCTCAGGTTCATACTGGGTTCGGCTGCACAAGTGAACGATTTCCCTGGGAAGATACTTCGCTCTGAACATGGGCTGCTGATTGGGAGGAAGCGCGGTCGGGAGATGACCCAGCTTCTTGATCTCCTCCAGAGTTTCCGCTGCATAGGCGAACCTTTCATCTCGCCTGAATGCCTTCTCGATGGGATCCTCTTGATCGAAGATGTCGAAGAATGTGGAGATGATATCAGCAAAGTTCAGGTGAATGTTCGCAAGATACTCTTCCTTCCCAAGAATTTTCCTCATGCGACTCTCTCCTGTTACGTAGTCTGGACCGCCCGCAATGCTGATGTCGTGTGCAATGCTATACGCAATGATCTTGGTGAAGCTTTGTTGCACCAGCTTTTCAGGGGTTAGACCCAGGGATTGCGCAAGCTGACAGACCTCCTGTTCCTGGCCGCGCATCATCATGATGGCTGCCGCTTCAGTTTGTGCCTCTCGAAGCAGATCGAGCAAGCTGGAAAAGCCAAAGATCTCATAGGCGATATCCTGGATGGAGTCGTTGTCCAACCATGTGTACAACAGCTGAGGAGCAAACAACTTGAACAGCTCCTGAGGGCCGCTGAGTTTTAAAGTTTGAGCAATCCGTTTGATACAGCTGGCTGCGTACAAAGCAGAATGCGTGACGCAGCTTTGCGACTTTGAGATCTTAGTGATCTTCCCCGGAATCTCGAACGTGTGGTAAATACTCCGACGAAGGAGCGTTGGCCAGCGACACGCAAGCTCAGCGAGGACAAACAGTCGAAACGCCAGCCCTTCAACAACATCGGGATCAGAAGGGAGATGTTCAAGGACGTCAACGAAAATATCGTCGTGCGTCTTCAGGACATACAGCCCAAACAGCTTGGGAATCTCGAGACCTATATAGTGTTTGAGTTTCATCGGTCCGTCTTGGAGGATCTTGAGGAGGGTAGACTGGGAAGAAGGCAGGCCGAGGTTGGAAGCATACTCCGACTTAACCTCGAGCAAATGCAACAGCAGACTCGCGAGCCGGATCTGTGCAGCCGCCGACATGGAATTATTTGGCAAAGACTGCTTGACCAGATAGTGGTAAAGATCACCGGCCATTTCTGCAATGTCAAAATGATTATCCGTCCACAAATTGATAAAGCTGTCCATGATGTCTATGCAATTGCACAACGCCACTTCACAACATGCATATTCATATCGGCTGACGATGTGCCCTGCCGTTTCCAGGATTGTCGTGGCACCCCCCAGAGGAACGATCGCATCTGAGGTGAAGATCTCCCTCATGAACTCTCGGCAGCACAAGAACTGCTCGCCTGAGAGACCCGCTAGTTGGTTGATGATGGGCTCTGGGATGCGGCCGATTTCGCCATCATTTAAGCGGATGATGTCCAGGAAATGAATTCTCAGGCTGGTCTCCAGATAGAAGGCTTCCGGAGTGTAACTTAGGAGAATGTCCCGTCTCGGCAACGTTTTTGCCTTGGATGCGGTGTTCTTTTGGCTCGTTTGAGGCTCGAAATCGGGATCGATGTCGATGACTTGATCATCACGGTGAGAAGATTCTCGACGTGACCGCTCGTACAAGGCTTCAGAGAGCTTGCCGAAGAACTTGAGCAGATGAGGGCGCTCACGCTTCAGGGCGATCAGCTCAGGTTCGATCAGATGAGGAATATAGGGTGCTGATGAGGCCAGGATCATGCCAAATAGATTTTCGCTCGGGGGAGAGTTGAGAATGACTTTGAGAGTAGCATCGACGATGCTGAATACTGCAGACTCAAGGTCTCGCGACAGGGATGAGTTGATGTTCACAAGGTCTGGGAGGAGCAGAGCTCCTGTGAGACAGGCGAGTACCATGCTACGCAGCCGCTCCATAGAAACAGGGGTTGCACCCTCACCCCCACGCTTTTGCCATGACTCTGCCAATTCCTGAAGCTCTTCTACTTTGGGGTAGAACAACTCGAGCGCCAGTCGTCTGGAGGCATTGGAACCGGCCACATCAGTAGCAGAGTTGGATTCTGGTAATTGTTCTTCCTGCTGGGCAGGCGTAACAGTTGTATCTGGCTCCTCCTCGTGCAATAGAAGCAGGTACCTGATGAAGGGTTCCATCTCTGCCTGTTCTTTCCAGTGCAAGACTATAGGACCATTGAAGAGCCGAAGGGGCTGGGCCATGACCAGGGGAGATATCCCGTAGCATGCTCGCAAGAGGTTGACCAAATCATACGGTGTTGCATGGGTTCCGTGTAAGGAAGCATAGGTTAACTCCGCTATTGTAACCGTCAGAGGTTTGATTTTAAAATCCGAAGGGGGGGGGGGAAAATGGTTGGCGCGCGCGGGATAATAACATACCAGGGCTCCATCTGACAAATACCCATCGAATGATGTGATTTGAGGTGGCTTGGCTGGCGTTGGGGAACATGTTATTTCGAAAGCGGAGCAGATTCAGCATCAATCCTAAGGACGCGTCTACCAGGATTGCTGGACCACTGATATCGGCAGTGGTGACAATTTGGTTGATATCGTCCGCCAACTCATGCCTAGGGATGAGGTTGGCTTTCAATATCGAGTTGAGGAGAACACAGGAAGCGCGGCTGATCGGGGGAAGGGATAGGGACCGGACGGCGAGCTGCCAAAGCTGCTTCCAGGAGGATGACAACGAAGGGTGTCGCGATACCTCATGAATGGCAAGACTTTGCTGTATCAGCAATCTGCTGCGTTTCTAACAGAGGGAGGTTGATATGAGACTATTAACCACGTACCTGGAACATGCCAACATGGCCCATGAAGCTACTATTGCTTGTTTGGCAGTAACGTGCTTGGATAAGTCCTCAAGGGTTTCAGCCACATCTTCGAGAGAGGGCTTCTTGTGTCTCGTAAGGAAGGGAATCAATTGCAAAGCAGATAACCGAACAGCAGGATCGAGAGAATGAAGCTTTTGGTGTACACGGTTTTGGCGCCCACTCATTTTGCGTCTCTTACGGGGCTGATCAATCTCTGGTTGTTGTTGGTTCTGCTGACTTTGTTCTTGTTGTCCATGCTTTGAGTACGCGGCTTCCAGAATGGCCAGGTTCTCGAGAAGTGCCCAATTTTGCTCGCCTGCTGTGTGATGGGGACGCAGGCTAAATATACCAGTACGGGGATGATCCGGTGGGAGGAGCATGTTTGTGAAAGTGATGTCGTCAAGTTGCAGGCGAGCACGCTCCTCGCGTCTGGAATAGTCACACCACAAAGTATCAAGAAGTTCTTCAACGTCTTGGGGGAATGACTCATCGGCGGCTTCCCTCAGCAATGCCTGAATGTACAAACGTGTACCGTAAAGAGTTTTGAGCATCTCGTCGCGGATTGAGTTGAGCATGGCATCTCGAGAAAGGGCTCGCGGCTGCCACCAGTGTGAGAGCAACGGCACCACCTGCTTCACCAAAGTCTTGCACAAAGCCACATCTTCGGCTTGCATGCGTTGGAAGACGATATTGAAGGTGGCAAATGCCATCTTCTGCAGCTCGCCAATCTTCATTTGTCGGAGTTGAAGGAGCTGTATCACCACGTGCGGCAGTCGATCTGCCTTCCTTTGGATTGGTGCGTTATGGGCTATGCACAACATGTAAAGGCAGGAGAGGACGTCCACTGCGACATGAGTGCCAATCTGCTCGCCAGATCCTTGGGTTCCGGCAACGGACCCAGACCGCGCTGTTGCCCCCGGGGCAGGTGATGCGCGAGACAAAGAACCACTCTCTCTGTCACCGAGCTCGAGGAACCGGGAGAGAACGTCGATGCAAAAATCGACACATACCTCCCAGCCCTCTCCCGATAACGCAGCAATATTTTCCGCACTTGCTGGGTTGTCAAGGAACTCGTAGAGCACCTTTACGTAGCCAGCAAGAAGGGGCATCACATAAGCACCATCAGGCCCCGGGAGGACCTGGACGATGTGGTCAATGATGGCCCTGGCCGTCTTACGGCGGATAGTAGTGACGCCATGACGGACGGCGAGCCGCAAGGCTTCGGGGCAACGCTCCAACCTCGCAGCTGCTGCAGCTGTTACTTTGACTGACTTTTTCGAATTGAAGTAGGCTTCTTTCTCGATGAGCGTGCAACGAAACAGGGCTTCGAAAAGTCTATGGTAGGCCTTGTCATCAAAGGTAGTCCTAATAATTGTCAACAATTGCCTCCTGGAAAGAAGAGAACTTGAAGGGGGACACACTGAGACTGAGTCCGCGAACCGTCAAAGTATGCTATCAGTGCTGTACAAGTGTCTCGGTTAGCGAGCGGCCCGAGATACAGTGTGGCACGATAGGGGGGATGCTTACCCTCAACCGCATCTTTGCGGGCAGTAGCTGAACTGCCAACCAAATGGGCTTTGATACTTGTTAGGATCATTGCTCATGGAGTCTCGCATAAGAGGCAATCAGCACGGGGGTATGAGACTCACACTCGATCTCCTTAAAATTGATCGTGCCACCAGTGTAACTCTTGACCCGCGGCATCTTCGGTTCGGGAAATATAAATAGTCAATTGAGAACGCCCTATGACAACAGTGGCAGTATATGTGACAGTTGTACTTGAGTATGGGGTAGATATGGCGCGGTGTTGTTTGCGAACAGGATGGGCTGGCGTAAACAACCAAAGCTGCGGCAATGTGGTTGATATCCGAGATAATGCTCACTGAAAGCACTGAAAACCATCACCACGCTTTGATGAGAACACTTGATACGGAGAGGCGTGTATACTAGAGGTGGCATGAGGTCTTAACATCAAATGAAAGCCCGCGTCCGCAGATATCGAATGCCAGGAGTCGAAGACATGGGCAACATAGAGGAAGAGGAAGGAGATCTCGGAGAGAAGAGTCTTATTCAACCAAGCTTCAGCTGACGAGGAAGCAGCTGGAGATCCTGTCTGCTTATCCGTCCAGGCATCGAACTGACAGCCAGGCAACTAATGCAAGCCTGTTGCAGCTTGTGGACAAAGGCCAATATCAATTGGACTCACGAGTTGAACTGCGGATGGGTGGACACTGGATGCCCGTAAACCTCCACTGCGGCAGCGCGCGCACCCTCCTGGTCGACAAGCAGTTCGTCTCTGGCAGGGCCGCAAGCCACAAGAGGTTTTTGGCATTATGGGCCTGTCCCGGCGCCAGGCTCCAGCGGAGCTATGACCACCAACAGACAAAGCACGGACCACTTGCCGTGACAGACTCTTGTTTGACAGCCCGGGCAAAGGGTCTTGCACCTGGTACGTACCGCGAAAAACGGCAGAACGCTTCACCGCCCAATTCTTTTGTTGACGGCAACGGCTTCTGGCGCCAATTGGCAGGCAACTTGGAACACAGCAACGGACAAGCGCGGGACGGCTGCCATCTCGATCGCGACATACTCTTCCAGCCAGCGACAAAACCATAGGGCGCGACCAGCACACGAATTAAGTCAGAGTCGCGGTCGTTGGGTCAGCCCAGACGTAGTTCCAATCCCTTTCATCAACAGCCCTGCCGGGGCCGCCAGCTTGCGAAGCTGACGCTGAGGCCATCAATCCCCACGGCCGCGTCTTTCCAAAGAATGCGCTGAGACGCTTTTCCGGCTCGCAAACAATGACCGACCTGCGCAAGCTCGAGGCGCTCCAGGCTCTTCATGCGGAGCTGGTCGCCGTCCGCCAGCACCGTTTTGAGGGCTTGCAGGTGCTGGAAACCCTCCTCGAGGAGCAGACCGATGCCTTCAAAGCGCTGATAGCGAAACCTGCGCGAGATACCAAGGATAGGGAGGCGTTGGGGAAAGGTAAGAGAAGCCATTTTCTTCCAGAATCCGACCGTCAATGGACGCAGGAATGAGGTTGCTAATACTCGCTCTTTCTGCAAAGAACCCAAGAAGCTCAAGATCGGGGAGGAAGAGTATTCCCTGAACGAAGATTTCGTAAACGACTGCTTAAAACTCGCCGACGAGCTCGACCTCAACGAAAAGGAGTCTGCGCGGATTCTCATCGACTGTGATGCGGAGGGAGATGTCGAGACCCAGAGCCGTCCACTGTGGGAATGCGGCGTGATTCGTTTCCATCAAGAGCGGAAGTACCTCCTTGATTGCATGCGCCTAATACTCGAGATAGCAGCAGACGAAGACATCGACGCGGGATTGCAGGAGTCGTTCGGCGTCGCGGCTGAGGACAAGATCTTTGGGATCCCTCCTCCCTGGGAAAGGAACAAAGAAAATCAGCCCACTCAGGTCAAGAAGTTCATTCCAAGATGCATGGAGGCGATGAAGGGTGTACGCTCCATGCTTCAGTGCATGGCCGACAAGGCCAACGCCCGGAACATGCTGCAACAAGCCAGCCTCGTCAGGCCCTTGGACAACCAGGAAACTCTGGACTTCTCACGGCTAAGCCTTGTCGAGCAGCACGAGTGCTTGGCTTCCATCTTGCACGCGGCTGTCCAAAGACACCACGCCACGATCGCCGACTTCCAAGATTTCATCAAAATCCTTAGGAAATGGGATAAGTATGACCATTTCCTGATTCACCTGATCCCAGTCCTAGCCGCGTACATCACCGAGTTCGGCTCGCCCGAGGGGATGGGTGACCTCCAACAAGCGCGCAGGTTGAACGATTTTATCTGTAAGGGGGGCGATGAGGACTCTTGGGCTCTGCCGGTTCTCGGGGCTGCTGTCCGCGCTTGGTGGATAGCCGAGCACAATGGTTTCTATCTGGACGACACGGTTCAGGACCTCCGGGGCATCAACCTAGATGAGGAGGATGAACAGAGGACGAAACAGTTCCTGGACGCGCTAAAAGAGGGCGCTTTTGACTTCATCTTATCCGTAGCCGCTGACTGCAAAGCTCAAGAATGGCAGGATCCATCACAGCTGGGGGCGCGTCAGTGGTTGCAGCGCAAGATTCCATCTCTGCCCTCTGAACCTTTCCCTTTCAGCCACTTCCTGCAGCATAGTTTGATGGTGCACTTGGAAGGCTTCGTCGATGCGACCATCTCGAACCTACCGGATGTCCTTCGAAAGCTAAGGACAGAAGAAGACGAGCAGCGACAGCTGAGGCCGAACCACGAGCAAGATATGGACCTGGAGCGCTTCTTGATCATCATCTCCTATGCCTATGAAGGCAGACCAGACGCGGCCATGTCTTTTTGGGAAGATCCAGATAGCAACCTTGCCGGCTTCTTGCAATGGGCGTCCAGGCGCGCGTCGACACCGCTCGTCAGCGCGTTCTGTGAGATGCTTCGGTGTCTAGCTGACAATGAGGAATGCGCCACCGCCGCTCACAACTTCCTTCTCGATGAGGGTCACCAGGCGTCCGGCAAGATGAAGCGCTCACAGTCTCTGACATGGAGCCAGATCTTCAAGGAGCTGGAGTACTTCACCACGAAGGTCTGCTCCGAGAGGCCCAATCCGCCCCAGGCTTCTATGCACCGTCCCGGCCGGCCCGGCGCGGATCCTGCTGAGATCGAGCCCGAGTCGGCCCTGATGTTGGAGTGCTATCTACGGCTCATTGCAAAGCTCGCTACCGAAAGTGAAATCGCTCGCAAGCGGCTGATCATGGATGAAGACTTCAACCTGGTCGACACCATCCTCAAGCTCTCCGTCGGAGTTATCCCGCATCGACTCCGCGCTTGCATCTTCTATGTTCTCAAAGCCCTCATGATTCGAAAGACGCACGAAGAACTAGACGCGATGTGGAGATGGGTCGAGGCGTGGATGACCAATCCATTTAGTTCCCTCCCTGGCTCTCAGGGGGCGCCCCAGAGGATATCCTTCCTCGGCCAGACACCCGGTCCTCAGGAGTGCATGGAAATGATGTTTAGGGAGTTTGGCACCGGCTTCGAACAGTCAAATGCCTTTATTCAGCTTCTCACCACTCTGTTGGTGCCACCAGAAGGCTTGAATAGCCTAAACGATTCGGTGCCGTTCCCGGAGTGGTTGGGGTCGAGCATTCGAACCTTGGGTATCGAGCCGTATGTTGACTTTGTCTTCGATGTCTTTGCCAACAGGACCAAGGACATCTCTGATCCCTCGCAGCTCCGGATTCTGCGCCTGAGCTGCTTGGACTTTGTTATGGTCTGCCTGGTCACCTTCAACGAGGATCTCATTGTTCTGGGCCATGAGAGCAACATTTCCATTGACGATGCTATGGCTGCGACCAACCTGGCCACGTACGTGCGCCTTCATCCCTTCAGCCGTGTCATGGAATGGCTTTTCAATGAGAAAGTCATCACGTCCCTAATCAACACCATTCATCAAGACCCGATCAGCTTAGGCAGCGCGTCCCCTGATTCCCCGCTGGTTGTGTCCATCCTCCGGGCCATCCAAGTTATGATCAAAGCGCTTGAGCTTCAAGAGACGTACCTGCACCTGGTGCGACCGGAAGTCCTCCGGTATCAAGGAGAAGCGGGTGTGCGGCGGAAGCCAGTCGCCAATGCAGCTTATAGCGCCTTCGAGGACGGCATTCTCAGCCACTTGTCCTTGGTGGTTGACCTGGGTAAGTATTGCAACCTGGGTCACGCCGAGCTGACGCTGGCCTGCTTGAAGCTGCTCGAGAAGATCTCAACATCCAGCCGGATTCTTTCCGCCTGGAGTCCCGACTCCGGCCGCCTCGGCCATCGCAATAAGGCCATTGTCCAGCTCGAGAGGAACGGCGAGGGAGAGACGATCTCCGCCTCGCTTTCTGCGAGTATCATGGCTACTCTCGATCCGGCCCTTGCCGCGTCAGGAGAGAACTACAGGGTCAAGCTCGCCATTTTGGACTTTCTCTATGCGTGTTTACGGGCCACTCCCGACCAGCCAACGATTGCTCACCAGCTGTTGGGCTTCCACTGCGAGCTTAGCAAGCTTGGCATCGAGCCCAAAGGCCCCTTTGACATGCAGAAGTCGTTATTCCATAGCCTTCTGAATGTCTTGATCACGCTTACGGTGTCCGAGGAAGAGCAGGGTATGCGCGGGTATCTGGTTACGCTTAAGTACCGAGTTCTGCGTATTCTACAGCTTTTGTGGAAGTCACCGCTATCGGCGTCGCTGGTCATGGACGAGCTACGGGCAACTAACTTCCTCTTCCACATGCTCTTGAGGGAAGTTCAGATCCAGCCTCAGCTGCCCTGGGATGGCCAGCTGGTCACAGGTTGCGAGTTCCTGCTCTCAGATGCTTCTCTGGCCTATATCGACTATCTCGCCTCACGAGCGGCTATCTTTGAGTACATCGGCAAGGAGCTGTGCAGCGTCTCTCAGAACCGGATACCGTCCATCAAGCGGCAAATCTTCGACGCCCTGAATGGTCAGATTTTTGTTGACGAGGAGGCGCCGCTTACCATCCCCAGCATTTTCGACTTCTTTGATTTCATCAACACCGACTACAAGTGGGAGGAAATTCCTTCTCCGCACTTTACTTACCTGAAGGACCTCGATCTGGGACCGTGCATCCTGGAGCACAAGTATGCTGGAGTGCACTATGACATCCGCAAGGCTCAAGAGATTCTTGCGCTGAAGCGCAAGGAGTATGAGCACTCGCAGCTGGCCACTCCGGAGTTCCTAGAAACAGTTGAGCTTGAAGAAAAAGTGCTGATCGAGTGGCTCACTGTCCGCAACCGTGCCAATCTGCTATTGACAGCAAGGCTGAACTTGCTCCAAGCCTGGGCTAATTTGCTGCTCGTGATGATTGAGTCAAACGATTTCAAGAGCACGCCTAAAATGGCGTTCTTGCTGCAAGCTCTCCAAGCCATCTTACCAACGCTGGAGGCCTTCAGCTCTCTGAAATCGGACGAAGCCTTTGAGCTGGCTCGGGTTGCTAAGGTGCTACTCTGGAAGCTTGACTTCTCCCAAGATAGCGACGCAGGTTTGGACAGGGAGCAGTTCACCGTTGGAAATCTCATCGGCGACAAACTGTTCCAGCTGTTCCAGCTCTGCTTGAGCGCCATCAGCCAGTGTTCGGGCACTCCTGAGCTTCGGTCCCTGTACTACAGTATCTGCTACCGTTATCTGACCGCCGTCGTGGACAACGACGCTACCGTCGCTGCAACCCCTGCCAGCAGCACCATCGGCCCGACCCGCAGTGTTACCAATGCGCGCGCTCGAACCCTTAAGGCGATCACCCTATACGGCGACCGTCTGCTCAACGTCATTTGCGACGACGCCTACGGCAGCGACACAACCTGCCAGACGGCCGCTATGATCCTGCTCAATGCGCTCGTACACACTTCGCGTGCCTCTTCCGCTGCCGGGGTCTCTCCAGCCGATGTCGACTGCCCCATCATCGACGCGCTCAACCGCCTCAACTTCATCGGCGTGCTGGTCGACTCGCTCAAAGAAATCCTCAACGAGTGGCTCGCTCCAAGCAGCACTTTCGACCCGTCGCTCTCTACCAACGCCTCTCCCTCATTACCAATCCCAGCCTCCCCCTCACAACAATACACCTCCGCCAAGCTGGCTCTCCTCCTGCAGCTGTGCCAGACGCGCCAGGGAGCCAAGTACGTCCTCCAGGCAAATCTCTTCCGCGCTCTCGAGCAGTCAGGTGTCTTCGCTGCCGACCCCGAGCTCGTCGAAGTCGACTCGGAGAGCGGCGTGCCCCGTGTGGTTGCCCTGGAGCGGCACTATGCCCTGCTCGTCGCCCTAGCACGCGTTGTCGGCGCAGCGGTGACGGCGCGCGGTGCTCACAACATCGTGCAGGGGCGGAAGTTCCTGACTCAGCATCGCGGGCTGGTTGTGCACGTGCTGAAGAAGAACGCGGGCATCGGGGGCGGCGTCGTGGGCAACAGCCTCGCCAGCAGTATCAATGGCGGATCAACAGCAACGATGACGAGGAGGGACGAGATTCTTGCGCAGCAGGCGCTAGAGGAGAGGATTGAGGAACTGGCGGAGGCGTTTATGTTGTTGATCACTGCGACGGGGTTCTTGGAGGTATGTTCCGCTCCAGTTCATCACTACGTTCTTTCTTTCTTTCTTTCCCTGGAAATAAGGAGCTAACTTGTTGTCATAGTACGAATCCGAACAAGTCCCAAGTGAGCAGCCTCGGGCGCACACAACATTCTTCCATTAGACCAGGGACTTGTGTGATCGGGCGATAGGGAGTCGGTGATCTTTGTTGTTGCTTGAGGGGGGATAGATGTAAGGCATGTGGTTACGAAATACCTACCTACTCTAGTGTAAAGGGAAGTACGGGATATTACTTTTTGATGACGCAACAAGTAATCAAGTGTTGCTTTCGATGTTTGGTTTCATTCTGGTCCTATTCGTCACCTAGTAGTTCTGACAGCGCTTACCAGTTGTCATATCACATCTCCGATATGTTCCTTGCCAGGCTTGCAGTCAAGTCACCGGAGTTAATATCATAACATCAAGATGCTTGACTGATGAGCGGATTGACAGCCTCTGAAACGAAATCTCGGCCATTCCCGTTTTTTACTGACCTTCACAGTAGCGTACCCGTAATCAAGCGACCTAATACCAGATATAGCCCTTTCCAGTTCCCTTCCCAAGTGGCTTCCCATTTCCCGATACCCCTAGCGTGTCCCATGTCCCCTGGTGTGCGCGATCTACCCTAACGCCTTTGTCATGCCGTCCGAAAACGCCTTGACCGAAACCATCCCAAATCACGATCCACATGCCGATTCCGTTCTTTAATAAAAAGTCCCAATCCGAGAAGAGCAAATTCGAATTTCATGCACTCAGGATGTTGATATTTTTGTCTGAATTGACATGGAATTGAGTGTCAAGAAATAATGGTGTCGAAAGTTGACTTTAACGAAGGAATGTCGTTGGTACCCCGAGACAGGGTAATTGTAGAGAAGAAAGCGAAAGCGAGCGTTGAAAAGTCATTTTGCAAAAAGAATGGGTGTTATCGGACATTCTTGCTGAAGGGAGGCCTTATCATGGATAATAGATGTTGGTGAAAAGACGAATGGCAAGAAAACGGATTCAGTTGCAAGAATCGCATTCACGCCTTTCTCGCAATGAGGGCTCCCAAAAATATATATCAAAATAAAGATCGAGTCTGTAATGAAGGTTGTCGAAGAGTGAATAAACTCCCAGAGTCGCCGAAACGAGAATCAAAGACAAGTTGGTTGGAAAGTGTATGGTTAGGAGTTGACAACGAGTGTGGACGTCGCCGAATTAGATGAACTCTGATGTGGTAAGTAAAGGCTGATAGATGGCAATCGTAACGTCTGGAAGTCCAAAGGCAAACCGTCAAGATCGCCAAACACAATCCAAGCCCAATCCGAGTCGCTGTGCTTAAAAACGCAATGGAAAGAAAAGAAAAAGTCAACGCCGGATCGATCGCTGGTCCTCTTCTCTTTTTAGAGATCCATATCGTAGTCCTCTTCCATCTCGTCCAAAAGGATGAGCATACCGTCATTATTTTCGATAGGAGTAAGGCGAGCTGATTAGCAAGCACGTCCGCTATCGGGTCGTTATCCAGGAGAAGATTTGCGAGCATCTCGCAGATGCCCGGCAACTGGTCATCACCACTCCCATCAGTGATGGCCATTGTGGTCGGTGGCATCCTATGTCCACCATACCACCGACTCGCCTTTCGGACTTGCTTCCCAGGGAAGTACCAAGCACTTTTGGTCCTCGTCAAAGAGTTCACCATCATCTGATCTCCCTCTTGCCAGTCAGTATTTCCATCGCTTCTAACAGCCATTAGACGACGGTGCCGCCTTTTGCCTTGCTGGTCTCTCCCTTCGCAAGCATCTTCTTCGAGACTAACTTGAGCTCGAGAGGATAGTAGCCCTTAGCCTTTGGTCCGAAGCGCCCGTTCTGTGGCAGCTTGTCAATCTTTTGACGGCAGACTGGGCAGACGCGCTTGTTGGGATGAATGTTTAGTCCGGAGTGCAAACACTCAGAGCAGAATAAGTGGCCTATGCCACAGTATTAGACTACAGCTCTTTACGTAATCCAGACTCATTAGGCGAAGGGGAGGAAAGGGCTGGAACAGGTTACTCACCGCAATGCGTGACCGTAATGTTGGTACACTTGTCCATGCAGATTACACACTGGAAGCCGCTGAGCTTAGTATACTCCTTGGGCTTCAGGAGTCCTGCGGGCACTTCGTCGGTATCAACCAAATCGACCACGTCTTGGTTGAGAAGTGCCTCGTCATCCATGGCACGGCCGTCTTCTCCCGCATCCTCGCGCTTCCGTTTGGTGCTGCCCGAAGCAGGCGAAATCGTCCGACTGGATTCGAAAAACGTCGGATCATGGCCCATGGCCTGGGCGAGTGCGGTATTCCGCATCATCCGGCCAGAAATATTGCCGAACGACTGCTGGCCGGACTGCTGGGCGGCGTTGCCAGCCGAAGAGGAAAAGCGACCCGAAAAAGCATACATGGTGACGGTTGTTCTGATATTGCGCCTAATTGAAAAAAGAAAAGAAATTTAGAAGAACGCGATCCGAAAACTGGCGAAAGCAAGAACTCCGGTTCCGTCGACGTACGAAATAATCGTAATACGGTCTGGTCGAGGAAGAGACCGAGCCACTGGGAGGGCGGGGTTATATTAGACTCGAGGAAGACGCGAATGCTACCAACGTCATAGGGGTCTTGCTTTCTGCCACCTGACACCGCCTTCATGGGCCTGATGTGGGTCTAAATCTGCGATGTTAGTTGCCCGGGTAACCAGGCCTTGGGCGGACTGGTTGACAAGAAACCTTTTGGTTAGTCGGTGACTCGAATCGTCAATGTGAAAGAAATAATGACCTAAGTAGCGCTTTTGCAGTAGGAAGCTCAAAAAATTTGGAAAGACGATTGTCTATAAATGAGTAAAGTCAGCCAGGGATGTTCAAGCGGGTAAAAAAAAAAAGCAAGATTGGACGAATCGGGGATCCGAAATGTAAACAAAAGGGGGGGGGGAGGTCAAAGCGAAGGCAAAATGTCCAGTACGAACATGTAAAATGTAAAATGTGTGTTCCATTCTCCGATTCACTGCCGTAATTTTGGTTACACAATCATGGCCCAGAAGAGTCTTCTCAGCAACAGCACGTCACTTTCAACTTTTTGTACTTGCCACTGAACTTCCGGAGATTAACTCAGGGTTAGAAGCCCTTTAGTTCAAGAACAATGCTGATAAGTGAAGAATCTTCGCAATGTGTTGATGTCTGACGTATCAAACCTTGGTACAGTCACAATATCGCTTTAACTGTTGGTTTCTGGGTGACTGTCTGGACATAAACATGAGAACAACTTCACTGGTAGATTCTGATGAGGACAACAGTTGAAGTCTAAGCGGTTAGGTCAGAAAAGTTGGATCCAAATTGATTTCCATAGTTGCAGAGTACTACTTGTGAAAAGTAAATGATCCCGTAGGAGGAGGTATCACCAGAGGTATCACCAGAGGTGTACCGTGTACCGTGACTTTGGCAGGTGCAACCGTTATGGTGCAAAACATAGAGAAGCTCCTTAACCTCCGACTGCAGAAGCGAAGGAGGAGCAGGTGAAAACAGTAACAGATATGTTTTTACACCAAGGACAAATGCATCGCGGACTGTCCTCAATCCTGTGCCACATTAATCTAGGCATGAACTGAATGAGGTAAATATTTACCTCGCAAAATGCTTGTCAATTGCAGGTTAGCAGAACTGATAATCCTGAAACAATGCTTGACACTTTATTTGCCATTCAAATGCCCACTTATAATCTATATACCAGACTCCCAGGAGGTATAGAGGCTGAAAGCTTTCATTCATTCAGCCTAAAGAATGGACCACTCTCTCCAGCCGAAGAATGTATGACACCATTGAATCACTCGGTCCTATGGAGTTTTCTTGCACTTCTGGTTCTTGCCATTCTCACTCCTATTCGGGCCAAACCCCTTCACCTTCAGTATTCTTCCCATCATTCCAAAAGTTATTACACTAGCAGTCTTGTTATGGATCATACCAATCCCAAAGTTGAATAGCGCTTGATCTTAGTAGCTAACCAGTGACTAGATTTTCTCACCGTCTAGAGGTCTGCAATAAAGTATGTATATTCTAATACTGTCTGTTGCTGTGTCTGATTAGCTCCAGAAATGTGGGCTTCGTGTGTACGTGTATCTTCCACTGTTTAGATTTCCCTGATCTAGTTCATGTCTGAAGCCCTCCCTCCCAAAAAAAAACCCTCTGTAAAAACCTTTGGCTACAATCAGATTGGCACCCGTTGCAATCAAATAACTTAACATACCGAAAACGGAGGGAAAAAAATCCGAAGAGCCATCTGCGTATGGAGTTTCGGGGGACATCAACTTGATAGGAGCACACTGAGTCAATATCTGGATACTCTTAAAGATCCAAAGACGGATGACTTATTAAAACCTCCGCCCTTGCTGAGCATGATAGCCCAGAAGAACCAGAACCTGGCATATCCTACTGAGGCGATCCTTAAGAGGCCTCCTGTACTGATAAGTTAGTATCGGAGCGGAATTTCTTTTCTGGTTTGCTATCGTGTCTTATTCCTTTCAGGCTGCGAATACCATGCTTGCTAACTCGGTCAATGTTATGCTGGTGCTGGCTGAGTTTGCCACTGGTATGACTGCATGGTTGACTTGGCCACTGATAGCACGACGGTGGTGGTGCTGGCTGGCTCTGCCATTGTCGTGACTGCACTGGGTTCGCTTGACTCCGACCTTGAAGCTTGTGGGTTTCTATATGATTCTATTTTGAATTGTCACAAATGGTATTCATTAACTTTGGCGGGAATCTAAGATGCTTGTGTCACATCCAAACCGTGGAGCCAGCAGAGGCAGCGGTTAAGCCAGCACTGATGCCCTGAAACCAAATGACTTGCACATCACAGTGCCTTATGCCAGCAATGATGATTCAGCAGGCTTTATTGTCTGCAATAGCAACTCTACATATCGTTGGCCACCCAGGAGTAGATCCAAAGATGCTCGTCCTTGATGCTGACCAGCCATGCTGCGGCAGTCGTGACAGAAAGAGCAATTTTAGACTGTTCACCGCTTGACTTGCCACAAACTAGCAAAACCTGGGAGGAAAAATGTGTACTTGTACGACTGGGTCCCCATCGTCAGCATGAACCTCGCGGCTAATGCCCTCTGCGGATACATCATCAAGCGCACAACGGGCGGTGAGCATATCAAAATCAAGAACGTCACTGCTACATATACAACCAGGGCCTGGATCCAACGAGGAGACCGACAACGGTAATGACAGCATTAGTGATGAGAAAGGCGATGATTGATTCTCGTGGCCGGGGCACTCCCGCCCTCTGTGAGGGATCGCCTGGGGTTATCTTCGTTTCAGTGGGGAGCGGTATACTTGAGAATATGTCGCCAAAGGTGGTCATGATGATTAGGCGAGTGCTTTTTCGAAGGAGGTCAAGACTGCGGATGACTGCCCAAGAAACAAACAAAAGGTTTGCTGTGAGACCTCCTGATGACAGCACAGCTTGCCTGCAGAGGGCTAAGTTTGCGCCATATGACTTCATTATCATTGAATATTAAGCCTTCTTTCCAGCACAATCTCCTCAAAAATCATGCTATTGCCAAGGCAAGGCTCTGAGGTTGGGCTGAATGCGTAAGCTGACTTGTGCCCTGAAGTAAGACGATTGGAGTTCCTATCCTGGACATGCCGGCCAGTCCCCCAATGGCAGCGTCAAAATACAAAGACCTACACTTGATGGCAGCTGCTAGCATAAGATTGGCTAGGTTGGAGGAATGATGTGGCAGCTTGAGGCAATCCGAATGTAGAAGTGTTGAATCATCTTCAATAAATGAACAGAGCGACAAGCGCGCCGTGAGACTTCATCTGGATGACACTTCGTTGCGGTCTGGCAACACTAATGAGCTAACTGACTAATACCAACACTCCAAAGCTTAGCCTCTAACAAAGAGCAGAATTTCCACATGAGAGAGAAGATATCTGATTCTTCATGTTCTTTGTTTAGCGAAGCATAACAGTGGTCGTGGAGACCGATGTACTCGTCCTGTTACCGCGTACGATCTTTGATGGTAAAAATCATATCTTACCGTAAACTTTAACCGTATGTCGACCGGTCTCCGCCAAGACCCGGTAACTATTTGGTTCTGCTTAGTCATCGGATCTGCAGCCAGGGTCGGAGCTCCAGAGGGCGAACAAAGAACCTATGATGCTTGGCAGTTTCATCAGCGACAAATTACAGCTGCGGGGACGATTTCCAGAATCTCTGTGACCCGCAGAAAGCTTACAGCACGACCGCTTTGGATTTTTTCTCTGTTCCTGATAGGACCAGTCGAATCTTTACATTCGACCTGGATCAGGACTCCCTGGCTGCGCAACAAGCTACCATGCCTTGAGCCGCGACGCTGTCTTGTCTTTTGTCTCTTGTCTCGACTTTTTTTTTTTTCTACTTCCAGGATGCTGCTTTCCATTCGAACCCATAGCCTTCCGGGACGAGGACGAGGACGAGATGCGCCGGTCGCGGGCTTCATCCGTCTTAGGCGACACCACCACGTCGTCTGCAGTTCAAGTAGACACTTCCCCTTGCTGACGTCGCGCCGGTGGCAGTCTACAGGCGCCATCGCCAGCGACAACAGAGGCGATGATAATCGCAAAAGCCTCGCTCTCCCCTGCCAGCCTCGCTTCAACGAGATTGGCGTCCAACAGTTGAGCGACCGCATCTATCAGCAGCTGTTTCCCCGCGGAAACACGTGCCCTCCATCCCCCAAATTGATTGAGCTTGCGCGCGACCATCTGCAACGTCATGACCTGCTCGGCAAGAACACCGACAAGAACCCTCCGATCGCCTTTGATCTTCCGCCATTGGCTGGCGAGACCCTCGATGAGCACTTCTACAAGCTCGGTGTTGATTGCGCCGAGCCATTTCTCACGCTCGCCAAGGAGTTTGCCAACAAGTCATTGCCGCCAATGCCGAAGTCATGGGTGCGCCAAAGTGGATGGACAAAGTACTACCCCGATGGACGCACAGAACGCGTCGATGCCCCCGAAGGCCAACTGCTGTCTTTCGACACTGAGGTCATGTGGAAGGAGAGCCCGTTTGCCGTCATGGCTTGCGCTGCCACCCCCGAAGCGTGGTACGCATGGCTGTCGCCATGGCTGCTCAAAGAAACCGACAACGACCACCAGCTGGTCCCTCTTGGCGACCCGACCAAGGAGCGGGTGATTGTTGGGCACAATATCGGTTTCGATAGGGCCAGGATCTTGGAGGAGTACAGTCTGCAGCAGTCGAGGAACTGCTTTCTTGATACCATGTCCCTCCACGTCGCTGTCAACGGTATGTGTTCTCAACAGCGGCCGACGTGGATGAAGGCGAAGAAGAACAGGGAGCTGCGAGATAAGATCGCTAAAGAGTCAAACAACCTCGAACTTGTTCATTTACTCAATAATGGCGCCTTTACCGCTGAAGAGGAGGAGTTGTGGGTTGAGAGGAGCTCTATCAACTCCCTCCGTGATGTTGCCCAGTTCCATCTTGATATCACGATCGAGAAAGAACTCCGCGATTCCTTCGGAGAGCTGGACCGAGATGGTGTGCTGGCCAAGCTGGACGAACTTCTCACATATTGCGCGATCGATACGGACATCACGCATCGCGTCTATAAGGCGGTGTTCCCCAACTTTCTCAGTACCTGTCCTCATCCTGTCAGTTTTGCGGCGCTCCGCCACCTCGCGTCCGTGATCCTGCCTGTTAATAAATCTTGGGATGCCTACATTGCCAACGCCGAAGCCACATACCACAGACTTTCCGATGCTGTTCAGGAGCGCCTGATCTTCCTGGCCGAGAAAGCACTGGAAATCAAGGACAAGCCCGAAGTTTATCAAAACGATCCCTGGATGAAGCAGCTGGACTGGTCGGGCCAGGAGATCAAGATGGTCAAAGGAAAACGGAAGGGCGACCCACCACGTCCCGCAGCGAGGCAAAAGAAACCAGGAATGCCTCAGTGGTATAAGGACTTGTTCGCAACCAATGATTCCCCAATCAACATTACCGTTCGAACACGGATAGCACCACTACTCTTGCGCCTGTCCTGGGACGGCCATCCACTGTTTTGGTCCAACGCCCATGGCTGGACTTTCCGAGTTCCCCGCGGTCAGAGTAAAAAGTACGAGGATAAGTTGATGACTCCCTGTGAGTTCCCGGATGAGGCAGACAAGCACTTGAGGGAAGACATGGACCATGTCTACTTCAAGCTACCGCACAAGGATGGTCCCACAGCTCGGTGTGTCAACCCGATGGCCAAGGGCTATCTCTCTTATTTTGAAAAGGGAACCTTGTCGTCCGAATATCCGTATGCAAAAGAGGCGCTCGAGATGAACGCCTCTTGCTCGTACTGGATCAGTGCGAGAGACCGGATCATGTCCCAGATGGTGGTCTATGAAGACCAATTACCTCCGTCCATGACTACCGCCCTTCCAAAGCCTTCCCAGCCACAACCGAGCGATGAAAAACATCCCAATGAGACCTCGGTCTGCGGCTTTATTTTGCCTCAGGTTATTCCTATGGGTACCATTACACGCCGTGCGGTCGAGAACACCTGGTTGACGGCCTCAAATGCCAAGAAGAATCGTGTCGGGTCGGAGCTCAAGGCCATGGTTCGCGCGCCGCCAGGATATGTCTTTGTTGGCGCTGATGTCGACTCTGAAGAGCTGTGGATTGCCTCGGTGGTTGGGGATGCCACTTTCCGACTCCATGGCGGCAATGCCATCGGTTTCATGACGCTCGAAGGCACGAAGGCTGCTGGGACGGATCTGCATAGCCGAACAGCATCAATTCTGGGCATTACTCGCAACGATGCCAAGGTTTTCAACTACGGCCGCATATACGGCGCCGGTCTCAAATTCGCGGCCCAGCTTTTGCGGCAGTTCAACCCGAGCTTGAGCGAGCAGGAGACGATGGACATCGCCAGCAAGCTTTACGCAAGCACTAAAGGCACCAAGACTAATCGCAAAGTGCTGTACAAGCGCCCCTTCTGGCGTGGAGGCACCGAGTCATTTGTTTTTAACAAGTTGGAAGAATTTGCTGAGCAGGAACGGCCACGCACCCCCGTCCTCGGTGCCGGCATCACCGAAGCCCTGCTGGGCCGCTTCATCCGCAAGGGAGGATACCTCACCTCGCGCATCAACTGGGCCATCCAGTCGAGCGGTGTGGACTATCTACACCTGCTGATTGTGGCCATGGACTACCTCATCCGGCGTTTCAACCTGGCTGCACGCCTGGCCATCACGGTCCACGATGAAATCCGCTATCTTGTTCAGGAACACGATAAATACCGTGCCGCGATGGCGCTTCAGGTTGCCAACCTCTGGACGCGTTGCAT
Organism: Thermochaetoides thermophila DSM 1495; assembly: GCF_000221225.1. Taxonomy (NCBI): domain Eukaryota; kingdom Fungi; phylum Ascomycota; class Sordariomycetes; order Sordariales; family Chaetomiaceae; genus Thermochaetoides; species Thermochaetoides thermophila. Next base: position 912,275 of record NW_006383032.1, read on the forward strand.
GTTTGCTCAGCAGGTTGGCATCCACGACCTTCCACAGAGCTGTGCCTTCTTCAGCTCAGTGGATATCGACCATGTTCTGCGCAAGGAGGTTGACATGGATTGCGTCACACCGAGCAACCCTAACCCAATCCCCCCAGGCGAGAGTATCGACATCCATACGCTACTTGACAAAGGTGATTTGGCTCGGTTAGATGAGAATATCGAGCCAGACCCGAAGTACGCGCCAAAGCTGGACGGCATTCACTACGTCCCGCGCAAGCCGGTCATGGAGGAGCTCCGCGAGGCAGAGTGCGGGGGTGACCCGGAGGCTGAAATCAGGTTCATTCGCGCACAGATCTGTAACGATGAAGATGAGCTCCGTGAGATTCTCAGGGACGCCCGCAAGGCTACTCCCCTGGCGGGTGTGTTCAACGTGAAGGCTGCTGGCGGCGGCACTTCGTCCTCGTCGAACATCTCGTCGATTGGAACATCTATGTTGAGGAAGCCCTTTACCCCTTACTCCACCGGGAAGGTTCCTGGCCTGCCACCTCAGCGCGAGCCCGTGTTTGTGACAGAGGCTTGGAATAGTAGTCGGTTTGACAAGTGGAAATATGGCAGCAATGCCAGGCCACCCAAGCCCATTGCTCCAGTCAACACTAAGCTCGGGGATATGTGCTTTAGGTCTTGATCATTTTCTTTCACGAATCTTACGTCTCTGTATTATATGTAAGTTAGTGGTTATGCGTCTTTTTGATCATATGGATAGGTGGAATGGTGTCAGGTTACTGGGGATAAACGGAAAGGTGAGGAGTTGGTAGTGAAATGGGATAACCCGACTTCTGTATTGAAATGATAGGTATGGAGGCACAGAACGGAAAACGGGCGGTGTCAAAATGGCTGTGTCATTCTATGGGTAATTGGTAGAAAAGCTAAAGAAGTCATATACAGTCGTGCATTCATGGTTGGTCTGAGTTCCCAAGATTTGGCGATCGGTTTTTAACCTCCAGGATATATCAACCGTTCCTAGTACCACCCCCCCCCTTGTTTCCTGCATGCACAGGCAAACCAAACAGGCCCCCAACCAACCGAAGTGCAAACGAACCGACCAAGCAAATTAAGCAATCTTTATTAACAACCACTGCCTGGCGTTGCCTCGATATCGGCCCCCCACCTCCCACTTCCCTGCAATCGACATAGTGTGGCGAAGCAGAAACACGTGGCAGCGTGAAAGGAACAAGTTTGGCACAGAACAATCCTCTGGCAACAGCATCAAGGAATCTTTGTGTAAGCTTTCATTAACCTAAGCCCAACACCATCGAGACAGACCGTTGCGGAGTCGTTAAGAACAACTAGTGTGACATCTCAACAGTTCAAGACCAACAGTGCTTGGTAGCAGTTCAGAAGGCCTTGTCCTGGGATGTGTTCATGACTTTAATCCCTAATGCTTAGCTGATTAACCACTTTGAAAACCCCTGGACATCCTAAAATGAGCCAGAAAGGCACACTGAGAGAGCATAATGTCGCACAATGTCTCTTTCAACGAGCCCACAAGATCTTGCCAACATATTCACTTGTATAAGACACGCTCCCAAAACAAGCTCAATATCCCAGCTTCACCTCACGCAGCCACGTCTACTCCATCACCAGTGACACCAGCAATGCAGTCCTCCAATTTCAACGTCACCAGCTCCGGTGCGAGTTTGAGCTGATCGACACTCTCAGTCTGGCTTAGAACTGTCTGTCTTCCATGAGGCTCGTGTCTATGGGATCCTAGGCGACCACCCACACATCACAAACTTTTATGACGTAGAGGAGGTTGTGCTAAACGTACATGCACTGCACCTGGAACGTGCAGACTTTGGGTGTTTGCGCAAATACACCCTCAAACATCAGGCCCAGAGCAGGAGGTTTCCGCTATTGGCTGCTGTTTGTGAATAGCGCTGGATATGGCCGAGGTTATGATCTGCTGTCTCTGCTAAAGATGTGTATACTGCAGATTTCTCGGCACGAGATGCCCTTCTGTTTTATGGTTTACGTGTAAAGTTGCGTGACTTCGAGGAGGCTGCAGCATGGGGCGTACGCGAGGATAGCAGTACTCTTGAGGAGCTGTACAAGGCACGATACAGCCCGCTATATCGCGGTCAGAAGGAAAACGACTTGTCCATCATCCCGCAAGAATTCCATGTTTGCTTGACCATGTGGAGGGCTTCCAAGATAAGGTCCCAAGCATTGCCCTTTTGACGATTGTAGAGCAGGAAGGGACGTATTTCAACAGTAAACATACGGATGTAGTCAACTGAGATAGCATTACTTTTTCAGAAAAAAAAGGCAGTAAACAAGCCAGATAGGTATTTCGTACTGTTCTAATGAAAACTAGATAACTAGGTATACGCTGCCCGCTTCACTCTTACTACCAAATCACCTAGTCGCTACGTCTATCAGACTCACCCGTTTCCCGAACATCCTGCCTTATGGTCATCTGAATTCTACTTTGGCGGATCTGGCAGCGGCCTTGGCCCAACGATCGGCCTCCTACTCGCCCCGATACCCTGCGTCCCCCGATTCTGATTATCCCCTCCAGTGTATCCCGTCCACTGACTCACATCCCATCGTCCCCCGATGCCCCCGCCGATGCCATCAACTCCGCCGCTTGGGTTGTTCGCCTTCAACTGGGTCGTCTCACGCTGGGCTTCTTCCCACTCACGCTGCCGCTGCCGCTCAAGCTCCATCTCGCGCTCCAGGAGTGACTTAGATGCCCAGCTGCCCTTCTTAGTTGGCGAGGATGTCAGTGTGCCGGAACGGCGCTGGCTTTCGTCGTCAGCCGAGAAGCCCAGTTCGCGGGCATAGGTTGTCTTGGGTACTTCCTGGTCCCCGGGCTGGGGCGGGCTGCGAGGGGCGAAAGGGCTCGGCCTCGCCAACTTGGCTTGGTTCGGGGACGGGAGAGGGGAAGTTGCTCTGGCATGGGGTTGCTGCCCCGGTGAGGTTGGTGGGTAGATGGTCGGGTCGGGCAGCGGACGCGAGCCGGTGTGCTGCTTGCGGAGCGGGAGAGCAGGCGCCGGCGGCGTCAAGGCTTCCACGCCCCCTGTTTTGTGTGGCTTAAGCTTGGCCGCTGTGGGAAGTGCTGCCGGGTCTGGGAGAGGGCGTGGCGACTGTATGGCGGCTTTAGCCAGCTCTTCCTGCTGTCTCTCCCGCAGCAGCACGGGGGTCGAGACAAATTTGGCCTCGTCGCGCACGCTCCACGAGTCTTGCCTAGCGACTCCCGGTGACTGCGGCGGGGGCCGGCTCCGAGAGCGAGACCGCGCCTTTCGCTCGTCTGCCTTGAGCCCAGCTCGCCCAAATCTCTCTTGCCTTGCTCTTTCATACTCGGCCTCGCGTCTCCGAGCTTCCTCGAGCTGCCTCTCCAGCTCTCGTATCCGTCGCTTGTTCTCCAATTCTTCCTCCTCTTGATACTTGCTGAGATACTGACCACGAAGCTGACCACTGCTCCTTTGCTTGCGAGCCTTCTCTCGCTCAGCACGCAGTCGGGCCTCAGCTTCTTCCTCTTCCTTGCGTCTGCGTTCCTCTTCCAGTTTCCACTGCCGCTCTTCTTCCTCCCAGCGCTTCTTTTCCTCTTCGAGCTTCTTCCTCTCTTCTTCCCTAAGACGGAGTGTTTCCTCCTCCCATCTGCGCTCCTCTTCTTCTCTGGCTCGCCTTTCCTCTTCCTCGATCTCTCTCTTTCGTCGTTCCTCCTCCTCCTTCCGCTTTCGTGCCTCTTCTGCCTCTTTCTCCTTCCTCTTCTTCTCCTTCTCAGCCAAAGTTGGCACATACGGCCCAGGGCTGGTGATTTGTCGACGGCCACCAAACGAGATGCCGAGGTTGCCTTGACTCGCGCCGCCCATGTACCCATACTGGGCGATATTCCAGGCTGGAGCCGTCACAACTTCGTCCTCTCTCTTGCTCCAGGTGCTGACGGGCGGCGGGGGGCTTGTCCCAAACTTTCCAGGACTCCGCGGCCGGCCTGAGCCGGAATCGCCGGTTTTGGACGAGGCAAGAGACGACTTGGCGTAGAGATTGGATGCGCTGCTAGATCCGGAGACATCACGGGTGCGCGATCCGGCTGTGGACCCAATCGGAGCAGCAACCGAGCCGGTAGACTGGGGGCTCACGAGGCCGGCGCGAGAGCTCTTGGGGCCGATCACGGTAGGGAACGCCGTCGGATTAATGGCATTGGCGGCCCGACTGAAGGCGCCAATGCACTGCAGAACTTGGGCAGGGTCCTTTCGCTCGTACAGATCGACGGTCAAGAACATGTCGTGCTGCTGCAGGCTCAGGGGCGGGAGCTGGCAGGCACGCAGGAACTGCGAGATGTTCTCCATCTGGACGAAGGGCATATTCGACTGCTTAAACTTGACGCCAGGAGGTCCAATGGCGAGATTAACCAGCTTGCACAGGGCCACGCCATCCTTCAGGCCGTCGAGCAGGTCATTGCCAGGAAGGCGGGTGCCTAGCACGCTCTCAATCCATTGCTTGGCTTCGTTGGCAGCTGCAGGCGTGTACTTTTCCAGGCGCAGCCTGCGCAGGTCGTTGTCCAGCGACGTCACCGACGCCATGGTTGGCGATGCCGCCAGATGCGGGCTAGCGGTGCTGCGAGAGCAGCTGTTCGCCGAGTTTAATCAAGTCGAGATGGGGGGGGGCCGGGGCGAGAGGAGTGAGTGGGAGTGGTGAGTGGTAAGTAGCTATCTATGTATCAGGCTCGCTTGCGTCAGACTGCCGCAGTGGTCTCTGACTCCAGCCACCGTCGCGGGGTTGAAATGACACTTGAATTGGATGGAATCGACCGACGGCGATGCAGCCGGTGCTGACACACTATCACAGCAAATCAATCTCGTCACAGTCGATAGTCAGGTCGTCGTCGTTGTTGTTGCTCGCGAACGTCGCATGGGGGGATGAAGATGCTGGATGCTCGGTCGCCCTAGGAAGATATACAGGGTTGTAGGAAATCAAATAGCGGATGGCAATTGCTCAAGGGCATCTCCTGAATCGTGGCTCGTCAATGAACGGCAATTTAATCCGCATGGCATGCCATGGAATCTCGCGGCCTTCGTGTTGTAATATGCGTAATTAATGTAATTAACGATACGCCTCGATACGGACGCGGAATCCACCTGCCGACCCCGCCGGCTCGCGTGGGGTGCAGCTTGGCAGGAGCCAAGACCTAGACCGGGCCGAAAGAGGCTGGTGGGGGCTGGTGGAGCATCATCTCGTGGCTGGATTAGGCTGAGGGGCCTTACGCAGCTGCGGGTCGGTTGCGGTCTGTCCCGGCTTGGCACGACGTCACTTCAACGCGCAAGTCGAGCTGCAAGAGAAAAAAAACTGTTAATCAAAGGTCACAAGATGCAGATGGATACAGGGTTCCGACTGCAAACACATTTTGGAACGAACTGCTGAAGACAGATAAATGCTCTGACGGTGTGTTCCAGCTCTTCAAGCAGCCAATCCTTCCTTCGTTTCCTCCTGACGACCCTTACTTAAGCAAAAGCGACTTTGACTCTCTTCGGTCCAGTCGTCCGGTTTTCAAGTATTAACTCAGAGTCGACCCAATGTCGTCCCATATTCCATCTTCCGTCTCCCCGCTTCGGCGGTTATGGTACAAATGGAAGATGCTACGCTTACCCTGGAGGCGCAAGTTCCTTGTTGGTGCGTCTAACTCACCCAACCCACCCCCCACCCCCCACTCCTCGATCTCCCTCGCCAGCATCCTTCCTCCCCCTGACTGCCCCTCACTGCCCCACTAACACTACCCCAGGCTTCGATCTCTCTGGTAATACCTACTGGGAGTTTCTCCTTCGGGGGCAGACACCCGGCCCGGGCAGTCGTTATCGTCGCATAGTACAGTATCCACGGGGCACACACCACGGCGATGTCAAGGTATCGCCCGCCTGGCACCAGTGGCTACGACATACGCGTCGCGATCCGCCTTCCATCGCGGAGCAGCTAGCCGACGTCGAGCGCCAGACTCGCATCAGGCAGCTCGCGGCGTTGGCTGACGCCCGGTGGGAGGCAAAGCCCAAGCTGACGGACGCCCCCGCGACACCCTCATCGCCCCTAGCGGCCCTGGCTGGGCAGGCTTTCGCCAATACCTTCGGCACTACTCCTCCTCCTGCCTCAGTTTCTGCCTCTGCCGGTGCTCCTACTCTTGATGCACAGCCTATGCAGCCCGAACAGGACACATTAACCAAGCTCGACATCAAGCGCTGGCGATGGGGCGAGACCTTCCAGGAGAATGTGCCCCAACAACGTGGCACAGTCGGCGATCGTGATTGGGAGGCGGCAGAGGAACGGGAAGAGGCCTGGCGCAAGACCGAGGAGGCGGCGGTCGAGGCCAGGAGGAAGAGGGAGAAGGCCACTGCGGCTGCTGCGGCGGCACAAGCCGGTTGTCCGGACCCGTGGAAGCAGGTCCAGTCCGGGAAAGGGACAGGGCCCGGGGAGACGTGGCAGCCAGAGTCATGGAAACCAACTGCTCGGCCAAAGAATTGACAGTGGCTCTGACTTTGGCATTGAGCGACGTTGGGAGATTGTTTGATCATGATTTTAAGGATGCAGGCCAAGTCTGTTTCCTAACCTGTGATGGTGACAAGCAGCGTTAGCGATACCTGTGTACTACTACCCACGTGTATAAATTGAATCCAATTAGCGAAGAGTATGCGTCACTTATTAGCGACAGCAGTGACCAGAATGAAAGTCTTTTAGAATTCGATTCCGAAGCCATTCACAATCGATTGCAGCATTTCTTGGTCGCTATGACTATATTTTCCAAGCTACCTGGATAGAGCCTATTTCAAAGCATTCGAACCTATACAGCCATGTCCCATGCTTTGTTGCCTAGCCTAATCTATACAAGTCCTGAAGACGCCTGCCCATGTAACCGCCAATCTTTCATGAAGACTTCAGCAACCAAGTCCCTATGGATGTAATTACCACCTTGCCATTTACGAGATCCATAACAGGGTATCAAAATGCCGCACAAATTAAGCTCCAACAGCCCCTTCTGACGGTGATACACCAACTCCCAATACCTGATACCTGATAGTCAACCTTGACCCTATCACGTCTTATTTTTTGGCCGCGGCAGCAAGAACATCAAGCAAAGCCCTCAAGTTCTCTGCTGACCTGGCGAGGGCTTCCCTGGCCTGCTTGTCCGCAGCACTCATTCTCCCGGCCCTTCGCGGTATTCTTCCCTCCCTAGCCCTAATGCCTGTTTCCACGGCATTACACAGCTCATCTGAGTATTGGATCTCAATCTGGTCAAATAAGTACCACATGAGGCTCTCAAGAGTCATTGACAACTTGGCGTTATCCTCTGTGTTAGTGAACTTTGCCGCAAACGGCAGATAGCACTCAGTCATGATCAACTGGGTCAGGTCCGAGCAAGAGCCGTGGTTTGGGTCTACCTCAGCCGGGTCTGGCTTGTTATGAGGAAGGAGATTATTAGCTACGACACGAAGGAGAGTGACCTGAACCATTCGGGGGAGAATCGATGTGTGGGATTGAATGAACAGACGGAACACCGGAAGAGGGAGCTTCCGGAGTTCGTCAGTAAATTTCTCATAGAGTTCGTCGACGGGCATGAAGACGTCAGAGATATAATACGCTGCTGCCGAAAGCAACCGGAAGATACGCAGCCGAAGAGGGATCGATTCAGCAACAGTGTCTGTAAGATTGAAAGACGATATCGCGGTTTCACTCTTGTGTTTTCTTCCCTTTTTCTTCGGACGTGAAGCTGAAGCAGAGATCTCATCCTGACCATCTGCATCAACATCATCATCATCATAGTCGTCGTAATCGTAGTCGTCAAAGTAGTCCCCGAACCTATCATTTTCGAGGTCCACCACAGCGTCTGCCCGCTTGCGCTTATTTTGGGATTTGATAGTCGCGGTCTCTTTCTTGAAAACCTCCTTGTAGTAAAGGTGAGTGGCTGAATTGTCGTTGCAAAATGCAAATAAGGCTCTTAGAACCTCTCTTTCAATATTCTTCCTCTGTCTTTCCAGATCCGCCAAAAACGTCACGAGCAAGCTCTCTCTGAGAAGGGGATACGCAGGCGCAGACTTCCCTTTGCTCGTCTTCCCAGATGCAATATCTTTCGAGAGCCTCTCGTCCCAGTCCCGCTCCATTGCCTCAATGACGAAGTCGAGCCACACCCGCCAGTATTGCCACCGCTGGGGGTGCTCAGCAGCACATCGGCATGCCCACCCAAACACAGCCCAGAAATCAGTCGCGTTCTTCCACAATAGCTGCGACTCTACAAAACCGCCAGTTATATGATCCGAGTCGTCGTCGTTCATGTTGTCGATGCTGTTGCTGCTTCCCCTACCAAACGAAGAGGATGAGCTTTTTGAGAAGTCGAATGCAGCACGAAAGTTGGCATTTACGGGCCCGACTGTCCTGAGCAACCCGCGAAGATACGATATCGCATAGGCTGGGACATGTAGATGATTCGAATCGTCGCAGCGGGTGGTAAAGGAAGGATGGACAATGACGGTAGAAAGGAGTGCGATATGAGACGGGGGAGCCACCCGAACAGGCTTTAGCCTGTTCGTTGATGCCCAGGAAAACTTATTGTTTCCAGACGCTGTGGTGCTGCCGTCGCAAAGCAGCCAATTTAGAATATCGATCGCAGGTATGTCTGATGATGAGAAGGTCAGATGCGTGGCAGAACTGGAGGGGCGAGGGTAGAATGGCACCAAGGAGGATCCATACAGCACTGTTCAGCCAGATGGACGGAGCAAGTTTCTTTGAGCTCATATGCAATTGGTTGTGTTTCTCGATATGACAATCGGCTGTAGTGAGTACAGCTCTGCTCATCCTGCGCGTGGTCATCGACCGGGCTGCTAAGAACCGTGTCGTCGCCGCCGTTGTTGAAGGGAGAGTCTTGGGCTGTGTGATATGAAGACGGCGTCAATATTGAGGCCAAACAAGTTAGGGGCGATGTAAGCTCCATCTTTTCTGGAAAAAATGGGCTTGGTCCGTTAAAAAAAGCTGGGTCGGGTTGTAGAAGAGAGGCCCACAAACCTCGAAGTCCCACGGAAAGACGCTGGTGGGGATGGTATACGGGAGAAGGCACACAGACGCCAAACTCACGCGTTCTCACGAGACTTCTGGTGGGCCTTCAGGTACGTACCCTTCTTGGCATTAGCAGGTCTCGGATGCCCAACTCCTTTGTCATCTTGGACATGAACTGAGAAAGTGTGTGTCATTTAATCTGAAAAAAATAGCAAATGAGAATTATATGGCTGGTCTTGGCAAGGGACAAGTGCTTTGTTTCGTCCTTCGTTTCTCGAGGAGTTTGTTCCTTGGCCAACCCTAACCTTTTTCAGGGGATGGACTGTCTCTCCATCTCTGGATCAATTCTTCAGCTTCAACACAATCCAAGCTGCAAGCCGGTAGCCAAAAACTATGCCCATCATGATGCCCACATCTCGACCCATATGTCCTGGTTTATACCCATATCCGTCAAGGACTCCCTGACCTCGGACGAGACATTGGTCTGCCAGATCTGTTTGCCACATGCCTGCGTCGATGATGTCAACAAGTGATTAAGGGAGATTATGGTGGCAAAAAGCCTTACATTGGCAGTCCGTTGCTGTCTTCTGGCAGACATACACCCTCTCGCTGAACTCATTGATTAACATGTTTTCGAATGCATACTTCTGGTAGTCCCAGTAATGGAACACGTATTTGTAAAAGACATTCAGGATTGTTGGAGGAACCATGAACCCGCCTACACTCACTGTTCAAAGTGCAGCGTTAGTTGAGGAGCTGACTAGATGTTCGAGTTCTCTTAATGGGAAAGGCAGATGTCAGGTAAAGAATCGGGGAGTTCACATACTCCAGAGGCCATTTGCGAAGGCAATTAGTGCAAGTGAGATAACAAAGGATGGAAACAGCGATGACATAAGAACGACCAAACTTTCGGCTCCTAGGAGGTCGAGGAACACCCATAGAGTCGAAACGAAGAAGGCCTTAGCCGTTGGCTGGAAGTTAGAGAGCCAATAAGATATCGATGAAAACACTAGAGCGAAGACGACTGCAAAGTCAAGGTTAATTTGCACCAGCCAAACAATATCAACGCCCTGATCTAGATTCAACTCACAGAGATAAGGCGTGCCAATAAGGAAGTTGGAAACAATCATAGAAGTTGCCCCATAAAGGCCATTTCTCTTCTCTTTGATGTATTGCATATAGTCTTCGATGTATGCTGGGGAGTATGCGCAAGCCATGAAGCTCAAAAACGCAGAACCACTGATTACATGGTTAGAAAGGGATATGAGAAGACAGTCAAGCCACGTACTAAAACAGTGCATTTATGATCGGGATGATAGATTCTTGTGAGGTATCCAACCTCAACCAGACTGTTCCCATCATAATTGCCAGACCTTCAGAGAGACCCCTGGTTAGCAACTTCCAGCGATAATTGGCCATGAAATCAGACGTACCCATGTACATCATTAACCGAATCCCATACACTACGACATCTCGATAACTTTTCAGGAACGACCGATGCAGCAGTGTCAGCACCAGACGGATGTGAGTTGGCTTCTTCTCCGGAGTCCCAAGGTCAATCACGGCGTTAGATCCCGCTTTCTCAATCGAGTCCAGTAACACTCTGAGCTCCGTAGATTTAACCGAGTTCATCCACGCCAAATGCATGTCCTCTAACTGGCGTGAAGCTGTGTCTTTATCGGTTGTAAAATCGGTGTTAACAAGTTCCAGCAAGAATTCCGCTGGGTTGACATGCACAGGCACTTGGTGACCCAGAGATTTGTAGTGGGACGTAACCGCTGCTACAGGGCCGAAGTAGTGCATCTTTCCGTGTGACATGAGCAACAACTTGTCAAAAAGGTTGAAAGTGGCCGTACTAGGCTGATGAATCGAAGCGATGACAATCAACTACAAAATAGTAAGTAAATATGACGTGATGGCCCCTGAACGACCAAACAGAGACTCAACGACATGATATGGGACCACATTGGATGAACTTACATTGTTCCTCTTCGTTACCCCCCTTAGATACTTCACCACCTCCCACCCGGCCACCGAGTCCAACCCACTGGTAGGTTCGTCCAAGAACAGCACTTTTGGCCCAGTAATCAGCTGGCTCGCGACCCCGAGTCTTCTCTTTTGGCCGCCACTGATGCCCTTCCTAAGCGGCGTGCCAACCAGGGTGTTGGCTTGCTCCCGCAGTCCAAATGCATCAAGCAAACCCTCCACCCGGGAGATCCGTTCAGAGGAGGAGCTAGCAGTCGCCAGCCGGGACGCGAAATGAAGCGTTTCCCGCACGGTTAGGGAACCGATCATCGTATCTTCTTGCTCAACAAAGCGGCTTGTAGTGCGGTGGAAGAGAGTGAGAGACCGGGAATCCATGGGGTTACCGTTCACTAGAATCTTTCCAGATGTAGAGGATGACGGGCCTGTTGGTCGTGAGGCAAGGAAATTGAGAAGAGTTGTTTTTCCGCATCCGGAGGGGCCCATGATAGCAAACAGTTCTCCTAGAAGTGAGAGTTAATAGCATTGAATGACTATCAAAAGCGTCGAGCTGCTAGCTGTTGGAGAGAAAGGTTATCGAAAAGGTAATTAAACCAGAAAGAGCAAACTGACCAGCCTCGACAACGCCTTCTACATCGTCAACTATGCTCTTTGGGAGTTTCGTTTTCCTATCCTTGACAGTAACTTTGACACCCTTCCAAGCAATGCTTTTAATAGTGGTGTTCCGAAGGTGAGCCTCAGCAACTGCCTGTTGTTCAACATCAAAGGCAGCAGAGTTCAAAGCAGTTGGCTCTTTGTCATTGTGACTAGAACCCGAAGAGTACTGAACCTCCGGCACCATGTTTGACTTCTTGTGAGTTCGAAAGGATGTTCGACCCAGGTGAAGAGAGTTGACAATATCCTTCGCCTCCTCCCTTATCCAATTGTGATTTCTCTGGGGAGAGGAGAATGCTATTTCAAGAGCAATGGGTCAAGTAATCAATCACGGATAATGTTTCCGCTTTAATGATATATGTCGAATCTGGCATAGACCGAAACCCGTCGCGGTTAGGCTTCTTTGTCGGCGATCACTGTCTTGGATAGTATCTGTTCTTTCATATCTCTCCCTTAGGTGTTTCATCATTGCAGACAGCTCTGTTTACCCAATTCTCAAGACCCAGGCTAACTATCATTAATCATCTTCAGTTTCCTGCAATTGGCGAGCGCTTACCGAGAAACCATATCATGCACTTAGTTAGGTAACTGCCAAGGGTACCAATCGGCGTGCCACCCGTCCGTCCTATGTCTCTGCGGCGCTATCCAAACAATTGGGTTAGCATTAAGTCATCATGGTGACATTCAATAGAAAGAGTTGTGCTGGGCGTCAGCCTAAATGGCGACCACTCATGAGCGGCTATTGCGACGTGTGTGTCTTACATACCTTTCTGCCGTGCGGCCTGGAGCTGAGGAATGCGCAGAACTTTCCAGAGTGCAGGCCCGTAGAAGGCTCACCGACACACGTCGGCTCCGTCCTGGTAGGTTAAGCTGCCTACCTAACTCACCCGCTCTCTTTCCGCGGACAGGGACTGATGGCACGGGTCATGTATCGAAACATGATTTCCCGTGTGCGGTCGGCGACCAAACTGTTTTTTTTTTTCCCAGCTGATCGATGATACCTAAGCAATGACTTGAGATATATCACAAATCGAATCCAGCAATCCCTCCATTTGGAGATATGTAATAATTGGAGTGTATCTCTAGTACCATTTTACAGAAAGGAGCAGTTCCTGATATAGACGTCAGTACTTGAAGTTGAATTAAATGCTGTTGTTAGAGTCTGAGCATTAGTTGGGGACTGGCACCCAACTAACACACAGATCGACCGGCGCAGTCATGACTGTTGAGATCAGCAGTCCTTGGCCCGTCTCAAATCCCAGTTCCGAATCAAGTACAGACTAATCTAGTATCAAGCTGTTAAATGTAACCTGAACGGTCTAGACACCGCCCAATAACGAAAATAAGATCCGACCAAATAACCTAGCAAAAACCAGTGTCCAAACCAAGAGGTCCCTACTCCCAGATCGCTATATCCAAAATATTTCCATCCAAGCCTTATTATAACTATTTTAACCAAAGATATGCCCATCCTAACCCTGAGTGACCTGCCCATTCATGACATTAGTAAATTCCGACATGATGCCCTCATCCGCATTGATACTACGTATCATCTGCTCCTCCGTAAATCCTACCCAAAACGCCGGTGAGATCTGATGTGCCTTCTTCTGACGGTAAATCTCCTGGGCGACGCCCTTGACCTGGCCCCAGGCACACTCGGCCGCCTTCCACACTTTGCGGAGCTTGTTTAGCCCGCCGATGTTGAGCCGAATCTGCTGGCGCAGGTCGTCGTCGCCACCCGTCGGCTCAACCATGTACTGGGCCCAGCGCGAGAGATGCACGATCGAGCTAAGGGTGATAACACACGTGAAAAAGTGCGTGTGATGAATGATAGGAACTGCCTGGGTGATCATCTTAGAGATCTCGCATGCAGCCGTGATAGTGTGCCTCGTGTGGGAGTTGAACGATTCGCCTGATGGGACGGGCCTATGAGGGGCGCATGAGTTCACAGCCTTTGCCGGGGAGGTGTCAAGTTGAGAAAGGGGTTGATGAAGCAGAATTGTGCACCTAGTTTCCTCATCATCAGCATCTGACCATATGGCAATCATCTTCTTCATGGCAACCTACGCATGAGTGATGAAGTGGGCTTGGAACATCATTTCGTCCAGCTGACAGTTCTTGCCGAGATCATCCCGCTTGGATTCCGGCAAATGTAGCCTCCAGTTTGTGAGGAGACTCTCGATGTGGAGGATTCTGTTATCATCCGGGAACGGAGTTTGCGGCATATTGTGCATCATGTAGCCGAGATTCCGGGCGGCTGCGATGCGATATGCGAACGAAGAAAACTCGCGGTCCTCTCCAGAGAAGGTCTGATCCTCGAAATCCTCTAGGGTCAAAGGATGGCGAGGAATTTGCTTAGGCAGAACGTTAGTCGGTTTGTCAGAAGATCTTTGCACCATAAAAAAATAAAAAAAAGTTCTTACCCCTGAAAAATATTCGTGCTCTTCGCACGGCAGAGCCACATCGGTATCAACTGTGTAGAGCAAGAAGTTGGTAGCTCGATGGACACCGGCAATCATGCCATCGACTACAAACAGATCCCACCAGGTCCTTCTCCAGCTCTCTTCAAGCACAGGATTGCCACGTCCATGTAGACTTGCGAACTGGCGTTTGTTAAGGTCGATCTCGATGGCGAAGCGTTCGCAATCAGCAAGCAGTTCCCGCGACTTATCCCGGTTGGTTTCCCCATCCAGACCGATAATGAGTAGCAAAAGAGCCTGGATCAAGAACCCATCTTTCTGGGTACTCGGTTGATAGCACAAGCGCAGAGCCTCGTCCAGGTAATTCGCCTTAGCCGGGCCAGCATCCACAAACAAGGCGCCGATATATCGCATGGCGGCCATAACGATGTTCATGTTCGGAGAGATGCCCTCTTTGAGCAGCCGAAGGAAGTGCTCCCGGGGGAGCACAAACGGATGACTGGCATGGAAGTAGTGGTAGAAGGCATCGAAGCACCGATCTGCCAGCGAGGGCACTGGCGGTTGAGCAGTGGTGTTGGATGGAACCACCGAGACCGGCGCCGTTGTCAAGGCCAGGGTATTGGCATCCATACCGGCGGGGGCGAATGGATTCCTGTAGAGGGAATGGATGTTGGCAGTCAAGGGAGACGGAGAGGTATAAGAGAGAGGAGACTGATCTGGCAAGACAATGCTAGGGTTGAAGCCTGGAACAGAGGTAGTCACGGAGACGGGGTTGTGTCCCAGCAGCATGGGACAGCTCTCCGCCGGTCCCACGTACGGAGGGGAGTCCGAAGCATGTCGTTTGTTCGGATTCTGAGCAGTTCCCCTACGTGGGCCCTTGTAGCCACGACGAGAGGGCACATAAACACACTCGGTGCGATTGCTAACGCAACGGCTGCAGGGGTTGGTCCCGTCGCACCTCAGGTGCTTAGCGCGCTGTTGCGTCGGCGACAATAATCAGCATGCATGTCCGTCATCCATGTCATCCATAGCGGGGGATCCGTAATGGGGGAGCGGAAGTATGAAAATGCACCCGGCGCCACGGCAAGCGGGAAAGTAGAGAAACTGAAGATATCCAGAACAGGGAAAAAATTGGGACTTACACAAGCGAGACATGCGGCGGGGACGGCCTGCTGAGCCGGCGGCTGAGAAGGTTGAGCTTCAGCGGTCGCCGATGAGAGATGAGGGGTCGCAGACGTGGTCGCCGTCCCCGGGCTGTCGCTGGACACCGAAGGCGAGCCCCCAGTCGTAGCGGCTGACAACTGTGGGGCAGCCGGTGAGAAAGGCTCCATGGTCGGCAACCAAATCACACGATTTCGGATCAGACGCGGGCGCTCGGCGAGCTGAAGGCCGGAACGGCGACGGGGCGGCGCGGCAGACTGGCTGTTATCCTTAGGCCGGGGACGTGAATCGGCGATCAAGAAAGGGGGGAGGGGGCGGCCAAAGACTCAATTCTACGGATGCCGCGGTACAGCGATACAACGAATTCAGGAAGCGCCGGCTGTATTCGCGAGCCGCAATCCGCAGATGCCTGTCGTGGGGATGGCCTTATAAACCTCGATGCGAAAATAAGAGATGTCAGAAGTACGTAAGAGGTCAAGCAGGCAGGCTGCTGGCCACCAGGCGCAATGCGCGATGAGAGAGGATGGGGGGAGACGATGGCAGCTGTGGACGAGTTGTCAGTTTTCAAAATCTTAGAAATCGAAAAAAGTAAAGTCGGGTTTGGTCCGATCCGGAGACTTTGGCGATCCTCCCTCCGTCTTCCCCGCCCTTAAACATGGCATCCTGTTTCGTAGTACCGGCACCAGGCGCAGGGATCGGCCATGGATGGTCGGAAAGTTGATGGGGCCTGACCCTGATCTTTGCTCAGAGTTGCACGTTATAGCTCTGTACGTACTCCTTACAACCTGCAAGAAATATATCTGGTCGCCGACCGCAACAGTGCAGCCTCAAGAGTCCTCGCGGGCCAGCAGAAAAGTAAAAAGGGCTGCAATTGCACAAGACACTTTTCTCGGGTCCTTTTTGCCTTTTATCTTTTTTATTGATCAATCACCCTTGTTACTGGGCAGAGTAGACCGTGTGTCAATTAAAAGTATCCGCATCTAGTTGGGGTTCACCCTTTTTTTAGTCCAGGGCAACGTGATTTTCGACAGGGCGGGAGAATTGGGAGCTGTTAGTCAAAAGATTTTGTGTCCTCGAAAAGGGTCAGGACACATGATCGAGAAGCCAAAAATAGGCCATGGGCGAAGCCATTAATCCGTAGCGGGCCTCAGTAGGGATTGGAAAAATGAGAAGACACATCTGACACCATTTCCGCTCGACTTCAGCTTCTCGACTGCTTGTTTTCGTGCCTGGCTTGCTTCAGATGCTCCCGCCCGTGGGACAGCAGCACAGCAGGATAGTGACAACCAACCTCTGGGGGTTGCCGGCAACCTTGATTGGCGCCGAGGCGGGGCCCCTTGCAGGGCAAAACGGCGCAAATGTAACGCTGGCTTGGAAAGCTCAGCCTTCGTGCGCATCAATTGCCCCGTCGTAGGTGCCTGGAAACGGGCTGCGGTCTTTGCAGCTGGGCCTGCCTTAAGTGAGAACCTGCGTCGAAGATTTGCTGCTGAAGGAGAGAGCCCGGGAGATGGTGTATCACGGTTCTGTAGTGCTTCTGTCATCAATTGTTGCCGTCGGTCGAGTAGTGTGCAGTCTTCAACTTCAGCTTGCTGATGCTCTCTCCCGCAGTATCCCCCGCGTTCATCATTCAAATGTAGGTCGTTCAACGTTCAGCAGCAACGGAGCAGATAGGGGGCGCCACAGCGGTGGATGCCCGTCCGAAGCCTACTGTGGCTCTGTGATGAGTGACCTTTACAGTCGTGTACCAGACGACTCAATGCGGGTTGCAGCCTCACAATTCCATCCCATCCCCCCATCCCAGGCCATTCAAAAGGCTTGTGTTTTGCTTCCACTCAGCTTCTAGCCAAATACTGCCAGCCCGCACTCTGCGGCTCCGTGCACTTTAAGTATTGAAGCTTGAGTCCGATGGTGTTGGCGTTTCATGCTCCCGCTTCCAGCCTTGCAGGTCTTGGCATTCGGGCACTTAACCAATTTTGTTCAAGCCTGTTACGCAAGAGGGCTGTTATCGATATGATTTATTTATTGGAGTTTACAGAAGGCTGGGGGGAGGTTTGGTGTTGTCCATCGTATCCGGATACACAAGCCCTCCTCAACAGTGAGGCGTTCAGATGAAGAATAGTTCAACCTGTATTTGGAATGCTGACTTTAAATGCCTCGCTGTTATACAGTTGGTCGAATGTTCCCAAGCCAGGGTTTATTGTGTGCTCAGTGTGTGTTGTGCAGTATTCCATCTCTGAGTTGTTGAATCCTGTTCGAACAGAGCGTTGGGGTTAGGGTCTGCCGAAGCGTTTTGTGCTCAATGAATAGTCCCCGCAAAATTTTGAGCTTTTTTGTTCGCATCGTCAACCTTGTTACCCAAACTTTTGTGGTGTAGTTACTTCTGCATTGAGCACGTGCTCTGACATGACAGAGCCGGAGATTTTGATTGACATGGTGTTGCCATGGTTTGCACATTGCAGTATCACGCATCCGAAATATGGGGGGGCAGTCTCTTTGCGGCTTACTCCCTGGCTGCTGCATTCTAGATTCTGGACGCACCGCAGCAAAGAGGGGCCGCTGCATTGAAACGTGGGATCGGAACGGCATGTTGAAACCAGCGCCGCTGGTCGAATAGTGGGTCGTGGGTTTGATGCTACTAGTTGGACAGAGATTTCTCAACACCTCTCGGCGGTAAACGGCTTGAGAAAACAATAGCGGTTCCCGTTCATACACTACGTATCATCCCAAGGAGAATCAGGCAAACACAAGCTCTGGGTGCACAAGCGTAAGAGGGACGGACAGGCCATTCAAGGCCATACAGGCTGAGTAGACCTTCTGTTAGCTCACCTTTCTTCGGTCGGTCGTTGCCTGACCCAATTCAAGCTGTCAAAACAGCGACATGGACCCTCTATCTGTCGCTGGTCTCGCCATCGGTGTGGCCTCCATTGGCCTGCAGGTCTATACTCACTGTGTCCAGGGGATACAGCTGCTCGTCACTGCTGCCAATTTCCCTGAGGACTGCAGGTATCTCAATCTGCGCCTGCGCATGGAGCAACAGCGCTTGTTTGCTTGGAGCGAAACATCGGGCCTGCTTGCCCTAGATGCCAATGACCGGCAGAAAATTCTCGAGTCCAATACATTCATTTTACATCGTCAGACAGTTCTTGACCTTCTGGTGCAGGTTGAGTGCCTCTTTAAGGAGTTCCGAGAACAGCAAATTCGATACAGGCGCCTTCAGACAATTCCCGATGATGACCATATCCTCCAGCAACCAGAGAAAGATGCTGCGGAGGCAAGCTTTCCCCTGCCGACGCGGCGTAGGGACTTCATTAAGAAGGCCATGCAGAGTTTGAAAGCCTCTTCTAAAGAGGGTGCCTTGAGGTTACGTTGGGCGTCGTTTGACAAAGCAGCCTTCGAGCTGTTGCTTGCTAAGTTCTCCGCGCTCAACGATAGCATGACGAATATCCTCGATGCCAGATTGCAGGTTGAGATTCATCACACGGTCCAGGATACCAATCGTGGCGTTCTACAACTGCACCACAAAATAGCGGACCTGTCGAGGTTGGTAATGGCGCTGAATCTCAAGCTAGAGACATCTTCGGCGTTGCCTGTATCGCCGATGGCGATGGCTCAGAAACGAGCCAATGCAGACAGTTTGCAGTTTCTTTCCCAACTCGCCAAATTCAAGGCATTCAACGAGTCCATCGAGTCCGACAACAAAGCAGCTCCATTGGATGAGGCCACGGCTATGTGTCTGGAGCTGGGCAAGCCGGGAGAAAAAAACATCTTCTGCTTGACAGATCCATGATCGAGTTGGGTTCCGCCGGAGAAGATGTCGACTTGCCCAGATGTGACGCAATCTTGCGCCTGCCTGACGGCCAGGCAAGAAAAGTGTGGGTGGAATGGAAGGAATATGACAGACAACGGCCAGGTGATATGTCACCACCTAAGGAGGTCATCGTGGAGAGGGTCTGGAAACTGGCAGCTTTGCTGAACCATAAGCCCAAGCCCGATGCCTTCCGAACTCCTCATTGCTTGGGCTTCTTTGACAAAGCTGGAGATGGCAATGCAGACGACGATGAGGATATTCTCAACATGCGCCTGGGCCTTGTGTTTGAGCGCCCGCTTGACAATGACTTGGACCAAAATTTGCCTCCAATATCTCTACGGGAGTTGCTGCAACTCCCAGGCAAACCGCGTGTCACAGAACGAGTCAAGCTGGCCCATGCCATCAGCAACTGCTTGCTGTACCTTCATGCTGTGAATTGGCTGCACAAAGGCCTGCGCAGCCACAACATCATATTCTTCCGAAAAACGAATGGCACAATAGACTACTCGAAGCCCTACCTTTCCGGGTTCGACTTTTCTAGGCCTGCTCGACCGGACGAAATGACTGACTTCCCAGGCGACAATGCCGAGCACAACCTGTATCGGCACCCTCACGCCCAATCACCTAACCCTGAGCAACGCCAACGCTTCAAGAGAAGTTTCGACATCTATAGCCTTGGAGTCCTTATGGTCGAAATTGCCCACTGGGCTCCAATTGAAAGAGTCCTCGGTCTCGACTTGGATGCTGTCAGATGGAAGCCATCGATAGCCCTCCGGGTACGAGAGCAGTTACTTGCCGAAGACCAAATCTCTGCGCTAGGTGCTTGCATGGGAGAGATTTACGAGGTAGCGGCCCGAAAGTGTATTGCTGGCGGCGCAGAGTTAGGCTTATCTGAAGAGGACGACGAGACCGACAGCGCAGTTGCTGCACGGCTTTCTATGGTTCTTCACGAGAACGTGGTCAAGCCTCTCGGGGATATTCGGATCTAAGTAAGAGGAAATTAACCACAGAATGGCCAATGTATACATCTCATGTTGAACCTTTAAGAATGACACCTCCAGGACCAGAAGTTGAGTTCTCCGAAGAGCTGCTTCCGATTTCTCGAGTAATATTTCGTTCCATTTCTCAAGCCATTGAACGATGATTACCCACTCCGTTTTTGGTGCATTTGATTCCCCCGGTTTTGTGACTCCTCCCCGCAGTCTCCTCCCCCGCAATCTTCCCTGGACAGCTCCACGACGAAAGCTTGTGTTCATTTTTAACTGTAAGCTTTCATAGAGCTTCGAGTATCCCGATTCCCGTCACTAAATCGTAGCTCCGCTCGTTGCTACCCAAGATCCCCGTTGATGGAACGGGATCCTCCATTTAGCCTATATCAACATGCAGGAACGATGTCACTGATATCCACATCTCTCGACAGTGCAACCGGGAACGGCTCGAAGAAGTAGACATCCTATCGTCCCGTCAGGCTTGTTTGGTGGACTGACTACAACACCGAAGCGCGCCTACCGGGAACCAAGCTGGTCTTGCGGATAATCTGACCGGCCCCAGATATCTTTGTTCACAATTTCGGGATGTCAGTACAGAACCACAACCGAAGACAAAAATGGCAACATCAACCTCGGTACGCGGGTGGAGGACCACGTCGATGGTGACAATGTTTGTGGAGAGTTAAGAATATCCTGGGTCCGGGGCCATGCAACCTCAATATTAAAAGATCAGTTTCCGACGATCACCTCAACGTCCATTCCACGTCTCTTCGCCTCTAAGTAGTACGCTGCTCTCGAGAGACGGGACATACATTCGTCACAATGCGCCTCGCCGGGTTAGCTCTGGCCCTCGCCAGCTTGGCGGCCGGCGAGCACCTCAAGAGGCTCGACACCAGCCTGACTATCATCACCAATAACGACCTGCAAGGTATGTTTCAAAACTCATATAAATATTCCACGTGGTGACTCTGACGAGGAAACAGGGTCGAATAGCCCATACGCGGACTCTGCTGTGATCCTCACGGATCCTGTCAGCCGTGATGCATCCAGGGGCGTTTGTTCAAGGCTCAATGAGAAGCTGTGGCAGCCGGTCAAGAGCAAGAGGGTGAAGAGAGCTAGCTCTTCTCTCTATTTTGCAGACTATCTCAAGTATACTGGGGCTGCCACCTCCTCATCAAAGTTTTGGATCTCCAACTCTGACGCCGTTGACACCATTGGCCGTGTCACTAAAGGCCCATCGTCGGCGCAGTACCAAGCTTTATGCACAAACACGGCACCATACTCGAACCAGAGTTTTCAAGACACCAACGAGAAGTGGCATATCAGTCTGGACGTGAACAATCAGACACTCACAGGGTAGGTGTTCAGAACAATTGTCTAACAAAGAAGTTGGAATAACTGACGCCTTCGAGCTTCCGTGACCGCTTGTCGTTCCGCTTTCTGGGCATTCGTTATGCACCTCAGCCCCAGCGATTCGGTTATCCAACCCTGTTCAAGGGCTCTGGCGAGTCAGTCTCTGCGCTTGAATATGGTTCGCAGTGTTTCCAGTGGGGTTCGGGATCTGAGGATTGCTTGTTCCTGAATATTTGGACACCATATCTTCCGAACCCGAACAAAAAGACGAACAAGAAGACCCTCCGTCCCGTTGCCTTTTGGATCCATGGCGGTGCCTTCATCGGCGGTACTGCAAACGATGCTACATTTGATGGCGCCAATATGGCGTCTAGGGGCGATATGGTGGTTGTCGCCATCAACTACCGTGTTTCTGCTCTTGGATTCCTGGCTCTCAATGACGGCGTCACCAATGGCAACTACGGTCTGGCAGACCAGATCACTGCACTCGAATGGGTCAGGCAGCACATCCATCATTTCGGTGGCGACCCTGACCGAATCACCATCTTCGGCCAATCCGCTGGTGCCGCTTCAGTTCGGGCCTTGATCGCCTCGCCGAAATCCGTGGGCAAGTTCTCCAACGCGATTATGCTCAGCAATCTCGGCGGCATCCACTACGGTACGACTTACTCCCGCTACTACACCATCGAGGAGCAAGTTGCCGTTGCTGCCAATCAGCTTCTTGAAGCTACTGGCTGCTCGAACGCCGCTTCTCAGGTTGAGTGCCTGCGCCAAGTGCCCGCTTCTACGCTCAGCACCTTCACTGATGTTCGCTTTCTGGTTGTCGATGGCACATATCTCACCTCACGTGAACTTCCCCTTGATAAGGGCAAGCGCTATCCGGTCAACCTTATGATGGGCATTACCCGTGACGATGGTGCACCCTTCGTGTCCTACCCGCAAACCACTAACAGAACCGAATATCTCGCTTCTGTGGATCTACCTAACGTTCCTCTCAAGCTCTTCCCCCAACCAAATACCGGCAACGGCACTCGGGACGTCTTCTGGGGCACCTCGCGCATCGCGACCGACGGAATCTTCCGCTGCGCAGACCAGGCGACCGCTTTTGCGGGCCTTTCCAACAATCGTTTCGACAAGGTCTACTACTACGAGTTCGACCGTACCTACCAGCCAGGCGGCTGGCCGGAGCTGGATCTGTGCAATGCACCGCGCAGCGCCAAGTTCCCGCATGGCGACCCATCCAAGGACTACCTCAGGTGTCACTCAGGTGAGCTGTACTATGTGTTCGGCAACCTCCACCGACAGGGTCTGCCGATGCGCGATGACGGCGATCTGCCATTTGAGCAGTTCGTTACGGACTCGTTTGTGAGCTTTATCCGCACGGGTGACCCGAACCCGGATGAGGCTTATCTGAGGGCTAAAGGCTACACTGAGACTCTGAAGCAGCTCAAGATTAGCGGAACGTGGAAGCCAAGTGTGAAGGGCAGGTACAGTCTGCGGGTGTTTGACTACCCTAAGAGCAGGATGGAGCCGTTTAGGGATATTCAGCAGTGCGAAGCGCTTGGGCTGGGGTTGGGATATTATATGTAGAAGGTTTTGTATAGAGTTTAGATATGTTTGGTAGGTCTTTAATCAAAGAAGGTTCAAGCATCATCAGAGATGACTACTTATAATATGACTCGATACCCTTGATCACGTATCAAGGACATTGAATAGAATCGGTGATCGTCTCTCTGAATATCCCGTCGTCACCAACACTTTGTTAGTAGATCCTTTGTGAGTTAAACACCTAATATTTTGGGTATCATCTACAATACCAGCCCACTACAAAAACTCGTAATAGATACGAAAGAACCTAGGTAATGATATGGCACAAAGCTAATAGCTTACAACAAATATAAACAAAAGCCAACGACCCCTCCAATGTTACTCCCCCCTTCCCCTCCTGTCTTTGTCTTTTTTATCTTGATCAACGTTGTCCCAACCTCCTCCTCCATTTACTTCTGTATCTTCAACAACAAAATACCTACCACCACTGTTAGCTGGAGATGTCTACTTCAAGCCAAGGGACACACGACGTAATAACCTACCAGTCCGGTGCAGAATGCCAGGCCCCTAAATATCCTTTTATCCAACAGACTGTTGTTCCCTTTCCGCTCATAGCGCCCCATCCAGCGCCTAGGCACCCAGTGTGTTGCGCGCACAAGTCAACGCATTCTGCAAACGTTGCCGTGGGAGTGTTGTACAGATCGATTGTGCCGTGACCGGAATTGTAGTCGCGGTCACAGAGAAGCAGGTAGCGCTTTTCTGGTCGTGAAGAGGGAATGTATAGGGTTAAATTGGCATTTGGACAGCTGATATGTGATGTTGGAGTGATTGTGCTTGTGGCCATGGGCATAGGAAGGGTACGAGTTGTTGAGGATTCGGGTGCCTTGTTGCTAAGAAGTGTTAGTCAGATAAGCAAATGACTCGGAATCAACCAGAGAGATTGGCTTACCTATTCTGGTGGCCATCCCTTAATCCGACACCTAACCCAACTCCCAATGCGAGAGCCACAACTCCAAAGAATATCCCAATACCAAGCAACACCCATATCAACTTCCTTCTGTTAATCCCACAAACAAATATCACCTTATCATCTTTGTCATGTCCTTCGGATGATCCCACCAGTGGCTTTGTATCAAATGTACTTTGATGCAGGCTTCTCCGATCATATGTGGTCCAACTCCATGGCGTGGTTGAAGGTGTATAGGGGGGCACGAGTGTTGATGATGGCGCGGGACTGTGCGATGATCGAGGATATGCGTTATCCCAACCATCCACTTCCTTGAGGTTCTGGGAGCCTTGCGAGTAGTAAGGATCGTCTGCAATTATAGTGTAAGGGAGATCATGATGGTCAGGCTGAACTTCGAGGCATGACTCTGGGATAGGCACAGACCGAGAGCCAGCCACAACTTGGGGGCTGGGGTTGGAGTGGTACTCGACGGGGTATTGACGGCAAAGAAGCTCAATATCATGGCCTTGTCGGGACCGACGACCGCGGCCTCGATGAAATGAGATAGGAAGACGAAGATGGTGCATTGTACCCAAGGCGTTTGTAGGAGTTGGGTAGGTTGCTGTAAGATGGAAGTGGATCAGTTGTGCATGGGGTTAATCAGGAACTTTGGGCGTCAGAAACATGATTCAAATTATGACTAGAAACTCTTATCCGATAAACATGAGTTAGTATGTACATGAAAAGTGAGCTTAAGATAAGTTGAAAAGGGGAGAAGTCTAAATCTGGTTCAGCAAGAGGCATCCAGGTTATCGAGAAAGCAAACAGACAGGTGCCACAACTCAGGGGCTGGACGAAAACGCCGTGGGATCCTCTATCTAAGTGGTCAAGCCGAGTAATTTACTTTCCAGGAGCGTCTGTTCGCTTCGTTCCTCAACGGCTTTCCAGCGAGAGTGAGACGATGGCTTGGCGTAGGCTGCCGTTTAATAGACCAACCGCTGACCTCATCTCCGGCATTAGTGCTGACAGGAAGCAGAAACAAGCACAGGCCTACCAGCGATTTGGGAAACATAGGTGTTGCTCCAAGATCATTATCATTCGTTTTCATTCGAGGTCAAGCAGGCCAGAAGGGGTCATGGAAGTTTGAGCAATTCATCACCAGAAGTTCCGGCAAGTTGGTTGAGAAGGAAAAGCAGCCAGGCCAGGTAGGTTGATGGTATCTCGACGTGCCTGCCGAAGAGAGACGACTGCTTAAGATACGCTTGACAGCTGCTTGACAGCTGCGAGGGCTCCAGTCCCCAAAGTAACAATCACTTTATGGCTAACAAAGCTCACACTTCTCAAATTGCCTGCAACACACACCTTGGGCCAAACTTCAGCTCAGTCTTTTCCTGACTAGAAACTTAAATATCACTCACATACCCAGTGATGCGTGCTGGCATGGAGCTCCGTGATGCGATGTGGCATCGTAGCCTTCAGCACGGCCGCCAAGGGAACCCAGAATGACCCATCGATTTTCTCTTAACACTGAGTCCAATAGATGATCGTCTTCCGAATTTTTTGGACACCCATACACGACACTCATCTTTCTGCCTTCGTTGTGGCATATGTTTGGCAAATGCCATATCTAAAGGCATCCGGCTCATAACTTCCGAGATCATAGCAGTATCTGACGTGTAATAGTGTTTGAAGCACTCTAATCTCACTTGACTATTTTGTACTGAGCAGAAGCTCCATGAGCCCGACAGCCATTATCTCTCTAGCTCTAGTGCTTGCAGTGTCTGCCTGTTCTGTGCTTTGTTTCCACATGTTGTTGGTGTAGCTGTTGAGAAGGGATTTTCCTCTGCTTTTGTTTGGACCTCGAGTCCTGTGATCTCTTCATCCATGCTCGTGATGTCTTGGTGACCAGAGTCAACATCGGGACTCCTGATTTTTTTCAGGAAGAACACCTGGTTTTCGCTTGTGCCCTCGTTCACCATGTCATCGCCCGGCTTGTTAGCCTCCTCGTTGCACCTTTTGAGGACGGTTTCAAGGCTATCGCCCTTCCTCAGCGCATCCAAAGCTTGTTTTGCGGTTTCGACGTCCTCGAAGGCCGCAGCCCATTCTCTGTCCTTCCTTAGTTTTCGCGCACCAACCCTTAGACTGCCCCGGAAACCTTTTTGCTCTCTTCGTTCTTCACGTATCATCACTGCCCACAGCTCCTTCATCAGCCCCCATCTGGCAGCAACCACATCTTCGACCCGTCTCCCCTCCTCAGCATCCAAAGCAGCCAATTCCCTATAACCCTGGACAATTCTTGCTCGTCGGATATACTTCCATGGTTGGCGCCTTCTGTCTATTTGTTTGACCACTCCTTGAAGGGTGAATCCCACAGGTCCGATGAGAGCAGCAATATCCTTTAGAACAAATCCCGTCAACCCTTTTCCCACTCCAGACACCAAGCCCCGTACACCCCCCTCGCGAGCTCCTTGCACCGGGAGCCGCACAATACCAGTCCAACCGTCATAGATGCCATACGCAAACTCGCGCCCTGCTGCTTTAAGTCCAGACTTGATGCCGGTTACTCGCGTTGGTGTTCGCACTGTGTCATCGCCGTACAACCGCGGAGCGTTGTGGAAGCCTTGGGCGAGCGCCAGAGATGCATCAACAGGAGTACGTGCAATCGCTGATATCGTTTTGTAAACTCCTCTCCCGACTTGGCGTGCGACATCTTCGGCTGTACCCATGTCTGTTGAGGATGACCTGCCATGATCGATGGCGTGTGTGGTTGTTGTCTCAACTTGTGTTTTTCGGTGAGTGTGTTTCCTCTTTTCCCTCTCTTCTCTTCTTTTCTTAGTCGTCTTTGCAACTTTGTATGGAACTCCTCCAATTCCACTAAACACATTCCCAACCGATGTCATCAACGACCCTGCCACGCCTGTCAGCGGCTCCCCCGGTCCTTCAAAGTCATTCCACTCGTTGTGTCTCAGCAACCGAAGCTTTTTCCATGACACGAAGCCCTTCTTAACCAATAATTCTGCAGCGATGGGGCTCAACCTCAGATCGGTCCCTTTCATCTGCCAGACAGCCACCTTATCAGGTAAAATGGAGCAGCGCATCGATCTTTTCCCTCGCAACACCAAGGCCTTGTGAAAAGCATGACAGACATTATCCGCTCCATCACCCTCCTTTTCGATGTCATGGGCGATTCTTCTTGCCGCTTTCTTTGCTTCATCAGTCAAAAGGTATCGGATTCCGATTGCCAATTTTTCGGCTGTTAAACGCTTGTATGGCACGGGAGACGGCCCTGCTCCAGCCTCCCCTACCATGGTGCCCCAGAAGTACTGGTCCCCAAAGAATGGCACTATCATGGTTGGTTTCCCACATTTCAGAGCAATTGCTGTGGTTCCTGCCCCGCCGTGGATCACGCAGGCCTGGACCCGTGGGAACAACCAGTCGTGTGGTGTATTCTCAAGCAGAAATACCTCAGGGGGCACATCAAGACCATCACCTCCAAGCCCTCCCCATCCCCTTGATACCAAAGCGCGCACGCCACTCAGCTTGACCGCCTGAAATATCATCTCCGTGAAGCGATCGGCGTCATCAACAACAATAGAACCAAACCCGATGTACACAGGGGGCTCCTCCTCTGCTTCTAGAAAGCGGGCCAACGGCTCGGGGGGACTAAATGACGATGCGAGATCCAGGAATACGTATCCTGCCACATCTATCTCTTCGCCCCAATCTGCCGGCTTCGAAACCAGCGCCGGACTCCATAGATATGTGAATGGTACGTGCAGTCTGTATGTTGCTCCTGGAGCCCACAGTGTCGACACAGGATCCAGACCGAGGGTCTTCGTCCGGAATTCATTCACCAAGTCCCCTAACCCCTGCCATGCCATCATTTCAACGAGTGGATAGGAGATGAAGTTAGCATAACCCGGATCAACATTGCTACTTTTCTGCCGTATCCGGGCTAGGGGATGTGGAAACGCCTGTGTTGGACTCCACGGGAAAGTGAACATAAGGTGGACCGGGATGCCGAGTGCCTCAGCGCAGTGGATATGAGCGAAGCTAGGCGGGTTGGCGATGATAGCGTCGGCAACAAATGGATCTTGCTTGCGCATTAGTGTCACATTTGATGTTTCTTCTTCCCCATCCGTAGCGTTGATGCACGCTCGCCAAAACCCTGCGAACATATCCCGCATTGCGGCTCGGCGGCGACCTACGTCACCGGATTTGACGGTTGACAGAGTTGGAATCATTCCTGGGTTCTTGACCATAAAGGCCATCAGTTCAGAGGGTGAGCCACCAACAGAGAAGAACTCAATGGTTCCTCTTTTTTTTCGGATCGCCCCCTCCTTCTGCTTTCCAAGCACGATTGAGTTCTTCATGCTGTTGCTCGACAGATTCCCGGAAAGCTGGGTGTGTCGCGATCCGTACTCTGTGTCCATGTCGTTGGGCGAGGAGCCGCCCAATTTTCAAAAAGGGCTGAACATCTCCCCGCGAACCAATCACCATAATCACTATGTTGAGTCGAGGAGGCGGCCTTTCAGACACTTCTATTGAAGTATGACGTAAAGGTTGTTGTTGTTGTTGTTGTTGTTGTTGTTGTTGGGTCACGGCTGCCGTCCCAGCTTCGAAGGGAGACTGTTGAACATCTGTTTCTGCTCCGGCTCCGTGCTCATATTCTTTCTTCAGAACCTCAGGAAACTTTGCCATTTTTCGTTTAGCCGTGCCCAACGCCTTGGCAAGATAACCCGTGCTTCTAGTATTGATGAGCGATATGTTCAGTCTACCATCATGCTTTGAGACGTGGCCCTTGGTGTAGTAGTTATCATTGTGGAAGCGGAAGCGGCTGTATGGGCTATCGTCTTCATCTTCGTCTCCTGGACCCCTTTGCTGTTTCTTTTTCCATGCCAGGTTAGCCCAGTTGGATCGGGTCTTCGCTCTCTCTTCCTGCTCTTTTCCTTCCACACTTTCATCGTCAGAGGAGTCTGAGAAAGAGTCCAGAGAACTATTGCTGCTAGACACTATCTCGTCTCCTCTTACACCTCTCCATTCATTTCCCCGCGACCCATTCTTGATCTGTCCCATATGTTTCGAGCTCGATGATGTCGTACTTGTTGCTTCATTATTTCCATGCCCGGGGTTGAGTATTACTGACGTGTTGTTGCGATTCTCATTGCCATCCTTCCCTGGCGAGCTTGTTTGATGCGATTGGTTCTTCATGCAATTGTGTATAGGTGAGAAAATTCTGAGATTTTGTTGGGTATCTAGGCAAGATGGAAGAAGTCCTATCTCCTTTGTCTACTCGATGGGAGTTTATAAGACAATTGATCCACTTACTCCCAATTGCAGCCACTGCCTTGGAAGACATCGGTCAACACTGACACAGAGCGTGTCGAGGAGCGTGCCCCCTGACGTAGTATGCTCAATCATGGAATCCAATCATACGAAACTACGGGCGTGTTGGGTCAACTCCGCAACATGCGTACAATCATATCATGAACTATTGCATGCAATTAATACTATTACTAACAACTGACCGAAACCCGCCATAGTACGCCAACCTGATCTTGTTCGAATCCAAAGCATTTTGATCCCCGTATGGAAATGTTCTCGGGTCTTTTGACTTCGCCAGCTCCATGACGTCATAGTCTAAGAACAGCGATGAGATAAACAGAGGCTTACCCCACTCTACGTCTTGGCATGACGCTTGCCAGCGGAGAGCTTGGCCTTGAACTCGCGAAGTTCAAGCAATGTAACGCTCCACTCTACCTGAGGCAACGATGTACCGTCAAAGTTTAAACTGTCTTGATTCACGGTGGTCAAAAAACTTCCGAGAGACTACCGACTTGCACTTTAACACAAGGCTCGAGATTATGAACGCTATTCAGCAAAGTTGAGGTAGAAGCCCAAGACTTCTCTAGCTTCCTTCCGCCTTGAACCACTCAGTTCCTTCTAACCTGGCCAATCTCTCCCTCAGAACTACAATATCTCCTCCAAATGGGCCTAGTTCGTCTTCAGATAACACTACCTCCTGCTCTATCTTTGCCAAGATTTTTTTCAATGGCTCAAACCACCTCTCTCTAACCGTAGCGTGCATGTTGTCAGGCAACACATGAGCCCATTTGTTGTCCTGCCCCTGTTCTTGAGCTCCTGCTTCACTTACCACAGACGGTAACCCCGGCTTTGACCCCCAGAGAAACAGAGCGAAGTTCACTGCCTGTAGTAAAAACGGCGCATTCGCTGCCAGGAACTCCATCGCCTCGTCCAAGTCCTCCAGGAGGACCTCGCCCAGGCTGGGAAAGACGACATACTGCAGAGTTTCCAGCGCATGCGGGCCAGCAAACGCGTTCTTTTCCTTATGATGTTGTGAGGCCGCGATAATCGCCTCCCGCAGCCACGCGACTGCCCGGGCCTTGAGCACTGCGAACGTGCAGTTCTCGAGCAGGTCGTAAAAGATGCGCAGGCGGTCCTCGTCCGACGGGTCGGCGTGCAGCACGAGGGCCGCAAGCGTGCTAGCCGCGTTGCGCGCTTGAAGTTGCGGGTGATACAGCGCAACAAGTGTTGTCAGGTGGATGTAACGCATGTAATCGGAGGTTGGGTCTTCGGGGGAGGTCTTTGTGGGGTTGGTAAGGGGAGAAGACGGGTCACTGGCGATTAGGTTGTTGCGGTGCAGCCACATGCCAACAGTGACTAGCGCATCGGCAGTACCAGGCGAGTTGTTGATTTGAGAGTGAGCATCTTGTCGGAGAAATTTGTCAAGGAGGGTGAGGTGCTCGGGGAAGATGTACATCTCGGGGCAAGGGTGGGTGGTGGCGTTGAAAACAGTCGCTGCAAATACCCAGTATGCGATCAGACAGATGCATCCACCTGTTGACAGGGAGATATGGTCTGGTGTTGTGAGGTCGTTGGGTTCTGTCAAGGGCTGCGTATGTACTGGGCCTTCGCACACTTGGTGAATGAAGTCCTTGGAGCACTTCTCTAGCCGTAAATCGGCTATGAGGGACTATATACTGGTCAACTATAGAACAATGACCATGACTGTTTGATGAATACTTACCACCAACTTGCCAACCATAGAATCCCTAGCCTGCAGTTCCCGGTTCTCTCGAAAGGCCGCCATCAGAGTTCTTCTCCCTGGCACCACCCTAGTTGGGTTATAAAACTCCAGCAGTCTAGCTGCCCATGCCATATCATTCCCATTGACATACGCCTCCAGAACGCAAATCACAAAACTAAGCAACAGCTTCCGCTGCAGTTCTGCCTCTGTCGGATCTTCCTTCCCCTCTTTATCATCCGCTTCAGGGTCCGGCGCATTCTTCGAGGAATCGCCATCTTGGTCCGGGTTGGCTACGTTGACGCTCGACTGACGTGTCGGCAGCGGCGGCCTACGCCGGCCTGATAGGCTGTGCACCAGGTTGACGATAGCTGCGGTCATTTCGTGGCTGGCTGGCTTGTACGTGCTGAAGACGGTGTGTAGCGTCTGCGCAAGAAACCGGCTAGGGTATTTTGTCTTAATGCGCTTGTGCAAGATTGCAAGCATTCCGACGAGGGTAATGAACTTATGCGTTCGGGAAACCACTAGTTTTTGTTGAGGCTCATCATTGTCTGTTTGCTCATCTTGATCTTCCTCCTCTTCCTCCTCTTCCTCTTCCTCGTCGGCCATCAGTTCGAGTGTTTCGAGGACCTTGAGGATGACCTCGCGCGGATTGCCCAGTCTGGCTACGGTCTCGAGACATTTCTCAGAGCCTGGGAGATTGACCAGGTTGTAGACCAGATCCCAGCCAATCTCCTGCGTCAGTTCAGCATCCTGCAGCACTTCGTTCAAGGTCGGGAGGACCTCGGGGCACAGGTTTGCTTCGATGATAGTCAAGTACGTGAACCGGTCCGTCGCAGGGGGACGAGCATCGCGAATCGCTTCAATCGCCTTTGCCGTGTCCAGCTTGGAAGGTTTGTCGGGCATGGCTTAATTCGAGGCAGGTAATCGGGAACTTTGCAAATGGTAATCAAACTGATATGTCGATGAGCTAGTTGTTTTATAATTATTAGGCAAACAAGTTGAGGCCCAGAGACCATACAAAGCAAATATCCCCGTTCAAGACGCTCCCGAAGGTCCCGTGTTCAAGAAGACCAGTCAACTGAAACTTCCCACCTGGTTGGGAAGGGTCGATGGTGTGGAGTGCTTGACATCACTGCCCCGCACTCCACTTTCAACGTTGCGCTGGGCGCTGCGGTTCGCAAGAACCAATCAGCCCGGTAACTTCCAGCTAGGATTCGTACACACAGTGTTTACGCCCCTCCAGGGGCTCGGTTGAACGTGCAACGGTCTTCTTCGCATCAAGTTATCATGCTTATACGGATTATAGCTTTTTCAGTGGCATTCTCATCAACTCATCCAAAAGATATTAACAAATAAGCATACCAAAATTGTTACATCAATTCTTCACTCGCTTGCTTAGGCAGCCGCTGTCCTTTGAGTCTTCCGTTTCAATCTTACCATGGCTCTCATCCCTCCTCACCCTCTTCATCCAGCTCCAATGTTCGCTCGGATTCCCTGCTAGTTTTGCCATTTCCTCCATATCTGCATCGTCCTCCCTGACCATCGGTAGCCCCCACTCCCTAGCTAAATGGGCATACTTCACGGCCATCCACTCGTCGCCCACAGCATTATAGGCCAATGCCGCAAGCGAATAGGCCTGATAGATCTCACCCCATAGTCTCTCCAATTCATATAATGTCACCAGTACTTCGGCCATCTGCGGTAAAACACGGCTCGTGACTTTCCAGTTTCGCAGCTCTTCCCTCAACCTCAAAATTTGCTTGATCCTGGCATCTGACTCTGCGATTTTTGCTTGCTCTTCCATCGCACACAGCGGACACGTACATTGGAAACCCCAGGACCGCACAAGCTTGGCCATACGCTCTTTGTGCGGCTGAAGCGGGTCGATGTACGAGATGGTGATCTCCTCGCCGGGCATGATGTCGCGGGAGGCAACTACTGTCTGCGCCAGTGAGGCATGCGAGAAGCGATAGTCAGCATTGGGGCGACAGTCGTGGTTGAGTCGGGCAATATCGGGGAAGACGACGGCGAACGGCTCCTCGAACGGATCGTCTTCATCGGGTTCGATGTCAAACATGTTGGTGGCGATGATGCGATCGAGGAGCTGGGTGTAGGTAAGGTTCGTAGCGTTGTGAGAGGAGAGATTCAGGATCGCATCACGGTGGGCCAGAGGTAGATGGTCGACGGCGTAAGCTTGTAGCTCGGTGTATATATTGTAGTCGAGATCGCTGAAGACGGCGTAGTCGATCATGAGTGAGGCCGTGTTGGCGAGGATGCGCTCGCCGCGCCGAATGTAGTCTGTTGCGATGATGCCTTTGCCTTTTCCAGGGATGTCTCTAACTTCAAATTTAATTGAGCCTAGGCGGGTGAAGTCAAGGTTGAAGCCAGTTGTGGTATCCGGAACGGTAAATGCTGGAAGCGTCGCGAGGTAATCAGCTCTTTGACGTGTTGTTATGATTGATAATCCACGACCGCCAGCAAAATCGACATCTATGAAGACACAGTACTGTGCTTCATACTCGCTTCCTTGAAAACATGGCGATGAATGTCTCCATACATGCTGTACATAACTTTCACACTCGTCATTGTGACAATTCCAATCATTTCCTGCGGACTGTCGCGCTGTTAAGTTCAGAACATCTGGAGGTCCAAAGCCATTGGGGCCTATCAACCCTCCAAGAGACACTGGAGAACATCCCAACTCGCAACCTCTTGCTTTTCCTACATCGTAGTAGCTGACGCCATGACTAAACATATAAAAGAGGAGCTGTAAGCAAAGCTTCATGGCTGCATCGAAACGTCGACTCGAATAGGGAGAAACAGCAGTGTATTTAGGAACTCATTTGACACCTATGCACCTCGAGACCATGAAATCGGGTTGCGTGGCCCTTTATCATTGTCCAGAACCAGCAACCATAAGAATAAATCCCATTACGAGTACATGCCCGGTAAATATATTTATCCTGATGAAAGAGAAACAAACCGGTTGGTTGCCAGTTGGTCTTGAGTGCTGGAACATACGCTGCCTGAGAGTCTCAGCTTTCTGATTCATCAAAGAGAAACACTCCTTAATTTTCCCAGCTGACCAGAAACAACTTCAGTTCGATGTAGTACTTACTAGGACATTTGTATTGCCGCAGCCTCACTGGGTTCTGTTGGCAACGATGGCTGACAAGAAATTTAGGGTTAGGGTGTAATGAACTCTAGACATTATCAGGAAATGGTAAATGGAGTGTCAGTTCCCCACAATCACATTTACCTTTCCGGAATGTGCGACCCGTGGGACGCCGTTGGGGACCTACATGACCCACAAGCGTACAGTCACAAAACACAATGCTGCACAATACTGCACTGTAATTTACTGTGGGGGAATCTACCCCTATTGGAGCAGTTATCCAGAGAGTTTAACAGTGGCGCTTGTAAGATGAAAGCTGCTGTTGGATCGGTCTCATAACTTTGATTCATAATATCATGTCGTTACATCACATCATAGCCTTGAGGCAAACATAGTCTTCTTCCATCCCAACGCCAATCCCAGAGTCTATAGATTCCGGACAGCATAACCAAAATAAAGACAGCCAACCAGAAAAATCAGAAAAACCACCCAGACTTATTTTCTAAGCAAACTGAGCCACCCAAGACAGAGAACCTGCCAAGACAAAGGAAAAGTCGTCAAATCAAAGATCGTCATCATCATCGTCAGAGTCATCATAAGTCATCATAAAAAAGAAACAAAGGAAAAAGAGCGTGCGTCGGCAGTCGTGAGTTGGACATCAACTTTCACCCCACAGTCCTGAAAACCTCGAAGTCATGCTTGCACAGAGGCCTTTGAAGACCCACAGCATGCATTTCAACATGCCCTTCGAGCGAATAAGTC
The DNA here is from genome assembly GCF_000221225.1 of Thermochaetoides thermophila DSM 1495. NCBI lineage: Eukaryota > Fungi > Ascomycota > Sordariomycetes > Sordariales > Chaetomiaceae > Thermochaetoides > Thermochaetoides thermophila. Next base: position 947,080 of record NW_006383032.1, read on the forward strand.
TCAAAACTCGGTCATGGTCAAAGGGCCAGACGAGTACTCGCATGCAAGGCGGGGCGAACAGTGTCACCCTTGGGTATGCGGGAAGGACCAATAGTCAGGTTCGTAGAAATCGCAATTCTACGACATACCCATGATGCGCGTCTTGCAAAGCGCATATGTGGCAGGGGAATCTTCGAACCTTGGAAAGATCCAGAAAGATGTAAGGCGTGTGAGAATTTAACTTTTTGCGCTTGCAGAGGCTAGGCTCGCATGCCTTTGATGGAATGAACCCAGAAGTTGGGTCAATTGTCGCCTGCTAGGTGGGAGCAAAACTTAGTAATGTAGCAACCTATGCCACTGGGGGACTGTACATACCAGGCCATTCAGCCCTTCCAGGAACGCTGGTAGGAACCCTGGAGTAGACCGTGGGAGATCTTGCCCATGGCAGTGAGATGATCCTGAGCCTCCTTGATGGCCTGGAGACTCTGGAGATCGTCCGGCTGAGCCCATCCCTGGATGAAAGCCTGAAGAGCCTTTTGATGCGCGTACCACTGCTCAATCTCGGAGGATTGAAGCGGCTCTGGTTGCTTGGAGGTGGCAGAGGATTCGTTGCTGGACTTGCTGACCTTCCGGGAGACGGGCTTCTCCTGGGTCATTGGCTTCTCAGAGGCATCACTCTTCCTCTTCCTGCCCCTAGACCCAGCGTTGCCTGAACCATTAGGAGAAGTGGCTTGAGCGTTGGAACCGTTGTCATTGTGAACCCGTCTCATGTGGTCCTTGAGGTTCCACTGCCGGGGGAAACCGTGGCCGACGACAGAGCGCTCGCAACCCGGGTATGTGCAGAGGTAAGGCTTCTCACCATGGCCGTGCATGGCATGGGCCTCACGCTCATGGCGCAGAAGGCAGGCGGTAGAGGAGAACCGCGCGTTCTGGCAACCCTCAACCTTGCAACGGTAAGGCTTGAGGTGAGAGTCTACAAACTTACTGTAACAGGTGAACCGTGGTCAGCTGATGCAAGTCCAAAAAAGGAGATAGTTCATTCTTACTCATAGTTGCACTTGAGCTTCTCAGGCTTGTGGTTGCAGTTCGGTTGGCCCTCCCACGGGCAGTGGAAAAGACCATCCGGGCCGGGTTGCGCATTCTTGTAGAGGTAATGGTCCCTCGCAGACTCACCATCGCTGAGGCGGCGAGAGCTGAAAGCGGGAGGAAGTGAGAAACTCTCCTCTCCCAAAGAGGGAAGCAGGTTTCCGTGAAGGTCCTCGGTGGTGACATACTGTTGAGATGCATCTACCTTCCGGCTGAGGCTGAACATGGCACATGGCGTCAGAGGGGATATGATCTGGGATGCAGCGAAGTCTCAACATACCTTGGGGACTGGGTTGGCAGCTGGGGAGACGTCTTTGGACTCTCCTCTGGAGAAGTAAGGGATGGGCCAGACCACACATCATCTGAACCATCTCCAATGCCTGGAGAAGAGAGGCGAGATTCAGCTGGGCTCAGCGAACCCCAGGAGCTGGGAGAGGCAATCAACCCAGAACCAAAGACCTGGGGGTTCACGTGCTGGCTCAGAGAAACATCTCCGGTGTAAACGAGACCATCAGGGAAAGCATATCCAGAGTAGAAACCAGAGCTAGTCACCTGGGGCGACACTGAAAGGGAATCCAAATCCTGGCCAAGGTATTGCGGAACATCCTGGTAGGTCGGAGAGGTAGTACCCGCCATGTCAAGCTTCGACAGTTGTGAAGCGGCCTGTGTCAGAATCGACTGGACTCTGGGCCGAGTCTTCTTTACTGTCGAAGAAAGCTTGGCGGTCCTGTTCTTCTGGCTTGGTGTCCTACCCATCGGCTCAGCTTTGGTCGCCTTGTTGTCAATAGCAACAGAAGGCGTCCAGCGAGTCTGGATATCATCTAAGCTCTCCGAGGGATCAGACTTGGGGGTGACTTGGCCAAAGGGGAGAATTAACTCCTCAGTCTCGCCGGAGTAGTAGTCCGCGGCGTCCGCAAATTCAGAGAAGTTCTGTGTTCCTTCTGTCGTATCCCAAGACGAACCTGAAAGGTCCGCTGGTCCTGTTTGAGAAAAAGAATAGATCCCGGAAGCACTGGAAAACATGTTGGGCTGAGGAGAGAAGCTATAGTCGCTGAGCAGGGTTAGTGTGTTGTCAGGCATATCATGGCAAAACAAGTCCTCAGAAAATCCAGATGGCAACACTTGTTCCTGCAGCGGTATTACTGTCAGCAACTTCATGATCGCTTTCGATAGGGCTAAGCTTGGCGCTGGGGATTCACAAACCATCTGAAGATCATTGCGTTGTAAATCAGGCACGCGAGGCTAGACCCGAGAACTCTCGGGAGGAAAACGTCTGGGCCACAGAACTTGGGCCTGGAGCCAGCACAACCAGTCGATCAGATCCAGTTCCAGAAGTAGTTGGCCTGGAGCCAACACAAAGTCCGGGAATCCAATTCCATAGGCAATTAACCGGGAGTCCAATCCAGATGGCCGAGGATCCAAGGCAGTCCGGGAATTGGCAGTTGAGAAAGTCTCCGGGGGGGAAGGGGGGATATCATGCTGCCGTAGAGTCGCTTTGAGACTCTCGGACACAGCATGAGCTGGTGAGGGTGAAATGTCTTGAAAAGTGGATGGCAAAGGATGAATCGATTGGTCAGGTAGTGTAAAGATGAGCCAGCCCCAAAGTCTCTCGAAGGGATTGCGGAAAGGCTCCGTAGCTGAAATCCAATTTCCAAGGCTCAGGTTCTATTCCCGACGACATGGAGTTCTTATATCGACGATAATCTCCAAACTGGCTCATTTTGGTGGCATCCTCATGGTCGGTTGATTGCTGGTCAAGGTTGGAGCGCAGCTGCACGTCTTGGGTCGAGAATCCGGGAAAGGACTAGTCCGACCGATGCTTCGAACTTACCATGAGCTCCGGAGAGCCGAGTAAGTATGTGAAGACGAAAACAATTGAGCATAGGCATCCCAGAATCAGCGAACTGGAAGCCGTTCTGATCCCGCGACTCGGAGAGCCGCATCCCAGGAAGTCTCGATCTTCGGCTGTTCCAAGGGTCCATGACAGGGTCCAGGCAAGTCCAGGTGGTCCAGAAGTGATCCACGGGAAATCCACGGGGTGTTCGAAGAGTCCAAAATACCCTGATGAAATCCACGGTTCCAGGCGATAATGTCCTCGGAAATCCAGGAGTGGTCCAGGAAAGATCCAGGCAATCCAAGGGTCCAAGTCCGGACAAAAACCACGGGAACTCAAAATGTGAAAAACCGTGAAGGTGATGGCGCTCCAGCGTGATCCTCGAGTCCATGGCAGCAATTTGTGAATGCGTGTCCAGAGAATCTCCAGGTTGATTAGGATCCATAAGGCTGTCCTTGTGGCTCCAGTGGCTGGTGACCGTTACATACCCGAACAAGCCTCACTTAAGGCAAGTTGAGCAAGGCAAAACGCAAGCACAGAACACAAATTCCCCAAAAACATGACAAAATCCACAAAACCTGCCGAAAAGAAAAAAAAGGAAATAAATACCTAGACGGGGTGTGCACTTCGTCCAGTTCAAGATGGCTCAAACCAGACATCGTCTCTGACCTGGACATAACCAAGGAAGTCATTCCCGGCGTGTTTCAAGAGCAACGATGCTCTCGGGTCCTGGACAACGGGGGGCTTCCGTGTGTCCAATATCCTTGTGGGCAAGAAATCCTTGGGTCAAGCTGATGTTGTGGTGCAAAGAAAATGCAGCCAAACAACAGCAATCCTGGGCTTTGGAAGAAGGCTGGTTCCAGGAACAAGGTGTCGCAATCAGAAAAAAAAGATGAGTGGAACGAGGCAGATATAGAAAGCAGGCAGAGCAGCCAAGGTGGAGCACCGGGTTAAGCTTAAGATTAAGCAAGCAATGACGATGCGAGACGCGTGTTGGGCAGAAATGTCGGCGGGTCGTTGGGTTCTGGCTGGAAGATCGGAGGGGAGGGGAACAGTTTGCTGGGCAGAGCGCGAGGACGGGCACATTTTAAGTTTGGAACATCGTGCGAGTGGCCGTCCAACGAAACGATAGGCGCAAAAGGGGTCCGGGACATTTCGAACCCCGCTCTGCTTGCAATTTCCATCAGCATCCTTCTTCCCGCATCCACTTGTGTTTTCCTGCACTTTCTTTCGCCAATGGGCATCTCGTTTCCTCGCATTTCCTGCGTGTTTATGGACTGTCACATTGGGAATCTCTGAGCTGGCAACGCCTCTGCTGCACTTTTCATAGGCCACAGCCAAGAAGGGAGCGTCGCACGCCGCTGTCGACCGGCCTCGACTGGCTCTCCTTCCTGTTTCTGGCGACAAATGGGCTTGTCGGCGGGGCTGACGACGGCAATGGGCCTATCAAGTGAGCCGACGTCTTCTTGGCTTGCGACACTTGCAGGGGCCAGGGTGCTGAGCTCCATCTGCCAACTCATCACTGCAGGTAGGCTAGGCCGCTTCTTCGGCCGTCCATCCCCCCCCTCTATCAGGAGAGACACGGAGATGTTCGTGAGCCTACTTCCGTATTTGCCGGCTGTTGCGCGAAATTGCCCACTGACGTCAATTGCATCTCGACGACATCATGGGCTTCATGGAGGGGATGGAGGGGCAGAAAGGACAACTCACGCTGCCAACGAGCAATTGCATCGTCGCAAAAGCCCCGCGTTGCGCGCAGTATGTGATGCCTCGACCTGCCCAGGCATGAGGTGCCTTCAGTGTTGCGATGAGATGAGATGGGATGGAACGGCACGGTATGGCATGGCATGGCATGGTTCGCTTGTGGCTGTGACATGACACTTACCTATCAGCCCTCTCGTTTGAGTGGTGCGAGCGAGATCAAACGCTGGCAAGCATCCGAGAGATAGGCGAATGAGCCCCATTGCTGTCGTGACTGGTAGCCCAAAACACTCGTCAACCAAGCCTCGCAACGGCTCGTAGCGTTGACCCGGCTTGGTATTCCGGCAGTGTCCTGTCCGTATGCACAACGGATCGACAGCAGAGCCGCATCAACCAGTGTCAACAGAGATATTGATGTTTCTACCATCATACACCAGCGCTGTGCGAGTCCTGTCTTTGTACGTCATATGCAGTAAGACCTCGACGAATGAGGCTTCGTGTGGAACATTGGCGAAGACAGGTCTGGCCAATGTAAGGGCAGCATGGCATCGCGGCGCTATGAGTGGTCAATCTCGTACCCTCCCAGCATGGCAGGCTGCGTCCCAGACAGGACGGAGGCGTCGACAACTCAGCGACCGTGTGCGCTGCCGAGCGAAGCGCGTAGAAACGGGGCTCCTCGGGGCAGCCTCAGGACTCCGCAGCCCAGGTGCGGTCGTCGATGGGCCCTGTTGTCATGCCGGAGATGTGGGTTCAAGAGGGGAGAGAGGAGAACCCCTCATTCCCAAGGGTCCCCTCGTCGTCTTGCAGTGTTCGAGTTACTCAATGAAATGAGCAGTGTTAAAACCGCTGCTTCTGTGGCAGTCCCTGATTGCTGTGAGATACTGCTGTCGTTTGAGAGCTGCAGCTTAGGGTCGTGTTCAACGGGGTCTGGACTTTACTGACCCGAAAGAGGGTGTGCAGTGCTGGCCGAAGAGGTAGTCTCCTCAGCCAGCGGCATGGTGCATCTTCGACTTTCCGAGCCGCGACAGCCGCTCCATCTCCGAGATGGCCTATGATGACTAGAAATCTCTGCGCCGACTGGACCCAAGTCATCAACAGTGCTATCAACTCTCATAACCTGGCGCCTCTCTCTGATCATGTCTTTTCTCCATGGGTTGGAGTCGGATTGCGGTGCTGACGAAAAGCTGTCGAGATTATGGCGTCGTCGAGTAAGGAATGCCTGAACATCGAGCGTCAATCGTCGAGGGATGTGGTTCTCGGTCGCTAAGGCTCGAGGAACGACATAACCGAGCAGATAACGACGAAAACTCGACAGCCAACATGGACAGGACCAAGACGATGACGATATCGAGGCTGGCTGCTACTCTCTAGGTTGTTAGCCTTAAGTTAGGATCATGCTCGGAGGTGAGTGTGTCAGACCTGGACGATGCTAAAGGACTGACGGACTTGTTTGTTGCCCGTATTCAGATTGATCTTGACGAGTTCGAGATCCAATCTGCATACGAGTAGTATGCCCTGCCAAATCTTCTGGCTTTCAAAACACCGACCGGGAACCACAACCTGAGATGTGGCAAATTCCTTCGCAAAAGGCATTTGGCACACAACACTTTTGATTCTGGTATATTCTGGCACACTGTTCCGGCGCGCTTGATTCGAACACTCAATAACAACTGGGGTCGACAAGCAAGTGCAGTCGATCGACACTCTCTGCACCTAGACATTGAACTGTGCTCGGGCGAACTAAGTTCAGCAACATACTATTGAAGGGTGAAAAATGGTCCATAGTTTGACTGAGTTCCCACTCACCACCCTAAAACTGAGGATAAAAGTAGCCATCCGAGGAAGGGGGTGATGCGTTTCCTGCTTCCATGGAGTGTGCTACTATGACAGATGAGAGAGCTTGAGGAACAGCGTCATCCATTGCCCAGAAAAGGGTCATCTTTCCGAGTTGGAAAGCCCAGTCTATTCCAACACAGAATAATGTGTTCTGTTGTGGTCGTGTAACCCTCGAGCAGATGGGGGAGTTCTTGAGGACAAATCGCAACATTGGAGAGTGGAAAGCACATGTTGGTGGCAATCCAATCATTCAAGCGCTGACGACGACCGTATGTTGTCGGCCTTGATACATCCAAGGCCGATCGACTGTAGCATCGAATTTCGCTAAAACCCAAATCTAACAGCTCTCTGCCATCACCGATGTCATCAATCTTGAGATCTCCACAAGTCTCGCGAGGACTATGCACTCACCAGCTCATCTGATCAAGCGATCAGCATTTTCCAAAAGGAGATCTGGCGTTGCACCACCAACACCAGATACCTGATGGGAAACCCCCCAAAAAAAATTTCGTCCAGTCTTGGGTTCAATCGCCATGCTGGAAACCTGCGCAAGACAAAGACTTCAGGTAAGTATGCAGCCCCCTAGAAGTTATGCGTTTACCTTGACTCCACATCTTCCAGCCATCGTCTCCTTTTAAAAAGGTCACAGCATCGGATGATATTTCCCAAGGTCGTTGAGGTCCTGGGAGAAGATCGTGCCTAATGCCCTGCCATGGCAGAAGGATGACGAGGCCATTGCTTGCGAAATTTTGATGGCTCAAGCAGTTCTGTGGAAGTCACTGCTCGATGTGGATGGTTTGCAGAAAAAAAATGATACAGTGGATAGTGGTGATGTCAGAGCACAACGGGCATTGCTCAGCCCGGCTGCACTGCCCGTGAACCATGGGCGACCAGAGACGTCACTAAAACCACCAGACAGGGCATCACCAACCTCCTTGTCGACTATCGACAAAACGGTTGCCATGAAGCTACGGTGAAGCAAACACCGTGACGGCCCAATATACCTTTCTAACCTTTAGGGGAGCGCAATACACTGACCCGATACATACCTACCCACCTTGAACTCGTGCGGAAAAGACACCATTCACCAGGATTTGAGCTTGATAAGCATCCCTCGAGGGGCAGGTAAAGGTCACGGTGACTCGGTGACACAGGGACAGCACCCAAGTTAAGGTCGAGTCTCGGTGAGCATCAGCTTGACCAGTGTCCTCTGCCCTGAGAGATGGACCGGAGCAATCCAGTCCTTGGCATCCGGATATCGGCATCGGCAGGGGGGTTGTTGGGCGTCAGGGCGCGATCTTGGCACGGACTCAAAAATGATGGTGGAGCTTCGGGCCGTTGTCCAAGATACGGATTAATCCGTACAGAGCACGGCAGCGGCGGTCCGGCATGGATGATGGTTAGGGTTGGCGAACACAAAACACAAGAACACACGTGAAAGAAAAGGAAGAAAGAAGGCCGAAGTGCGTCGCGATGAGCCTTTATCCTTTGCCCCTTCCTTGGGATCAACAGCACAGGGCCTTCGGCAGCGTGCAGACCGCCATTCCCGAATCTGTGGTCGGAAGCGCCCCGGCAGCGTGGCCAGCAGCCGAAAATGGGAGCGCCAATCTGTTTCTGGAAGCCAAGTGTGGAGGGTCGTGCGGGTGCTGATGCGTGTCACCACGATCGTGACGACACCAAACATAGTCGAGCACATTCAATGCGTGGCATGGACAGAGGTATCTCACAAGGGGGGCAAGCGGCGTGGTGCGGCGTGGTTCGGCGCGGTTGGGCGCGCCAGCGAAGCAAGCGTTTCTGCCCAACTACCCCCGGCCTCCACCAAATCACATTGTCCGGTCGTTGCGTGAATCGCTGTGGTCCCAGTTCGCCGTCTTGTCTGGCACCAATGGCGCCTGTCCGGCCATTCTGGGCGCCGGCCTGCGCGACAACCCCATCGACGCCCAACGGTACCTTACCTCCTCTGACCACGCACTTCTCGACCTCTTTCTGTGGTCATTTGTGTCTTTGTGCCTGTCACGCCCTCCTTTCGTCCTCTTTGGAAGCCGATGCGGCCAGACTCAGCAAAGCTCAACAAGCTCACGAGTCAATTGGACGAATTGAGCATGTCGACGTCTACGTGCCCTCTGCCTTCACTCGGGGCGTCTGCCGTTCCTGATCATGAGGACCTTTGCTCTCAGCTGGAATGACACCCGTAATCCCCCCCCCCCCGCGGAGCCTCAATTCTCCGGAACACTGGGTCTCCTTTCCCATCTCTCTCTCCTGATCTGCTCTTTACTTCCCGTCTTGCTACAGCCTACATCTTACCGAGTACAAGTTGCCTGTGCTTTTTAGCCTCGGCGGCGGTGCTCACGCGAATGGGGACACTGACGGTCGGAACTGCGGGTTAGTTACCTAGCCTCAATTGCCCATTGCTTCACGAATCGCGAGTGCCGTGGCCCGGCCTTCATGCTACTGCCCTTCGTGACAGCTGCCAGCACTGATTCTTGTCTGTCCAGTGCCCACGAGTAGTGTGTCCTGCTGGACACTGTAATGGTGCTCTGGTGCTGCACTACCCGCGTGTGCAGCCCTAAGAAGCAGCGTCAACCCTGCCACGGGGCCATAAAGGTCTCCATCACGGGACGCTGTCCCCTCTTGTCCCCTGCTCTGGGCCGCTAACTAGACTCAAATCTCAAACCTTAACAGAACCACGTCCTCTGTCCCTCCAGGGAAGCATACGTTGGAATTTTAGCTCGGTGGATTCCACCTTGTCACCGTTTCCTCGACCATTCTACCGGGTTCAGCCTGCCAGCTTAAGAGGAACTATCCCGGCGAAGCTCTCGCCGCCCCCGTGGAGCTCCCATGAGCTGAGTTTTTGAAGGCCATATCCAGGAAATCCCGGTCGCAGGTTTTTCTTCCCATCGGTTGCTGTTGTCTTCATCACGCCTAAACAACCGTCTTGCTAGTCGCAGGGTGTTTTCATTTTAGGTGCTTCTCCCCCCTTTCCGTATCTTTTTTTTTCCTCAAAATTTTCTCAACGGAGCTGTATAGTACTGCACTGGCCAGGGTGAAACGCCGTCCAGGATCTCTTTTGAATTCCTAACCAAGCAATAGTGTGGCCCAGAAAGTGAGCGTAACGGTGAGAAAAAGGAAAGAAACAATGGCAGACTTTGCCTACCGTCATCCGACGCCCGCTCCTAGGACCGATGAGCGGTGGGCTGCTTCACGCAGGTGTGAACAGGACCTCAATATCTACCACCTGAGAGAGATGAACAGCGCCCGGCTGACGGACTGCTTAAGTCACTTCTACAATTCATCATCATTCTACAATGGCAGGTTCGACTCTGGAAGCACCCCTTCTCTAACACAGAGGTAAGAGGAATATCACACGTTAACCTCCTCCCCCCTTTTTTTTCTTCCAGGGCAGGAAATAACCAAGGACTCTCGATAAAGCGCAGGCTGGACATACCCGTCTGCGCCCTCTCGTAACCTCCCAGCCAATTTGCCAGGAGGAGGTAACGCTCAGAATGGACGCCCCCCTGTCGAGCATTCCTATCACCATGTTCCCCAAGCACCACCTCCTCCTCCCCCTCTGGCGCCAACACAACCACATCAAGGGTCGTATTTGAGTCAGGCACCTGCTCAGAGTTCCTATAATGGTGCTTCTTCATGGGGATGGGATCAACAAGATCGACAGGACCGTCCTCAGACAACTTATCCGACGAACAACCAAGAACCCTATCAATATCCGTCGTATTCGGGGAAGAAGTACTCTCCTTCAGAGTCGATGGATGACCTCACCTCCCCAAGTGCCTCAGACTACTCGCTGGACAGGACCCCCACTAATACTTCCAACAATACCAGTGGGATAGTTCCCGGTAGTAACACCAGGCACTACAAACTCGCAGCCGGGAAACATCCGCGGACTCGCCGCAGGCCATCCAACCGTGACGAGTTTGACGGGCCACACCAATTCCTCAAACGGCCTCCTCCAGAATACATCGCCCTCCAGGAGCGAGAACTCCCCCGCCTGCCAACACACCTCCACATCCAGGAACAGGACGCGGTCCTTAACCAAGTCAATGAACGCCTATCTCAGTGCGCCTACGACTTCGTGGCCAAGTATCAGTTCCCAATCCCACTGACGCATGACATGCGGCCCGTCGAACGGCCCCAGGACCGCGAGTGGACCGAGTGGGTGTACCTGCTGAAGCGGTTGGCCACAAAGAGGCGGATCCCGGCCAGGGTGCTATATAACGGGCAGATCAAGCAGTTTGTGACGGTGTTGGAGAACTCCCTCGAGATGAAACATGCGGCGAAGAACCAGAGCCGGCCGCTAAAGGATGATCGGAATATCCTGCAATTGATCTCGGCGGGAATCCAAGTCGCGAAGATTCTGAAAGACGCGCAGGCTATGGTAGGTGAACCTCACCCCATCTTTGGCTGCTAAAAAGCCGAGAACTGACAAGTCCTCACAGGAGTATCTGGATAGGCTATATGTCAACACGGAGCGGCGGATCCAGGAGAGAATCGCAGCAGAACAGGCCGCAGCGGCGACGGCTTCTGCTCCTCCTCCACCTGCACCTGCCCCTGCTCCGATGCAGTACTACTAGGCAGGGGTTGGAGGCTTCTTTGGTCTCTGCTCTCGCCAGTGTATCCGATGCTCGGTTAAAGGGTCGCATGGCTGGTTGGTTTTGCTGGGAGCAGTTCAGAAGCTGGAGCTCGCTTGGCATGTTCTCCAGAATTCTTTCTTGGTTCTCTCTGTTTGGCTGGTGGGAGGAAATCTGCTTTGCACATTTGATATCCCCTGGTTATACCCTGACTGTACTTTCTCGGAGTTGGCTTTTGAAATATATCCGAACACTGATCGTTCAATTTTTTTGTATGGCTTCGTATGCTGGGTGAATCTTACCCAACATACTTCCGGCTGTTAACGCAGTAGCAACTCAGGTAATCGAGACATAACTGGCCTGTCGTCCGCGTCCTTATGTATCGGCTGAGCTTACCAGGAGTAGATGCTTGCAAAGCTTGTTGCAGCCTGGAACCGTTTGGGCTACGTTCCACGGCGTCTTCAACCCAGCGCGCCAAAGCCCAAAAAGAACAGGGCAGCAGGCATCGATCCTCTAAATCAAATCATTGACAAGAGAAGGGTGTAGGGCTTCTTATGATGCATCACAGAGTCATGGGTGCGGCTTGCAGTCCGGTGTGTCACGGTGTACAAGCTGAGTTGATCGGCACACCTGGGCTTGCATCGTTTTCGTCGGTGTTTGAATGGGGCAGGGAGAACAAAAAAGAAAGGTGGGCCAGGAAGTGCAGGGCAGCACACGACAGTGCAGACAGAGTTGCAACGGTCAACGGCAAGAATGATGCCAAGACAGCGATGCAACAGGTGGGGCAAGCAGCCCGCGGTGTGGAAAAGAGTCTTGGCTCCCACAGCTCGGTCGCCCTTTGGAGTTTAGCTTCCCGTCGGGGCTGAGCCGAGCCGGGATCAGCACCGTGGGGTACCGTTTAAGATGACGGGCCTTGCCCGCGTCCTCGGTCGGACGACGTTCTAGGTTGCAACCTGCAACACCATCTTTCTGTTCTCTCGAGCCTTTTGTTTACTTCACCTTTGCGTCCTTCCTAAGACTTAGGCTGAGTGGATTCACTGTGTTGTCCAGAATTCCACACCGATTTCAGGCTGAACACCTGGGTCCAGGCTGTTTTTCTCTTTCTGAGTTCCTGCGTCCGCCCATTTCGGCGTTGTGCTCCCACTCTCCCCGGAGGCATCCGCGCACAGCGCCAGCGGACGTCTGACATCGCCGGGGCGAACACATCCCGAAGCGAGCTGACAGCCTGATGCACTCGCGCACCACGTTTCCTGGAGCTATACAGATCTTTCCAAAATCACCTCGACGTGTGCTTCCCTGCTACGGATGACAGCATAGTTGGTGGCCAGAGAGATTGCTCTCGTCACGATTGTTGCTACTCCGTCATCATCGTGGATAAGTCGCAAGTTGTTGGGAGCGAGTCTGGGTTAGACGGACACGAAGCACAGTATCACACAAACACCAAAGGACCACGCGTAGTACTGCTACCAAACTGCGACATTTCCATTGTCACCATCACCATTGCCACCTGCCCTGCCTGTCTACCAGTATACGCGCACCATGGCATCGGCCTCGGTCAGGTCAGTCGGCTCCTCGCCAGTGTCCTTTTCATCCTATCAACAGGTCGACTTCTCTCCTTCTGACAACACCGCTGCGCCTTTGGATGACACAGCAACCGGCGGCGATGCCGAGCTCTGGGATTTTGTTAGTCAGCTGAGTGCTGGGTCAGTAAGGGGCGATGGTCAAAGCAACGGACTGCTGGCGAGTCCGGCGAGCGTCAGCCAGAGCCTGGCAAGTTCATGGGTGATTGTCGGACCTCAAGGCGCTTTCACTACGCCATCCTCCCAGCTGCCGTCGAGCCAGGAGTTTGATCGGTTGAGCGAACTCTCAGGGCGAGTATCCTTGCCTGCTGGGGCCGGACGTGAGAGAGGTGGAGCGTTTGGAAGCGTCACTTCCCCTCCTGTGGCAGAAAGCAGTCCCTTTGCTTCACAAAGCCTAGGTCAAAGTGGGAATGTGTTGTTTGACCAGGACCTTCTTAATAGCTGGACTTCAGATGCCCACTTCAATGGCAAGTTGACGAGATTTTCTTTGCTCTGCTGGTCTGGGTTTCTTGTTGCTAACTTGTTCGCAGCAGAGTGGAACATCCTGCTATCAGGGGTAAACAATAGCAGCAGCGTTATTGAGGGTCAGCAGATCCTCAACAGCTCCCTCAACCTCTTTAACCAACAGCCCGTACCGCTACCGTCCAATGCGTCTCCATGGGCGCCCCCTAACCTCAGGGGCAGCAGTAAAAACAATTTAAGTGACCTGATTACCGGATCTCTCCCGTCTCCAAACCTTGCAAATGAAGATATCGCCTTTTCCTCGCCAGCCGCCTCTTATCGACATTCGCCATTTGCAATTTCTGAAACTGTCCACACACCTGCCAGTTCTGGAAGCGCTCCTCCTCAGTCACCATCACCAGCACAGGTCTCAATTGTGCGAGAAGAGCCCCGAAGGTCGCCTACCGCTGTCCCGACGACGCCCCCGACCACGATACCAAGGACTGCACCGATCCCAATCATTAAGCCCAATAACAGTGCTCACCGAGTGCAGAAACGCAAGGCATCCACAGCCACGGCGGTGTCATTCCCATCGCATCATCGTAATCTCTCTTCGTCTCCAGCAGGAAGCTCTGGTAGCGGCAGCATCAGTGCCAGCCCGACAACAACGAGTCCCTCCACAACCACAGCCAATAAATTTGTCGTTGTCACGCCGTCGATTATTTCCCAGCATAAAGACAAGCCGGGAAACCCGTGGGAGGAGGCACTGGCGTCCTTGTCATCGTCATCATCCGCCTCTTCTCTTCGGCCAACTCAACGTGGCCGGAAGGGCCCTCTGGCCGAGGAGTCTCGCAAGGCAGCTCTTGATGTGCGTCGCAAGGGTGCTTGCTTCCACTGCCATGCGCGAAAAGTGGGCTGTGATGCACAGAGGCCGTGTAAGAATTGCATGCGGCTAGCACAGCAGGTCCCGCAGGTTGTGTGTTGGCGGTTCCCCGACTTTAGCATAATACTGTTCCCAGAGTTCATCCGTGGCCACTTGCGCAAGGAGAAGGTCGCACAGTTCGTGGCAGACAATGTAGAGAGCTTTACTGTGGGTGGAGTCGAAATGCCATGCGATGTCGAGCTTTTCTCAGGCTTTGGGATGCGAGCCGTGCTGAAGCTCCGCGCGAAATTCTTCACCGCGAAGGGCGCCGATGCTCTGCAGCATTGGCATGCGCAGTTGCGCAATAATGAGATGGCGCTTACCTTGAGAGGTGCAGCGCCAATTGCGCTGGAGATGGGGGGGATGGCGGGCAATGATGGCGGTGGTTCCGGTTCGGGGGACACGCAAAGGAGCGAGCTGAAGAAGAAGCTGAAGGAGTACATTAACGCGATCGTCGACGAGCCGTGGTTCCCAGAACTGATGACCCCACCGCCTCATCACACGGAAATACCAAGGAAAGTCCTGCGCATTGTGCACGAGTATGAACGACGGAGCAAGCTCCCTGTGGTCCGGAGCGCGCTATCCATCTATGCCATGCATTATGTCATGACACGGCAGCTGTGCATGACGCGAGACAATCTCGCCAAGCTTCAGCCCACGGGATTGGTACCGAACGCGCCGGGTATGCCGTTCGTAACACCGCGTGTGTTGAACCGGCAGATTAAGGCAGTGCTGGATGATATGATGCGCCATGAGATGGATAAGGTGTTCGATGACTTTGCTCGGTCAGTACGACGCAAGATGCGTAATAAGTGGGCGCCATGCCTGGCAGCGTTCCTTGTCCTCTGTTTGTTCATGGAAACGGTCGAGGTGGCGGCCGATCTTTTTGTCATCTCAGATACCGAGATCAAGCTGCGTCAGCGGAGTACTCCGGAGTGGCAGCGCTCGTTCGTGCTGCAGGTCAACCAGGAAATCGAGAACATGCCGTTTAAGCAGTTCGCTTTTCAGTTCCACCAAGTCTATCAAACTCACACGCGGGATGCCACGGTCCGTCGCTTCAACCCCTTGCTGGATGACGACTGCTTCGAGCCGGGAGAGTTGGAAGAGGAGGCTGCGGACATGGTGCGTAAGCTCAGGAGGCTGATCGATGAAGATTGTAGGTTTGTCCTGCTCTTGGTTACGCTGCAGGAAAGGGTTGCTAACGAGATGGTCACAGGGGACGAGCTGGATTACTTGACGGCAGACCCAATTCTTCCCAACATCGAGCCTCATCCCTATCCTCGGAATGTTAGTTACAATTACATTGGTCGTCTTGTTACCAAATTCCTTCTTTCATTCACGGACGAACGGTACATCTTCGACAACAGAAAGTAAGACATTTGCTTAGAAGCCTGGTCATGGGGGTTGGATTAGGCATGGAAGGTGAAACTTGGTCTAACCTTGGATATTTGGCGGATTTACGGATATTGGTCGCGACGCTATGACATGAGCTTCAATATGGTATGCATCAAGGAGTTAAGAGGTTCGAGATGTAAATTATGATTATATACTACCAATCAATACAAGCTAGATGAATGAAATGTTTGTCCTTTTTAGTCCTACTACCGCACTTGTGATGCTCGGTAGCAGGGTGGATTGGACCGGCTGTCTAGGCCTTAGATTGCTCTTCCACGTGCGAACGATTACTAAGTTAACCTATTGCGCATAGAGTAATTGCACAGAGGCAGGCAAGTTGTGGTTTTGAGAAATACCTCGAACCGTATCCTAGGAGGTATCTCGAACTTTTGAGAAAATGTGTTGGTCACAATCGGCCAGAAAACTAAACCATTCCAGGCGCAGCAACAGCCTAGAGAATTCCCCAGACTAGAAAGCGCCAAGAAAAAAGAAACATAGGGCAAAGGCCTCGAGACTATTTGGTCAACCATGCTCCGGCTAAGGTGACGGAATACAGAATGGTTGTCAACCCGAAAACCGCCCAAGGAAGGGCATTCACGCCCAAGAAAGGCTGATGAGGTTGTTGCTGTTGGAAATTTTTTTTCGGGGAAGGGGGATTAGGAGAGCAAGAACGAGCTTTTTTATCGATTCGAGGAGTGGGGCCTTTCTGTCCAATCGCCGTACTTACGCCCCCAGGAGACAGCCCCACAACTGGAACGGACCGACTCACGCCGATTGCACCTCTCAGCCCGGCTTGGCAGAGTATTTCTGAGCTTCCACATGATGCTGAAACTTTTTCTTTTATTTTCCTTCCCATACACTTTCACACCACGCAGGATTAATCAACCGGTCTTGATTCACCAACTCGATATCGGTCATATTTGCCTGCCAGAACATCCTGGGTTTGCTCCGTCAACCTCACTTCCCCTTGGGGACCAGGTTCTGGACCCTCTTCACGACGGCCTAGAATCTGGCTGACGGGGTTCCCGACATACCTATCTTACTGCTCCCTCGCCCTTCTTGACGGCTACTGCCGCTGCATTGGTAGCTTGGCAGAGTGGAAGATGAGTCGATCTGGCCGTATAAGGAGCGGCTCACTGCATTCTGTGTATTGTGTGCCATGTGTGTTCCATGATTTGCGTGACGAGCTCACCCGCTCAAGATCATGCAGGTTTGGGGGTTACTCATGGTAAAAAGTTTGTAGGATATTAATAATAAGAATAAATCTAGGCTTTCTACGGATGATTTTCGATGGCTACTGAAAAATATTAGAAGCTGTTGGGGACATTAATGGACCGGAAAGGGTTGCTGGTTCAACCGAAGGAGTTGCATCTTCCATATAAACTATGCTTGTGCCTTATGAAGGACACAGGTCTCTTGAATGCCTGCCTACCTTATGTACCGAAGTGAGTCTACCTCTTAGGAGTGTATCCAGCTTTTCAGAGGGACGCCCTGCGTTCCTTTCTCTGCTGGCCTTGTCGGTGCTGCTTGTGAAATCAAGGTGCTAGTTCCAAAAGCGACATAGTATGCCGACTTTGTCAGTTTGCTTGGTTATGGTATGCCAGCTTGCACCATGACATCGTTGCCAATGTCCAGCTCCCGGTTCAAGCCGGAGTGCCACAGTGGGCTACTGATACAGTTCACTATTTGTATCATCTTCGGAGGGATGTAATGTTGACCAGTAGCTCTCCAGTTGAATGTTGCTCCTCGTTTGGACAAGCCAGCGTCTTGGGTTACCCCATTCCACCAGGATGAGAGCAGAGGAGCCGCATCCGAATGTCCCATCCGGTGTGTGTATCATCGTGCTGTCGTTTGTGTGAATGGTTTTATAGGTACTCAGCCTTGTTGGCTGTCTGCCTGGCAACGAGACGGAGCTGTCATCGTGACAAGTTGTTGAAGTTTGGGACTGGGTTTGACAATAAGACAGCATCAAATGACATCGATATTGCTGGGCATTAAAAGTTTGGGGGCCAGGGAAGGGGTTGACTCCCTCAAAAGGTTTCCGCTCCCAAACAATAGTGTTTCACAACGCGGAGTCCTATATGTTGAGCACCATGAGATCTCTCGACCCCAGCCTAGTGGGACGAAAGGACTGTGACACTGTACTGACAGTGGCTTGGTGCTTCAAGAAACACAGCTGGGACGTGTAGCCTGACATGAGGCAGCTCAACCCATACGAGCATTGAGCACTGGATGGATAAGTTTAGAGTCCAGCAAAAGGTGAAGATGATATAAACTAACGTAGACCACGCAGCAGGATGATTGTGCTAGGCAACTCGTCAACTGCCGCACAGGCATTTTTACTTAGTCCTCCAGACTGAGCCAAGAGCTCTTGAGGCATCTGTTGTTGTGATCATGAGCTCGGATACACAAACAGTCGGCCTCGTTCTTTCACACAAGCCCGGCACCGGCAAGCCAACAACCACTAAGCCGAGCGATCCCGGTCCATGGCCACTGGATACCGGTAAGCCACATTCTGATCTTTGGATGTTACATCCTGCGTTCCCCGTGGGGGAATAGTAACTTGTTCTTTGTGTATTGAAATAGCAATCCATGTTTTCTGTTTATGAACACTAATTCAGTCGTGCAGGCTATGGCCTCAAGATGCCAATTCCACAAATTGACTGTGCCGATTAGCATCACTCACTTCGCACCAGAACAATTGACGAATCATACTGGTTTGCACCTTTGGACACTCGAACCTGAAAAACTTAAATGGTCTCAGAGGAGAGTGGGACATGGTCACAGAGCGTTGATGAAAAGTGCATTTTTGTCGGAGGACATCCAGATTGTAACGACTCATTCATTACTTCGCCTCGACTTGGTGCTTTTCTTACCAGCTCATTGGGCAATTTTTCGGCAATTCTTACACTACTAATGTGAAATGATCCTTTTGGTTTATGACACTAAAGTATTATCAAACTTCATGACATCAGGACTTGGAATAACTACCACACTGGGGGATTGTTATCTTGCTCTTGGCTGCTGTAGGAAATCTGTGACAGCATGGTTGGAATACAATCATTTCAAAAGTTAATGCAGTTTGATGGAATGGTTAAGCTTATATGGCTATGATGGTATATTACCGAATGCTTTGAGTGATTCCCGCCGCGGAAGAGGGAGGGGTTGGAAGTGGGCTTGGCTGCTTCTGCTAACAGTTCCGCAGAAAAAGCTTGTTACACCCTCATAGCAGCGACCATGATTACTAGACCCTCCAGGAACTGAGTAACCTGTCAATGTGGAAACACAGGATCAAATGTGTCAGATAATCAGTGGACTATCACAGCATGGCTCGCATTCAGGCACACACAGAGCGCGGATGGTTCTCTGTGTCCTAGGTTTTAGGATCAAGATCCCCAGGCATCCGGGATCTTGTTAAAAGGAAATGCAGGGACATCATTCAAGAGGCGAGCCCCAACGAACAAGAGGCGGCATTTAGCTCTTAAAATGGTGGGAATATTACTCCGTGAATGCTGTGAATGCTTGCAGAGATAGAGGTTTTTAGGGCTCAGATTGCCTGGTTTGTGAGCAGTGAGACACCGAATAACCTCGCTGTTGATGCATTTGACAAGTACGGATATGAAAAACTACAAAAATTGGATACATGGGTAATTGCAAGATCTAGAGAAGCTCCTGGCCACGTTCTTGTGGTGTTGAGAGGGCCGCAAACCTGGGGACGCGTCGACTCGACCGAGCACCGTCTGGACTTGACGTTGCCGCCAGCTGATCGACAGGTGACAGCGACTGTCAGGATTTCATGGCGCCAAGCCAAAGGACCTGTTTTGGCTTGCCGAATCCCTGTTTCGGGGGCCCGCAACGCCCACACAAAAATCCAAAGGCGAAGCCAAAATTCGTTTAAACAACATCGAACTCGCAGCTTCTTGAACGACGCAATATACCTCACCTTTAGCAGATAATCTCCTAAAGGAAGACGGCCAAAATGTCCAAGATTACCGTCGGTATGTTGGTCCCGCCATAAACTATTATATTGGACACGTTTGCTGACGAATCCTTCCAGCCGGTGTGCGTCAGAACGTTGCTGAGCTGCTTGACTACAGCAACAATGTCAAGAAGCGCAACTTCCTGGAGACCGTCGAGCTGCAGATCGGTCTGAAGAACTATGACCCCCAGCGTGACAAGCGTACGTCTTTGAAAGCCAGAAATGCGATTCCAGCACGACCGGTCATCGACTGACCCGAATCCTTCTACCAGGTTTCTCTGGCACTGTCAAGCTGCCGACCGTCCCGCGCCCGAACATGAGCATCTGCATTCTCGGTGACCAGCACGACATTGACCGCGCCAAGCATGGCGGTATCGATGCCATGAGCGCCGATGATCTGAAGAAGCTTAACAAGAACAAGAAGCTCATCAAGAAGCTGGCTCGCAAGTATGATGCCTTCATTGCTTCTGAGAGCTTGATCAAGCAGATTCCCCGTCTGCTGGGCCCCGGTCTGTCCAAGGGTATGATAAGTTCCTCCGCCCCTCGATAACCTAGCAGCTAGCATTAACGTCGCGTTTCTCTATAGCCGGCAAGTTCCCAACCCCGGTCTCGCATTCTGATGACCTGAGCGCCAAGGTTAATGAGGTCAAGTCGACCGTCAAATTCCAGCTCAAGAAAGTCTTGTGCATGGGTGTTGCCGTTGGCAACGTCGGTATGACCCAGGAGCAGCTGGTGGCCAACATCATGCTGGCCATCAACTACCTGGTCTCTCTTTTGAAGAAGGGCTGGCAGAACGTTGGCAGTCTGACCATCAAGGCTACCATGTCTCCTCCCAAGCGCCTCTACTAAATGGGGTGATGGAGTGGCTCTGGGGGTCGGTTCAGATTTCACTGGGTTAGACATGATACCGTGAATACAATTGGGTCTTTCTTCGGTAATTTGATGCTATACGATACATGTTATGTGTGATATCTTCATATGCTTGCATACGTAAGACCTCCTGGGACAGGCTTTCCGATGTTCGATACTCGGTCAAGTGTTACCCATACCAGCAATGGCAAGGACGGCATGGAGTTCTTAGTGACAGAGACCTCAAGATTGAGTATAATCTCATATAGCATACAGTTACATTGGAATGGAGAAGGGGGGCGAAGCGTCGATTACTACAGCCCCGCATTGGTTCCCTAAGCCAAGCATGATGGAAATTGCCCAGCCACAGGCACACCTTGCGCCAAATACAATGAGAGGGAAAGCTAACTAGGATTTTTGAGCAGAAGTATGTCGTGACCACCCCACTGTCACGGATGTGGGTGTTATACCCGCGGCTGAAAAGAGGGAAGAGGTGGTCAAGCGGAAATTCGATGTCGGAGGCTGGGAACGGAGGAAAACCCATGGAGATCTCTGCGTTCACAGAAATCAGAATAACCCTCAGCGAGCCACGCTATGCGTGGAGCCACCTTTAGGCCAACTGACGACTATCTGCCCTCTTCGCATGGCGGCGTAGAGGGGTGGATGGTCACCGGCTGACGAGGAAAGAAAATAGAAAGGGTGAGGAAGTGAGGTCTGCAAAAGCAGATTTTTATGGGAACGGCCGGTGGGGTCTGTGCGTGGTGGAGTTTGCATGAAGTGAACCTGATTGGATTATGGGCTAGGGCTGTCGCTGAGAGCTTTTATATAGCGGCAGGGCCGGATGCGTTGTGTATGAATCGTGAGTCCTTTTCCCCCAACCAGCTGGAACCTGGAACCTGCCCGCTGCCGACAGAGAAAACTCCCTAGGAAAGGTTCAATGCATTGCATGCACGGGGTTGGAAGACATATGGTTTGAAAGAGCTCTGTTTATGCTGAACTACGGAAGGTTCCAAAGAGAAATCGAACATTCGCTAGAGATCCGATGGGCATCATGACTAGGTCTGAGCCCAGAATCCTCACAACCAACCTCTTCATCAGCTTCATTTTTTAAAGTTTAGTCCCTCGTCTATTGCCACGCGATTTCACATAGATCTCCTATATTCTTTACATTTTTGGTGGTACCCACCAACCCTCGACCACAGCTGTGATTAACCGGTTTGCGATCGCCGTCTGCGGGGGCAAACGCAGTGCACCCTCAACGTATCCCTCAGGAGGGGCGTCGCCCATGTTGCTTGCCCCTTTAAGGAGAGCTTCCTTGACTTCCTCGAGGGGAAACCATTTTGCACACTCGAGTTCAGCATCATGCCCCAGATAGATCTCCTCACCGTCGGGCAGCGCCTGCGCAATGGCGCCGATCATTAGGCTGGCCGGGAACGGCCAGGGCTGTGAGCTGTGTAAGATAACACGACCCACGCGCACGCCGCTCTCCTCCCAAACCTCACGGCGCACTGCTTCCTCGATCGACTCTCCGGGCTCCTGGAAGCCGGCCAGTGTGCTGAACCAGTACTTGGGCCAGCGACGCTGGCGGCCCAGCAGGACTTTTGTGCCGTCGGCACTGATGACTGCCATGATCACGGTCGGGTCGGTGCGCGGGAAGCTGTGGTTGGAGACGACGCCGCGCGTAGCGCACGGCTTACGTTCTCGCACCACGCCGCCGGCACGATCAGTTGGGGGGCACACTCTCTTCGTGCCGGCATGAACCGACAATGTAGGCTGGCCGCACTGCGCGCAAAATGGGGTACGGTTGTTCCAGTCGATCAAGGCTCTGGCATGGCCATACATCGCCGCTGGGAGACTTCCATCAGTGTCTTTGTTATCACAAAAGCCTGGGTGAGTTTCTTTTGGGTATGTATGAGGCTACTTACCCTGCCTGGCACGCAGGCCCATGTGTCTTGGTGAGCTGTCATAAAAAACATAGCCCTTCCCCTTCATGGCTTCTATCAACGCCGTCGCCGCATCTGCAAGCTTTCCCCTCGGAGTCACATCAATCGCGAAATACGGCGCCCCCTTGAACTCCTTATAAGTGAAAGGCTCGCCTGCTTCGCTGTCGTCCAAAGGCAGTTCCCCCGCCTCATTGATGCCCAGAAACACGATTAGCGCCCGCTCTTCCTCTGAGTCATAGTCTCTGATCATTTCCTCCTCGGTTTTAGCAAATGGATCGGTCCCAGTCAGTAGGGTCACATCCGCGTTTGTTGCAAAGGCAAGTTGGGCCGTGTCTGAAGCATGGACAAGGGGAGCCAGGTTGTTCATGAGCAGGAAGCGGGCTTGAGAGTGTGCGAAGGCCGCCTGCAGGAACTTCTGGTCATCACGGAGGAAAGAAACCCGATTCAGGGGGCTTCCTGAGAAGTAGTTTATCGTCTCACGGCCAAACTTCCGGGAGAGGAGCGAGTCCTCGGTCGGCAAGTTAGGCAGGTCTGGGGCTGGCATGATGGGATATGGGGACGGGGTCGATGAGCTGAGGAATAAGCAATAACAGGTTGAGAACGCCAGAGAGAGACGTGCCTAGATGTCCTTTGCCAGAAGAACTTGTTGGTCCAGTTGTAAAGTGCTCGAGAACGGCCTATGACTCCTATAGGCCCGTAGATGAAATTGATATGTTTCATCAAGTGACTCCGGGAGCTGGGAGTCACCATCGGCCGTCGCCGTCGCTTTTTCTACTATTTTGGCGGGGGCGGGGGACACTTAGCTCCACCGCTGCGAGCGATTGCATGCTGAGTAATTGCGGGCACCGGCTATGCTCAGTGATCCAACCTCAACCTGCTAGGGAGAGGTGCCAGTCTTCCTTGACTCTTTATAATCACTCACATAAGTGCTGGCGATTGTAATTTGCTGCGTTGTTGCCAATCCCCGTCGTTGTTGTCTTGACTTGTGGTAAAAGCACGCAACCTACCCAACCCGAACCCTGGATCAGGCCAAACGTCGTTATCAAGTAGATTTTGTGTTTCGCCGTCCAGCATCGCAACCACCTGTCTCCAGTGTTAAGACTCCATGAGCTGCACAGCCGCTCCTTAACTGGTGCGACCCGGCAGCCATGACAATAAAACTCGGGCTTTTTAGAGGCCTTGGTAGGCCATTGCTACGACCGATTCAGCAACATGGATCTCTGTGTACTCCTAGAATAAAGAGAACATTTGCGACAGTCGAAGACGACTTCAATGCGAGGTTCGCCCCCCACATGATTTAGACCTGCTCTTGCGCTAGCGCTTAGCCCATTTACGCTGTCTAACTTTTTCTCTATGAAAGGAACTTCGATGTCATTGTCGTTGGTGGTGGTCATGCCGGCTCGGAAGCAAGCGCTGCCGCTGCGCGTGCTGGCGCTCGTACTGCTCTCATCACCCCCGATATCAACAATCTCGGCGTCTGCTCGTGCAACCCAAGTTTTGGTGGCATCGGAAAGGGCACCATCTTACGGGAGATTGACGCGCTAGATGGATTGGCTGGGCGGATAATTGACAAGGCTGGCGTACAGTTCAGGGTGTTGAACCGCAAGAAGGGTCCTGCTGTCTGGGGTCCCCGAGCGCAGATCGACCGCTCTCTGTACAAAAAGTACATGCGCGAGGAGCTGCAGTCATATCCTAACTTGTCTGTCATTCTCGGCCGCGTCTCCGATATCGTCACTGCCGATGCACATGACGACCCTAACGCTGATGGTGCAAAGAGCAAGATTACAGGCATCCGCCTGGAGTCGGGCGAAACGCTCACCACAAACCAGGTTGTAATTACGACAGGCACCTTTTTGGGAGGCGAGATTCATATTGGCCTCGAGTCATGGCCCTCTGGTCGGATTGGTGAGCCTCCAACCTACGGTCTGAGTAAGTCGTTGCGCGCAGCGGGCTTTAAGCTTGGCCGACTCAAGACAGGCACTCCCCCCCGGTTACACAAAAACAGCATCAAGTGGAACATTTTGGAACCGCAGGCGGGTGATGAGCCCCCGGTGCCTTTCAGTTACATGGATGACGAGGTTGCCGTTAAGGACCAGCTACTCTGCTATGCGACATACACCAATACTGCTACTCACGACATTGTTCGTGCCAACCTAGACAAAACTATCCATATCCGCGAGACTGTTAAGGGGCCACGGTACTGCCCCTCGCTCGAGTCGAAGATAATTCGGTTCGGTGACCGTGAGCGCCATATTGTCTGGCTCGAGCCCGAAGGCTTCGATACCGATGTCATCTATCCAAATGGTCTCAGCATGACAGTTCCTGCCCAAGCCCAGGAGCAGCTCCTCCGGACGATCCGTGGCCTTGAGGACGTGGTCATGTTGCAACCAGGCTATGGCGTCGAGTATGATTATGTCGACCCGCGCAGCCTCAAGCGCTCACTCGAGACCAAGGCCATCAGAGGTTTGTGGTTGGCCGGCCAGATTAATGGCACGACTGGCTATGAAGAAGCTGCTGGGCAGGGTATTCTCGCTGGCATTAATGCAGGCCGTGCCTCGAAGGGTCTGCCACCCATTACCCTCTCTCGTGCTGACGCCTATATCGGCATCATGATCGACGACCTCATCACCAAGGGCGTCTCCGAACCCTACCGCATGTTCACCTCCCGCAGCGAGTTCCGGCTGTCTGCCCGTCCAGACAATGCCGACGTGCGCCTTACTCCTCTCGGTCGTGAGGCCGGCGTAGTGTCAGACGCGCGCTGGTCGCGGTTTTCCGACGACCGGGCATGTGCCGAGCACCTCTTGCGCCTACTACGCAAGACGTCCTTGACCGTGAGCCAGTGGCGTGCCGCCGGCCTGCCGATCAACCCCGTCCGCGACGAGACCCGCCGCCGTGACGGGTTTGAGGCGTTGCGCATGCCTGGCGTCCAGCCATCGCATCTGCGTCTCATCCTCCCCTTCCTTAAAAACCACTCTTCCCTGTCAGCTGCCTCGGCAGATTTCCCCGACCGCATTATCGACCGCGTCGCTATCGAAGCCGTTTACGAGCCTTATGTTCGCATGCAGGAAAGTGAAGCGGCACGGCTACGTCGCGATGAGGGCTTGTGCTTGCCTCCTGATCTGGATTACGATTCCGTCTTTGGGCTGTCGATCGTCGAAAAGCAGGTGCTCAAGGAGGCGCGGCCGGAGAACATTGCTCAGGCGAAGAGGATTGAGGGTGTCACGCCCGCAGGTCTTGTCAGACTGCTAAAGTATACGACGAGGGGCTCTTCGTGGGATAAGAGTTCGGCGGAGAGTGTGGTGGTTGAGGGTCTGGATATGAGCGGGGTTGAAGATCTGGAAGCTCTGGATGCCAGAAGTCGGGTTGAGGATATGAAAGGACTGTAAATGTATGATAAGCAGATCACTGCTCACGATGCATTGCTTTATAGTGGATCTTGTTTCACATTCTGGCGGCGTATGGAGAGTATAAAGGCGCTGAGAACGGATATGGTTGTTTTGGGGATCGGGTTGTTGTCATTCAGCAATAGATTTTGACTATATATCTCCCTGCTTCCCATGCCACTGGAATGTGCATTTACCAAGTTTCATCTGGTGGCACCTCGGTGCCTTAGGAAACTGTACCCAGTGACTGACCGGTTTTTACCCTTCTATTTACTTATATACCGACCTTGCTTTCATAGCAAACATGGTAATGTTACAAATTCCACTTGGGTTATTTTTCGCAACCCTTGTACTGCTAATGAGCAAGAGTATCGATAATGGAACGAGACGTTTATTTTCTCTCGTTCGTCCTGTCAGTGTTCTGATCTTCCGGCTGCGTCAAGATCCTGACAGCATCTTTGTTATAGACGTAACTGGCACCGCTCCAGATAGTTGTCGCAGCAACAACATACCTTTTACCATCAGGTCAGCCATGAACACGAACGGACGCGTAAGACGATACGGGAATAGACATACTGCATCACACCCAGGGGTGTGCTCAGATCAACTGATGGGATAACGGGAGCGACCGTGGTCATCCCCATCAAGCCCAGCTGGAGCGCTGTATTGTACTTGCTGATCATCGTGGGACGAACCTCAGCAGAGGGAAGTGAAAAGTCCCAGTAGCGGGCAAAAGTCTTGGGTGGAGGAAGCGAAATCCAACGGAAATAAAGGGCTGAAACGGCCAGGCTGATGTCGCGGCCTAAGATGATGACAGCAAGCCAGACTGTCCGCATTGCACATGTCAGCTTCATGGAAACTTCCCAGAGCAGAACAGGTTCACATTGTATGTGAGCTTACGTGGGAGGGCACCCTTCATGGCCAACGCAACAGTAAGCACAGTCATGAGGGTCTTATCCGCCATGGGATCGATGACGGTACCAACAACAGTCTTCAGATTCCAGCGCCGCGCGATCCAGCCGTCCAGCAAATCCGTGATGCCAGCATAGGCGAACAGGCTCAACGCTGTGGTGTGATAGTCATGGATGATGCAGTAGCCAATGAAAGGCGCCGCAACCAGGCGTGAGGCCGTCAACATATTCGGGAGAGTGTATATATTCTCGCGTAATGTCGTGTCAGCGACACCCTTGGGAAGAACCTTGCGCAGGGTTTGTTTTGTTTTGGTTGTGGCTTCATCATGTTCCTGTCCCGCAGTCTGTTTGGTCTGTCGTGCTGGAAAGGTCTGGAATAGCCTCGGGTATGTGATTGTATCTCCAATGGGGCCATTTCCTCCGCGAACAAGATGGCGAGCAACTACGCCGCTCCAGGCACCAGTTGCTGTCCCAAGATATATCCTATTCACACCCTCGCCATGGCGCACTCTGATCGTGGAGGAAGTGAGACTGAGCGAGCGCACGAATGGCGCACTACATGCTGTGGCTGCTCGATAATACATTATGTGATGTGTGCAATTGCCAGGAAGCTCGGTATAACGCACCGGCTACCTATGCATGATAGAGACAGATAGGTGCGCGGCGGTCCTGCCAATGGGGTTGAAAAGCCGACAGTCCTCCTCGGGCCGAATTGGGTTGAGTCGAATCGAAGACTTGTTCACCTGTTTGCGAGCGCAATGGCGTGATGTATGAGTTTGTTATTCCATCCCGTGTAGCAGGTAGAGTGGGGACGGAAAGAAAAGTCGTGTGGTGGAGGAGAGGAGGGTTGAGAGGATTGAGAAGTGAGGTGAAAGTAGTGTAGCTGAAACTTAAGGGCCCTCGACAAGTGAGCAAGGTCGCAATGCCTCTCACAATGTATCTCACTCTCGCAGCTCCCCGTTGGGACTGGGACCTTTCACCTGAAGCCGGCTGTTGCGAAAAAAAAAGACAGGGGGAAAGTGGGTCGGCAAGGGGGTTTGCTATGCCAAGCCGACTAGTCCCGCTTCCCCACGTGGGACCCTCCCGCTCCGCAGCTTGGCATTCGCTGTCCAGAGAGCCGCAACATCAATCTCAAGAGGAAACTTTGGGGGGAATGCTGTAAACTAGCCAAGAAGTTACTTGAAAAATTAAGATCTTTCCATTGTGCTCATGAGATGCGTTAATCGACATGACCAAACCCAGAACGTCCAAATGTCTCGCGAACCATCGACTGCCAGGTTCTCGGATTCTCATGCATCAATTAATTCGAAAAAGACCACTTAACAACTGAACCAAGGCGTGTCTGCATCCGACGCATTTGGTCCGGTCCTGAACGGCCGGCTCGGCCATTGCAGCGGAATTGGGATCCAATTTGACGACTGTTCGTCATCTCTTGCCGATCCTGGGATAATCACACCACACTCCCTATATTCCAGCAATTAGTCTCCTTAAACAACTCACAGGGTATTTCAAAGTGAGCACAGAAACACACCAGTTCCGACACATCATTTTAGGCCTCCCCGTGGTGCGGTCTTTGATGAGCCGACCCCTGTGTAAAGGTTCAGGATTAGTCATTCTAATTCCATGGGAAATGCAAGGGCAGCATAGTGTCACTTATCACTTACCAAGCGCTCTCTGAAAGGTTGGCACTCCCGACATAAGCCCAGCGAACGCTCGTTGGAGATAAAGGCTTATTCCGATCCCGCACGTAGATAAGCTTGCTGTGCATTAGCAGGCCCTCCCGGACAGACTTGCAGTCGTGGAAGAGTTCTCTGGGGAAGAAACGGTCCTGCCACCATTTCTCCTGGAAGCAGATAGTCCCGGCACCCTAAAGAATTCGGTCAGCGGTGAACTGAAGAATTGATGTTGAGTAATTTCAAGATAACAACATACATCAGGGCCCCCTGTGCTTTTTATGACTGTTTCGCGAGAGGGGAAATAGACTTTCATATTGGTTCGAGTGAGGGCGGTGAGGGCTTCTTGGGTTTCGCCATGGTTGGACAATCGGTACCGTCGATTGTACTCTTCCAAGCCAGAATCACCTGTCTACAGTCAGAATCCAACTAAAACCCAGTGACAAAGGTTGGTAGCCCGTACCTTTACATGCTAAGTGTAAGGCACTGAGGAAGCTATAAGTGAGATTCCCAATGGAAGCAGCCTACAGCTTTGTCAGAATCATGTATTTAGTTGAATCTAGGTGTTATACTGACAACTATGTCGATTTGCACATCCTCATGAGTAGCAAGGCCAAGGGTGCCAACTGCTCTACCGAGACCACAATATCCTGGTACGGGGCTAGTCAGTAAGCTTGGATTTCCTAGTTAAACAATTTAGTGTAGGTATCTGTACCTATTCTCTTCCAGTCATCCTCAAAATTGTGAGTACCCGGGCTAAAAGAGACGGTTATGTTAGCTTCAACAGGAAACCTTAATGCAGCAATCAAGGGATACTCACATGGTGCATACGAAACCATACCGGCGAGTTTCTGAGAAGTCGTAGTTGAGCAAGCTATCCACGAGCCTATCGTCCATCTTTTGAGCCCGCAGGAAATAAAACAACTCCTCAGCGAAAGGGGTGAGTTGCTGAGCATCGCGATGTTCGCGGGTTTCAAATTTGGGCAGGTCAATGATGAAGACCATCTGCCCGCAGCTGCTCGTCAGCCTGTTTTCAGTTGAGCAATTGATCATGTCCACGTACATTCTCCATCGTTCCGGTCTCGCCCCAGTCATACGACATGAAATTCCCGGTTGGCACCACGATGCGGAGAAACTTCTCAAACTTGAGCAGCATCAGTTTGGAGTGCATCGACCCCATGGGCCCCATGGGAGGGAAGCAGAACCGGATGCGGTCGCGCGGCACATTGTTCCTTATCTCCTCTTTCTGACGTTCGTCTGCCGCAAACGCCACCAGAACCAGCTTCGTACGGGAGATGTCGATTCGCCGCAGAAGCCAGTCCTCGTCCCACTGGAATGAGCTAACCACTGCCAGCAGCAACCGGTCTTTGAGCAGAACCTCCTCGATGCGGATGTCATCACCTGTGCGCTGCTGGCCGAAAACCCACGTGCGCTTGACAGTGCCGTAGGGGAACTGCAGGCCCAAGGCCCGGTGTTGAGCTGCCAGCAGGCGAAGGTCACGGCTAGGCTCGGGAACTGCAGTTTCAGCATCGGCATGGCTAATCTTGGCAGCTGTAGAGGACGTGGCCGTGGCAGTAAACTGAGAGTCGGGGTTTGCCAAGTGCCCTTTGTCTTTCTGTTCCGTTTTGCGACGGACAGCTTCTCTTTCGCTCTCTTGGTGAGCGCAGTCATCACATAGCTCGACTGCTTTGCGTTTCTGAATCCGTGCTAAACGCTCTTCCTCCATCTTTTTACGGTCCAGACCAAGAGTTTCGAATATGCTTCTTGATGGTGCTTGCGAGGCAGTGGCTGCGGATGCAGGAGATTGTGCTTTGCGTGGCGCTGGTATTGGGGATGCCGATTGTAGATTTGTTGGCCGGCTGGTAGATATTTCTGCTTGAAAGTTGCCGCTATCTGTAGTAGCAGTTCCACACTCATCATCTTCTGTTAGGTCAATAATCTGTTTATCCGGTTGTTGGCCAATGGATAGGGCGATGGCAATACGCAAAGCTTCCTCCTCATCTTCGATGCCGTTGTAATCCTCTAACAGATGGTTGTCCATGAAGTCTTGTGTAAAAGATCTGCCAAAGTACAGAAGTGAGCAGATTTCAGGAAAAGGAAGCGAAGAGAATGTCTGCTTCTGTCGCTGAAAGACGGTAATTAAATGGGCGAAAAGGTTATCATTCAAAGTTGTCTCGGTGACGCGGTGAGCCAGTGGAAAGCGCCGTGCTGTGACGCGAAGTCATGTGATTTAAGGACAAAAAATAACTTTGAGCTCAATACTTAAGAGGACCTCATTTTTCAAGACATCACGAACTTCAATCCGCGCTACTTGAATCGCTTTCATGAGAGCCACAGAAACTAGCACTAAATGGGAAAGATATTATGTGTATTCTGGCTTTTAGAACTAGAATATGCTTCTAATCTAGGTGAGTAGTACTTGACCATCGCCGAATCCACACAATATGTTTCCCAAATTTTCTTTTTCTTTTTTTTCCTTCTTGATGTGTAATATATGCCGATGATGCCAACTGATGCGATGCAATGGTGTTGCGGTGAAGTGAGATGCGCTCCCCAAAGTCGTTCCGTCCGTCAAGCCGAGGAAAATCAGCTTCGTCGTAAGAGAGTGAGTGTGTCAGACCCGAAGGAGAACCGTTTCCAAGACACCGGCCATGTATGAATGAGTTGTTGCCCATCCCATCGCCTCTAGAAGTCCCGTTGCCCTCGTCCCAAGCCCCGATCCCTTTCCCAGAAAAAAACCCAGAAAAAGAACCCAGAAAGCCCCAGAGCAAAGACAAACGGCCTCCCGTATTGGAGCACTTCCATTGCAGGCCCAACTCCGGTTTTCCCTAAACCCGAAACCAAACCTTCCCAGCCCGCGAGAGCCCAAACCAACCGACCAGTCAAGGGGGTATCCGCTGAAAAACGAAACCATAATCCTTTGATGAAAGCAGCCAGATGGGACAACACTCCCGCCCATGCCCAGAAACATGCCCAAATGTAGTAAAAAACAGGAGATAAGACAAACAGAAAAGAAGACATGGCTTGCCGCCGGGGCGGTGATAAGACATGAGCCGACATGAACTAAATGCATCCTCCACCGCATAAGATCCGGGAAATCCCCACATATCCATCTGCCCCTGACCAACGCTTCTACTTGCTAAAGAGAAGGAGCCCGTATTCATTAACTACGCGCTTCAGATTCGGAACCCAGTCCCTTAGTTTGTGAGTGGCGATGGTCGAAGATGGACCGGGACCAACCCAGAACATCGAAAGAGAATGCTGGTATTAAGTATGAGAGAGAGAAAGAGGAAGAGCTGAGAAGTCAAGATAGAAGGTCCTAGGCTGCTGGCGATGATGGAAATGGGGGCTGCAATGCTCGCCAGTGCACGCCCATGTTATGCGACAACCAAACGCACAATGCAAACCAGCTTGCTATGCCCTCTCTTCGCCTGAAGCCCCCTCTTCGCCCGAAATGCCATCCCCTAACGCCAATGATAGAAACAGAAAGAGCAAAAGCGTAGAATATAAAAAGAGTTATGAAACCTAGAACCCCAGATCCAATAAAATAAGTAAATGCGAGTATCGATTTGCAAAGCAAGCTGTCCGAGCAAATCTATAATGCAGGCGGACATGGCGGGGCAAAGGTGTGGCTCAAAACCTCTGCTGGGGTATATGATGATTTGGGCTGTTGTTCACTGGATGTGGCGATTCTCCTCCTTGGCCATTTGTGGAATGGCATTCCCCGAGTCGAGCTTCAGGATCCGGCGCAGACTGTCCTCCATCTGTCTAATATCTGGCGAGCGGCTTGTGATAGATTCAGAACCCATTGCCGAGGTCGAGACAGCAGATGCTGATGGTACTGAACTCGTCGAGCTGGGAGTAATCTGAGCAGGAGCAAACAGAAATGGTGGCGATAACTGTTGAGGCTGCTGCTGGACGCCATTCTGGCCCTGGACCGGGGAAATTGCAAGAAAGCGCTTGAGTTTTTCAGTGAGCTCCGAAGTCGAGGCCGGTTGTTCAGTCGGGACATGTGATTGGGCGACTGCCGGCACAGGAGCTGGTGCCCGTTGCTGCTGATCCGAGGCTCGTGCTGCCCGAATTCGTTCCTGATATGGTGTTGCAAAAGCCGGGCCTAGGGGTCTGCCGGGGGTGCCGTCCAACTCGCTGATTGAAATGCCGGATGAAGGATTCCGCTGGTATCCCGGCCGACGATCGCGCCCATTGCCAAACAACCCATTCGGAACCGTCCTAGGCTCGGATGGAGAGTTGACATGAGCTGCGGGAGAGTGGAAGCCCGGGGTAGAGGCGTAGATATTAGCCGAGCTCGCCCGCCGCGCACGCTCCTTCTCAGCCCTGTCTGCGCGGAAAAATATGTCCAAGGGCGACTCTTCGTGGGCGTTGTATGCCGTCAGAACACGATGTTGAGGGGTAGGAGCAGCCTCCGTGTCGGTAGCCGGGGGCGATGGCTCTCGTCCGGCACGGCTTGCAGCCTGAACTGAAGGGGAATCCAAGGCCTTGGAGAGAAAGCTTGGGATTGGAAGCGAGGACGGTGCGGGAGATGCATGGAAGGTTCCGCCAGCAAAAGCCTGTGCTGCAGCCGGCTTGGACGGAGCCGTGTTTGGAGGTGTGGTCCTACCCTGCCTGGAGGGGCCTGGCGAGGTCACCTGCCTCGGACGCGACTTGTTGCCATTCCGAGGCTTCGACTTGGCCTGGGCTGGCTGGGATGAGAGTGCCGGGGAATTGGCTACCGACTTCTTGGGGGTAAACGGCTCGAGGGGAAACGAAGGCTCGCAGCTGGGGATGTCGTTCTCGGAGGCATAGTTCTTGCGAGCCGCTGGGGAATTGACGGACCGCTTTGCACGTCGCCGAGCAGACGCATTCTTTTGAGCGGGGGTTTGCTGCGATTCCATGTCTCGTTGGTCTATAGAGGCGACATAAAGTAGCAGGCACGAGATGGCTCGAGGAGAGGTGTCGGATGAAGCGTGGGAGGTTACGAGGGAGTAGAGGGAGGAAGAGGGGGTGCAAGCAGGGCGGAGAGGTGTCCTTGCCTATGACTCTCGTTGCAAACGCCTGGTAATGTTGGTTGTTTGGGTCGGCCGCAGAGCAACGTGCTGATGGAGCCTATGGAGGGCAAAGAAAGGCGGACGAAAAAGCAATGTTGTAGAGGACAGATGATCGTAGGAGGACTGTTCTTCTAAAGGATGCAAAATATTCTGTTCGGCCGTTCTTTCTGCCAGCATATTCGGGTTCTTTGAAGTCTGGTCTCGGGGAGGTGGGGAGATTTTCGTCCATAAGGAGGTGAGTCGCGATGGAGCAGCCCGGCGAGGCTGGGGCCCTGGGAGGATGGGGCAGAGATGGCTTGGCACTGCTGAAAGCGGGTCCGGCCCTCTGAGATGCTGTGGTGGCTGTGACACCCTCTGTCGCTGGCGCCCGACCCGTCCCAGTGTGGTCCAGCGAGCACAGTGCCTGTCCAACAGCAGTCATGCGGCCCTTGGAGCGGGGCGACCGCGGGGCTGCTGACTTGGCGCCTTGGCTACAGCAATGTGTTTGCTGCTGGGCCCTCTGGAGGCTTCCTCTCCGACCTCTGGACGGAAGACCACAACACCCAGCCGGGGAACAACCAAGTAGATTAGGATCTGGAGATACTTGTATAAACAATACGTAAATACTCATGTAAAAGCCGGTTGAACAGATCTGACAAATTTCAAAAAAGTGCTGCATAACACTGTTCCATTAAAGCGCAGGTTCGCTGGCTGATGTCATTACCCCCATGCAAAGAGCCTGTCTGCCCGCCCAGGTGGGAAAAGCGGAGACTGACTCTGGCAACTAAGACCAGGCCGCTTGCTAGGAACCTGGAAACCAGCGAACCGCAGGCCAAGAATATCCGGTCTGCCTGAGCCAACGCGCGCTCCTATTCATCAGCTCGAGAACGACGTCGTCACTGAATCTTTACCGATCAAACAGCCAATCCACGCTCGGTTTGCCGACTGAGTTTTGCTCCTGTCCAACCTGCTCCGTGCCCACTGCAGCCAACTAACTGCACACCACCCGGGGCCATGGCCGATGTCGATATGCCCGATGCGCCTAGCGCCGCGCCCCTCGCAAAGAAGAAAGGTGCCGACGGCGAGGGCAAGAAACGCTTTGAAGTGAAGAAGGTTGAGCTGCCACGGGTGTGCTTTAGACTTGGCGTTGTATCACGGCACTAACTGCGCTTTTTCATAGTGGAATGCCGTCGCGCTCTGGGCCTGGGACATTGTCGTCGATAACTGCGCCATCTGCCGAAATCACATCATGGATCTCTGTATGTAGTGCTGCCCTGTAACCTTGGTCCAATCTCCGGCTAACATCTCTTCCTCACAGGCATAGAATGTCAAGCCAACCAGGCATCTGCCACAAGCGAAGAATGCACTGTTGCGTGGGGCATTTGCAATGTGAGACCATACTTCTCAGCCCTGACGAAAGCGGAGGTTGCTGGTTGCTAATGTGTTTACAGCATGCGTTCCATTTCCACTGTATTTCTAGGTGGCTCAAGGCTCGCCAAGTCTGCCCGCTTGACAACAGAGATTGGGAGTTTCAGAAATATGGCAGGTAGACAAAGTGTTGGGGTTTGTGGATGGCATGGGTTTATTGGGATGGTGGGGGGCTGGCATTGCGCTCGTCACGACCGGCAACGTACTCTGGTGGAAGTACTGGCAAGGTGATCTGGGATGTCCGGCAACTTGGTAATCATTGCAGGTTTGCCAATAGATGGCAAGTCTTGGTGAATCAAGAACAGAACACAACACGCGGCTACTAGTGTCCACACACAACGATCGGTATTCTTCAATTGCTATTACTCGCTCCCAACCCACGGCGAAATCTACTTCAGCATTTTCTCGTCGATCACTAAGTTTACTGGAGGTGCGACTACGGCGACTGGCAGCCAGTTGATGGGGTTCTTGTTGAAGAAAGGCCAGGGAGGGACGACGATAAGAAAGACCGCTGCGGTGCCAACAAGGCCGAGATAGACGGCCAATTTGATGTCCTGTAGTAGCCAACCGGCAAGGAAAGCGATCGCCTAGGTATTGCAGGTCGTCGTCAGTTGGTTGGGTCTGGCCAACGGCGCGGAGTAGATCTGCAACACAACATACCCCAACAAGACTCAACGCGAAATTGACGATACGCTCAGCCAGTTTCTGACCTTCGAAATCCTGTATTGGCGGTAACTATCAGTATCTTCATGGTGAAATGTCTTGAGGAGTGAAAACGACTGCCACGAACAATCTTGCCCTCAACGACGTCACGGAGCTGATCGAGTAGCTGGTCTGCCATTGTGATGTAATGCAGGCAGGCAGCTCGTATGCCGATAGAAGCAATATATAACAAATGTTGTTGCCGTTGTATCGAAGACGTTCAAGGTTTGTGATGGAGCTTCAGTGGGGGATATGTATGATATGCACTCGAGGATGTAGGTAGTCAAAAAACGTGGCTTCAATCCTCGGAAGCCGACCACCGACAAGCAAGGCCCTGTCCTTCAGGCCGCTCATCCCTTCGGAGCTATCCGTGTCAGTCCCGAGCCAGCTGTCGCCATGCAGTCAACAGCCCTTATTTCAGCGAATCACCACCTGGGCACCCAGAT
The DNA here is from genome assembly GCF_000221225.1 of Thermochaetoides thermophila DSM 1495. Lineage (NCBI taxonomy): Eukaryota > Fungi > Ascomycota > Sordariomycetes > Sordariales > Chaetomiaceae > Thermochaetoides > Thermochaetoides thermophila. The sequence goes on from NW_006383032.1 coordinate 982,778, forward strand.
CTAGGCCCCGTAGAAGCGGGTCAGAACCCTGACAGGGGCCCTTGCTAGGCCTATTCTTGTCAGTGGTACCTGACCCCCAGCAGCCTACGTACCGCCATGCAGCTCAATCCCATTTGGATGTCAATATGCATCATTGTCGCGATGTTGTTAGGAGGCAAAACCATTTTCCTATCACAATCTGAATCAGACTTGAAAGAACAGACTCCAGCGTTCCATCTGCTGAGAGGCCTTAGGGGGTCAGATTATTTGTAGTGACGATGCAGCACAGCTTTGAATACCCGAGCAGCAGGGCGCCTGCCCGATGACTAAAAACAACTGGACTGGGGGGCGCGCTAAAGGGCCAAACTTTTCCAAGGCCCGTTCTCAGGGAAAGCCCTCTTTAGCTCCAACACCAACCGCCACCCGTTTTACTCCTTATTTTTTTTCATGTGAAAGTCGGACTGCAACAACACGACCTGTTGAAGCGCTCCAAGGTCCGACGGCGTCGACTCTCAGTCCTTCCTGTCTTATCCTGTCTTCACACTTAACTGGAGAGTGACTGCAATCTCCCGGAATTGTCCCAAGTCTCGCTTCGCCCTTCTCGAATTTTCACGACCCTCTCAAGTGGCGCGATCCACCAAAACCCGGATCATCAAGCAGATCATCTGTCGTACCCCTCGATAAAAACTCTTACTTTATCCTATACGAGCAGCTTCATTCAGCAACGCTCATCTTCATACAGCGCACCAGTTGATACTGAACCATAACTGTCGCGTCTGCTCTGACTGTGCGCCCGTTTTGCGACCAGCTCTTGGACCCCCTAATTACCCCCAGCCCTGACTAGCTTGGTTAGGCCTCGACATCTACCCACCCGACCGACAAGACAACCACCTCAGTGGCGTTGGCATATCGGATTTCGACTCCCCAACGCCCCCAATCACCTTGTGTTCACGGTCATCCGCCGTATCTTCTCCAGACCACCAAGTTGGCGGGCTCTAGCCGGGCAAAGTCATCGTCTTCTCGTTCACTCCTCGGACCTCAACTGGTCTACAGCGGAGTGAACAAGCAGCCCCCGTAACTGGTCTTCGTGCGATTTCAGCATCCGAGTTTGAACGCCATCCAGTCTCGATCTGTTTCCGGCGACCTGCCTATTTTTCATCCAAGGCCATTGGGTGAAACCATCATTTGATCACAACGTTGATCAATTGCTACAGCCTAACGACCACCCAGTGCGGACGGCTCCGAGCCGTTCGCTGCCATCCGCTGGTGAACTAGGCGAGTCTCACTCGCGACAATATGACTGACGGCTAAGTCGTCAGGAAGCGCGCTTCGGGCTGTGTTTCAAGCCTGTGCCTCGGGGAGAGTGAAGGATATCAGCACCAGCACTTGGACTGGCTGAGGAGACAAGACAAAGCAGCGAGAAGGTTGGCAAAAAGCTTGTAACGATGTCCGACCAGGAGGAATACGTTGGCAACTCGGGGTATTCGACCCCTGTCCCCGAGCTGGACGATCATCGAAAGCAGTCAATGTCGGTCCAGCGGCCTGATCGCGCACGACGAGGCACCTTTGACTCATTGTACGGAGCACGCCAACAGGCCGCTGAGCTCGCTGGCGAGCCAAGAGTTCGGGACTTCGAGGAAGCGGTCATTGACGAGGAGGGTGGGGACCTGTCTCCGACCATGCGCCGGGCAAGGCGTCCAACTATCGAAACCGTATCGGACCGCTCGCTCTCGCCGCCCAATTCGGTCAAGGCTTTCGCCGAGGCCCGCCGGCGGGAACGTGAAATGTCCATTTCTGAGCAACAGAGGCCGGAACGCAAGAATGAGGAGCATACCGAGCTTCAACGGACCACCTCCATTGCAAGTCGCCACAGCTATCGCAGCAGACAGCATACTGTTGCGACCATTGACGCCGCTAGCCTTGCTACTAACAAGTCTGCGGAAGAGGATGTGTGCTTCCCTGTCCAGGACGAACAACGGGGGGACCGGCTACATATTGATTTCGATTACCTCGAGAACTTCATCAGGGCTGAGAGCGAAGCTCGTCGAGTCCGCCGCCCCTCTACCGTCCGCGCGTTTCCCGATTTACGCCCTCAATCGGAGGCCAATGAGACTGAAGCCGCTATCCCCATGGTCACCCTGGATGGCGACATCCTGACCACTCCGTCCGAGACCAAGAGTCATCAGGAGCGGCCTGTCGAGGGGGAGGCTCAAGAGGAGGAGCTACGTCTCCAGCCACCTCCCGTGGATCAAAGCCGTGTGAGTTTTTTCTCTTCGGCCTGGGAGTCAACTATCCACGCTGCAGACCTGGAAGGCCTTATCCTGCCTGGAGAGGACATTCGCGGGCTCTTCACTTTTCCCAAGGGGGAGGTCGACGGCGTTTGGTGGCTGAACATGAACAAGCCATCGGAGGAGGAAGTGCGCGCTATTTGCCGGGCCTTTGGTATCCATCCCTTGACGGCAGAAGATATTACGACTCAAGAGTCCCGCGAAAAGATTGAACTTTTCCCGTCCTACTACTTTGCATGCTTCCGGTCCTTCTATATCGAGGTTGATGAGGCCACCCAGGAAAAGGAGTTCGTTCCGTTCAACATCTATGTGGTTGTTTTCCGTGAGGGCACGCTGAGCTTCAGTTATGCCAACAACTCTCACGCGTCCCATGTTAGGAAGAGGATCACCATGCTGAAGGACTATGTCTCGCTGAGCAGCGACTGGATCTGCTACGCTTTGATGTGAGTCAGACCGTACCCTTCTCTGTTTATGCGACAGGAGCTAACTGTCCTTAGCGACGACATCGTCGATTCGTTCGCTCCTGTTATCAGCAAGCTGGAGGCAGATACAGACCAAATTGAAGACGAGGTATTCGTTGCCAGGACCGATGACATGGCGCAGTTCCTTCGCAAGATCGGCACCGCTCGCAAGAATACCATGGCCCTTATGCGATTACTCGGTGGCAAAGCCGATGTCCTCCGCGGTTTTACCAAGCGTTGCAACGAAAATTACAAGGTCACCCCTCGTATGGACATCGGTCTGTATCTTGGTGACATTCAGGATCACGTTGTCACCATGATGAACAACCTCGCCCATTTCGAAAAGATGCTGTCTCGCGCACATAGCAATTACCTGGCTCAAATCTCGATCGACGGCATTGCCCAGGGAACGGCTACCAACAAGGTCCTTAGCAAGATTACCCTGTTGGCCTCTATCATCGTGCCACTGAACGTTGTCACGGGCCTGTTTGGCATGAACGTTAACGTTCCCTGGCGTGATGTCGACTCGCTGACTCCATTCTTTGCGATTCTTGGTGTCATGTTTGGTTTCGTCATCATTGCCACCTACCTCACGTGGAGACTGAAGATGTTCTGAGCAACTTGGTGAGAGCAGGGATGTCGAAGAAAGTAGGATGTTTCCGTTGTTGCCATCTTGACTGAACGTACTTCGTGATGCATGGTGCATGAGTGTTGTTCGGCATTTGGCATACGGAGAAGAGAGAAGAAGAGATTTGGACATTGATGCCTGCATCTTGTTGCTGTCTAGAGCTTTGAAGTGATAGAAGGAGCATGATGATTAGAGCAGGCTAATCTGTTCTGGTGCGGTAATAAGGTCCAGGGCGTAATGGTTGTTAATGGCTATAAAGTAGCTCGCTGCTCATGATTCTGGTTATCATGAGAAAAATAGAGTTGTATGTAGATCATATTCAAAGTCCCTCACTGGGTATTTTTTTTGTTGTTGTTGTTGTTGTTGTTGTTCTCGTATTGATGAGTTCTAAGGATTTAGGTGCTTCCGTTAGGTGTGGGGTCCGGTCACCGAGGGTGACTGCTGATATTGTAGCAGTATTGCAGCATTTCATTGGTCGCTCACCGGTGCAAGTCTTTTGCCTGGCAACATCAATTCTTCCAAAAAGTTCAACCTCCATCCGAGCGCTGCTCAACTTCAGCATAGACTCCATATCCCCGTGTGCTCAAGAATCACATCCCCCAAACCTAACGCCGCAATGTCCTCCCAAGAGTTCACCATCGACCAAGCCGATCTCAACAAACTCACTGAGAAGGACAAAGCCGAGCTGCGCCAGTTCTTCTCGAACGAGGAGCACCGCTCCCGCATCCAATCCCGTACGCTCCGTCCCTACTTGTTTATATGGACATACCGATATTGGTCCTTATAGGAAAATATTCTGGCATGCTAATCATATGGCCGGTACAGAATCCCACGAACTCACGGCCATTTGCTGGAAGAAATGCATTACAAGCACTATCAAATCAGGCCAGCTCGACAAGAACGAGCAGACTTGTCTTTCCAACTGCGTTGACCGGTTCATGGATGCCAATCTTGCTACGATTAAGCACCTGCGGAACATGCGCCAACAGTAATTGAGTTTTTGCATGAAAGAAAGGCACATTTATTACCTGGCTATCAACATACGTACTGTCGATTGTTAGGGCAAGAAGCGAGCTTGAATCAAGCTGTATAATTATTAGGGTCTTCCTAGAAGATGTCGAGAGGAAATGATATTTGGCATAAACGCGTAGGTAGACGGAGTGAAGGACTAGAGGAATATCAAGGAAGGCTACTTTGAGAAAGTCATGTAAAAAGCATGATGGATCATGATGGGTATCAGGATGGCCTATTTTCACAGGCTGTCTACTCCGAGGAAAAATACCTTGGCTACTGGGAGGCCAACAAGAATAGAGCACAACACTCAAACCCTAACTCGAAGGCGCAAAAGGCTCCGTCTAAGCCGTTCAGCATAGGTTGGTCAACGAGAATCAAGAGCACATGCGCCGCTCGAAGATGCGAAGGGTGAAATGCCAAATCTTTTCATTCCCCAGCCATGTGCCCAAAGCCCAGTATCTGACGCCGAATGAAAATGCAATCCATATCCCTTCGTTTCTAGAACCGTTTTACTCTACTCCCAGGATGTTTTGCGTTTAGACCAGGCCGAGCTTGGTGGCAGCAATGTCAAGAGCATCAACATCAGGGGTGAGGCGAGCAAAGGCCTTCTTGGTGCCGTCAGGGCTAAACTATGGTCAGCATCTCGTGTTTGCAGGCTGATTTCAACAATAAGGGGTACCAACCGGATCAGAGTGTTGATCTTGACGGTGTCGATGTCATAGAGCTTCTTCAGGGCCTGCTTGATCTGGGCCTTGTTGGCTTTAACATCGACGATGAAGACGAGGGTGTTCTGCTCCTCGATCTTCTTCAGGGCGCCCTCAGTGTTGAGAGGGTGGATGATGATCTTGTGCTCATCGAGGCGCGGCTCGTGAGGAATCGACTTGCGCGGGTACTTGGGGGCGCGCGAGAGGACGAGGGTCTTAGGGCGGTGGAAGGTAGTCGACTTCCTGACCTTGGTCTTCTTGTGCGAGTGCACCTAGGGGTTGTTAGCAATCATCGAGATACCACTGGCAGACCAGCACTTACACCCTTGAGGGCAGCTTGGGCAGCCTTCTTGGCCTGAGCGCCCTTCGCGGCCTTAGAGGCACCGCCTGTAGGGGAGAGTGATATCAGTAAAGCATTCGCCTGAACAAGGGGGGTAGACCCGTCTTGTTCAAACTCGCAAAATCTGCTGCTGCTTTGCTGCATCACCGCGCCGCCGAAGCCGCCAGCGGCGACGACGACGACGATGGGCATTGAGCGCTGGCGGATTTGTGCGCGTTGAATTTCATGATCGGGCGCTTAAGTACCTTTCTTAACGTCCTTGGGAGCCATTGCTGGGGATTGTATCGGCGCTGGGCGAACTGTCGAGTCGGTCGTCGTGGATGGAAGAGGAAAATCTTGTAGAATTTCTGGCCATGTAAAATTGTGTGTGTTGTGGGGTGTGTGGCTGGTACGTTGAGTAAGTGTGGCTTGTTCAACAGACCGGCGTGATTGGTGTAAATCAAGAGTGGGGGCTTTTCGGTAGGTTTGGTGAAGGAAGTGCCAAAAAAGCCCGTCAGCAACTCAGTAAACCGATCTTGTCAAAGATCCCTATCGTTCGCTTCTATGTCTTGACCTGATACCAACACAATGTCTGCCAAGAAAAAGAAACAAATAACAAATCTTGCCAACGGTCGCCCTCCAGTTTTCAACAAACCGAAAAGTTTTTCTAGGAAAGCAACCAAAGCCATCATCAACAAGCATCATCTGCTTCAAAAGAGAAAGCGGCAGGCACTCAAAAAAGGTGACAAGGAAGAGGAAGCGAGAATTGACAAGGAAATCGAGGCTCTTGGTGGACTCCAAAAGTACCAAGAGGCAAGTCTACAGGGTCAACGCCATGACAGGGGTGGTGATAGCTCCAGGGTTCTCATGGAATGGCTGAAGTCAGTCCTTTCGCCTGAGAAAGCAGGGCCGAGTCAACGGTTGCGCATGCTTGAGGTCGGCGCATTGAGCACAGAGAATGCTTGTTCCAAGAGCGGGTTCTTTGACATCGAGAGAATCGACCTCAACAGTCAGAGCCAGGGTATTAAACAGCAAGACTTCATGAAGCGACCGTTGCCGAAAGACCAGTCAGAGATGTTTGATATCATTTCGCTGTCTCTTGTTCTCAACTATGTCCCAGAGGCAAAGGAGAGAGGAGAGATGCTACGGCGAACGACACAATTCTTGTTCCCTCCAGGACGACACTATCCAACCCCCGAACTAGCCGCCAACTTTCCCAGCTTGTTCCTGGTTCTCCCAGCGCCGTGTGTCACGAACTCTCGGTATCTCGACGATGATAGGCTTGAGGCTATCATGGGTTCTCTCGGTTACGTTAAGGTTTGCTTCAAGCAGTCAAAGCGCCTAGTTTACTATCTGTGGAGGAGAGGGCAGGTTCCTGAAGAATCCAAGGCTCGTTTCCCTAAGAAAGAGATCCGACCCGGCTCAACCAGGAATAACTTCGCTGTCATCTTAGACTGAGCATATATCTGCAAGGTCTAGAGATGGATGGACAACTTCCATGCAGTACCACCGAGTTGGTCCTCTTCCCATCCCTCGTTCTGCCCGATTGGCTTACCAGACGATCCCACAACTGGGGATCCAAATCTTGCGGCATTCCCCAATCCGGTATTCCCGAATTTGTGCATTGGCACTTTTAACATATCGAGCAGTTCGATGTAGACATGGCCAACGAACATCTCCATGCTGTCCGTGCTCTCGATTACATGAACAGCCTTCCTCCCTGGACTTGCAATCCAGCTCTAGGGGCCAAAGGTTTTCTACTTTCCGGTTCATAACATACTTAATGTTTCTGAGAGTATTAACCGAAGCTTGGGGGACATAGTTTCGGATTAAGGCCACAGTCCATCACGTCCAAGCAATACCAGATCAATCACGCGCAAGCTGTTGGGCACGCATGGCTGAGGACAGCGAGATTGTTGGACTCGAAACCTTCTTCCTCGTCCGCGATTGGCTCACTCTGGCTTCGGCTACAGACCATGATTTTGTCACGGGCATGGCTTTGGCGTCAACTAAGATACGGTTGATACCTGGGCTCTGGGGTTGCTTTTGTTGGCATCACATCGTCTGGGAGCTCCAACCTACGTGGACTTTACCCTTTTCTTCACGCCCAGGAGCGAAACCCAACGGTCAAAACACCCCACCGAGCCCGAGACCCCGTTTCTAAACGGGCCTTATCAGTACGCATTGTGAGAGCCCCTCATACTGACCAAGCACTCTTCAAGCAGTAAGAACGAGCTGCAAAAAGGCACATTTCTTGATTACCAATGAATCCTGTTGACGACAAAGAACTCGTAAATAGCCATATCAATTCCCGTTCTGATCTCCAAAATGAACCACATTCTGGCATGGCCCTCGTGACATGGAAACGCAGAGCTCTGATCAGATGACGACACCGCAGATCCAGGGAAAATGCGGGGAACCTGGGGTGTTGGCCCTGGGCCCCAGCTTGTATGTTGTAGCCCGACCAGCCACCATTCAGGGGCTGCATCTTCTCCGAGTGAGGGGCAACGACATGATTCAAGGCTAACACAGCCTTGGCGCATTTTGTGTTCCTGGCACTGGGTGTGTATCAGACTTGACTTTCAGTAGACAATGTCATCCGCCGGCCCGTGGGCAGTGCGTAGCACAGAACGAAATCATGACGATTTGGCAAATATGTTGCTGAAAATTACAGGTACAGCAAGTTGGCTGCGGTTAGGCGGAAGGGGAGAGATATCCCCGCAGAAGCCCGGGTTGTACGAGAACCAGCTCTTGGTCAAAACTGTTTTACAGCATCGGCCAACCGAAGAAACGGAGGGTGAAGCTACAAACACCACAAGGCCGCAACTCTAGGCCTATGAGACAGTGCCAATACTCTTTGACTGGTGAGCTTAAATGAAACATAAATGCCAGACTCCATGACATCTCGCCCGCTTAATGGCCAACATATAAACAGAGCGTATAGATTGCACATCGAAATGCAACCTGGTAACCCTGCTAACCCTACACTAGAAAAGCAAACGTGAAATCCTGTTTTAGTTACTATGGTATGTACGCCAATAAGGTTTAATCCCTCATATGTACATCAAGAACAGGCATCGGTCAGCAGTAGGAATCTACAACTCATCAAAGTTCCGAATGACGCGGTGCTTCTTCCTGTCCTCCTCACTCAGCTCTGCATTACCCGGCCTTTCAACCACGTAACTTTGCATCCCTGCTTGCTTGGCCGCCTCAACTTCCTTTACATTGTCACTCAGGAACAGCCACTCACTTGCGGGCGCTAGGTCCGCATGGGCGGCCGCAATCTTAGTGTAGCTTGCAGCCTCCATCTTTGGCCCAGCGTTTACGGTGTCGAAATAATCCGTAAGATGCGGGGTCAGGTCAGACGGCTCAGTGTTTGTATGCCGGAAAAGAAGCTTCTGGGCCGCGACAGATCCCGACGAGTAGATCATAACTTTGATGCCGTCATCGCGGGTCCAAGACAGTATCTTCGGGGCCACATCCGGAAACAACGGAGCCTTGAGCGAGCCATTAGCGTAGCCTGACTCCCAGAGGTAGCCCTGCAGGGATTTGAGGTACGATATCTTAACATCGCGGCTCATAAGATCCCGGACATGAGCAATCATGGCCTCAGGAGTGGCAGAGTGCTCTGTGGGAAAAGCGTTGCGATATGAGGCGAACGAAGGTGAGTCCCATTCCGCTGCTAAGGTTGCCGGAAGGGCTTTGAGTGCGTAGGGGAACTGTGAACAAGGAGTCAGGATGTTACCATCACTCTGCGAAACCTGTAGTTGTGCTAATCAATAAAAAGCAGATGTTGGTGATGGACTACACTCAAACCAACTTCCTTCACCTGAAGAGTTCGCACCCAGCGGAGCAGATGCGATGCCACTCATCCTTACACAGCATTCACTTGCATCCCATCCCTGCCGGCGGTCTAAACTTTTGCTGCTGTGCCACGCCTGAACGGGGTGTTCACCGCAAAGCATTTACAGCGAGGGATTCATCGAGGAGTGGGAGACCCGCGCTGAGTGGGCGGCCTTCATTTCATGATGAGGACCACACTGCCGCCACAGTGCCGAGAAAGACGAAGTGTATCGTGACCCGTATTTTGGGGGAAAGGGATGTCTTGTTGCTTGCTCCTCGGGTTCACAACTTACAAGAACATCCTTAACAAACGAGATGGGGCAGACAGTGCCCTCTGCCGGTCTGTGTTAGCCTGCTCCCCGAAAGCTTAGTTTATGGTGATGGAAAGGGGATAGACCGCGGAGATCGGCCCGAGAAGCAGCCAAGGAAAAGGGGGAAAGGAGGATGCGTACCAATGTCAAGCAGAATAACACGGGGTTTGGTGGCAGTCATGACGCGAATAGTCCAGATCAAGGGGTACACGTGTAAAGAGCAAGGGGCCGGGGCCGGCTTTTGGGCAAAGTGATATGGGCTCGGACTGGAGCTTAGACCGGGGCTTCGGGGGTTAACGGACCGGAGGAAGGACGCCGGCAACGGTAGTGTGGGGGCGGGAGCTGGATCCAAGGCTGAAAGGAAAAAAATTTTTCGTCTCTTTTGTCGGTGTTGAAAACCTCAGCCGGACGCATGCATCGACAAGCTTCCAAGTGAAGTTCCAAATATTGGGTGTTCCTGCGAGTTCATGCGAAAGCCCTTAAGGGTTTGCGGGGCCGGCGTTGCAACTGCCGCGTCTGGGTTGGGGTTGTAAGCGTCCGCGGAAGCTCGCAGCGAACCCGAACCCTCTCTCACAGTGCTCGAAAAGTTGGGGGTCAGAAAGGCGGTCAAGAACAATGAAACCTTATTCTTCTCTTCTCCTTTCATCATTGCCCAATTGTCCCTTGTCTAAAGTCTCAGGCTCTGGATGTCCTGCAGCTGACGCTAGCTGCAACAACCGTCCCATTGCACGCACATGAAACTGCTGCAGAGCAGTCCACCTGTCGCCTATCAACTTGCCAGACAGCAGACGGGTCCCGCATAGCTACGTAACCTGGAGTTTGGGGCACATCATTCCCTCACTGGTCAAGAGACGTCGCCGGCGTCGCTGCACCACGTTTGTGCTTTGCTCTTGGTGCAGCGGCAAAAATGCTATGGGACCACATCGGTTCATGCGCATCACCTACTCACTCTCACAACAACACAGAGCATCCTTTCCAGTCCTACCCATCTACAGCTTGAGCCGGCCCTCCAACTGCATGTCTCACCGACTTGTCATGGCAACGGCGACGTGATTGGGCTGGTTTACACACCAAAACACTGCCGACTACGGCAGCGAGCCGTCATCATTCCAGTATCACGAGCAACCCCGCCCTCATCGCCCGGTAACCACGAGCTTACCGTGTTATGTCTGTGGTCCATCAAGACGGAAAAGCGCACAGATCACCAGGACCCCGCCGTCAGTCGCGATTCTCATAGCGTCATATTGTAAGCGATCAAGACTCCAACGCATTTCAGTCTATGCAACGTTGGATAAGTCTGAACGGGACCCTACGAAGATAAGGGGCAATTGAAATAACGGGCTCAGAATCCTCCGGTTGCGAGTATCGGCACCGTCCAATGCGCCGATTCCCGGCCTCTATCGTAGGGTCGTATCTGCGATAAAACAATGCAGCGGACGGCCTTCTTGCCTTAGGTAAAGGTCCATCTGGTCATCCACCGGCACGTAACGTTTCAGATATCTGGTTCTTGATCAAGATCCCACGCAGCCTTATAGATCTGCCTGATCAATACCAAGTTATATGCTGTGCCGCCCACCTTGTAATTTGTCCCTTGACGCCAGGAGGCCGGTTCGGGACATTTGGAGTCCAAGCCTGCCCAGCAGCGCGAATCGATCAGGAAGATGGATGTCAACGGGGACGTGCATGGTGTGCCGCATCCAACAGTCTTTGGCTTGATTATAGCAAGATACCACTGGGTAGGCGACGAGGTAAGGAGCATACCTCAACGAATGTCTCCCATATCACTTACACAGTACTTAATTCATACTTGTATATTTCTGCTCTATGGTGAGTTAAACAAGCCCAGGCTAGACAAGAGGACCTTTATAAATGACAATCCAAAGTACCATGACACCGACAAACTCTTTGGTGTATGCTGTTCGCTTACTTGCCGGGCGGCAGCTTACACCAGGATGATTTCCACAACAATTGGCCAATTGCGCCTTTGTGCGATTGTCATCAGTGATGTGTGACTACCAAGTGCTCTCCCGCTCCCATCCTTGAGCGTTAGTGACAACGGCATCATGAAGCCCACTGCAGGTAGTTTCAACAACTCCAAGCGAAACAAGCGAAGCATCTCGCAGGGAGAGTGGCCTGAGGAAGAAGGCCTGGAGGGGAGGGGCTGTGGTCCAGGCCAGGGCGGACAGCCACCTCTGCTTGCACCTTGGCAGCGATCATTACTGATCAATGAAGAGGAGCACCTTTACCGCTGGGTCACACGACGTTAGAGCATACCCACAACCGCAAGAAAGCAATCCAAGCCTGACCCCGATTTGTGCTGGGACTTTATGGGTCGAATTCTGGAGTTCAATACCTCCCATGATCACCGAGCACAAACGAGGAGCGCTGGAGCACTGGACCGTCGGAGCACCGGGGAATCGGCGCCGGCAGGCTCTTGGTTGCGCCAGCTATCCCGTCTTCGGCACTTGCATCACTATCAACAGTCTCACCGTGTGGCTCGCTCGTCGTTCGACAACCAGGCTCTTCCCGGAGACATCGGCCACATCGGAGCGTCAATGCTTCGGAGTCGCAAGGAATGCCAGGTCTCGAGGTAGGTAATTTGTAGCATACAGCGTCGGGTTTCTGTCTCCTTCATCCAGAATCTTGTTCGAGATCTTTACCTGTCAGGGCGATTACAAAACTTGATGCATGTCTCATCGATGGGGGACCTCAAACACTGCGTTTCTAGCACGTTATGATGATCCAGTCAAGTGATCGCCAAAATGTGGGGTCAAGACTGTGGAGTCTGGCTATCTTAAAGCAGAAATCAGCTGTTACATTTCGCTCCTTGGCCGTTGTTATCGCGAAACGGAAGCATCTGGTTTCACCGTCTGGCTGGTGATAGGATATGCACACAACCCTCTTAGACCGTATGTACACGGGGAAACAGATCATCAAAGTTGGACTGTTTGTTGCGCCGTATTATACGCTTCCTTCATGGTCGACGACACTTCAAACATTCCGTCTACAGATATAGCAACGAGCAATACAGGTTTCCCTCTCAGTTACCATAGTTAGGTAGGTACTACAACTCTGCAATTGCTGAGTGCCATTGGCTCTGCGCCTCACTGCAGGCGGAAAGAGGGACACAACTGGCTAGCCAGATGCAGGAAGACAGGAGTGCATCCAGCAAGGCCATCCTAACCAATCACCCGCAACTAGGCGTCATTGTGGGCGACCAGAGTGGTCAAGTCGAGTGAAACATAATTGGAAGCTGCTAGGAGCACAAGAATAAAGCAACGACTGCAAGCTGTCTTCGGTGCCTCAGGCCAACAGTATTGATTGGTTGGATGGATAGCGTTGGACGCTGGTGGGAGAGGTGCCGGCTCTTCGGGCAGGCGCTTGAAGCAGTTCGAGGACGTCCCTGTTGCAGTTCGCCATCCATACGCAATAACACAGCATGATGACCATCTCGAAGAGGTGGACACTGCTCAATTCGAGGGTTGTTGCGAGCAGGAAACGCGGAGCCGGGATTCGGAGGGCCTTTGATGGATTCATAACTGGGACAATTGCCAATCTTGCCAGTTCTTCCTATCGTGGAGCCGTTTGGGATACTACGGAACAGAGCGAAAGGGACGAGAGGCTTGGCTCGGCTAGGCCGCATGAAAGTGGGGTTCCCGATCGCTTGCCAGCGCTGGGAACGTGGCCTCACGATGGTGCTTTTCGCGATCGTGCTGGCCTATCGCCGCAGTCATTACCAGCAAGCGCACAACACCTCGAGGCGGGAACGCGATGCCAGCTAGATGCGCCGGTACCTAAGTGACAAGTCATGTGCGCTGTCAAGCGATGCGAAAAGGTACGGGAGGGCGACTGCCGGACGGTGTAGCTGCTTAACAATGAACCTCCATAGGTAGCATTCTTGAAACTCTGTCATAGCCCAGGGTCCTGCGTTCACGCTATGCACCCAAAGATTCGTTCATCCAGGTTTCCGAGATGAAGATGCAAAGCAGTCTAATCCTGATTTGGTAACGAACTAGCTGTATCCGGTTAAAACCGTTTCTTCTCTGGGTATTTAAGTGGGGCAGTGTGCTCTGCGTGGCAGCCTGGGGCGGACGCCATTCGTCATTTCGCTGATGTGAGTGCAATGCAACCAACATTCACTAACGGTAGAGCAGGGCCGGGCACTGTGCGGCAAGGTGCAGCGGACACAGTGACCGCAGGACAAAAACACAGCGGATAGCCCAGTGTCCATCGAGCCCGCGCTGACAAAACTCGCGACTCGGCGACAAACACGCCATTGGTCATCCACCCATGTCTCACGTCTGTGGCAGGCACGCGGACCTTGGGATGGGCCCAGGCCATTCCTCTTTGATCGATGAGACTCATGGGAGGGCGCTCAGCCCACGCGCGCGTCGTCCACTGGTGGCCCACTTTTCCCGTTCCGTTTTCTGGGCGTGAGTCTGGTGGATGGCCTGGGGTGGATGAGGACTCAGGAGGGCGTGGTTGATGACTACACCCCCCCCCCGTATGCAGGACGGGACAGCTGGCTGGCCGTCTGCCTGTCGCTCGCTGCCACTGGCCACCCAGCCGTTTCTGGCCCCTTCCACTTGCTGCGTGCATCTTCTATCAGCGTTGCCCCCCTCATCGAGTCACCCGTTCCCTTCTGTCATTCCTCCTTCCACCATCACCTAACCTTCCCTTTCCCCCCTCTTTCCCTTCCCACCGCCTCTTCGCCCATACGTCACGTCTCTGCCACTCCAAGTCGTATAATTCTGCACGCCTTTGCCGTCGTTGTTCCTGCCGTCCTTCAGTTCTGTTATTTTGAATCCCATCTGCGCCGTCCCAGGCGAACAGCGACAGCAACAGCGCTGCGAATTTCACCAGTCATCCCCGATCCCTGAGTTGCCGAGCTCGCCACCCAGCGATAAGCTCTAGTCCGACAACAGATCAGCGACAAGCGACCGCCCACGGCCCCAACAAATCAATCGTAACGAGATCTTGAGCTCTCGATCCCGTGATCCTGTAATTCTGCGCCGCTTTCCAGTTCCTGCCCACAGCAGATCCTAGCGTGCAGCGTACCTCAGCAGCTCAGACGTCCTCCCGCATTTCGACTTGGGCCCCCAACCTGGCATTGAGCATCGAGCGAGCATTGAACGAAGCGACCCGCGTGCTCCGAGTCAACCCGGCCGACCTAGCCAGTCATTCCCGAGCTCGAGTCATCGTTTCTGACTCGCTGTCCTATCTGGCTACCTATCTACGGGAGCTATCTGGCTGGCCATCTATCATCAGCTCCGTGGCACTGTCAATTCCCCGGACCCGGTTGTCCCACAAGTGCCCGAAGGCAGCCTTCGAACACACTCCACCAGCTGTGAATCACACGCCCCGTCCTCCGACAAGGGCCCGAAGAGTCATTCATATCATCGACCTGTTTCCCCAAAAGCCCTTGGCTCCCGCATGTTTTCAACGACGTCCCACCAGGTGTTCCAATAGCTGCACTTATCCCCTGCCACCTGGTGTTCTGGTCTCACAACTCTTCTCGTCTACTTTCCAGTTCTTCCCCCTCCCGTCCCTTTGACGGCGCCAGTCACTGTACCGTACCCGACGAGCACAGCTGGTTCTGCCTTGCCTGCCTTGTGTTCATTGTCCATCGCCAATCCAGTTCAGCGACAGGCCTCAAGCGTCTCGGCATTGGTCGGCGACCTGATCAAACCAACATCGACAACGTCACATTGTGTTGATCGCTCAAGCCTCCATCAACACCCGGTCCTTGGCAACGCTCACGGCAGACACGCCGTTAACCCCCATCCGCCTTTGTACGCAAATCAATTCTCATCTTCTCCTCGACCATCACCTCTTTCCTCACCAACCTGGACATCCGCACCTGCACCTCAGATTGTCGCCATCGATGTTCTTATAACGATTGTGTCTTTGTTTCTTCCCTCGGCACCACCGCCAGTCCTGGTGTGTGACGACTCTTCTCAACTACGACCCTTTATCTTTGTTTGAGTCATCCAAATACCCATGAGCCTCAGATTGTAACAAACTAGGAGCTGTTTCTTTTTTTTTCTCTTTTCTCCATTACCGCTTGCCTCTTGTACATCATCTCTCTGCCCTCGCGGTTCCCTTTTGTTGTGTTTTCATCTCACCTCGAACGACTTGGTTCGTCGATCCCGTCGCCAGCTCGGTCTCTGCTCCTTCCCATCGTTGTACAAAGTGCAAACCTCAGTACCAGTCACAGGCATTCGGCACACATCTGCTGGAATACAGGGTATCTTCTTTTACGATCGAGTCTGTTACACAACCGCGACTTAGACCTAATAACTACCACCTTTCGCCAACCATGGCATGCCTTCGCGACAGCTTCCACGATGGCGTTATCATCGGCGGTCGTTATCAGACCATCTCTCCGCTCAACCACGGGTCTTTCGGCATGGTCTTCAAGGCCAAAGACCTCAAGACTGACCAGATCGTCGCTGTAAAGTGTCTGACCAAGAAGAGCGCCGTCAACGATCCCAATGCAGAGTACGCTGTTGACGATCAGTCAGAGGAGCTCGTCCTCCACAGCAGACTAGGCTCCCACCCCAACATCGTCAATCTGCTGGACTCGTTCGAGACCGATGCCCACATCTACCTCGTACTCGAGTACTGCGCTCGCGGTGACCTGTATGAGGCGATCCGGAACGACTACGGCCCACTGGAGACGGAGCATGTCAGGCGCTTTATGCTGGAGCTGGTGGACGCTGTCGAGTACATGCACTCCAAGGGCGTCTACCACCGGGATATCAAGCCTGAGAACATCTTCCTGACCCAGACCGGGTCAATGAAGCTGGGTGACTTCGGGCTTGCGACAACCGACAAGTGGTCATATGAGTCTATGGTGGGGAGTGACAGGTACATGTCCCCGGAGCAGTATGACTCAGCCGGCGCTGGATATTCGCCCGCTCAGGCCGACATCTGGGCCATTGGCATCTGCCTTCTCAATATCCTCTTCTCGCGCAATCCTTTCACCACCCCAACGGAGCAGGATCCGCTCTTTCTGGATTTCTCGCGTGACAAGCAGTCCCTGTTCGACGTGTTCCCTTCCATGTCACAGGACACCTTCGAGGTCATCGTGCAGTGCATGAACCTGGATCCAAGCAAGCGATCACTTGCCGGAGTCCGCGAGGCCCTGCTCCGTGTTGTCAGCTTCACTACCCTTGATGAAGCTCTCGACGACTTCTGCACGGCTGATCGCCCGGTTGTCGCGACCTCCAATCGCGAGCCCCTTCGCACCCCGTCTATCCAGAGCCCCCAGGTTGATAATGGCGCCTTCCCCTGGACAAAGGCCCTGCAGACAACACCTCCGAAGCCCATTCGCCAGCTCGACAACGTTCCGGACGACATGTACGAGGAAGATCTTTTCTCGCAGTCCGGCAAGACCACTACCGACTGGATGTCGGCCACAACTCATACACCGATGTCGTCGTACATGGAGTCGAACCTTGGTGTGTCCTTCACTGGTACCCCTCTGAGCTTCGAGCCAAAGCTGCCGGCGAAGGCCGCTGCCAAGGTCGCTCCAGTGGCTGCCTCCCTCCCCATCGACATGTCCAAGAACCGCGAACCAGCCATTTCCTGGGTCTTCGGACGCAAGGATGCTGTTTCCAAGAGCTGGAGCGACTTGTGGGATGAGGAGTTTGAAGAGGAGGAGGAACGCAAGCAGCAATTACAGATCCTAAAAGAAGAGATGAACTCGAGGACCTGGAGTCACGAGAGTACAGCTTCTCCGTCCCCATCCGTGGAAAACGACGACACCCCTCGCCAGGGCATGTCGCCGGTCACTAAGACGGCCAGCTTGGTCAAGGACGAGAACAAGGCCGCTTCGGCGGACGCCTACAACAACAGTGTTGGCGAAGATCCCGACACAGACGGCCTGTTCTTCTATGAGGCTCCTCCGGCCCCCAAGGAGGAACCCCAAAAGCTTACTCAGCCTCAGCCGGTCCCGGAGCCTCAACCAATCCCGACCCGGCACCATGTACCGCCGTCGAAGCGAAGTGACATCGACAAGTGGGCGCTTTTGGGCGAACGCCGGCGCGCCTATGCCGCTGGCAGCTCTTCTGTCAAGGTCCCCGACGTCCCTCTCCGAACTGGGCGCCAAGTTGGGACAGGTTTCCCAGCTAGTTCCCCGCCTAAGGGACACGGTGTGTTTGACGTGTATAATGAATCTTCTCATCACGACTCCTTTTACGTTTCTGGTGGCAAATCTCCTCAAAATCAGCATCATTTTTATCATCATCATGGTTCTCAGCACCACCATCAAGGGCAGGGTAGGCGCAGCAACCGCGGTGGCGACCGTCCCAAGGAGTGCCCTTGGACGAAGGGCCGCAACGCTGCTACCCACACCTCCTCTCCCAACAATCGAGACTGGATTTGGAAGTTTGACTGGCGCAGCAAGGAGAAACGGAATCCCCTTGGGTGCCTCGAGTGGGTTGGTAACTGGCCGACGGCCCGCTCCTAATGGAGTTGACTTTCGGGCCTTGTCCCAGTTTACCAGCTGTAGTTGGGCTAGCTCTTCACCCAACCTCCCCTCTTCGACCTCATTATCCTTAAGCCCTTTCCCCTCATATCCACGCAAGCTCTTGCGTCGGCTGGGCACAACTTCGTTTTGTTTTCTCTTCTCAAACCTCCAAAGCTTTCCCTGATGCACTGACTCTTGCTATTCCCTTTACCGCTTGCCGCTTCGCTTTCTTGTCTCTTCAATCATACGGTCTGCCTTGCAGCCCAGTTTTGGTCGTAAGTTTTTGGTTGTCACTGGCGATAAGGCTGGAACATATCAAACACTCTTGGAGGCTGTCTCTCTCTTTGTTTCTTTTCTTCTCTTTTGTTATAAGCATAGCATGGTTTTAAATGAAATGAGCAAACAACACACATACGGGCAAGGGGCGGTTTTCTTGGTTGCAGGGCGTTTCTGGGCACTTTGGCGCAATTGGATTGGAATCTCTCATCACACATTACTGGAGCCTTATCTCTACTTACTCTTTTTTATCTTTCATTTACAGTCCCACCCACAATTTTTACTGATGGGCTGGGACGAGGCAAGCACAAGCAAGCGGCTGCAAGCAACTGTCACGGGGCTCTGGCAAGGCTCGTTCAAACTTATGAATCTTATTTATTCTTAGACTGAACAGTCGACGTCACAGGGAATCCAGGGGTTTAGGTGAAATGAGAATGGGGAGTGCGTTGATGGTGAAAGCGCTCAAGCTTTCAACTTGGTTTTTATGTATCAGGTTTATTCTCGGTGGAAGTAGATACATGAATACCAGAAGTTACCCACTCGAGAAGCAATTATGTGGCTCCTTTGGTGCTTGTAGTGACGTATATCATGGGCTTGTTGGATTCGGGGCTGTATTTTATGGTTACCTTTTGATGACTGACAAGGAATAACATGAGTGGTTTACGTGTTTCATGGATCAACAAGTTTATCCTCACATCCCTCATGACAATTCAGTTTGGTATACCTGGGTGTATCTCTGGTCATAGGGTTCACAACACAATGATTCTTCCCCATCGCAGCCATAACACATTAACCCATAGCCCTCGAGTAAGAAGCCCATTCCCCCCTTACCCCGGCTTCCTTGCCTTGAGCCCTTCTTCCATTAAGTGTTGACTCATCTCCCATGGCAAACTCTATTTGTTGAAGGATCCCGAAAGATCAGCATTCTAATTCTGTGCATCGGAAAGCACAAGCGGGAAGCCGTCAATATGTTTTTCATGGGTTGTCATTCATGTTTGATGTACAGTTGTGGCAATCGATGAATAGAACGCTCACTGAGCCTTCCTCCAAGCTGCTGCAGCTATGTGACCTGGATGCTTTTCATGTACTATTTTAGATAAATCATCTTGTCATTTGAAACATGTCGTCAGCCTAATAATCGCCAATATGGCGTTTGTTTGAATGATGTGTCTCGCCTCAAGAATGCAGGGTGCGTTCTCTCCCTCCTATCCGCTCTCGACACATCAGTCGGGGGCTGCAGTATGCCTCGTAAACAAGGCTATTTCCTTGACAGGTTAGGGCAGGGCTATTCATGAATTCGTGGAAAATCGTGTGGAAGGTGACGGGCGCTCTCTGTTTTTAGGGATTCTACGGGTAGATGTGTATCTGGTATGAAACACCATCACATATCAGATGCAGATTCCAACTATCAGATAGCAAACACTTATCTACTTCAACTCTCATTCCCTGTAAAGAAGACATGCTATCATTTTATATAAATTCCACGAGATTAGGCAAACCAACCCTCATCGAGTGTGCTGTAACGCTGACGTATGCATGTCTCTTACAATGAACTGTGCTGCGTTTCTGTAGGAAAAAGCGATATGTATAACCAACCTTATGTCAACCTGAAAAAGATACGCGACTTGTGGCAAATGAGCCAAGAACAAGAAACTCATAGTTTACAAAGACAACTATCCAATCATTGCACTGTTAACACGTTTGTCTTCAAAATTATGCGTGATGCCGACGCAGAGTTTCGTCGAACCCAGTTGCTGTGCCTTCAGCCAAGCCCAAAACATCATACATAAAAGAGACACGTGGGTATTTGTGAAGTCACAACTCTGTTTCGGCTCCAATCAGGCTCTTTGGGAGGAAGGCCCAGACTGTGCCGATGATGGAGAGTACAATGGATATGATCATGACGGTGGTGGCGAATATCCGTTCTCTAACGGAGAGCTCGTGGCCGAAAAGCTTGAGGTAAAAGGCGAGGGGCAGACTAACGGTGTTAGAAACGTTCGATAGAGCTTACTGGGGTGTGGGAAGCAGAAGGGGTGGGGTGATTAGCCTACCTGACGCAAATGGTAAAGCACAGTGCACTCCCCATGAACGCCATGATGCTGTCGAACGCGGGAAAGAGGATCGAGATCACCAGGAACGTTAGCACCACCGCAAGACGGATAACTACCCTCCAAAAAGCTGCCGCAGTCACGCTGCTGCCACCACCAGAATCATCACCGGTACCGTGACCCATTCCGTGATGGTCTACGAGTTGCTGCTGCAGGCCAGACAGCACCTCAACGGTCGACACAATCGGGCGGGCATTGAGGGGGATCTTGGTCAGGGGAATAATGCTAATGCAGAGACACATGAGAGCTGTTAGAGCTCGCGGGTAGGAGGATTCAACCAGGATGTTCGAAGTGATCTCGTCGCGGACTTCGTCACCGAACATAAGCAATCCTGCGACTGCTGTCGTAGTGTCAAGGAGGTACTGTGAAATGGGCTGTCAGGGAATATTTTGTCTTAAAAATGGGATTACATACTCACAGTGAAAGAGAATGTGATTTTGAGAGCTTGATTGTAGCGATAAGGGTGACGCATGTCCCGGTAGATCTAACAGAGGGTCAGCCGAGTATCTGCCAGAGGGGTAATCTCCCGAAAAACCTTACATTAGGGAAAACACTGTGTCCACCCCTGTAAGTCAGGTTAGCAGACTGGCCGAGTATGAAGCTTAGGGGGGTTTCAATACGAACCAAGGCGACATGAGCAGCCCGAAGGAGAGTGGCAGGGTCAGCCAGTTTGAAGGGAAGAGATAAGTCTTCGCCGGCTCAAGCAAGGAACCGGGTGAGGTGGGTTTGATGAAGCCATCGAGGATTAGACACAAAACAACTAGAAAATAGGTTAGAGTTGTTCTGCTGATATGCTCCATCAAGACACCTACTTGTAAGGCATGAGAAAATGCCAATAACACTCGTGAAGCTCAGGAGCCTCAAAGGCAAGAAATTCAAGGGCATCAATATCAGGGCACACACGATCTTCCAACCCGTGACGGATAGAACACCAGGAAACAGAAGAGCTAGTGAATCAGCGAAAAGCACCATCAAGGCAACGCAGGCAGCTACAAGTTCCAGTGTAAAGAGGATGCTGGTGGCCATCCTGGCTTTACGGCCGAACGAGATGAATGCAATGTCGGAGAAGGTAATTAGGCTGGGGTCCAGATCCATGCATCGAGCCAGGATCTTGGCCGTCCAAGCCGTCACAGCAGCACAGAGGAAAAGCGAAATCATGCCGCACAGCCAGCCAGCGTACTTTATGCCCATGGGAAGACTCAGGAGGCCGACACCGATCAAGACACTAGATGAGTGTTGTCAGCAAGCTACATCCATGGCCAAAGCATGAAGAGGGGGCATACTTTGTAGAATTGAACACTGTCTGAGGCAAAGTACTCTGTCCCTCGACAGTTAACACAATCTTTCCATCCTGCTCCACCTCCTTGACCAAAATTGGCGGTAGCTCGCTGTCAGCTGGTGCTCCAGCAACCTCTTGCTGCTGGTGCCAGATAGCAGCGGCCTCTGCCATGGATGGACGGCTGATATTGGACCGGATGGTCCCGTAGTCAATAGCAGAGCCATAACTGCCTACTATTGACGGCGTCGCGAGATGTGGAGGGATAGCGAAGATAGAGCCCAAGTCTGAGGCACGACTTGTGTGGCTGCCGACACGGAAGGCCGGGGTGAGGTCGCTTTCAAGGAGAGCCTTATAGTTTTCGTGGCTCGATGTTCGGTACAAAGGATAGCTAGTTGGCTCTGGGCTTAGTGCTCTAGGAGAAGGTTGCTGCGGTTGCTGACCAACAGCGGCCTCGAGTTGCTGGCGGATCAGGGAAGGAGAACCCCTAGGGGAGGATGAGACGGTTCGAACAGGAGATAATGTTGCCTCAACATCGGGTTCTACACCATCTCCGGAGGGAAGGGGGACGATAGGTGCTTGGTCTGCGGCAAAGATGAAGGACGGTCGCTGAGGGATGACCTCAGTGAAGCCAGCTGCACGCTGCCAGCTGCGGGTGAAGTTGCGTATGCTGTTCACTCCTCCGATCTCGGTAAGGCCGGCGAGACGGCTTGTGAAGGAGGATCTAAAGGAGGTCAGTGGCCTATGTGAAGGCTGGGACGGCGAATAAGGGGCTTCGCAAGGCTGGCATTGAACCACTGAAGAGACTTTACCTCCGTTGTCTAAGAGCCTGAACCCATTCGTCATCTCCATGACGGGAGTCAACACTGCGACCGAGGAGGGATTCAGTCTCGAACTGGCCGCTCCTATTCAGGGACGTGGTGCTGCCAGTCCTGGAGAATCCTCCCCGCTCATACTGGTCCCAGGTGGTTGGGTTGTTTCTTGTTGTCATTTGGCAGCCGACGATACTACGGTAGAGAGCAGCACCTTGGACAAGGTAGGACAAGCTCTATAGAACACCTGGCACCGGGTTTGGACAGTCTCGAGGGCGACAGAACGACTGACCAGCAATACGAGACTGGGACAATAACGGTGAAGACAGAGCCTGTAGGCACGTCGGATGATGGGGCAAGAAAAACAAGCAGCACACAACATGAGCCGCGTTCCACATTCAAGAAGCTTCGCGGGGCACAGACAGGCCCGCCTCGTCCCGCCGACATGGTCGCGATGCAGGGATGAAAGACCTGTCTGGAGGTGGCGACGAGTGGGGAGACCGGTGGAGGTGGCGACTCTGGCGAGGCGCACATCTGCGATGCAACTGTGCTCCGAAGCCAGATTTAACCTCCCCTACGGGTTATTTATGAGATGCATGCTTCGTACAGATACAGATATCCTCTGACCATCCCCTGCCGTGGACTACCCGAAGGAGCCGGCCCGGGGGCAACTGTCGATAGCGATCGAGATAAGAACACAGATCATGGGGTCGGCGAAGTATCTGGGCTGTTGGGAATGAGGCCTCGGTGTCACCCTCAGCGTTATGGTCTGACGAAGTCCGACGCTGACGGGACACTCATCGTTATCCGTGTCCTGTCTTTGCACGGCACAGGCGGACACCCTGTGGAGTCTGCCCGTAGCTAAGGACGCAGCGCAGATTGCATTACTGGCAGATCTCCAGGCTCTTACTACACTAGTCCCCGTGTTCAATTAGATTGATGCCGAAGTACGCACCAGCGTATCTCTGACGCTATCGTGGTGTTCTAAGCATTGCAGCAGGTAATTGATAACAGCGTGCTTATCGGACGGGCAGCATTGGCAGCACGCCATCGCGGCCTGCAGACGCGGCCCACTATCGGTTGCATCAGCCTTCCCGATTGGCCAATGGGAGATTCTCATGAGGTTGGCATCAAGTCATAGGTTCGCGCTGTTCCTTGATGCAAACCGATATCCCGGAGACTGCAATGGCCTGTTTTCGCCATTTCTGGCTTCAGGCTAATTCCATTACATCAAGATCCCTCAGTCTGAGCGGGATGGCTTCACTCGAAACTTCTGGGAAGCACGATGGAAAGATGCAGAAAGAGAACACTCGGCCCCGCTACCACTGCTCACATGCGTAAGTAACAGCATCTCTCACCGCCTTCCCGATGCAGACAGGGTGTTGCACAGTGCTAAACAATAAGCGAACTGTATGCCAAGCCAGCCTTGTGTGGGGTAGGGCCCGACCGGCTGCCTATTAGTGACAGGGGCAAAGGCGGTGAATTACGGCAGAATGGGTTCCAAGCACATGCTGGGATGAAATTTCGATGAGAGGCTGGTTACAACAAGCGTCCGACGTTCAACAGCCCCGTCAGCACATACACCTACATCATGTGGCGGACAGCCAGGGACTCGGTTTGCCTGATCTGCCGCTCGGCGGCCGTGTCCAGGAAGGCCGTCCTCGAGTCTGCACAACCATGGATCACTCGCAGATCCTTCGCAACCCGCGAGCGGCCATCGCGCATGGTTCTCTCAAATACCGTCGCTACCGGCCCACGATCAAGATCCCAGGATAGAGACAGGCCCGAGGGCCCATGGGGCAATACGAACAGGACAGTCGCAAACATCGATCCTCGCCGCAGACGAGAACCCCCGAGACCTTCTGTCCGCGGCCGCAATGCCAAAGACAAAGAAGAACAGGACAAGAACGCGATTGAGGACCGCTTTAAGGCTCTCAAGATGCAGCGCGCTCTTATCAGCATTCCATATCGCGAGCGCATGCTGGTTAAGGCTCGTATCTCCGATATCGTGTCTTTCGACCAGTTTCAGCTACTTCCTGTTGTCAAGGAGGCCATTTTCAACGAAGTTCTGAAGGGTTTGGAGGACATTAAACCGACTCCTGTCCAGAAACTCGCCATCCCTGCCTTACTCGGTCAGCCACTCTCGCGTGCGCATGCCATAGCTCGTGCCAAGAAGCCAACAAAGCAGAGGGATGAATATCTGCTTGCTGCTGAGACCGGTTCTGGCAAGACGCTGGCGTATTTGGCCCCAACCATACATCACCTCAAGGTTGAGGAGACCAAAGATGAAGCAGTTGCTGCGTACAACGAGCGCCTAGAGGCAGAAAAGCAGCGTCGTGAAGGCGAGCCTGTGTCCGAGTGGATTGATGATTTTGAACCTCATCCGTATACGGCCCGTCCCCGTGCCATTGTTTTGGTACCCACCGCTGAGCTTGTTGATCAAGTTCTGGCTGTCGCCAAGTCTATGTCACATGTGGTCAAACTGAAAGTGCGCGGTCTGTCGGCCAAGTACAGCGTTCAAAAGATCCAGCGCAATGTCTACAGTCATGGCGGCATCGACATGCTTGTTTCCACCCCACATCTGCTGGCTTCTTTAGCTAAGCGGGATCCGAACATTCTCTCTCGCGTGAGGCACCTCATTATCGACGAAGCTGACTCCCTGTTTGACCGCTCCTTCTCGCCGGAAACTTCCGAGATCGTCGATCGCTCTATACCCTCCCTGAGACAGCTTATCCTCTGCTCCGCTACCATCCCCCGTCGCCTGGACAATTACCTTGCCGAGAACTTCCCTTATATTAACCGCATCGCCACTCCAAACGTCCACGCCATCCCACGCCGTGTTCAACTTGGTGTCATTGACTGTTCCAAGGATCCGTACCGCGGCAACAAGCTTCTTGCTTGTGCGGATGCCATTTGGACCATTGGCAAAGAAGCTGCTGTACACGAAACGTCGGATGGCTTGATTGATGTCAAGCGTCTCATGGTATTTGTTAACGAGCGCGAGACCACACAAGAGGTTGCCGACTATCTTAAATCCAAGGGTATTGAGGCCATCGCGCTCCACCGTGACACCCCTGAGCAACGCCAGAGTGAATGGCTGGAGTACTTCAGGTCCAACGAGCCATTGCAAATTACCAAGGAGGAGGCTGAGAAGCGCAAGGCGGCGGTCCAGGCTAGGCTTGGCCCTGGGAAGCGCTACCTACCCAATGTGAGGGTTATTGTTGCGACCGACCTGGCATCAAGGGGTATTGATACACTTGCCGTCCGCACGGTTATCCTGTACGACGTGCCGCATACTACGATTGACTTTATCCACCGGCTGGGCAGGGCTGGACGGATGAATAGGAGAGGAAGAGGTATTGTGCTGGTGGGCGATGGTGACCGCAGAGACGTTGTCGCCGATGTGAAGGAGGCTATGTTCATGGGTCAGGCGCTCATCTGAGCGTTGGTGGTATGTTTTATGTATGCTGTACGATACAAAGACTCTCTGGTTATGATCTCGGGGAATATGTATACTACTTGTATGAAGCGACATAGATACCTAGATACCACTCTTAACGGCTGGATTGGGTGGCAAGGGATATGAAGTTTGCAGTGGGAAGTATAGACGATAGCAAAATCGACCTTTTATACATTGTCGTCAAGCGCTGGTGTATCGAACAGGATGTCTAAAATCACATGTGCTTTTCGGATAATCCAATTGTGATCGGGAACAGCTGGGTTCGTCAAAAAAACAATTGTGAGCCTCTGAATGACAGTCAGGAAATATCGAGAAGTGGAGCAACCAAAGGAGGAAAAAAGTCATCAAAAGAACACTGAGGAGCCAAACCTTCTTCACTCCTTCCCTGACGCTGAAGCCCCTGTTCCCGTTCGATGCGCGTCGACATTCCACGTGCGTACTCTGGTCACGACGCGTTTGCGCATCGTTGTCATGATCTGCTGCTCCATCTCCTCGATGCCTGCCTCGATATCGCGGTCTTCGGCCGCATACCGGGCTTCGCGTCGTCGCTCCCACCACAAATACAGGGATACGGCCACAGCCGTAACCGGAATCGTAAATGCGAAATAGATCCAGATTAACGGTGATACTGAAGGGACAGCGGCGTCAGGGTCGTCGGGGATAAAGTCGAAGAAAGACATGCTGAAGATGGAGGCTATGAAGGTGGCTGGGAGGAAGACTGCGCCCATCAAAGAGAGCATCTTCATCGACGTGCTGTCTCTTTTCGCCCTGTGTGCAAGTCGGCGTTGTTCGCCAGCCATCTGGAGATTGAGCTTGGATTCCTTTTGGGCGATGATGTTGTAAAGCTTCAGTCAGGGTTCGGGGTTAGTACTCGAATGTGGCCAAAAGTAAATAGATGAAGAATGATTGAGACTTACCGCTGCCCGTTGGAGTTCTAACCGCTCCAGAGTAGTCCTGGCATAATGTTCGATTCCTGTGAGCTTAACCCTATAGAAATCTAATCTTGAAAGCAAGCTTCGATGCAGTTTTTCGATCTCACTGCCTTCGCCGAAGTACCTCCTATTATCCCTGGCGGCTGACCAGAACCTGTCCATGGCAGCGTTTATTCCCTTGATTACCTCCTGGTATGCCTGCGGACGTTTCCATAACACTTGAGAATGGCATTCGACGAGATCATGGTTAACCAAATCAAGATTGATCTCGCCTTCCTTCACGTAACGAGACTCGCCATCGAGGACTTCCTGGCGCAGAGAAACAGCGTGCTCCAGCTGGCGCAGCCAATCACGAGCATCGCGCTGCCTCTCATCATTATTTTGGATCTCGCGCCCGAAGATAATGATAGGTAACAATAACGGATGCAAGATCTGGCGGGAGGATGAGGCACAGGCCTTGAGGTGCCTGAGACTCTCGCTTAAGATGTCCGATGATGAAGCTGTGCCCTTGAGATAACCGGACGTGATACCCGTTTGGAAGGAATGTGAGAGGGTTAATTCCCAGCCACGCTGCCCAACCCATTAGCGCTTGAGCTGCAGAGTGGGTTGAGTCTTTTAAAAATAAAGCACCGATATCTTACCGTTTTTCCCTAGGGGAGGTTGATTAGCAAATACTCGAAATAGGGTTCTAAACGGGGGAGCCGTACCCTTTTTTTAACATCAGATTTTCTAAAAACAACCTCTACTTAAGGTCAATCAGAGACAAATCCACTAGGCAAACTTTGAACCATCCGAAGCTCAACACATACGCAGATGGGGTTTGTCTGGGTGATCGCTGTCCCGGTCCAATACCGACCAGAAGAAAGGCCCGACAGCGCTAGTAGACTCAATAGCTTTTAAGGGAAGTGCCCACGTCCTGAGCATCTCTTCATATGCCTCCGGTTTCAGGGAAACGTGCCGAGGAGAAAATGTGTCTGCTTTGTCTGCATTTGTCTGCAAACTGGCACACAGTAAGTGATATGTTGACATACAGTCGGCGTCAGTCATGACAGAAATTGAAGTCTACAGATCTAGTTGACTGTGGCCAGGGCCATCATGGTGATGGAGATGATGAACTGCTCGTCAACAAGACAGATTAAACCCTCTCCACCAGTTAAGGAGGGAGGAGATCGGGAACGAATGGACTATTTGAACTCACATCATGCGCACGCCGCCGAGGAACTCGACATTAGGAGGTAATTTAGGTGGCGCAAAGGCACCGCGCCGGTGAAGAAAGTTGGCAAACTCATCTTCCAACTCATCTGAGCTAAAGCGATGCTCTTCGATGGTGTTGAATAAAGGGTCCTAATGTGATATCGCCCATAGACACCGTCAGCGAGGCCTGAACTATACTCTTTCAGGCGCCTACGCCTTCTGGTGGTTGACCGGGCCGATTATGTCATTTATATTCCCTCTCAACTTTAAAACATGAGGTTCGGCCCTGAGAGGATGAGCTTGCCTACCGAGTAAGTGAGTATCTCAAGATAACTGGTTGGTTCCTCGTCATAACTACAGTTATCCATGTAGGACCGAAATATGTATTCATCCATCTTGGCAGGAGGCGTTTCAAGGACGGTGATTTAAGGGTCCGTTTCTAAAGACGAAAGGGGCAAAAATCAAACAAAAGGGGAAGCCTGGCGCCAGACTTGGCTTTAGAACAGTGAAGAGATGCTACCAGTGAGTCAAACAAAATCACGAAAGTGTTCCCCCTCTTGTGAGGTGTCAGGCAGTCAAACTAAACCTGCACGTCCAACTCAGCAGTTCTTTGGGACCAACCACTAAAAGGAAGTCCCACGGGAACCAGCCACCCGTTCATTGTTCAATTTGGGGACGATTACATGGGGCCCACCCACACAGTGCCCAGCAGGTCATGGAAACCGGCTGTGTTCAACTGTTAGTCGAAGGCAGATGAAGTTCGCTTCGAGACTGTTGTCTGGTCGATGCATACAACATTCGTTAGCAGGGTTAATTGTAAGGTCAGAGAAAAATATGTAATAATTTGGGATTGAAGACACAGGGACAAACATACTGAACTGTTATGAGACATGTTTTGGGGACATGTTGGGGCTCGTGTGATGAAGTTGTATGTTAATACAGTGCGAGTCCTTCAATATCTACTGTAAGGGAGAGTTTTGAGAATGCAACATTGAGATTATAGCAGCAACAACAGCGAAAAGTTGACCCCAGAAAGTGGCCTCCAAAATCCGTTGTTGGAACTAGTCCTTACTCGTCAGGCCTCCCAAAACAGCGATCCTACTAGCCTGTAGTCTACAGAGGTAGGCTAGACGGAACGCCATTTTGGGAAGCCCGACGAGTAATGAGACATGCCAACGTTCTTAAACACCATAGTCTTGCAGCGAGAGCTAACGAAGTTCAAGAGAAAAGAGGAACAGATCTATATAGCAAACGGGGCTTCCACTCTGAGATACTTCCACCTCTGCTCAACTTATTGACTGTTAAAGTTCTGGATTTACGATTGAGCTATTCAGCAGCCATGGCTTCTGGGAATACCTAGATGTACCACAGCTAATAGTCACTAAGATACATCATTCACTGGTGCAGAAGCTCGCAAGTGCCCCAGGCATAGGAGTGCTGTTGTAAGTTTCAACATCCAGAGATTTATGGACATCATAGACTTCGACTTCTCATTTGGGAAATATATAGCTTCCTATCTTCTTTTTCCCCTATTGTCATTGCTTGGAAAGCCTTGGATATGATGTCATCAATGGGTGTATATGTAGTTCAGAGCAGTCTTCTTCGTTCCAGTCATCTTCATATGCTCGGTCTTGTTGATGCAACTGATCATGTTTTCACTCTCTTGGATATGGACGTTGAACGACTGCTTCCCCCACTGAAGAGGGTTAGGGTTGCATGAGCTTGCAGGCTGCATGCAAGCCAGAGAGTCCAGTCACTGCGGACCAAAGGCCCGGCGAAACGTTTTTGGGGAACCCCACCATAGGTCGAAGAAGTGGGGGAGGGGTTGGGATGAAAGCTCTCGCTTAAGGGGGACTTCCTTGTTTCACCAACCACTGTGTTGGCGGGTCATACCAGGTGTTTGCTGCCGCTTTCGAAGTTCCTGACGGTGTCTCATCGTTGTTGGAGCCCTAGAGGCCGTCGTGAGGGGTCTTGCATGCCAAGGTTGGGCTAAAGTTGCCGCTTCACCCAATTTCACCTCAGCTACTCCGTAAGTTGGCATTGCTCTCCGTCGGCCTGGATCTACAGCCTGAAAACACTCCCCGGTCCATCTCGATTCTAGAGAGACCTAGGCTTCTGCTCTTGATCGGTAACCCGCCTTGCTATTCAGCTTGCACTTTCGACAGGTCCACAAGAAACTTCGGATCCCCTCTTCCGGGACCCCGCCGTCGCAGCTAGCTAACCATCCTCTTAACTCGCTGAGGCAGCATTACTCTACCTACTCTATCACAGTTTTCATCAACTTAACTAGCTCGCTTCCTCATCGGTTGTCTTCTCGAGTAACAGCAACCATGACTAGTGTTACTGCAACTGACGTTCACCATCTTCCCGACGGCGCTCATCAGGCCGGTGGCGGGGTGTCCGGAAAGCAGCACACCGTCAACACTATCACCGCCCCTGTCTTTGCTCACCTGCAAAACATCTTCTCCACCCATGCTGGTAGTTCTTCGGCTTGGACACCTGAGCAGGTCGCGGCTTTCCTCAGGGATGTTCAGAAAACCAGCGATTCGGAGATTCTCCATGAACTGGCTGATGGGAAGCCCTGGGACTTTGAGAGATTTGTCCGTTACATGAGCTCGGCCGTCTCTAGTGCCGTCGCACCGGCCCAGAAGCAGGACCTAACCTACCCCCTATCCAGCTACTTCATTAGCTCCAGCCACAACACGTACCTCACTGGTAACCAGTTGTCGAGCGATTCGAGTGCTGATGCGTACAAGAATGTCTTGTTGCGGGGCTGCCGTTGCGTAGAGGTCGATGTCTGGGATGGTTCTGACACAGAATCAGAGGATGATGATGATGCTAAGAGCACCACAAGCAGCAGCAGCAGCAGCAGCAGTAGCAGTAGCAGCAGCAGCAGCAGCAGCAGCAGCAGCAGCAGTGACGACGAGGCCACCAAGGCTTTGAAGAAGGCCAAGAAGAAAGAGAAGAAGGAGCGGAAGGAGAGAGAGAAGAGGGAGAAGAAAGAGAAAAAAGAGAAGGAAAAGAAACAGAAGAAGAGTCGTTTCGCATCTCTGACCAGTCGCTTCGAGAAAACGAGCCTTAGTAAGAACACCTCTGCGACAAAAAAACACATGGTACAAGAACCTTGACACTAACCAGCCGGCTATAGCGGACACGCCATCATCTGAAGCACAGGCGGCTACTCCCAACGCTTCCACTGATCAGCCGGCGCCGCCTTCCCGGAAGAGCACCCGTCGCAAGGAGCCCCGTGTTCTTCATGGCCATACGCTAACAAAGGCGGTGTCATTCCGCAATGTCTGTGAAGCCATCCGGGACTACGGCTTTGTGACGACCGACACGCCGCTCATCGTCAGTTTGGAGGTCCACTGCAGCCCAGAACAACAAGAGACCATGACCGAGATCATGGAGGAACTCTGGAAGGACCGGCTGGTCAATGATCCTAGGGAGGAGATCACCCACCTTCCCCCTCCTGAGGAGCTTCGTGGCAAGATCTTGATCAAGGTAAAGTATGTCCCTCCGGATGCGGGAGATGTCTCACCTTCGGGTGAAGGCGATGAGTTGCCACCACAAGCTTCCGCAAAGAAGAAGGCGCCGTCCAAGGTGATCCAGGCCCTGAGCCGACTGGGCATCTACACGCGGGGCGTGACGTTCAAGGGCCTGTCGCAGCCCGAAGCAACCATGCCGACTCACATCTTCTCGCTATCCGAGGGAACTGTGGAAGAAGTGCATGAGAAGCAGGGACGCGAGCTGTTTGAGCACAATCGCCGGTATTTGATGCGCACGTATCCCAAGGGCACTCGCATCCTGTCTGGTAACCTTGATCCTCCATACTTCTGGCGTAAGGGCATCCAGATTGTGGCGCTCAACTGGCAGAACTGGGACTCTGGCATGATGTTGAATGAGGGCATGTTTGCCGGTACCGAGGGCTATGTCTTGAAGCCAGAAGGTAAGCGACTTGTGCCGTGGAGTAGCACACCCAAAGGACTTGAGCTGATCAGATACTGACTTTTGCCCCTTCACAAGGCTACCGCTGCGAGAAGCCTGGCTCGTTTGGTCCAGTTGCGGTCGAGGTCCACCATTACACTATGGATCTCTCGATCCAAGTGCTTGCTGCTCAGAATTTACCCCTTCCAATCGATGATGATGATGCGTCGTCCTTTGAGCCCTACCTCAAGGTCGAGCTGCATGTTGAGGAGCCCGGCGAGCGCCATGGTTCTTCACAACCTGCCGATGGCAAGGAGAAGGAAGGTGAATACAAGGCCAGGACCAAGTCGCTCAAGGGTCTCCACCCCGATTGGAAGGGCGAGGTTCTGCGATTCGATAATGTGCCCGGTGTTGTGCCCGAACTGAGTTTTGTGCGCTTCCTTGTCAGGGATGATGAAGCTCTTCGGCGTGACTCTTTGGCCGGATGGGCATGTGTCCGGGTCGACCGGCTGAAGGAGGGTCTGCGCTTCGTGCATCTGATGGATGCTCTGGGTGTTGAGACTGAGGGCGTTATTCTGGTGAAGATTGAGAAGCGTCTGCGCTGATGGAAGCAGCATGATGTCATGGAAAACATGTACGTATGGAGTAGATGTCAGATTATATGGTTACGCTGGTATTGGCCAATTGAACATCATAACATACCTAGGTATCTCTTCCTGACATTGCACATCAGTTACGTTTATGATCGTTGTCTACATCGCCGCCCACATTGGCGGGCGGGCAGCTTGGCCCACGCAGAATAAAGCTTGATGTGGGTCGCATAATTTGCACAAAATGCAGGGTAAAACAAACAGTCTGGGATTCAAAGCTCTTCCGAAGTTATTCGAAAAAGTTGCATGTGTTGGTGAGAAGTGACGGAATGCTTGCATGTGAAAGTTGCCGGGCAAATTATCGATAAGCGAAATTCTTATCTTATTTAGACACATGTAGTCCGTTTTAATCGATGATATATACTGTTCCTTAGAACATATAAAACCCTAACCCGTAGGATCAACTTGCGATAGCCGCTTCGCGACAGTGCTCCTCGCCAACATCAATCTTGCAACGGACTCCAATACCGGCTTAGCAAAGGATCTGTCAAGTTAAAAACTACTTCACTGCTTTCGATTAAAATGAGTAAGCCAATGATATCGTTTGGTCTGAAAAAGTCCGGCCTAGCGAAACCCGCCACGGCGGTACCTCGCATGCCGACCGCGTTCAGCAATGCAAGTGACGAGGATGGTTCTGGGGACGAGAGGACATCAAACAACAACGTGGTGGAAGTTTCAGAACTTGATTCCTTTGGAACGACATCGTCGACAAAAGCGGATACAGAAGACACCATGGGGTCGAGGAAGAAGAGCAAATCTGGCGCCGTACTTCCAGCAGCACCACCGACTTCGAAGAAACAGCCGCTTTTAGTTCCCAATGAATTCACCGATCTTTCCAGTGCACTTACATCGCGCAAGTATGCTGCCTCCGCTGAAGAGGCGGACCCATCCATATATGACTACGATGCGGCCTATGACTCATTCAAAGCTGCTAAGAAAGCTGCCGCGGCCGCCTTATCAACGGAGGACAAGCGACCGCGTTACTTTGACGCGTTACAACGTGCGGCAGACATCCGCGAGCGCGATCGGCAAATTGCCGAAGAGCGGAGACTGCAGCGGGAACGCGCCGCTGAGGGGGATGCGTATAAGGATAAGGAGAAGTTTGTGACGGAAGCATATCGCCGCCAGCAGGAAGAGTTACGCAGGCTAAGGGAGGAAGAGGAGCGCCGTGAAGAGGAGGAGAAAAAGAAGAATCAGGGCAGGGGCTTGGCCGAGTTTTACAAGGGAATGTTGGAGCGTGGAGAGCGTGAGCATGCCGCATTAGTGAAAGCAGCGGAGGAAGGTGTAGGAAAGAATGTCCCGGTTGAGGAGGAGGAAGATAAGGAAAAAAGTGCCACAGAGCGAGCAAAAGAGATCAACGCGATGGGCGGCAACGTGTTAATCAATGAAGAGGGCGAGGTGGTTGACAAGCGACAGCTGCTCAAAGGGGGGTTAAACGTGACGGCCAAAAAGACGGCCGAGGTCCAACGGGAGAAGGAACGGCGTGCTGCCGAGGAAGCAGCCGAGGCGGCACGGAGGGCCCGAGAAGGGTCCCAAGGCAGAGGTGTGTATGCCGCGGGCGGCAGGCAGGCTGCACGGGAGCGGCAGACACGCATGCTTGCTGCACAGCTGGAGGAGACGCTCAAACGGTCACGACAGGAGGAAGAAGAGGAGGCTGCCCGTATCCAGTTGGTGGCGAAGAGCAGGAAAACAGAGGCTGATGTGTCGAGTGCAAAGGAGAGATATCTCGCCCGGAAGAGGGCAGCTGAGCAGGCGAAGAAAAAGGGACTGGATGAAATGCCATGATGTACCGTCCCCGTGTGTGGGAATTATAATAACCTGATATGTTCCTTATGTATGATACCCCCTTGGACTTGGGTAACCCAGTTAGAACATATTACTGTTATCCCGCCATCCCCTGACCGAAGCACATTTGATGACGTACAGATCGCGCCGTTTTCGTCCCTACACCTCCCTGTACGTGCTAACAGGTTTTTATGTATGTGTGTTCCTATATGTTTACCTGCCTGAACCGAACCTGTCTATCCCAAATTCATATGGTACAACGTCAACCAGCCTGACCGACTCTGAGAGCGGCTTGAATCAACCCAGAACACATCTACTTGTATACAGTACCATGCATAGCAACTGCGCGTCCACCATTCTGATGCCATGAATATATTACGAGCTCGAGGAGAATGAATTGTTGGCCATCTCCTGCTGTATCCTCCGGATGTAGGTTGCGTTGACCTGGTTCCAGGCCTGCATGTACTTCTCCATACATTGTGTCAGGCAGGTCTGCTCGCTGCTCGACAGAGACGAGCCAGGTTTGGGCACACAGCGCTCAAAGCATTTCTCGTTGATGTTCTAAACCACATCAAGTTATAAGCGAACTGGCCATGTCCGAGTTGTCCACCTAGGTTTTTCGTACCTCGATCAGGATGCGCGCATTGGTTGTGTTAGTCGCCTGCAAAGCCTGGCGAATGATTTCCTTCTTAACGGCCTCGGAGTCCATGGCGTATAGTAGACTGAATAAAGGGTCTAGTTAAGTTGTTGGCCTCGAGGGCTGCTGGTTGTGGGGGGTCGTCGACAGGTGGTGAACGCTTGGAAAAAAGCGTTCTCCAAGCTTGTGCTTGTTTAGAAATTAAGGCCGACAAATTACGGTAAAACCACAGGTTATGCATGCGTAATTTACCAGCCTTGTGGCCTTATGGCGGAAGTGGTGTGGAGAAGTGGGGCTATATGACCCACTTATAGCACTCGAGTGACAGGGCAGCTGCACGAGGCTGGGAGCCAACCAGCTTCCAGTTTCGAGGAAAAGGCCAGCTAAGGTCCTGGCCATCATACACAAGGGTCAGGGTCACCACCGTTCCGCAACTAGAAGCCACAAAGGCTGTGACCTTCGACACCGCACGAACTTCCCCTGACTGACGCCCGTGCCATCCGAACGGCCACGCCCTGCGCATTCGTTCGGATATCCTATTTCTTCTCTTCTTTCATTCTCTCTGTTGTCGCACATTCCAGTTCTTGGGGGTCGCAAGCTTCCACTGACCGACCGCTAACCAACCACTACCCGTTTACATTTCCTCTTCACTTACGCCGTTCCTTAATTTTGCCTCTGTCCTTCCAATCGCCTTTTGACGATCAAACTCGCACTCACCTCCGCTCGACACGATGTTGCTGATGTCAACTCTGTCGGCCCTGTGGCTGGCCACGTTTGCTTGGTGTGTGAAAGGGGAGGAGGAGAATGTCAAAAGCATAGGGGTGCGCTTGCTTGCCTATCCCGTGACGCTTTGTTGTGGTCTGGTCCGGATGCTGATGGTATTCTCTAGCTAAGGACACATTCGCTTGCCCAGGTACGCATGTGTAACCACTCTTTATTTGTAGGTTGGCATTGGAGTTAGACTGACCTTACCGCTACAGCCTTACCTTGACTCGGACATGCAGAGCCGGTGGTACGATTTTGGAGGCGATACCATTATTCGCACTGACCAGTAAATATTCCCCCTGAGTGTATCGGCTGGCAAGGGTCGATGCTGACCAAGCGTGCCAACAGATATATTCGTCTTACTTCGGACCGCCCTTCACAGATGGGGTGGCTTTTCTCCAGGGTACCATTGACTGCCACGAACTGGGAG
The DNA here is from genome assembly GCF_000221225.1 of Thermochaetoides thermophila DSM 1495. Classification (NCBI taxonomy): domain Eukaryota; kingdom Fungi; phylum Ascomycota; class Sordariomycetes; order Sordariales; family Chaetomiaceae; genus Thermochaetoides; species Thermochaetoides thermophila. The sequence goes on from NW_006383032.1 coordinate 1,019,047, forward strand.
ATTGAGGTGGAATTTAAGATTCATGGCAAGAACACGCTCTATGGTGACGGTCTCGCCATGTGGCTTACCAAGGAGCGCGGCAAGCTTGGTCCTGTCTTCGGCAGCGCTGACCGGTTCGAGGGCCTTGGCATCTTCATCGACACATATAAGAACAACCGGCCCGGTGTTGTCTTCCCCTACGTCATGGCCATGGTTGGCGATGGCAAGACTTCCTATGACAAGGACACAGACGGAAAGAATGTCGAGTTTGCCGGCTGCTCCGCCAGGGGTCTGCGGGGTGCCACTATCCCGACGAAGTTGCGTCTCACTTACTTCCAGGACAAATACCTCAAGCTGGAGCTCCAGTACAAGTCGGTCGGCGAGTGGACGCTTTGCTTCGAGACGAACCAGCCCCCTGCGATTCCTCAAGTTGCCTATCTGGGTTTCAGCGCTGAGACGGGCGAGTTAAGTGATAATCATGATATCATTTCGATTGAGGCCCGGAACCTGTACACCGCTCAGCCGACCAGCCGGCCGACTCCTGGTAGCGGCAGAGGCAAAAAGGCAACCAAGGAAGGTAGCAGCTGGGGCTGGTTCTTCACCAAGATCATGATCTTTTTCCTGGTCATTGGCGGCATATACGTCGGGTTTACGGCTTGGAGAGCGAGCAACAGGCGCAGCCATCGGTTCTAAGAAGACCTAGGTATGGTGACGATCGAAGAGAGAGAATTGGCAAATAGACCGGGCCAGAAAAATCGAGTCAAAAACGAGATACCACTACACCTTGTACGCATCCTTTGGCATGGTAAAGGGGTAATGTGGGTTTGGCCACCATGGGTTCACAGCCAGTCGTTTTATGCAATATGCCCTTGTCATACTCATGTATCAGTCATGCTTTCAGGAGTCTTGGACGGACGATTTTGCTTTGTTTACTTGTGGATTCAGGAGATGAGTACAAATTGGAACTCATGTGACGGGCGCATCTCTCGCCTTCGCTCTGGACAACTCAACCCGGTTTGAGTGCCTGCCTATCTGAGCTTCGTCGTTTCATGGAGACGGAGAAAAGGGCCCCTCTTATATAAGTCCGACATCAGCCACCACACAGTAACATCGGCCCGGGCACTGCAGCAGACCGGTCCATAGCATCCGGAAAATGCTTCTAATTCTAGAGCTTGTCCTTTTGCTCATATACCGCGCACTATAGGAACGTTTGCTGGCATCCGGGCCGAGCTGATGAACAGATCACCAAGCGATAACGCTGTCAATATCGCAGCTCCAGCGGCGACCAAGGGCTGATCCCTGCCAATTGGGAACGCCCCACCATCATAGAGCCCCACCCCTCTTCCTTTGGCCTCTGGGCGCCGTTCACGGATCATCGCTCGAGACCAAAGTTTTTGATTCAGTGATCATCAGCTTCTCCGGTGCTCCGTATTCATTGTCCATTGCGCAGATGTAACACGTAATCTATGTGTAGTGTATGCCTTCGTCGAGTCTGAGATGACAGGATTTTTTTGTGCTGACAGCTGTGTTGCCGGGCTCTTCATGACCTCAGGATGCCTTAAGTTCCTTTTGAGGTACACACCTCCGGACTAGATAGCACGTCGGGGGCAGACACACACCTGTTCTAACCGGAATGCTCACCGGGCCTCTGGGAGATAATTGAAACGGCAAAGGATATTATAAACGCAGATATTGCATTGGCGCTCGGGAGCAATCCAGTCAGATTTTCCCATGGGGTACTTGCAGGCTACCTTACCTCATTTTCGGAACCTGTGAGTTGCCAAGCGGGACCTGTATACTGCAGTGGAAGTTGCTTGGGTCCCGTCCCTCCACGATCCACTCTCCACACCTTGTCCTCCCCATCTGCTGCTCCTCATCGCCAGTCACTCGACATTCCCACAACCCACACAACCCGGTTATCAGAGCACTCTCTTCGGTATTTGAGCTTCTCGTCCACTACCATAGAGAAACTAACTTCTCCATCGCTTTCTTCGCCTATCTGAAAAGCACTGGCCCTCAAGATAGGCCTACGACGCAGCCCCAAACCTCAGCTTCTCGAGCTGGCTGTATTCCGCGGGAACAGGTACTTAGCTGTGCTTGGCATTTTCGGGGAACCGTCCGAGCCTGGGCCCCCGAGCTAGAGCGCTGGAGGGGAAGGAAGAAAAGAAAAAGAAAAAGACGGGTACAGCCTGCGGAATTTTGAAGTCCCCATCTGACACTAATCCCCGGCCCCCAAGCCATTGTCATCATACAATACCTCCAGCAGTAACCCTTTTTTTCTTCGCCCGTTCTCTTCAGGCCCGACTGCAGCTCCTCCTTGGGTATACGAGACGAAACTGGGGTGCTAGCGTCTCTTTGTGCTGCCGCTGTGCGGAGTCAGACAAGCAACCCAATCCGACCAACACCTCCCCCAGGGCCCCCAGTAAGCCGCGCAGCAGCGCATCTGCTTGGGTCTGCAGCCCTCACCTATCGCTCCCCCGCCGCAGCGTCTCGACTCCATTTGCCTCCCCCGCTGCCGTCACCTTCAACAATATCCCATCTGTCCGCGGGGTGCTCTCCTTGCCCACCACCACTGCCCGAGCCCCCTAACCCTCCCCGCAATCCGATACACCTTCGATCACTGCCCGCTGATGTCGTTTGTGAAACCTACGTGATATCTACGTCTGATCTGTTATCCAAAGAACACTTGGGAACACTCGGGAAGCCCGCCAAAAGCCACGAGCTTGGAGCTTACAGCATCATACCCCACAGCTGGTCAACCCATCAAAGCTCCTACCACGCCCACGTTTCTCCCAGCTACCGAACGCATTTGTGCTCCCCTGATAAACGCCACCAGTTCGTCGATTGATTGGGCCCTCGGTTGCCATACGGTCCCTCGACTCGACCGTTCGGGCATCGACTCTGCTCTCTACACAAGTTTGTTCACAGAGACGGCCACACGCTTTTGGTCGGCTGTCACTCGACGCGCGCTTGATGCCTCTCGGTTTCTTGAGGAAGAAACGGACGAGGGATAGCAAGGAGGGCATATCTAGTGCTCCGACGAGCCCTGTGACACCCACCGCCAAATCGAGGTTCAGCCAGTCTGCCGCCGTCACTTCCTCACCCGTTGCTGCTGCTGCCTCTCAGTCCGTCCCGCGCTCCTCGGCAGCTTCCACTCAACAGTCGAGCGGAGCCTCCGACACGGCTGCCGAGCAGCAGCAGAACAAGCCCATGAATACCCTTCCGGTCCCACAGTCCGCCTATCAGGCGGTATCACACACTCCGTCTCCCGGAACAGATCCCCAGGCAAACCTCCCGCGCATTGCAAACCTGATTAATCCCCCTCAGCATGACATTCCTGCCACTTACCAGCAGCAGCAAGGTGTCCAGTATGTTCAACATGTCCAACAGCCCGCGACCGCTGGAGGCGTTGTGTCCGCCCAGGAACAGAAGAAAGGAGAGCAGCAGCAGCAGCAGCAGCACTATCATTATCAACAACAACAGCAGCAGCAGCAACCATATCATCAACAACAGCAACTACAGTCTCAGCAAGGACAGCTACTCCCTCAGGAAGGGCAGGCACGCGTAACAAAGGGGAAATACTCTCTCAATGATTTCGACATTCTCAGAACCCTGGGGACTGGCAGTTTCGGTCGTGTTCATCTGGTGCAGTCACGGCATAACCATCGTTTCTATGCTATCAAGGTTCTCAAGAAGGCACAGGTGGTGAAGATGAAGCAAGTTGAACACACAAACGACGAGAGACGCATGCTTAGTGAAGTGAAGCACCCTTTCCTGATCACCCTCTGGGGTACGTTTCAGGATGCCAAGAATTTGTACATGGTGATGGATTTTTGTTGAGGGCGGTGAGCTGTTTTCATTGCTACGGAAATCTGGCGTAAGGCCTCGATCCTGTGATGAATGCTTGTACCGAGATTCATAACCTATACTGACGCTTGTTCCAGCGTTTTCCTAATCCTGTCGCCAAGTTTTATGCCGCCGAGGTGACTTTGGCGCTCGAGTACCTTCACTCGCGCAATATTATATACCGCGATTTGAAGCCGGAGAACCTGCTGCTAGATCGACATGGCCATCTCAAAATTACAGATTTTGGGTTTGCCAAGCGCGTCCCGGACAAGACATGGACTCTCTGCGGTACCCCTGACTATCTCGCCCCTGAGGTCGTTTCCAACAAGGGATACAACAAATCTGTTGACTGGTAAGTGACTTATGTGGGTTTCCCAGGGTATGTAACGATGCTAAAGCTAGCTTACGTATGACAGGTGGTCACTAGGTATTCTGATCTACGAAATGCTTTGTGGTTACACGCCTTTCTGGGACAGTGGGTCACCTATGAAGATATACGAAAATATTTTGCGCGGCAAAGTCAAGTACCCATCCTACCTGCACCCGGACGCTCAGAACCTGCTCGAGCGCCTGATCACAGCAGACCTAACCAAGCGCTTGGGCAATCTGTATGGGGGTTCTCAGGACGTGAAAAATCACCCTTGGTTTGCCGAGGTTACATGGGACAGGCTTGCTCGCAAGGACATCGATGCCCCGTACTGTCCTCCAATTAAGGCTGGCATGGGCGACGCCAGCCAATTTGACCGTTATCCAGAGGAGACAGAGGCATATGGCCAGACCGGCCATGATGAGTAAGACCCCTTCTTGCATCTCGTTAGCTAAAAGACGGAAATGAATGCGGACTAATTGTGAATAGATATGGCTACCTTTTCCCCGATTTCTAATGTCAAGCAGACATAAATCGAACAAACCCTTTCAAAACTACAACAGTCGAGGTCATCGTTTACGTCTAGGTGACGATCACCAAGCAGCTAATGCGCCTCTGAATATAGGGGCAGTTTAAAATGTGTGAGTCTGTAACGAATCGAGTTGCTTATTTGTAGGGACGGAGGGACACAGCTGGACTTGACCCTGAGTTATCAGCATGGTTGGGTTGATAAACTGGTGGACGGGAGGAGAAACAGAACTTAGTTGAGCCGAGTGAGTGGAAGGGTGGAATGGAAAGAACAAAAGCATACATGGCCGCGAGAGACCTATCGAGTTACCTAGGCAAACAATGCCTCTTCCAGGCTTAAAACCATTTATCCTACTTACTACCTGAGCCAGGTAGGAAGACGCTTGTCTTCAAGACCTGCCTGAATCGTTCTTGCCTCATTGGCTTTTTCCCTCTTGGTCTCTTGAATTGTCCATATTCACTTCCTACATTTTTACTCCTTCGCAAACTGAAAGCATTCAACACTAGAGCAAGCTCGATGGACAAGGTTAGCTAAAAAAGATCGGCCACCCAGGAGGTGCTGTGTACATTTATAAAGTATGGCTTGATTGTGTAGATCTGAAAATGCGGAATATGGCATGGCAGTCTTCAATAAAAAAATTTCTCCATCTGAACGAGGAAAAAGAGAAATGTAATATTTACAAAAGCTTTTACCTTTATTGCATTTAAATTTTCTGAAAGAGTCCACTGCTTATGCAAGGGATAAAGTAACTAGTGTCAAGCCCACAACATTAACCACAGCATTAACACAAAAAAGTAACCAACCTATTTCTATCTTTACATACACAACTCTGTAAAGATAAAAGGGTAAGCCCTCCCTCCCCCTGGATTTCCTCTTAGACTTTATGCATGTCGCACTTGAAGTTAATATCATCAACCCCAGCTTTCAGCATTTCGAGACACCCGAAGGCATCTAGTTTATAAGCAGCACAACATCTGATCTTCGTAACCTTGTTACTGCTGCTGCCATATTAAAAGTGTATATAGCCAATTTACCTGCGCCACAACTCCGCTGTCAAAACAGAGACCCATCCGCCTTCCGAAAGCCAGCATACACGATCCGTTAAGTTGGAACTCTTATCACTACACTGAGTCCTTCCCACTATCTATAAGAATAAAACAGCCTTAATAGTGCCATAAAAGCTTCATGTAGATGCATCTCGAGCCCAGCATTTTATATTCATAGTTTGTCACCCAAGAATCATTGGTTGACAACTTCGCAAACACGCTCGCCCCCTTCCACACGACAACTTGCTCGTCCATCTCGCGCGCACTGCGGCTGACCAGGATGCGGTCAGCCAAGTCGGGACGTCGTATCTTCAATTTTTCCTCCAGGAACGGCGCAAAGTGCGGGATCTTGGCCCCGCCGCCCACAACCATGATGCTGCCGACCAGCTCGCGCACCTTCTTCTCGTCGCCCTTAGCTGCATGTTGGATGCTGGTCAGGATGGCCACGTCTAGGGGGGCGATGGGCAGTACGGCGTCCCGTTCGGCAGCGATTTCCTTGGCGCTTCGCTGCTGGGGCTGTTGCGAGGTCGGGTTATCAAAGGACGTGGCTGGGAGCACGGTCGTGCCGTTAGCTGGGGCTGGCGTGCCGCCGTTGCGACCGCTGGGCGCTGGGCTGCCCCCATTGGCTTCGCGAGAGGAAGCGCCAAAGATATACGGGCCTGGAACGGGCGTGCTGGCGCCGTCTGGTGCAGGAGATGGGGCTTTTGACGTGCCAGGCGTGCCAGTAGCATCAGGTCGGGAGAGAAAGTTGAAAGGCTGAGTGCGCTCTTTGCTGGGGGTGGCGGTTGGGTCGCCGTTGAAGCTGGCTGTTGCTGTTGGAGCAGCCAGAGACGGCTGGACCATAGCGAGGATGGCTAATTGTGCCGATGAGGTTGGGTCGTCGGGCATGTCAACGTCATAGGCATTGTATGAGCGGTCAATCAACTTTCGCCGACCACGCAGCTTCGTAGAGTTGTCGAAGATAGATGGGTCATAGAATCCCATCGGGGCGAGGATGACCTCATCATAAAACTTAAACTGGTACTTGCGCGTTGGCTGATTCGGAGCGCGCAAGTGGAAGTCGAAGGCCTGTACCGAGATGTTGGCCTGAGAAAGGGTACAGTACTTCATCTTCAGCTCTTCTGCCAGCAAGAAGTCATGTCGTCTGCGGAGGTTGATGTCTTGGTATGGGAAGTTGTCATAGAGCATCATCTTGATAAAGGTCTCGGTGACGTCGTAGCCACCATACTTGAGGTTAACCCTCGAGTCTTCAATGACAAGGCCATCCTCCACACATGAGATGGAGGTTTTCTGTGCTCCAACGTCGACCACACAAGCCTGGGTATAGCCGGCGCCAAAGGTAGCCGCCATACTCTCTTGGATAAATGCGACCCGTGACAAATCGAAGAATTCGATGCAGAGATGAAGGAGAAGCTCGACGTAGCGCTTGTCGTACAGATCTGGAATGACGATAACGCAGCTGTACTGTTTCCAGTCTGCCTTCTTCGTCAAACCCAGCTCCCGCCGAAGAGCACGGTCAAGCAGCATTTCGAGGTCGTCAAACAGATGTGCCCTGGTGGGATAGTCATCCTCGTTCAACCAGCCATGCTGGATTGGCCACCAAAGTTTATACTTTGGGCTCGAGTCCTCCGCAATTCGGAGAGCCTGCTGCCCGATGAAGACCTTCTGGGTTGTCCCATCTTCGGGGGCCTTGTTGACGTTCGTCCACTCGACCTGCAGCGGATCGTTGTGCTGAGAAATAATCTCGGGCTCGGTGCGGCGGTTGAAGTTGACCACGAGATCCTTGGAGTTGGGCAGCACCTTCAGCTTGTTGGCACGCATTGTGACTTTTAGGTCACTACACATCTTCTGGTATTTCTTGACCCATTCTTCCCCATACTGCTGCTCCATTGTACGACCTTCAAATTGCCGTCGTGGCAGGGCTTCGTGCATCTCAGACTCAGTCTGGGAATACTGGGTACCGAGGACCATAGGGATGGTCTTCGGCAGGGCGTCGCTGGCAAAACCGATGCGTAAGTTTTGGCTGCCTGGATGGATGACGATAATCTTAGAGGGGTCCATGGCTGCCGATGGCGCCGGGGGAGCATCCTCCTGGAGCTCGTCAAGTGGCAGCGGAACTTCGCCATTCGTGTTAGTGTTGAGGGCGCGATCACGGTCTTGAGCCGTCTTAACAAGTCGTTCCCGGTTGGCCTCGTTCTGGAGGCGCAGCGACAGGATCTGATCATCGCGCTTCATATAATCACTGATAGCAGCCAGCGTAATGTTAGGGTCGCTGATGAAAACGAGAAGCGAGGTTACCGCAGCATCCTTACGTATAATAGTTCTTTTGGTTAATGGGCTGCACCTCAGGCCAGCTTGTTTGCCTCATGCCATTGTCGGTGCGTTCCAGCCCTAGAAGGACGACGGTCAGCGCAGTCACGAGACTGACTGTAAGGCAAGAAGCGCCAACCTTCCCTGGCAAGCACACGCTCGCTCACTTTTCCCACCATCTTGAACTGCCTGTGTTCCCGTCACCGGCAAGAGAGCGAAAGAAATGTGTGGTCTTTGAATCGCAGTCGAGTGTACTCCTGCGAGGGCCAGAGCAAAGGTTGCTTCGCTAGATCAACCTGGTGATGCGAGTGCGAGGAATAAAGATAGGGCGGCTGCAATTTGGTCACGGCGACAAGAATTGTGATGTTGAAACCCAAAAATAGGTGGGCACTTTGTCGGTTTGGCCCGCTGTTAGCGGCGGGCGCTGGAACGCGATAGGCGAATCGCGGATCGAGGATCGCGGATGATAAGAGTCGGGGATCGTGAAGGTGCGGCGGAGTTGGGAAGAGGAAGGGTTGTTAACTACGGATTACATTCGCGTTCGTGGCTCCATTGGCAAAAATGTTTCGCGGTTTGTCTGCTTTGAGCCGCCAGGGCCTTTTCGGGCTGGGATTTGGGATGTGCATCAGCTCGCCAACCCCCCAACAACGGATGGCCCCAATCCCACTTGCCCACAGTATGGACGCCTCGGGCTATCGATAGGTACGACGAGGCAGCTTTCCGCATCCACGCTGCATGTTCGGACACTAGCACCGATCTGGACTAGCGTCTTGGCATCAGTCGGCGCCCAAAACCCACCGTGTGCCGCACTCAACCGACGGATCTCTCTTCGATAAAGTTATGGAATTTGACAGCAAGTGATGAAAATATGAATGAGAAGGTCTATCTACTGATGATTCAACTAACAGTTTTTCTAGGAATAGGAAGCGGAATAAGGCTTTGATAGTCCGGTCGGTCTTCCAAATGAACGTTAGGCAAATTATGTGGAATCTGGCAATCATTGCTTCCTGGTGTCATTTGTGATATATCGCCACTCAACATCAGACGGAGTAGCAGCAATAGAGCAGGGTTTATGACTTGCTTCCGCATAGCATCAGTCAACCATGTGAGAGCAGTGCGTTTAGTGTTTTGTACTTAAACCAAGCCGGAGCTTAACTCTCTGATAGGATTTCCAACCATCAACACAGCTTAGCTGCAGCACCTCCTCCCCACTCATTTCACTATCTTCTCAATACCATTGACAAAGGTTGAAATTAAACTCCATCACTATGCCTCCAGTCAAGATCTACACTGATAGCCCAATAAACCCAGCTAGAGTGTCAAGTACCACTCCAAAAGCTCCAGACAGTCAATCCGGGTCTCAAGTGCCTTCATCAAGACTCCCTCCAAGACCCACAACTACCCCTGAAACTCTCACCAGAACACGTCCCTCTCAATCCAATCTTGGAGGACTTCCCTCTCCTCCTCAGCCTGGAGCTATTCCAAATCTACGACAACAAACATCATCAGCTCGAATTCTGCCTCCTCCTCGAGCTGGTGACGTTGCCAGGCAAAGGGCTCAGGCGGGACCCGCGCCACCGATTCCAACCATGGTTTCGGCGCCGGGTCCGGGTCCGAGATCGGCCCCACTAACTACCGGCTCTTCCTACGGAGACGGTTTGAGAATTCCCGAGGAATGTCACTACCCAATCAACACTACTGCTCCGCAGAATGCCTCAGGATACTACTCGAATTACCGCCCGGCCCAGTACCAGCCTTTTCAGGAAGACGAGCGGCTGGACGATGAGGAGGGTGTACTTGATTCGGTAATCAAGTTTACCAAGGTTTTGGGGGAGAAGCTTAGCGAGGCGGAAAGCGAGGTGTGGAGGAGGATTAATGGAGATAACTAACTTGGCATTCTGGACTATGTGTGATCTCTGAGAAGGCTTGAATCGGTAGAGGGAATGCTGCGTCCAACTTGTTTGTACTCACCTCAATGAAGCAGTAAGCATTTACGGCCATAACCCACATTTTCAGGCTTTTTTATTATGTCTTCTTACCTATAGGTACTATTAAGCGGCGTATTCTTGGGTGGGCTTTGTGTTGGTCAACCGTCTAGGAAGCTGTGTCGGAGACTGACAGTTGTAATCACTAAAGTTTGAATGATGACAACAGGGGTCCTTGTAACTACACAACGTCTCCCCACCTACTGACCAGTACTTACCTACATACATGCTAACAGTCCGAGTATCATCGCGTCTCAGTCATTGTATGTGATTGGTTCGGATTGTTTCCGTTGTTGTTGGGTTTACTGTTTCTGGATGCGATGTCTGCTGCAGGGGTATAATATGGGAATATCGAGAAGTAGGTCGAGAAAAGCAAGCTAGATATGTGAGTAATAACTGCATTTTTCCTATAGGTAAACGCGTACAACACATCAACGAGCTCCTTTAAAACACATAGTTACATCTTTCCCTGCGGGTAGACACACCCAAACCGACCGGATGGACAACGGCATCCCAGTCACTATGCCTTGAGCGTCCCCTAATCTCCCACATTACCAAAAACGTAACACGGAGCAACCAGTAATCTATCCGATGCCTTGCGAGTTTCCCGTCCAGCCCTTGGTCAGAACCTTACCGGACGAACCACTTTCTAACAGATGCGATCCGTGTTCCTGCCACTCATACCCCTGGAACAGAACGACCCTGCTTGATCAAGGCGACATATTAACGCCTAAACTTTTTTCCTTAGCTGCCCAACAGTCTGGAACTGTCTTAAACGTGTTGTTACTAGCGCGTCCGGTAATTCTTCTAGGAAGGTCATAACAGTCCTTGGAGAACCTTTTCCAATCAACAAGCCCAGTGATACACTGCCGGCGCCAGTAATGACGTGGAGCTCCGCAACCGTTAGAAGTTGAACTAGGTAGTAATCCCTTTGTCGTCAAAAACTCGAAGTAAGAAGGCGCCGTACACGACAGATTACCTACGCTTCCCTGAAAAACTCCGGCCCCAAGCTCACCTGCTCTTCCCGACTGGCTGTTGTGGGTTGAGTAGGATAACATGGATGCCATCTCTAACAATGATAGGAAAGCCGCCAGTAACGCATAACCTTGTTCAGCTCTGCTTGCTATTGACCTTGAATGATGCCAGTGAGGACTGGCTGGCGCAAGATAAATGATCTATAATAATGATATGCCGAAGACAAAATGCCTAGACGCTAAACACATGAGAGTAACCTAAGTGAATTGAACTGTATGGCTGATTGTGTCTGCGTGAGGCCCTTGTCGACATCGAGAGAACGATTCGGCTAGGCAAGCGCTGGAAAAAAAATTTCCATGCCCAGCCTTTGCGAACTCCGGATGCATTCATGAGGCCGCGTCTGTTCACCATCATGTGGTTGCCAGCTCCAAGATGGAGGCGTCAACACTAAGATTTCGCCGATACCCCACATCAACAGCAGCATTCCTCACAGGTAACTGTTCAGATGGAGGGACCTGGCACACTGATAGATGGGCCACGTCCGGGGTTGGCGGCCTCTTCTGAAAGAAGGATCGCGTCATCATTGGCCGGCGATCTCCATAAGAGCCGATATATAGGCCGTGGGTAGACGGCTAAAACGAGGGAAAATTTCCTGTTTGGGAGAGCGTTGTTATGCAAACTCATGAGCTACGGTATGATCTCCGGTGGCTCCCGTGAAGGAAACGACTAGCCCACGGGATCGAGGAAGCTGTTTGCGAGCCGGCCAATATACACCACGCGCAAGGCTACCGGGCTCGCCGAATTCCGTGGGTTAGGGCCATAGCAAGCAGCAAGGGGAACCAGCATAGAACAGCTATCGAAGCCTTGAAGAAGTGTCTGAGCGCTGCAGTTGTCAGGGTCAGGATTCACAGATAATGAAACCCAAAATAAACCTTGGGCGGAGCTGCGCTCTTGGCTTCCGAGATTAGTATGAGCCCGATGTTGCCAGGCAGATGAAAGCAGTCCCTATAATCGGGGAGCCATGAAAAAAGGGCCCAAACAGGGCTCAATGACAGCCACCAAATAGAAGGCCGAGGCCGAGGGAACTCCGCAACGAAAGCCGCAGAGGTAGGCTTCCCCGCAGATAACCCTAGCTAGCGTCGGCGATTGAGGGCACGGCAGGTAAAAGCTTGGCTCGACATCACATGTACCTGACAAGGCAGATAAATAATTATTGGCTAGTTCAGCTCCAACCGCGAGCCGGTTTCCAAGTGGACGACGCGGTAGACAGCCTTATAAGTCAGCTACTTCCAGCATGATGAGGATTCCTAGGCTTGTACATGGCCTTAGGTCTCCTCTCCGGTCATTCTATAGCAATTGGACCAAACGGTATCGCCGGCAACGTGGGGGCACATTCCGAGCAATCAGAAGCCGTCAAGTTTGGGGAACTGAACAATAACGGGCAGACTCAAGTGGAAAGCTAATCCATGATTGTTGATTCGAGTTGCCTGCAGAAAGTAGCTCGAGAATAACCTTGACATCCCTGGTCGTTGATGAAGGAGTATTACTGATGAGCTTTCGAAGCAAGACATTAGTTCAAAACAAAGTCAAGGTCAAGATATTTTTGGAAGAAAGGCAAAACACATCAGGATCGTCTGGTAGATGGATGGCAGCAAGAGGTATGAGGTCCCACAGTACCATTGATCCATGGCATCATCGGTGCGCTATCTGAGCAGCGCCCAAACACCGGATGATTGGGGAAGCGAGAGGCACGATGAAGGGGGCTGAGGAATGCTGTGCTGCAACCCGACCAAATTTTGGATGTTGCGTTGGGTGAGCACTGGGTAAGCACCAGTCAGAATCAAGCGCTACTTGCCGAAGGCTAAAGTATTTCAAATATTTTGATTCTTCGCGATCGAGCGCAACACTTATTCCATTGAAACCCCGCACTGACGATTTGAAAGGTGCAAAATGTTTCTTTCGATATCGACGGTAATGGTGGTTTTCGGCTTCGACTTCGGCTTCGATGGGTAACTTGTGCTCTGGGGCCAAGAATAACGGACAAGGGGTGGTCAATAAAGATGGAGAGACGTTGCATGGTCAGTGTCCTGCGACAGATCTGAGACAGCCGAACCCCTGTCAAACCCCGCTTCGAGCCCCTGGTCGTGTTTGTTCCGCAGACCCACAAGGCGCGGGACCTTTCGCAGACACTCGACTTGTGCAACCGTGGGGTCGTCTGATTACATCAGCAGCGAATCAAGGCGCGACATGGCCCCACCACGACTTCAACCTCAAACGTCGCTCCCCCTTACTGCAAGTCGCGTCTTTTCCCTAACGTCTGTCCACTCGCTCCTGTGAATCCTGTCGACACCACCAGCAGCAAAGCAGCAAGCCGTCTTTTCCAAGACTCTCAAAGGACCAAAACACGTCCCCTGTTCATCCAGCCACTGTAGTTTCTGTCTCAAATCGAGTAAAAAATAGCCAACACACAGCAACCGTCTGTTCCATCGCGAGTGGTTTTGTGGGGTTGATGATGACCTATCGCCCCCTCGTTTGACGGTTCCAATCCAAACACTCCAGATATTTGGATTGTTTTCGCACAGTCGATTGCCTATGGCCTCGCGAATCGACAGGTTCCTGCGTCGCTCTGTGCTGCGCCTCTGAGCACGGCCGCTTGGGGATCGCCCGCTCACCTGTTGCCCATCGAACTCCCCAGTAACGGTTCTCGACAACATGGGAACAGCGCCGCTTTCTCAGCTCATAATCTCATCGGGCACCAAGGACAACGCACGGTAAGGTGAACGAGGGATCCTTGCCGACATGAAAAGTAGGTGCTTGTTCCTGTCCCGTCGCATCCACTTCTCGCCTTACTACCGGTCGAGAGGGTCAGCGACGGCAGTCATTCTGGGGTTCAACTCCTTGCCCAGTAGCCAGGTCGAGTACCTACGTGGCCCATATCCCGGTGTTGATGGCCGCAAGCCCGTGGAGACAAAGTGTGGCCTACCCTAACAGATGATCATCACGCACTCTGTCTGTAGCGTGTAGATCTGGGGCAAGGCGAAAACAGGATCGCTGCTGTAGGGTAGCTAGATCGTCTGCTTCAAAACGGCGTCCGCGGCTAATGTCTGCTTGCCAAACATGCTCAGTCGTGATCCTCGCTGCACAGCTCGGGTTGACCCGGGCTGGGCTATTCGCAATTTTCACCCTCTTTTGCACGACCGGGGAGGACTCACGAAAACACTCCACTGGATTCCCAGTCCAGGGATCGCAGGGTTGGCGTGCGAGGTTGGCTTTTTAGCTGTCCACATGTATCTCTTCCGAACGGCAGGTCTGCGTGCTCTTTCTGTTGCAACACCGAATTCGAGTTGCCGCCTGTTCTGTTTGTCTGTGTTTTCTTCCCTAGTAGATATCGAGATCTCTGTGAAGGATCTTCAACCTGGCCTATTGCGCTCTCTGCTTGGAGAGCGTGAGGTGAGACAGGCCACCTCCTCGGTATCTCTGCCACGCGGCCCTGTGCTTCTTCGGGTATCCTCCACAAGGCCAAGTCCCGGCCAGTTTTGGTTTTTGATCGACTTTTAACCCCCTTTGTCTCGTCCAAGTGGATTCAAGACCTACTTGGCTGTCAGATATATGTTCCTGAAAAAGATATCATGGATATACAATTGATATGTTATTCTGGCTCTTCTCACCTTTCTTCTCTTTTTTGGCCCGCAAATCACTCCATATCCTTGAATAAAACCCGGGGTACCTTGTCCCTTTCAGCCATTCGCCGGAGCCAGGTTCGGATATCGAACATCTGTGGGCAGCCCTGCCGGCTGCTGTTTTGTCGGGCATCCCCTACTTCCTAAAGGGGCAGCAGTCTTGTGAGTCGACTTCCTGGTTCGCCTACATCTCCCTCCACTCATACTCTCTCGTCTTCCGGTTGTCCCGCCTGCCCTGGCCCGGATGTAACCTTGCCTGGCCCTGCCCATCCGTGATCCTTGTAGTTCTTCCCCTTGGTGCCGGGCCACGCAGGGTCTCGCGCAACCACCAGTCCGTGACCGTTTGAACGGCGCGACCTCTCTAGAATCAGGGCCCACGACGCTCCGGCTTGTCCTTTCCCCCCTCCCCTGCTCGTCTTTCGACCTGGGTTCTGTTGCCCTATACTACGTAACCCCTCCGTCCTTTCTTATACCCCAAGGTTCCTGCTCCCGCCTTGACCTGTGTTCCGGAACCTCTCTTTCACTCCCTCCACCCTCGTCCCACACCCCACATAGGCTTTTTACTTTGCCTTCATACTGGCTGGCCATCCCATCCATCAGTAGTCGCTCTTTTCAGCAACGCTCGGCCGCCTGCAATTATCAGCCTCTGGTCTATAATATACCAAGAGCTGGCTCTTTCCTCCCGCTCTCGTCCGGACGGAGACTATTGGTACCAGGCTGTGGGCCTTGCTGTCCTGACCAAACGAGCAGCTGGGCTGGCCGTCTCGTGTCCGACTCACGACATTCCTTACTTGTCCTGACACCCAGGATTTTTGATTGTCGCTCCTTTGCCTCACTCATTTTTTCGACCAACTCGCTCGCGCGGCTCCCAGCCATCTTCCACGACCACTCACACCTCTTGCAAAAAGGCAACCTCGACACTCCTTGCTTCCTCGACCATCTCAACGTCAAGCATACTCATACTTCAGTGCCCATAACCTCAAATTGATGCTCGCCATCCACGTCGTTGCGCGTCTCTGAACACCACGGTACGTCGTACACAATCCACCTGCATCGTGGATCTTTGTCCGGGCCCTTCAATTATCAGGGTTCGCTCCTGTGCAAACATTCATGCTGATTTTCTTTTTTCTCCAAGACCAGGCTCCATCATCCATTCTTACCCTTCACTAATCAAGAACACCCTTCTCTTTCCCGGGTTGTATGTTTATGGCTACAACTCAAGCTCAACTGTATGCCATTCTGTCCTGCTTGTTTTCCTGCTGACCCAGGGATAACGACTTACGCATGATTTAGACGGAACCCCACCCAGGCATCTTCCCTTGACCTCAGTAAGCAAGCCAATAGGTTCCGGGAAGATAGTAATTCAATTTCGACATCCATCTCCAACATGAACGGGATCACGATGTCCGAGAAGACTGAATCAATGGTAGCGGCGCCCCAGCCAACATGGACAACGCCAGTTGCTCATGGATTGAGGCCCAGGCCTGCCACAATCCATGAAGGCTTTTCATTTTGCGTGGCCCAGGGCTTCGATGGTCTGCCGGCGTGGGATTCTTCATACCAGTTGCAGCAACCACCGAGTTCCGTCCCTCAGGACTTCTATCCCACGACTACTTTAGACAGCAGTAAGGACAGCATAACTGAATTCGAGAATGCTGGTATGCTAATGGCTGTGATAGATTCGTGGGTGCAAAAGCCTTGCGACGGGAACCTGGACATCCCAGGACTGGACAACAACGATATGCCCATTGGCCAGGCGTACACGACCGACGAAGCTGTTCAGATGCCTGCGGATATGAGATGCTCAAGTTCCCACATGGACAATGAGCAGATGTCATTTGATGGAGTGAATCCTCGCCGGATGTCGGGATCGTCCTTCACAGTGTCTACGTCAGGTGGCATGTCTGAGATGGCATCGTACGACGACTACTCGACCGGCTTTTCCGATGCACAATCTCTTTCATCGGATTACTTCCCGCCGTCCAATAGGACCTCGATGATCTCGTCAACCCAACTGTCTCCTGTCGCCTCTCCCAGGATGACACCGCAGAGCCGCTCGGAATTGGTACGGACTCAGAGTAGGGGAAGAGCCTCGCCATCGCCACGATCTGGAGTGCGCGCTGTGCCATACTCGCTTGAGAATGGACGGAACAAGCGTTGGTCTACTGGGTCCTACGGAACGGTTGCCAACCGTAGACCATCTCCTTTCGTTTATCACCCTCCTTACGACATGCAGGCTCGGTTTTCGTCCCATCAGCCGTCTTCCGCGATCGGGAATGGCCAACTGCCCCTGACTTATGGCAACCTCCAGGCTACACAGCAACACCCTTACTGGCTGAATAGTGATCCATATCAACGTAACAATATGCTCTTACCAAGTCAGCTGCCATCGCAAGCATATCATCCGGAGATGCAGCAATTCAGTGCTCCTCCACTGATGTCACACGGCATCTTCCGTATGCTTTCGAGCAATGCGGACCCCAGCTCCCTCCACAACCACTACGCCGACTCGGAGCCGCCAGACCTGTACGCTTCATTGCATGAGGAGCAAGTCCCTCCTCCCCCGGAGGACATGAACCCTAGCGACCCAGACCTCGTCCCTCACGAGCAGGAACTCAGATTTGAGGGCGACTTATACACTCCCAAGTGGGTTCGTGGCCACGGCAACAAGCGCGAGGGTTGGTGCGGTATCTGTAAGCCAGGCCGCTGGCTCGTCCTGAAGAACTCGGCGTTTTGGTATGACAAGAGCTTCACACACGGCATCAGCGCCGCAACCGGTGCTCCCTTCGCCGAACCAGTAGAGACAAGGCGTATGGACGGCAACCCTGATGTGTGGGAAGGTCTTTGTGGGAGCTGCAATGAGTGGATTGCACTCGTAAGCAGCAAGAAAAAGGGCACGACATGGTTCAGACATGCGTATAAGGTGAGTTATCCCTACAGTGGCCTGTACAGAAGATTACCAGACTAACAAGGCGTCAGTGCCACTCTCACCCCAAGATTAAGGATGCACCGAAGCGGAGAAGAGAAAACAGCAACTCACGTGCTCTAGCAGCATCAAACGTAGCTAGCAACAAGCCGAAGCAGGAGTGTATCACTCCGCAGATGACGCCAGCTACAACAATGACGGGCGAAACACCAACGCCTGCCAAGACAGCTACGGCCCCGGCTCCTCCTCCTCCTGAGACACAACAGCCCCTGTCGTCGTCCCAGCCTCAGCAGCAACAGACACCGCAACAGGAGCCGTTGCAGCCGCAGCTTCATACACCGTCAACGCCATTGCAACGCCCGCACTTCCAACCGCAGCCTCCGCCTCGGCCTGCTCGGTCGCTAGCTCCACCTCCATTGCCGCCTAGGTCCTCGTCAATCATGACGCCCTTGCCGACAGTGACCACCGTCAACGGGATGCCTATGATCTAATTGGAGAGGCAGCTGCTTTATTTTCTCCCTCCGTTCTGTTCCCGCGTCCGCATCCAACCGTCGCTGAAAACAAAAAAATCAATTCTTTCTATTGCATCTCCCTTCTCTCACCTCTAATGCCGTTATGACTAAGAAGGAAAAAGAAGCGAGAATCGTTCTGATGGATGATGACCTTGACGACTGGTTTTTTGGAAACAACAACACACCTGGCGTGGGTTATAGACCGGACAGATTGGGAACGACATATGGCATGATAAGGGATAGGGGTTGGTTTCTTTTGGTTTGGAGGCGGGTATAGCTGCGGATGCAGATGATGGGTGATGACTCGTGTTTTGTTCCTTTCCCCTTCTTTGGTTCCGGTTCCGTTTTGCCTTCTTGCCTTCCTTCTTCCCTTTGTCCACAACCAGGTTGTGGATAAAAAGGGCCAGGTTCCTAACTATTCAACCCAATTTGGCTCGTTTGAGATTACATTTTCTGGTTCTTCGCTACACTTTCTTGTTTGCTTTGTGGCCTTCCCGGATGTCAATTTATCTCCCCCCTCCCCCCTCCTCCCCCCTTCTGTTCGTTTAAATACTCTTTTGCATCAGTTGTTCTAGCACTTTGTTTCTATCATCTCCTTATTTCCCTGCATCACGAAACTCGCACCGTAAGTAGCTTTAGTATTCCCTCAAGTAGATAGACACCTTTAGGTTGTATTGCTTTCAATCTGTTGATACCCCAAAGGGAGGAAAGTTTGTATATGGAACGGGGAAAGAGGGAAGCGAGGGTATGAGGCTTCAGGTTTGAGAGAGGAATGGATGAATGGGCGGGATTCTGAGATGGAGTTAGTATAGAGTGTTGGGAAGATCCGTCTCTTGGTCTTTTGGATAGCTGGATATAGGTAGCAGGATCAATGGTATTGGGAAAATTGTCAACAGATTTTGGTTTGTTTATTATTTTTGTTCCATCAGTTCTAGTTCTGTGGATTCTTGTGAGCATCTGAGGATATACCAGCACTAGGTCTTCTGTCTTGTTCATTGATCCAGTGTCGCATCGATCACCTTTCTGAGTTTAAAAGCTTGTTCCGATTGAGAATTTTGCGTTCTGCAACTCAGGGACGGTCCTCCTGAACTTTATCACAAAATACCTGCCGGTCAGAAAACGCGGCTGACGCGACTTTTCTCCTGCCCTATGGACTTTGTGGACAGGGATGTTTAAGTGTTTGCATGCTCAGCTGCGCTCGGCCCTGATGTGGCTGGGTGGAGGTCATTCATATTTTCGTTGGAACTGTATGCAAAAAGTTACTTCCACCGGATATACTATATCGTCAGACTTACGATTCTGAATACCATTCTGTTGAAGTCGGCGTCTAATATGGATACTCCATAAAATATAAATGGAAAAGTTCAAAGCCCAAGTGTGTCCGATGAGCGTTGAAATAGAGACTCCACACAGTGTTCTTTTGACACCAATCGGAGCTTGGATGTTCTTCCCCACTGCTGTTGCTGGTCAAACTCTCACTTCGTAGAAGTCATCTGTCCGGCTTCACCATCTTCGACCGGATCGAATTCCATGTAACTCGGGATTAGACGCTGAGAGAAAGGATCAGTTGGACTAAAAGATGTAATAGGTTCATTCTTGATGTACGGAATACTACTCGGAGTGCGTTTCAGGACCAGTGGTTGTGTGTGCATTGACCCAGAAACGGGCAGAAAGCGCAACAAACCGACTTAGAGTACACCATTCGTCATGTTTGTGAGCCCCCAGGTTGGCTTGTAGCACGAGACATTTTCAGCTCTGAATCAGATCTTCTTGGTCCTTCATTCATTCCATTTCCCTGCATCTCAGCTGTGCCTGGCTCTGCCGCTGACCTGCAGCTTCGCCGTCAGCTCGACCCACTAAGCACTTACTCAGCATCTTAAACACTTCTGTCCGATAATACAACAAGTTCAGAGTTCATGGCCAGTTGAAGATATTTGCGAGAGACTTGACGTAGCTAATCCAGACGTCAAGCCATGTTTTTGACCAGGGGAAGGCGTGTCAAGCTGGTTAACTTAAAACTCTTCATGCAGCTGCCTGCGAGCTATCTTGCCCGATGCACATAGCCTATAGACGCATATTAAATGAAGCCATACGGGTATTTATGTGGAGTCTCGAGCCGTAGCTCAGAGGACATTTCTCAAGGTTCTTTCCAGTATCACAAAACAGAAAAAAGAAATAAACTCCGAAGTGTGAAGCTCTAAAGGAGCAAGGAAGCTGTTGCTCCACAGAACCTGGGCACTCCCATCACCAATTTCTAATCTTATCGGCCTCGTCTCCTTTTGACGTCTTCGTTTCCATAACCAGCCAGCTTGTATCTGCACCGTACAGAATCGAGCCGGACACAAAGGTACCAAAGAGCGCCAGAAGGGTGTGGCTTGATATCAATTGGGCTTTCTATATACTTTCTGTTGTCAAGCCTGGCACTCTCAATCTATTATGCCCGCCATCCGACGAATTTGGGCTCCGGTGTCTTCACGACGTTGACGATGGTTACCTTCCCATAGGGCACTAACTTCAATTTGCCCATGCAACCATCCGGCTTTGCAACGCTTGGTTCCGTGCAGACTGGCCATGGCTCCCTTTTCTCCTCCCCGAACAATGCAAATGGTACCAGATGCTGGCGAGATAACTGCCTATTACGGGGCGTTCCGGCCAGGCAGAACTGTGGGGCCAGGCCTCGCTCAACACCGCTAGTGCACACAGTGTATACAGCGCCGGGCTGGCCAGCGTGACAAAGTACTTAGCTCAGCAGCATCCCTCAGCCTGCACTACAATGCGAACTCGAAGATGCTGATCGCCATCGACGCTGGACTCTGCCGTTCCTTCTGACTGGCAGATCGATCGCATCTCCTCCCTGCTCCCTGCTTGGAGCGTTGGACCTGTGCCAGGTCCACTGACTGCTGCACCCCCACCTGTCCGCTGCACACAACAGACGGACCAATTTCGAGCCTTCCAGCCACCATAGGTCCTGGTGCCAACAAGCTACAGTAAAGCCCCTTAGCCGCCCCCCTCAGTCAGCCAGTTAGGGGAACACAGGAAGGTGAGCAGGCTGGTGGTCTCGTGCTGCGTTTTAATCGAATCTGCGGACGCCGTACGCGGCCTCTTCGACTGGTTCTGGCATCCCACGAAAAGCCTGACGCCAAATTCTCCAGGCGAAGCTTTTGTCCTGCTCGACACTCCACAGCCGCCGGTGATATCGATCAATTCCACAGCGCATGTACATCCAACACGCACGGAATCCTTGCCATACCTACCAGCTGCGTCCCGAACAATCCTCTATCCCTTAGCCTTACTAGCTTTGCATACCTCCATCCACTGATTCCAGGGACTCCGCCAGTCGGCATCCACATCCAGGCTGCAGTTTGCAGCTGCGGCCGCCAGCGCTTCCGGTTGCCAGTCCCACCAGCACAGACCTGGCTTCGAATTCGATACAGATTACAGTTCTCCAGTACAGATACAACTTTTTTGCACCTCGTCCTCTTGCCCTTCGGGAGTCTCAGCGAGAGACCAACTCCTCCTCCTTCTCCCCTTCGAACTTACCTTCCGGGCTCTCCAAAGTGTCTGCAGCCTTTAGCTGGCGGCATTCTATCTGGCTCAACGCACACTGTCTGCGTCCAGGTTCGTCCCATAGCTAGACTCGTTAACGCCCTACATCTCCATCACTTGGCCTCGCCAGAAAATGCCCGCCTGCTGACTTGCCGTATCGTCCTCAGCTTAATCTCCTTGGTTGCCCCGGAACAAATGTTGACGACGACGATTGGGTGACGAAAACATACTTGATTCAGACATACTGCTCCTGAGGCCCGGCTCAGTGCTGCCAAAATTTGCCCGGCTGCTCTTCCCGTCCAACGGCTCGACTGTTGCTGTGTCTTGTGCAAACATCTACACCGCTTGCATCTTACGGCCATGTTGTGCTCGAGAGTCCATATATAAACTTGAGACATAACCATAACCTGCTATGAGTGCAGATCAGCCTGCTTCCAGGTTCGTCTTGCTCGCTCTCGAGCCCAATATGCCGAACCCTCATACCCGCTCCAGGTCGAGTTGCTGACGATCCATATCCCCAGTTTTGCTGATTCAACCCCCCGTCCTCCCACCCCAAAACGGACTCCGAAGCTCGCCATCCTACCGAGTCCTGTCTTCGAAACGCCAAAGAACAACCAAGGGCGTTCCGACGAGTCAACTGGGTGGACGCCTCGCTTTGCCGAGGAATTTTCCGTCTTCAATTCTACTCCAGGGAACTTCAAAAGCCTGCTCCAGAGCCCATTTCCCGACTTCAGCCTCGGCACTCCGTTCTCTGCTCCCTCGCGTCAGAAGGATCACTTATTGACGGAACCTATTGTTGAGAGTGCCGTCCATGCGAACGAGCTCTCTCCAGAACCCAACCAGACACAGCCTCCTGTCGAGTCGTCCAAAGCACTGCAGTCACCGCCAACCTCGGAGTGTACCCCGGCCTTCAGCGATTCAGCCAGTGTTGAACTTCCTTCTGGCCCAGGTGAAAGGTCTGCCAAAAAGTCACGCCGCAACACGGCAGGTCAAGAGACCCAAAGACAGGTAGCAACTCCACCGCCCACAGCACGCAAAGGTGAACGCAAGATTGCCCCCAAGCTTGACACAAGCGCCATGCAAAATGACC
This sequence comes from Thermochaetoides thermophila DSM 1495, assembly GCF_000221225.1. NCBI lineage: Eukaryota > Fungi > Ascomycota > Sordariomycetes > Sordariales > Chaetomiaceae > Thermochaetoides > Thermochaetoides thermophila. Next base: position 1,041,838 of record NW_006383032.1, read on the forward strand.
AGGACTTCGACCCCCAGTCGCATTTTATGGCGACGGCCCCGCAAGGCGTGGGTAACTTTATGACAACTCAGGGTAATATGTTTGGTTATCCTCTTTCAGCTCCCGCAGCCGCACCTGGATTTGATCCGCAGAGGTCTTTTTGGGATGCCGACTCCAGCTTAGCTGGCATGGAGATTGACTTCGGGGCCAATGGTGCAGGCATGTTCCAATCCTCGGCATCTCAACAGGATGGGGGCTCCGTGGACTGGATCAGGACAAACCCGTTGCTGCATGCCCAAGGAGGGCTGATGAGCCATGCAAACGGACAAGTTTCTCATGGGGATTGTCAAGCTGCTCTTGTGTCCCAGCCACCCGTATCGATGCTTGTAACGTCGGCGGATGCGCATGCCATGTTTGCTACTACCAGCTATCCGACGCCAATTGATGATCCGTTCGGAATAAGTGGTAATCCTGGAGGTGCAGTAAATCCTGGGCTGCTCCTCAGCCGGCCACCGTCAGCTAGTATGGACCCTGCACCGTCTTTTAATCAACAGCCCGTACGGGCTCCAAGTTCATCGCTTCTTCCTGCAGCCGATGATGATCGGCAGATTTCCCCTAGTCGGGGTTCCTCCTCGTCGGCGACATCAGCGTCGACATGTGGCCAAAAAGCTAGCGGGAAGGGCGAGTTACGGCGTTCAGCAAGCGCTAAGGACAGCCCCCGAAAACCCGACCGGACGATGTCGAGCTCTCCGGTCAAGGGTGTTGTGCGCCTAGACCTTTCTCGTAGCCTCAGCGAAAACCGGGGCAAGAAGACGACGGCGACTGCGCGGCCGTCTCTACCACCTCTTGCGCCAGCTCCTCGCCCGCAGTCTCAGTTGATGAGCAGTGCAGGCATGGGTGTAAACAGGCCTATCATGCCACATCCACCCCAAAGACCGCATATGGCGAGATCTTTGCCGCCAAAGACCAGTAGCAGCAACAGTAGCAGCTCCGGCCATCACCATCATCGGCTCCCCAGCCTGACTTCGATCCCTGAGGCCTCACCAGGGCCACAGATGCGAACCCAGGCTAAATTTACGATTGATGAGAATGGCCGAGCGCACGTAGAGACGATAGTCGTGGTGAACGAGCCGCCACCGAGTACACATAAGAGGCATAGCATATACGCGCTGCCGCGCCGGCCGAGGCCAGAATGGGATTCTTCGGATGACGAGAGTTCCTCGTCAACGGACGACGAACCCATCATCATCCCAAGTCGGAATGCGTCATTCGCGCTTCCTGACCCCCGGAAGCCAAGCGCGATTCGTTCGTTCCAAAGCTCTCAGAAGAGCATGAGTGAGCGCAGCGTCAGCTCAGCATCATTCTCATCGTGCGCGAGCTTCAGCAATAGCAGCAGCCGGCCTGGGTCGCAGCGTCGCGGTGGCACGGCCAACGATAGCGATGAAGAGACGGTAGTGAACGACACGACACCAACACGCAGCAATGGCAATGCTTTGAGCGAGCTGCAGAAACTGCGGGAGTCGCGTCAGAGGCAGCAGCAACTGGTGAGTGCATCGAAGCAGAACCAGTTCTCGTCGGCATCCTACCTAGGACAGCTCCTAGCTTCATCACCGGCGAAATTGAGCGAAGCGAATCTTCCGACGCCAACGACGGGATCACGGCGGCAGAGAATCCGTTGTGTGTGTAACAGGTCCGATGCGGGACGGGATGAGCTTTTGGTGACATGGTAAGCCATAGCTCTACGACCGATTTGACTCTGAGAATGTCCCTGTGTTTGTTAGAGGAGCGATAGGGATTTGCTAATTATCAACAGCCAAGCGTGTGAGTTTCAGGTTCACGCGGTCTGCGCAAACCTCACGCCACGGACGTTGCCGAAGATCTATATCTGCGCGTTCTGTGCCGACACTCCCAATGTGCGAGCAGGTCGGATTCGGGATGCGCTAAACAGTACCAGCAACGGTGCTCGCATGCCGTCGTCGTCAGGCGGTGCACCAGCATCAGCTTCTTCGCCGCTGGCTCATAAGTCGTTTAAGCCGTTTCGATAACGGCTCATGCCATGAAGCCATTCCTTTTGGACCACACCGTATATACATAAATAATAACGAAAAAAAGGATTTGATGAATTGGATTGACAAATGAATTTCATTGGATTGTCGAGCAAAGCCAGGTGTCTGTTTCCATTGTCACTTAATGGACGGGACTGTCGGAGGAACATACACAAAGATTATGCCATGTTTAAAGAGACGACAGACGTGGGCCGGCAACGGCTTACAAGATATATCCACAGTTTTTATCGACTGGCCTATGGTCTTATGTATCACTCGTGGCCGTGGCCATGATTACTTCCTACCTTAGTCTACAATGGCGCCACGGAATCCAGATGATGACGAATGCGTACGATACCCGAACTAAGTTGCCTGATGTATGAAGCGCCACATGAAATAGCTACTACCTATATGTTTCCTTTGAACTTTGCAAATAATACTAAGAACTATAGCCAGACATCGGCGTCATGTCATCATGCAACCAGACCATCGGTCCCTGGATGCAGTCAGCCGAACCCGGGGCTCCGGAACCGCAGGGGGCTGATGCCGACGCCCGAGCGGATCCGAAGTGTCTCGCTGTCCCAGGGGGTCGCCGACTTCGGAAGGCGGGGTTCAAGGAACACCTGGGATCGCGATGGCATTGGATGAGGTCAGGGAAGCGAACGCGGGGCTCCATCGGCTCTGCTTTTAAATCTCAAACTGGAGCTTCGTTGCCAACCAAAACCTTATATACTCTTGTCGGTACTATTTCGCTCGAGAAGCTTCAAGTCCGAGATTTAACACTTCTTTGAATTAAACTAAAGGGCAGGCAGGTACGGCGCCAGCAGCAACGCAGCTTGATTGACTCGGTAAAGTTTGTGCCCCACCATCGGCTCTCGTCCAGTCCTAAGGTCCGGGCAGGGAAAGCTGGAGCTGGGGCTGGAAGTCATCGGCTGACCTCCTGACCTGAGCAATTCTAGGCTGAGGACACAACACACACAAGACATCAACGACAGCACAGCAAACATGGCGACACATAACATTGTTGTTTTTGCTGGTGACCACTGCGGTCCTGAGGTATTTATATCGTTCACTCAATGAGAGAACAACTGAGTGGGATTGGCTGACTGGCGTGTTTTATTATATATATATAGGTTGTTGCTGAGGCCATCAAGGTACGTTTGAGCTGACCTTTGTTTTGCTTGCTGGCGACATAAGTTGTCGCCAGTTTCACGCGCTTCGCTTTGGACTGTCCCACCGTTCCACTAGCAGGGCAGGAAGCTCGCAGAGCACAAGCTGACTGTTGATATTTGTTTCACAACTGTAGGTCCTCAAGGCCATTGAGGAACACAGCCCGTCGGCCGGCAAGTTCAATCTGCAGGAGCACCCTCTCGGTGGTGTGAGTAATTCCCTCTCAAGTCTAGCAATCACGCATTTTCCGACTGCTGTGACTAACGCTGGGATAGGCTTCCATCAACAAGCATGGCGTTCCCTTGACCGATGAGGCCCTCGCTGCTGCCAAGGCTGCCGATGCCGTCCTTCTGGGAGCCATTGGCGGTCCCGAATGGGGACCCTCGTCGCCCGTCCGCCCCGAGCAGGGCCTACTGAAGCTGCGCAAGGAGCTCGGCACCTTCGGCAACCTGCGCCCATGCAGCTTCGCCTCTGACCTCCTCGTCAACAGCTCCCCCTTGAAGCCCGAGGTCTGCCGCGGTACTGACTTTGTCGTCGTCCGTGAGCTCACTGGCGGCATCTACTTCGGCGATCGCAAGGAGGACGATGGCTCGGGGTTCGCCCTCGACACCGAGCCCTACTCGCGCGAGGAGATTGAGCGGATCGCTCGTTTGGCTGGCTTCCTGGCCCTCGCGCGCAACCCGCCTGCCAAAGTCTGGAGCTTGGACAAGGCCAACGTGCTTGCGACCAGCCGTCTGTGGCGGAAGGTCGTCACTGAAGTATTCGAGAAGGAGTTCCCCCAGCTGGAGCTGCAGCATCAGCTGATCGACAGCGCGGCGATGATCATGGTCAAGAACCCGCGTGCCCTGAACGGTATCGTCATCACCAGTAACTTGTTCGGTGACATCATCAGCGACGAGGCTTCCGTCATCCCTGGCAGCATCGGTCTGCTGCCCAGCGCCAGCCTGGGCGGTATCCCTGACGGCAATGGCAAGTGCAACGGTATCTATGAGCCTATTCACGGCTCGGCTCCCGATATTTCGGGCAAGGGTATTGTCAACCCCATCGGCACCATTCTGTCTGTCGCCATGATGCTCCGCTACTCGCTCAACCTGCCCAAGGAGGCCAATGCCGTTGAAGAGGCCGTCAAGCGCGCCATTGACGGCGGTGTTCGCACTCGTGACCTTGGCGGCACTGCTGGCACCAAGGAGATGGGTGATGCTGTTGTTGCAGAGCTGGTGAAGCTCCTCAAGGAGTAAGAGTTTTCTCCAGGCAAGTCAATCATGGGTTTAGGAGATTCCCGTGATACTAGTAGAGCGCAATATTTCCTTGGTCTGGGTTACTGAAAAAAAATGGATGGGATTGTACATAAAATGGGGATTTTCACTTAAAAGTGGCGCCAGTATTGAATTTATTCGTTGGATCCAGGTGCCCTTCCACCAAGTGAAATTTGACGTGGTATTACCCTTGAATTATGTTATCATGGTTTCCAACCTCCGCGTATGCAACCAGAAAAGGAAAAAAAAAAAAAAAGAAACTAAGCTCATAGTCCCACGCTGGTAGCCTCAATCTTACCCATCTCCCATCTCCTATGCATCCGACAAAAGCTCTGAGTCTGTTGAGATCAAGCGTTTCGATCCGAACATAAAACATGCTCTTGCTTTTCCCCCCAACTCTCACAGCTTCACCCCCGTCCTTTCCGTCTGGGCACTTTCTTTGGCCTCTCCTTCCCTCTCACCTCGCCGTTTGGCAGCATCCTTCCCCTGCATCTCATCCTTCTGGTCTCGGCTTTTCCCCAGCAGGAAGAGATCCAGTTTCGCCAGCTCTTCTTCATCTCTCGGATCGCCCTCGTTCACAACTCGATTCAGAGCTCCATCGTCGAAGGCGAACCCGTGCCAGAGCAAGATACCGAGAAGACGCGCATACTCAACCGCCTGGCGTTTCTTTTTGTTGCAGAGCCAGGGCAGCATGGCATTGAGTTCGTCCCAAAAAGCCTTTCTCAGTGCGTCAGCATCGGGACGATAGTCGATCACCATTTTGTCGTCGTCTCCACGGCAATGCCGGCAGGTCAGCAGCGTCTCGAGCCCGTACAGCCCCACGCCAAAGGGCAGCCACTCACCCTCAGCCCAGTCGACGATGCCCCTAAGCACGACCGTCACCCTTTCGCTGCCCGCATCGCCTGACCTAGAGTCGTTATTTTCGACCAGATCGACCAGGATGTTTTGCGGGCAAAGGTCACCGTGCGTCACGACCCATGGCAGCTGCTCGATGTGGTCGAGTGCCGGCTCAACCTCATTGACTATGGGCCGGAACCGCGCAGGCAGCTCTTCCCCGAGCTGGACCACTCGCTCGCGAAAGCTGCTACCGATCCGGCCCAAGGGGATGCGCCGGCCCTCTCCAAGCTGCCCTCGGTGCACGTGCTGACCAATCGGCCGCGCAAACAGGTCTCGAGCTAGCGAACGGACGAGGTTTTCTATGTCGAGCGTGGGAGTATTGTCAGGACCAATCCCTCCATACTCCCTCGGGCTATTTACGTGATGCTGCTCTAAGACGACCGAGAGCGGCTGGCCCGGCATACGGCTCATTGTATACACTAGCCATCGGTCGCGATCGTCATTCGTACCTCCCTCATCACCCTCATGCGGGATGATCTCCCCGTCACCCCAGCTGGCTGGCCACACGAGCCATGGCTCCATTCCAGCCGCTGATACAGGTCGGGGCACGGTCCTTTCTAGCACTGGGACAGTGGGAACCAACTCTCCCAGCACGCGCCGTGCGGCTGCCGCGACTCGAACATCAATCCGGTGCCGCGGCGGGCGCAGCTGCACGACGGTGTTCCCCCGGATAAAGGTCTGGGAACAGGCGCCTTGGTGGGGAGCCAGACGCATTCGCTGGGGCTGGCTGGGACCTCTGCCGCCGTCGTTGGAGTTCAAGACGGATCCGCCGGCAGCCTGAGCGGCGCGTGGTGCTTTGGCGGAGGTTGGGTCGGAGGGATGGGAGAAAAAAACGTCTTCTGGTGTGATTTGACTGACCATGATGAGGCTGTTGTGTGACGTTTTATTTTGGGATTAATAGGACAAAATCAATGGGGGAGCGCTCGGGATCGGAGACTGCGGTCTCAATGCTCCAGGACATGGCAGTGGGAGGGCAGCACAAGACTTGCCGAGCGTCCTTCGTGATGAGGCCGTAACGTCCCAATGCCGTGGTTGGCTGGCTTAGCACGGGTCTGCTGCATGCAGGCGTCGTGGAGGGTATGGCACATGGAGTGAGAAAAGCATGTGATGACTGACATATGCTTCGCAACGACGAAGGAACCCATCGATTTCATCTCAGGCCTAATACAGTCTTGTTGTCTTCTTCGGATACAGGACAATCTCCATCATCACCTTGCAGACAATCTGGCGGGCCTACGATGCCGAAATCAACCTCTTCACACCTCTCCACAAGCCTCTGAGCAGCCCACCGATGAGATCGACGAACAATAGCCTGAACAACGCCTTAATCCATCCTCCCTCCGGACGTCCCGGCACAAGGGCATTCAACGTTTCAGTAAGAGATGACGCTGCCCCTTCCTCTCTTTGTTCCTGTTCCTGTTGCGTCATCCCCTCCTCCGGCTCGTGACCTGACCCCGCAAGAAGAGGGGTCTCTTCCGGTACAGCCTCGGCCATTTCGGACTCTCCAGCGTGTTGTTCCGCCTCTTCTGGAATTTGAAGGCCAGGGTCAGCTTTACCTAGTTCTCCTTGTATCAGCTCCTTCGAACGAGGCCCACGCTCTTGTTTGCGGGGAGGTGAGACCTCTCCCGACCCAGGAGGCGTTATGAGTCTCATTCCAGCCATTGGCTTCACTGTGCGGGGACTGATGCCATCCGACAGGGCGACTCCTTCGTCTTCAGCGGTAATTTGAATCGATGGGGGTCTGGCCCTTGTCAAGGGGTTGGGGTTTGAGAAGACGATGGGAGGGGAAACAGTTGTGGGACCCTGTTGCTGGCCCTCCGCTGGTGCAGTGCCTGGAGAAGGCTCGTCTGCCTCTAGAACGGGTGCCAAAGGGGCAACTGCGGCATGAATAGCAGGAGTGGGCGTCAGGTCGGCAGATGGTCTTCTCTCATGGTCTTGCTTCCTTGACGATGGAGCTGCTTGTGATGCTTGACAGGCGGGCGCAGTTAGAATGTGCTCTCCAGTGATGTCCAATGTTCCTCGACGAGAGGGGGATAAAGACCGAGTCCCGAGGAAGACCTTCGTAGAAGGGCTGGTCGGGGCTCCATCTCGGACTCAAGACGCGCAACTACATTGAAGATCTCCTCGCGTTCGGAGGGGAACTCCTCCAGATTTCGGGTCATGCATGCTGTACTGGTGTGGATCAAATTCCTCGGTGTAGTCATTGCCAAGAGGCCCGTCATCTTCCTGCATGCTCGTTGATGGTACAACCACCTCTGCCCCCTGAAGGCCGGCACACTCGTGGGCGAAAAGGGGTGACGTTTGGGAGATGAAGTCATCGTCTCTCTCTTCACGGAACTCGAGCCGGAGACGGCTGCCTTCGCCAGCAGGAGGTCCCAGGAAGTATGTATTTTGCTAAGGTTGTCAGTAAGGTTTCTACTTCTGACTGCCAGAAGATAGACATACCTCCTCTTCCTGGTCAAGAGCCGCAGCTGTATCAGCCACCTCTGCCGCTGTTGCAGCAGCTTCTGAAAAGCGACGAGACGACTGAAGGGGTTCGCCTTTCGGAATGTTGCTGCCTGGAGATTCGCGATCGGGTACCTCTTCGTGAAGAAGAGCGGCAGAGTCGGCCACCTCCGCCGCGATTTTGGCGAAGACTGCCGTATGGGTTTCCGAACATTGTGCTGGATCAGACTCGGTAGGCGACTCTTGAAGATGTTTGGCTGCGACTTGAGCATATGTTGGTCGCCTCTGCCTTGGTTTAGAGAGTCTGAACAGTTTTAAAAAGTCAGCACATGCTTCCTCCTTCTTCTGTCATTATCTGCACCTACGGCTTAGGTTGCTTGTCTGGAGCTGTCATCTCTAGCACATTGTTCTCGTTGCCAGCGGCATCCGTTATCGTAGGTGTATTCTCGTCGCATACCCATTGGTCACCGTTTCCAATACGGAACTTGTACTGGATCTTTGTGCCGGGCTTGCCATGGATTGTTTTCGTAAACTCATACCCATTGTCTCCTAGACCCTTCTGGTCCATCTCAATGGGTTCCCATGGCGGATCGGAGAAAGTACCAGCCACAAAGACGGGTGGCACAGTGCCTGGTTTGGAAAAGGTAATGACAGTGCGAATGTTGTCTGCTTCCATTGCTCTGTACGTACTTCAGAGACCCGAGGACCGTAATTGAGAATTCTTGACAGTTACAAGGCGGAGATAGGATGGATCAGAATAACTCTCAAGGTGTGTTGTGGGAATTGATTCAAAAAAAAAACAACACGATGACAAAACAGCGCTCGTCTTCGAAGCACGCCACTATAAAGGACTCAGGGCGTCATCTAAGAGACCATATAACAGAAGGTGCAAAAGCGGGACAAACCGGAGCTTTGACAATGACCTGGAGCATGGGTTGAGTGAGAAGAAAGCGTACAGACTGTCTTTGGCTTAATCGTAAACTGGGCAAGGGAACCCAGGGACGACATTGCGGAGACAGCCTCATTGATCAAGGTCAGTCACTGGTGGCTCTGACACGCATCTCTCTCCCTATATAATAGAGAGCATTGCTTCACTTTCATTCAACAACAACTCGAGTCGATTGGATAAAGCACTCGGCAACAACTATTCTGACCCGCATCCTGCTTACCTGATCGATCCTGCTGTTGGTAGATTTTCATACAGATCCCTAGCTCCCTCTTTCTTAACAGCGTAAAGTGTTTATCTTGTTGAAGCCGGTGTCTCGAGGGGGGTTTAGGGGGTCTACCTCGGGAACATTGTGCTGTAAACGTCGCGGGGTTCCTAGAGAAAGTAAGGGGGGATACTGGAAAGGCTAATGATCAAGAAGCCTCAACCCTTCAATGGGTGCACGTGGCGCTGAAGCCCGCACCTCTGGCGATGGCAGCAGGACTCGTCTATCAAGTCAAACTTCCGGCCAGAGCTTTGCTCGCATCAAATTGCAATGGGACTGAGCTAAGATTTCACCTTGATTTCGACTAAGAAGTGCCGAGCTTTCATCTTGCAGTGCGCTTCGATGTACTTCATTAGAAACAACAATGCTAGTAGGCACTCCCATTACAGTGGCAAATGCCGGAACAGATGACCACAGAGATATGGACTTGAGGTCAAGCTTTGAATTCCGGATTATAACAGATGAAATTGGACAAGCGTCGCTGAGAGGAAACAATGAATGGAGCTCATTGCGGGGCTATTGTGGGGTAAGAGCAGCGGTTGACAGCCTTGGCACTGTGCAGATCCCCCGCATTTGCGGGCACTTGCGTCATAGCCCGTTTTGTGGGCGGTCAGGAGCGGCAGAACTTTTACGTCCAATTCTGCCACGGGTCACCGCCTCGCCAGCACTTTTTTCTACCCTGGAGACGGGGTGGAGCTCCACAGCTAGAACCTCGAGGGGCGGCCATCAAGGTTTTGGCACAGACATCGACCGCATTTCGAGCTTCGCCAAACTTTGGGAATTTGGTCCACGTCCCCAACGTCGATCATCGAAGTTTATATAAAGTTATCGTCCCGAACGGTCGTCAAAGCCGGTCTTGCACGGTTTTTCGCCTTCCTCTCTCCTCCATCAGGCACCTTCAAGACCCTGGTGCCTTACGGATACATCACACACTTCGTGTTGTCCACGTCAAGCGCTCCGATACGCCGACTCAGTCCGCCCCCATGGCTGGCCTACCACCTGAGACAATCCATGTGAAGCGCAAACGTGGCACTGATGACAACCCTGTTGACTTTTTGCGTCCGTCATCCCCTGCCGCATAATTCTGCACTGTCATTCGTCGTCGTAGCTGCCCTACTGACAGCCAAGCCATAGGCCTTGAAAGAAGCAAGCGCTACCGTCTGTCTGGCGAGAGCGGTTGGGTCTATCAGCGCAAGGTTCCCGAGAATGAGATCACCCGCCATGTGGTCGAACCCGCAACCTCTGTGGTCCCGACGATCCAGCCCACCAAGAAGGGCGATGAGCATCGCTTGCGAGGGGTGACGAATAAGGGCCGCGATGTCCCCGCTGCCGCGCGAGGATCGACTCCATCTTCGACTCCTAAGAGTACTGGGTCCTCTGAGACAGTCACGACAGCGCAATCCGAGGGGCAAACAACAGACCAATCACCATCGGATCGCATTCGCCGATTTCACTTGTCAAAGGCCAGCTCACTCCAACTCACCTCTGGCGTGTCCAAGAAGCGCAGTGCCCCCGCCGTATTCGTAGAAAGAGACGCGAAAAAACAGCGAGAGTCGCTCAAGAGTCTCGTTGAGGAACGCAACATCACAGTTACGGAGCATTCTTTGAAGGGACTAGAGTGGACAGCTGCACCCGCTTCGCAAGCACCTCCTGCTAAATTGAAGCGCCCCGGACTTCGCGCTCGCACCAAGCCGACAACGAGTGCATCTGTAGCAGAGTCTTCCAAGACCGGGACCCAGACCGAGACCTCTAAGTCAGAATCTCAGACAAAAACTTCCAAACTCCCCCCCTCCCTGCGCAATCGTGAATCCGACGCCGACATGAACCAGCTCGCCCGTATTATGGATAGTTGGACGCTGGAGGAGATCACGAAGAATTTGGACCGCATGGAAGAAGATAAAACGACATCCAAGTTCAGTGCCCCATCTCCGTACAAGTCGAGGTTCCGCCCGAAGGCCCCTAAGCTACGCTGGTTTGAGCGCCACCCAGAAGCAGCCGCGCAACAACAGCAAAAGGGGGTTAAGGGTGCCGAGAACATGAATATCGACGTGGCGGTCGCCGATGGCGATGTGGCAGACTCAGATGACGATTATATTATTGAGACCTACGAGCGTGTGCCCATCGAGCGGCTACATGAAAAGAACGTGCCGGAAGACAAAGTTGGATTACTGGTGTTTGACTCGGAGCCCGATATGGTCGAGTTTTTCTATGGGAACGAGGAGGATAGTGATGATCAGTTCCCAGAGGATGAGGAAGACGAGAACGGTAATTTTTTTTTTCACCGAGATCAAACCCGTTGAGTGAGTTGGGGAACTGACTAGGTCGTACAGCCGAGAACTACTATACACACGAGTACCCAGATGAGGATCTCGATTGGGATGACGAGCTCGATCGTGATCCGTATCAATATACGAACCAGAACGCGTCCGATAGGGAAGAATACGACGAGCGGGATTTCATTGATGAAGTATGGGATCGCTGTGACAGGGAAGATGATGATGACAATAAGGGAGGAACAGAGGAGTTACCTCCGTGGAGGCCGCGATGGTAGGTGAAGGACGCAGTTTGTTAGATGGCATGCTTGGTCAGGTAATTATACTGGATACTTTTAATCAGCGTGGTAGAAATTTCAATTCTAATCACTAAGTTGTTATACTGTATTGTGTGCTTGCTTGCACCTTGGCTGATTTCCTGATATCGCTGCAACCTATCCAAAAACAAACTTCCTCAGTCATGATGGCTGAACAACCATTACGCAGCAGGGGACTTCATGTCTTCGTGATAAAAGCAAAAGCAATGACACGCGCCCCTGAGCTTCGCTAGCTCGAACAGTTAAACAAGCCTGCGTCATGGCATAGGCTAATGGATGATGACATTGTAAATAGGAGAAATATTCGACGGAAAGTTGCTTTGGAAACAAATAGGCATCAAAGTCATGGAGGAAATGTTGGAACCGAAAAACCAACTTTCCCATCCCGGTACATAAAGACAAAAATCAGAGAGCCACCAATCCTCATTGTCCGACACACCCATGTCCCATCCAGTCCAAAAACTTCCTCCCAGTTCGCCTAAACTTAACATCCTCATCGTCTTGAAAACATCAAGGGAGCTAACAGAGAAAACATCGCGAGACAAGGAGGAACATTTCGCAAACAAGCTTCACAACATTTACAAGGATAGAATGGAAGAAAGACAAGGGTAAGAAATGTACATCGTGAGTGAGTGAATCTCCCAACATGATATTAATAGAAGGAGGTCTTTCAGTCCCGTACAAACATAGTGGAAGAGAGATGAAGGGCACAAGAGGTCGAGGGGTTAATTTTTTAAAACATTCGTTCCATAGCGTTGACGATTGTGCTCAGCAAGCCTCGCGTGCTTGGCTGCGAGCCATTCATCTCTCTGGCAACGTCTCTTCTCAGCTGTTGATGGGATCAACTGTTAGCATGCTGTCGATAAGAGACTGTTGTGAACAAAACTTACCCAATTCTTTAGCCGCTATGCGGTGTTCCATCCTTACCCAGTCATTCGCCTCATCCACCAACTCTTCAGGGAACCTCTCCATCAGGGGCACCTCGCCCTGCCTCACAGGAACATGCATCGTACGGTATGCCACACCCCGGTAGTACTTGTACCCCACTGTCGACGACCCTCCCATCTGCGAGTTATGATAGTTCTGCCCACTGCCAACACCCGCTTCTTCATCCTCACCTTTCCCATCACCTCCTTCCCCCTGAACCCTGCTGTCCTCGGATGTCGGGCCTAACAGCCCTTCCTCAGCGGGGTCGACCAGCACCAGCAGGCCGTCGGCCGTCGTAACGGGCACATGCCAGTTTGTGCGGTAGTAGATGCACTCCAGGCCGCCGACAGTGCGTTCCCGGTCGGGCCAGCGCGCGAGGAAGGCCGTGCGAATCTGGTCCCAGCTCATGTGCAGGTCTACGCGATGGTAAATGACGAAGGCCTCCTGCTGGAAGGGATAGGGCTGGTTGTTGCGCTTGCGGGTGGCGGGAGAGGGCAGGGAATGGGACAGGGCTGAGACCCCAACAGCGGGCTGAGAAGGTGTGGCTGTTGTTTGAAGAATGGGTAACGGCTTGCTGACGCTAGTTGACGGGATGAATGCGGCTCGTGATGGCGGTATTGCTGTGGTCCGTGGGGGCGTGGTGGTTCTAACGGCAACGCTGCTGAGGTCATTGCTTGCGAAACTTTCAAGCTCGGCGATAATCAGGTCAGTGTTGTCCCGTAATTGTTGTTCCAGCTGGTGAGAGGATCGGGGGGAACCAGGCTGTCGCCAGCAACGCTTGGTAATGCTTCTACGTCCGAAACGTCGACCACGTAATTCTGGGTTCGCGCAAGCGCGCTGATTTCGTCCTGGAGCAGAGAGAGATCGCGTTTTGAGTCTGTCAGGAGAAACCTGTCGAATGCCCCATTCAGGAGATATGCTTCTGGTCAGGTTGTCAAGTGAGAGCCTACGAGCGGGCGTTGGGATTTGCCAAAATGACTCCTCTGAAACGGAGAGCGACCGTGGTGCGTCTAGCCTCCAAGTCGAGAAGGGCGAGGACTGAAAGTATGGAGATGGCACTGGAGAGCCGCAGCTGGGAGTCGAAAATGTGGGCGAATCTCCTTGGGACTTCGGCGATGGGATGTCTCTAAGGAGCGTAGAAATTGGAGGAAGTCGAATGATATTATTAAGATTTCCAGGAATATACTCGCTGCTGTCCACATTCTCATGACCGGCATCCCAGTCAACATCCACGATTGTCGGGCTTCGCAAGCATAGCTCGTGAACGCCAGGGAGCTTCACGTTGGTGGAAGGCATTCTAACTGGCCGGATGGAAAGCTCCTTTGGATAAAAAGTGAAAGAAGCAGTCATGACCAAAAGCTCGTGAGAGAGATATAGGTTGATTTCCTAGAATTGAACACACTTTGTGTCTGAGATGTTTTTGCTGTTTAACCCTATGTAGAGACGGGACACAGTTGCACAAGAAGGCGAGTTGGGGGGCAAAAGAGACTCGTGGGGCATCTCTATATACAAATCAGAGGACATGGCTTACGAACGCTAGCCAGGGAATAGAGCGGTTGCAGCCCAAACTTGCATCAATCATGTTTTCCACTTGCAGCCCCATGACGATGGCGATCTTCCCCAGATGCACGATCCAGCGAGCATTCAAATTCAGAAAAAGCTAGTAACTGTGTCCATCTTCCCTGGGAGGAGAATATGAAGTGGGGTGTGACTATCCACGAGCCCCTCACAGAGGCCACTTCAGCCCAAGACGGAATATGCGGATAGCTCAAGAGACACTAGCTGTCAACAGGTCAAGCTTCGAGTATCTGCCGCATCCGTGACCGTATCGTACCGCATGTCCCTGCGAGCCACGAGGAACCAAGACCAAAGGCGTGGGCTGTGTGTAGTTGAGGCAACGCGAGGGATAGGTAACGCACGAACCCTCTTTAAAACGATCTTTGGGCTTCTCACGCAAGGTTAAAGAGAAAAGAGGTCATCCCATGCATATGGCACGAGCGGAATCTGCCCAAAGTGTGAACGGTGATCTCGCGGTTGACGATGCCGCCGATCTCGATGGGGTATCTGAGCTACATTGCTCCGCATGTACTTGGAATCCCCGAGCTTGCCATTATCTACATTGAATAGAGACCATAGAGGGAATGATAAAAAAAGCTGAGACTTCGTACCAAAAGCCATAGGGATGTGTCCCTGTCAGCCACAAACCCCGACTCGGTAAACCGAAGCGGGCTTGAGGCCTAGTGACATTGCTTATGACAATCCTTTCCATTCTCCCAGCATGTACCAAGACTTTGGCGTATGGTGTAGCGTAATGCAGAAGCGACATCGAAATTGCGAGCCCCCGAAGGTACACATCCACTACCGCGTCCTAGAACCTGGGTTTGGATGAGTTGTACAAGATGTAAACACTTCCTGCATCATCACCACGGGTGTGATCCGTGTGGACGGGACATCCGGTTAAACAGAACAACAGATATTGATCAGCTTCGGATGACCGTGGACGCAGCGACGATAATTGCATTGCCACGGATCTAGTTTCCAGATTCCGCAGCAGATAGCGTTAAAGCAGCCGTGAGGCAAGCCCTGTCTTCTGTACGCAAGGTTGGTACCTAGCTATTAGTCTCCAGGCTTCTTGTTGGGAGAACGTCTGCAGCATCGGCAGCAGGTTGACGGCTCGAGCGATCCTAAGGTTGCACATGCCAAGACACGATCGTGGCCGATCCAGTGGCCTTGGCAGACGATGATTGGATGGAACGCCGAGGGGCTCCTGCAGGCATTGCCGGGATTAGCTTAGCAGGGCTGAGCCGGTGGGTCCTCTCGAGAGTTTCCGATCTTGATTTCCAAACAGCTTTGGTAACGAGGTCGTTCTTGGAGCGACTCATACGCTGACGTCTTTGATCACGATCAGTAATTATCTTTTTTCCTTTTTTTGAAAACAAACGAAACAAACCCCCGTTTTCAAGATTTGGTTTTTTTCGATCATATCTCGAGCGCAATAAAGCCTTACCGTACGGTCACTTATCAGTTTATTACTTCTGACCTAGAGCCTCGCCAATTATGCAGGCTGGTGTTTGCACTGAACCTTCTTCTCATACTCCCCGACAATGTTTGGCTGGGAAAATTGCCAGTTGCACAGTATCCGTGTCTGAGAAGGAACGAATCCACTGGTCTGCAGTCTTCTCTACCTGGAGTCTGATTCAGCTGAAGAAACTGCATACTTGGATCCTGCAGGGTCCAAACAAATGCGGAAATGCCACGCCATGGGGCGGATCTTGATCTTTCGCCGCCCCCTTTTCACACAATCTTTCCCATCACTGAGGCCGACTTTCCCATCTACTACATATAGCTGTCAGCATGAGCTTCTCGGATAAGTTTGTCGGCTTTGTTCTGGGTCACACTGCGGTGGACCAGTCTTGGCTAGTGTTATCTGCATGCTTTCAGTCTGGAAAGCGAGGACTCGCCCCTCTAAGCCCTCACCCCTCTCTCGACTGTTTCCACCCAGATTGGCGATGATCGTCGGGTAAACCTTATCGGACTGGGACGGCTCGTAGATCAGCCAGCCCCGCGAGTCCACACTCCGTCGACGCCACTCTTTTCCCCGCATCACACAGTCTGGATTTCAGACGGCCTCCTATGCGAGATCCAGCATAGCTACCTCCGAACCTCGGGCATGGACCAGGGGGCTGCTCGTGTTACCCTGTTGCATGCCATGGAACTGTCTCGGCTAGGGTGAAGAAATTCGTTACACGACGGCTGTCAGTAACCTAAACTCCGGCGTCGCACAATCGCCACAGAAATCTGTTTTGCTGCATGGGAAGATTCCAGTACAGAATGCCTGTTCTACGGAAGAGACTTGGCTTGGTACAACCTCAATGATGGCATTCTACGCTTATATACCATGCTGTGCATATCTTAGGACGAGGACGAAAGGGATACCGTCCTGTCTGTGCACCAGAGATCCCAAGGCAACTGTGGGTTTATGTTGACAGCAAAAAAAAAAAAAAAAAAAGGTCAAATAGGTGGCATATTCTGGTTGTCATCGCTTTTAACGACATGGCGGTTAACCATAGCTAGAGCTTGCCGCGCGAATCGCTGTCCTTCTGTCCCTGGGAATCGCTGGCCGATGTTAAGCTGAATCCCAGTATCCCTGCTTTCCTGGAAACCATGTGCTTGAAAGACTCATCGCCAGAAAATTTCCTACTTGCTGTTAGGCTGCTTTCCACTTATCGTGCATGAGGGAGACTAACCATCCTCGCTCTTCTCCTGCTGACAAATGGGAACAGTCGCTGTTGAGCTCACAGTCCCAACCTCCGGCCACCCCCTTACCTCCACGCCAGTCAGGAACTCTGGAGCAACTCTCGTGATCGGCGCTGTCGACTGCTTTGTCTTGCTGCTCGGATCCGGTTCCCCTGGACTCGGTTATAGGTGCGCTTCGGCGACGATAACGGCTGAGACCGCATGTGAAGCACCGAAAATCTTCCTCGTCAAAGTCATCCGGCATCAGCCCAGTCAACACTCGTCCTAAGGCAATGACAACAGCCGCATGTGTGCAGAGCAGCACCGAGCGTATGCCATCCCTGTCGCATTGAGCAATAACTTCTTTGACAGCCACTGCTACTCGATCATGGAGTTCGTTGATCTCTTCTCCCATCCTGTTCGGCGTCACCGCCGACACATAACTCATATCGAGGAGATCTGGGAAGAGAGGTTCAAGCTTGTCAAGTGAGGCCGGAACAGGATGCTCAAAATCAGCTGATCCATACCACTCTCCTAAGCCCGTCTCTCCGCGAACTTTCAGAGGCTTATCGGGTGACGCGGCCTGTGCCTTGCGCACAAAGGGCTCAATGGTCTGGAGGCAGCGATAATACAAGCTCGAATAAACACGTTCAATGGGGGGGTCGACTTCCATGAGTCTGACGGCAAGCTCTTTGGCCTGATCAACCCCGTGTGCTGTGAGCTCTGGATCAGCAGGCAATCCTGTGGGTGATCGAAGGTAGTTGGAATAGTTTCCATTTGCTGGGTCGACAAGCCAGTTGGACCGAAACTGGTAAATGGATCTCTCTGTTAGCCTAAAATGCTTCAACGATCGCCTGGGAAAAAGGTGTAAGAGCGCTAAAGAGCTTGCTAGGTTTCACAGACAAAGCCACCCGCACTCGTCGTCCCTTGACACGTTCCAACGTCTTGTGACCGACAAGACAAATAATGACACATAGATTCATAAAGCTTCCAGACGGGCGAAGAAACGAACAGCCACAACATCTGAAACAGAAAAGGATGGATTCAAACCAGTGAACGGGAGTGACCCACCCCATGTCGGGTAACGTAGATGACTTCGAGCGGCATGGCTTTCCTCGCTTCTGCCCTTGTCTCAGTTATCTATGGTCCGTCTCGAAGGTGGCGTTTGAAGGGCCCAATCGCTGTTCTAAGATCCTAAGACGATTGAGTTAGCCGATGGCAAAAAGCAAGCTGCTGCGTCTACCTTGCATGCAATTCAGCTCAACAGGCATCATGGCAGTTTTGACCAGACAGCGCCCGTCCACCGAGATAGAAACAGCTTCTCCCATACAATGGCACGGTTACCAGAACGGCAACCACCTCACACAGACATCCCAATATAGCCTTACATACACACACTCGCGCGCACGCACACACAGCATGGAGCTATTGCAGTCTCCCTCCATTTTTCCGACCCAGTTGCGTCGGAAAGAAGTTGTGGGCGGCCGAATGAGACATGACCAGGGTGAGAATGTGATGCTAGAAGATGTTCTCACCTCTCCTCTCCTCACCTTAACCACCTATACAAACAACATCGATCCAACACTTAGCTCCAAAACAAAGTGTTGAAGACCGACGAGTAGTCCTGTCGAGCGAGCGAGCCGATCCCTTGCATTGACTCCCCAGAAGTTAATCAACTCGCCATTACTGACAAGACCCCCGGAATTGCTGAGACTAGCTCGTGTTCTGGGCCTACAGCTGCCTCAAAGTACTCGCTCCCTGCTTTCACAGATGTTCACTGTGTTTACTTGGCTTTTTCCTTGTCCTGTTTCAAAGGGGGGGGGGGCTCAGGGGATGGAGGAACGACTCGTGCATACGGGGAGAGAGTGTGCCCCAAGAGAGTGTGCAATGGTGTGATATGCAGATGGCTCTCAACGCCATGGAATGTCCCGAAACCTCAGGACCTGGGGAACTTTCCACCGTGAGATCTCGGGACGAGACCAGGACGTGCCACGAATTACGGGTAGGGGAGGAAGGAAGTTCGGATCTTGATTCCAGGATACGGTTTGATTGGGACTCTTGCTTGGATCGGGCCGCTCAAACGATAACTCTTCGTGGGTTTGTTTGCGATTCGCCTAGGCGCTTATGTGTGCGTGCTCGTGGTGCGTGCATTCATTTCATTTATAATGGGCCAGACTGCCCATATCGACCAGTAAGTTCATGACATACCTATCGGTGTTGTGTCTTTGGTGTTGAGTCTGCTCGAACGAGGGGCGAATTGGAGTTATGACAGGACTTGGGACCGGTAAGGAGACTCTCGGACCATTCTGCTTCTTCCTCTCTCCAGCCTTTCTCTTCGGGGATGGGACTAAAGCCAGGTGCTTCCAGGATCAGGTCTCCCGGCAACTGATGAGTGATGGAGCCTTCCGTTCTGTTATCCTTGGCTTCTGTCACCTTGTCAGCATAGCTTGTCAAACTGATTCAGGCAGCTCAGCTTCTCCTTTTATAACCAAATTGAGCTGAGGGAGCCGAAAAGAGAAATGTTTTCTCAGCTCATCATAAGCCCAATCAAGCTCAGTGTTGAAGAATGCAGCCAAAAACGGAGAAACAGAGTAAACCAAACGCTTTGGAATAAGCCAAGTCCCCAACTTCGAGAACCGGTGAGACAAATATGTATGCATGCGGCTGATACAGTGTGCGGTGGGCGGGCGGTTAGGTAAGTATCCGTCCGGACCACACCCGATATAAGGGAAGGATGTGTAGTAGGGTATCACAAAAAACTGTCGGATAGAGGAAGCTCCTGCAATGCATGTTCTCATTCTTTCTCAAACCAATTCAGTATTCTGGACGGGAAATACAGAAAACAGGATGAGAGCAATAGTAATGTATGCAGGGCAGCAACGGTGTGATGTGGCTGGGAAAGGAGGAGTGGGCGGCGGGAAAGTAGAAGAATATTCACGTTTGTTCTGAAAAAGAATTACCAGAAGCCTGGAATAAGAGGATAGAAATGATACTCATACAGCCGACTGCAATGAAAATGGGCAAGGGAAAGGAGGATGCAAACTCGTAAAAGAGAGTGCAGTGGCTGAAGAAAAGAAGCAAGTTACCTACAAAGCACAGTGAATGTGAGAGCTCTCCTGCGTTAAGTCCGGCTGAAGTCAGACTGGAGGCCTGATAACGACAGATGATGAAAGAAAAATGAGAGAGAAACTTCAACAAAAAGGAATAAATCGCGACCGGATGAATGTTTGTGCAACTGTCTGCTCGGGAACCAGAGACTCTATCCAGGTAGGAAGGGCCTTTCCCACGGGACCATTTGGAGGCCGGTCCATTGACGGAGCCGTCTTGTCGGCGTGATAGCCGCCACTAGAGCGGGGAGCCGAGGCATTGGGAATTTAGAACCCACATATTTAACCCTAACCCTGGTAAAGCCATTTTAGTTTTTTGCCCCTGAGATCCAAATAATAGTATTGTTAATAAGCCCTATGACTAAACAGGCCTCGATTTTATGGAACAGACTGGGGAGTGAGTTTAGATGAGAGTTTAATTCGGACAGTTGACACTCCGAAAGTGCTTGGAGAAACCTGCACTTGACTGCATGGACAAGACTCCTACGTATGTCTCATTTCACACTGATTCTTCTTCCGCGGCAAACCGTGATGTACAGCTCAGGTTCACGCCCCCCACAACTACCTACAAGAGAGGAAACTATCGTGACCTCAACTCCTTCTCGTGCTCTAACCAGAAATTCCTACACTCCCGATGACCCCAAAATTCAACCCACCATTCCCCAAACAAATCTTCCACGTCCACATCTACCTTTGCAACCCTCTCATCCCTCCTCAGCCCGCACACCACACAAGGCTTCGGCGCCGTGGGCACCCCCTTCGCAGTACTCACCACAAAACCATTCACCCCTCCCCCTCCCATCTCCGGCACCCGCAGCGGGCGTTCCCCGGTCTCAGCACCCAGCTTCTGCGCAGCGTTCACAGCCGCCACGACACCCCTCAGCCGACCTACCACCTTGTCCTTCCATACGGCCAGCACCTCAGCCGTCTCGCCGTCCTCCCTCGCCACCTGCGATTTGTCCAGCCCCGCGAGCTTCATGCCCCTGCCGCCGCGGGACGCGCCGGTTGCGGCTGAGATGGACATGCCCTGCGCGAGGAACTTGTCGCGGTGCCAGCGCAGCTTGCGGCCTGCCATGATGCGTGCTGCGACAGTAGCAAGGGCGAGGTACCCCCGGAGGAAGGTGAGAGTTTTGGGGGAGGAGACGACGGCTCGGTAGGTTGGGGAAGAGGGAGGGAGGGTTAAGAGCGGTTTGAGAAGCGGGGCGGAGGTCAGGTCTAGCAGGGATGGGAAGAGGGAGAGGAGGATGGCCGGAGGGGGGATGTTAGTTGGCGGAGGGCCGGGTTTGTCGTCGGGGACTGAAGGGGTGGATATGAGATTGGAGGAGAAGAGATCGCTAGTGTCAGACTTGTTGACGGTTGCTGTGTCCTTTGGTGTAGTCCACTCTTGCCAGTCTTCCCAGTCGGATGCTGCTGCTTTTGAAGCTGCATTTGACTTAGGAGCAGTCGATTTGGAGGGAGCCGACTTATCGGTTGGGTCTGGTAGGTCTTTAAACTCCTCCCATTCTTTACAGAAGCTATCGTTCTCGATGGATGGCCATGCCGTGACAGGCGATGGTGACGCAGTCTGGGCATTTTGTGCAAAACTAGTCGCTGTGGGTGTCTTCACCTGGAGCTCCTTGAGAGCGTCCGGTTTTCGTTCTTGGAACGAGCCATATGGAGACTTGGGCGCCTCTGGATATGGAGATTTAGGCACCCCTGAGGACAGAGTTGCCTGAATGTTTAAGCCAGCATTGGATAAGGTCAATCCTGCAGGCTGTTTCTTTGGTTGTGCTGGGGGTGGCGTTGACGTTGGTGTCAGTTCCAACGACAGAAGGTCGATTGAAGGCTTTGCTGGTGCAGAAATATCTGGTAAAGCAGACGCCGGCTTCCCTGTTTCAAACTCGCCAAAGTCGTCGTCCTCATCGAGGCCATTCTCGAAGTCTGCATCAAACAAGACATTTGGATCGGGATTGACGGCTGGCTTTTTCGGCTGCTGTGGGCGTTCAGTTTCCCAGGACGGCCTCTGCTGCCAGGGTTCCGATGCTGGTGACTCCAGGCTAACATCCACGAGCCTATTTGTCAGCATATCAATCGTTGGAGCACGCACCGGCCGTGTCCGCGGCTTGTCCTGGTCGTTGTTGACAACAGGGGCTGGCTGAAAAGGAGGAGGAGGGTTGGCCTGAGCAACCTCAAACTCACCCCAGCCCTCATCGTCATCGTCCACAGTCGGCGACTGCTGCTGAGTGACTTGAGATGGCCGCGCCTGAATCACGGAACCCCCAAGGGAGCCAAAAGCACTTAGGTCCCCCCAACCGGTACTTGCCCGCTGCTGACTTGCAGTACTAGTGGTCCATGGACTAGACGGAGTAGGAGTAGTCGTCGTCGTTGAAGACCGCTGTAGGTTCTGTTCTTGTGATTGTAGAACGGTAGGTTCAAAACTAAAAAGAGAGAAGGGATCACTGGGGTCCTGAGCTGTGTTCTGCGACGCAGAGGAGGTTGAGGACTGAGTCGATGCCCCAAAGGCCGCCCATAGATCAGCTGACATGACAGAAACAGGTGCTCGACGAGCCTACTTCTCCACTTCTTGACGCTTTGCTCCACAGAGAGAAACAATGACAATAGTGGATGTTGCAAGAAAGTAAACACGTCGCAGTTTTTGTCAGGTCGGATGGTCAGGATCGCGTTCAAGTCGTAAGCGCTGCGGCTGTTTCTCCTCTTGCTCCCGGTGTTGCTACCCCTGGCTGCTGCACTGATCCTTGTTGCGGGTAACGGCGTCGCCTTTTGCTGGGTTGCTGGGTCTGTAGCACTTCTCAACGAAGGCTATGGCATAAATGTCATATGTCCGGTTTCCAATTTTTTTCTGGATTTTTTGGGAGCTATAGAACGTCAGCCCGGGTATTTTTGGTCAAACCATGAGGATGCGATTCGAGATTCGTGACATGACAAGCAGCCAGTTGGATGAGGTGCTGTCGCTCCCAGACAAGAGCTAGGATCAGGGGCCCAGTGGGGAAGCTTGGCGTGATTTTACACTGCCGATTGGCCTCACGGGGGATCGGTTCCCAAGCGGAAGCCCCACCGATGATCCCCGCGACCAGCGCCACGGCAGAAGGTTAGGTAAGGCAGCCTCATATCAATCACTTCTGTGCCATCTCATCAGTAACACCGTCCAATGCCTCATTCATTTTTTCGCATTGACCATCCATTTTCACTTTGCAATCGAATAATCCAGTCGCAATATAAAAGTCAGATACGTTGAATTAGTGGCGCCATCGCAAATTTCAAATAGTTCGACTATCACGCGTAATCTGTACTTGTTTTCTGGAGATTCGATTGCTTGCGTCTCTCTGGACGGTCATGCGAAGAATCCCGCCATGAGATCGCTGACAGAGGCAAAGTCCGTGTTTCATTCACTTCCGTTTTTTATTTGCCTTGTTTTTTGTCTTGTCTTGTCTTGTCTTGTTTTGTTTTGTTTTGTTTCTTGAATGAATGAAACTGACCTCCGTTACCACCACAGGTCAAGATGGGAGGAAACGTTCAAGTATGGTGGTAATATTGAGAGTCTGCAGAATGCCATCAAGTCCAACAACATTTCCAGCTCCTCCACAGCAGGGCTACGATCGATCTACTGGAAGGCCTTCCTCCTATATCGCAATGCTCCAACCGATCAATGGCTTGAGCTCACTCGCCAGGCGCGTTCTTCATATGCTGCCCTGTGTGAAGAGCACCTAAGATTCATCCGCCATCCCGAGCAGCTCGCAGCTGTCTCTTTTGACCCTCTGGCCGACGATCCTGATAATCCCTGGAATTCCGTTCGCAGGGACGAGGCTGTGCGGGCAGAGATATTGCAAGATGTGCGCAGACTGCCAGACGAGCCATTTTATCACGAGGAGGGAGTCCAGCGAATGATTCTCGACATCCTTTTCCTCTATTGCAAACTTAACTCACGAATCGGGGGCTATCGGCAAGGGATGCATGAGTTGTTGGCTCCTATTGTCTGGGTAGTTGCTCAGGACGCTGTCGACCGCACTCCTCTTACAGTCGATGCTGGCAATGACACTCTTATTGCCGAAATGCTCGACTCCGCCTACATTGAGCATGATGCTTACGCTCTCTTCTCGAAGCTGATGGAGAAGGCCAGTACTTTCTACGAGACAGAGGGCGAAGGGATCAATGGAGAAAAGACCAAGAATACTATTGTGGAAAGAAGCAAGTACATTCATGAAGTTGCCTTAATGAAGGTGGACGAGGAGCTCGCTACACATTTTCAGAACATCGAAGTCCTTCCACAAGTATTTCTCATGTAAGTGATATCTTGATGTTGATGAGATTCAGGGCTGACCCTCACAGCCGCTGGATCCGTCTACTCTTCGGCAGAGAGTTCGAGTTTGACCAGCTTCTCACACTGTGGGACACACTCTTTGCCTTTGATCCCACTCTGGACCTGGTTGATCTCATCTGTGTTGCTATGTTGCTTCGCATCCGCTGGACCTGTAAGCACACTCTTGAGAGCAGCGATCAAAGTGTGACCAAACTGACCACCGAGAAAGTACTAGAAACCGACTATGCAGGCGTCCTTCGGCTATCTAGACAATACCCTTCTCCTCCTCCACCATATGGACCTCATACATTCATCGAGGATGCCATGTACTTGAAGGATCACCTTGATGCCACTGGAGGCGCAACCTTGATCCTGAAGTACAGTGGCAAGAACCCGGTTGTCAAGACGGCCGAGCAACCCAAAAGACCCCTTCCGAACACCAGGACACCATCTTTTCAGAAACTTAGCAGCCTACGGCAACGTACGCTGGGCGCCAGGTCCCCTTTGTCTGTTTCGGCAAAAATTCTGCAGCAGCCCGGAGCTGTTGAGGCTTTACTGCAAGGGGCGGCAAAAAATGTCATGGAGAGGAGCGAGAAGTTGGGCATCAACAGAGCTGTTCGTGATGCCATGGGTGAAATCCGGCGTAATGTGCAAGGTTTCCAAGAAGTCCGCAGTCTATCTAAGGGAAACCGCTCGTCTCCAGTAGACAATGGGGAACCCCTCGTGGAACGCGCAGTCACAATGTCCTTAATGGAGAGAAAGAACCGCAAGTTGGCCGCTATGCTTGGCGAAGTGGTGGCCAGTCTCAAGTCTCTTGAGGCGTCTGGGCTCCATGGTGAGAAGTCTGAGCAGCTCCAAGTCATCAACTCCGCTGCCGCCAAAATTCAATTTATCCAGACCTTCCTGGAAGACTCTACACTTGCTTTGCCAGAAGACGACCTCCCGTCTCTAGGTACGCTCAGCCTATCATCATCCAAGGGAATCAACACTCCAGCAATCGAATTAGACACGGCTCCGTCCGTTACTCCATCATCGGCTGTTGAGGAAACAAGAACCGTTCTCTCAACTACACTACCCAACAGAAGCGTTCAATCTCTCCCACTACTGACCATATCACACTGTCATCCAGCATTAGAAGATCCAGGCAAAATGGACACCGATCCACAAGAATCTGACACCCTCCATCCCCTCCAGTCCGAGCTCACCAACCCATCTAGTTTGGGTTCGTTGGGCTCGCAACCAGTGCCAACATCGAACACACCAAGCGTTGTTTCCGATACTTTCCCAAACCATGCAGGTAAATCTGTGTCTGAAGGCCTAGAACTGCAGCAGCCTAAGCCCACTATCCCGACTCGCTCGACTCTCGCTCAGTCCTCCTTCGCCTGGATGCTTGAGCCAGACACTACCTCTTCTTCCTTGTTTCCATCTCGCAATCGAACAACTTCCTCGTCTTCATCCACATCTACTTCACCATTTCCGAATTCTTTCCCATTCACAAGCCTCAGCCGACCCTCATCGAGCGCCGGAGCTAAGCCTGAATCTACCACTACAACGCCGAAACGTGTCAATTCTAACAGAGAGAAGAACGCATTCCTGTTTGGAGAAGTTGTTCCGAGTCCCGTCAATGTGGATGGTGATCCGCTTGGGGCTGGAACTGTCGATGAGAGAGTCCTAGTGGAAGACGGGATCTTTGGGTTAAAGAGTCTTAGTGGGACAGGGGGTGCAAAGAAAGGACCATTGTAATTGTGACTGGAAGAGAAGAGCATGAACATGGACTATTTCCCGAGCTGTAATCTATTTCTTTTTCAGGCCTTTTATACGCCAAGACCGTGGTGGTTTTTTGTAATAGAAGCTTGTCCCTGGCTACCTGATTGTGGGTGTGTGATATTACAATATGCCGCACTTGCCCAACTGAGCTACACTTTCCGATAACATTGAATAGAACTTCTACAAATTCTACAATGATATTCCACTCTAATTGCTTGGTATTTCATTTCAAGACGGTTCACAGGCAATTATCGGTGAAAGGTAGCTTCAGTGTAGCCGGAAAGCACAAACCCTTCAACTCCGGGTTGGCAATATCAAGGGTGGAAGGCATGTCAAGCAGGGAAGCTAGATCAGATGTCACAATCCATCGCAAATTCTGTTGACTAGTTTTTTTTTTCATTGACTTCAATGGAAGCTGTGTTATCACGCTTCTGTTCCTACAAACCCTTCAAACCCCCTCGCCAGTCCCCAAACAGATCACCGCTTGAAATTGTCTGTTGTCGTCTCTTGAAGACTTGGGTTTTCAGAAATTTGGACCTTTTCAGGGCGAAGTCATATTTTTTTTTACTGAAGTTGCCCGTATGATGTATATCCCAAATTTGTCTCAGATCTATCCTGGTGTTATCCTGCAAGCTAGACTTCAACTCCTAAGGCCATACCTAGGTATGTTCGTCCCGTTCTAAGCTGCCACCAAGCCGAGTTGGTCTCTCATTTCTCCTCGCTTATCACACAAACTGAGGGCACAACTGAGACACCCTCCACACAACAGACATTGAAGTTCGCAGCAGTAATCAATACCAGGCAGTCAGGATCATGCTGAACTGAGAAACTGAGACAGGAACAACTGGTAGGAACCACGGGAGAGTTGAGGCCTTGGGTTTCTAGTCACATGGCTTACCAACAAGTCTATGAGTATGACGGAGATTTTAGCTTCCCTTTTTCAACGGCGGGAAGTCCTCGTGTCGCTCATTGGCCGTAGCAACCCCCTTCGTAAACCAGCTGCAAAGTTCCCAGACTGCCCGGGTTGCAGTTCCTGGTTCATAGTTCTTTGGGAAGGCTTTCCCGGTCATCTGCCGTCCCGCATCTGATGCATATGCGAAGTTTAGGCCGACAACGAACGCCATCCGGCGAGCAAACAAAAGCCCAAGAAGACCATCCCATCCCTAGAGAATCAATGCCGCCTTTCCATTCCCTCGGGCATGGGTTTGCATGGCAGGCAAATGCCGGCCAAGACTATCCCCAGATCCGAAACGCAGGAACAACTCAGTAACTCGTCATCTCCTCACATACAACTAGCGTAGCTTGCTGCACAACTCGTCAACGTTACCACCACTATACCGCAGGGAGTCTAGCGCAGCATCCCAAGACTGCGGCTTGCGTCCGTTAAGATACAAGGACTCCAGCAGAACGCCACTACGGCACAACGGAAGCTCCCTCAATAGAGCTGAGTGTTACAAGAATCTTGTTCATATGCATTTCACTTTACCATGTTCCGCAGCCACAGCTTCAGATATGCATTCCTAACCAGGGCCACGAACATGTTTCTCTTGATAGGTATGACACAAACAAGCTGCGCACAAGAGAATCATGTCATAGCCCTGAGTGATAAGGCCAGTAGCTAGAATCGACAGATAACCGCACGACGTTATGACTGCTGTCAAAACGTCACTGGATGAGGTTTCAAGACGGGAACTTAAAGCCGGAGCATAGTACGAAGTTAGTGTACGGAACAAAACGGCAGAAAACAGTCCAGGACAGGCCTTGTTTGGCCATCGTAGTGCACGGTGATGCGCAGGGATTGTTAGGGTATGATCGCCAAGTTTGTTAGTGGATAAGTATCGTGGTGTAGGCAGCACAGCTATACACAATTGTACTTCAGACCACGGCTTACACAATCGCAACGTTGGTAGGCTGGAGGGCTGAAAGGCCAATGCAAGATGATCAATCGATGTTTGCCACTGATCTTCCCTTCCATTTTAACATGCTCTTTCATTGTTTCTTCATCTTCTGCTACCACAGAAAAGTTTGATAGAATAGAACAAAGACCGACGTTCCTATCAGTCAGCTGAAAACCATCATCAAGGCTCGAGAGAGAGAGTCGGTGAGGAATTCCCCACAACCAAACACGCTGTTGTGCGTAGTGTCTCCGGAAACAGCCGCGCCAAGAACCAGGCCGTTGTCTCGGAATTATTCAACTCTTAGATAGCTATGTAATATCATAAACATTACCAACAAACCTTGTCTTTTGAACGGAGAGGGTAGAGGAAATGGCTGAGACGCACCATCAAGACGAGATGCCGGGCAGAAGAGCCAGCGTAAGGCAACGCAAGGCAATGCCAGGATCGCAATCCATCCCAATGCTCTGCTGCAGATGGGTATAGTTCCCGTGAAGCCATGTTCATGCCGCAACTCTGCAACCCTCAGGGAAATCAGTAAGTTTTCCAATGGGAGCAGCCAGCAAGAGAGGGGTGTGCGCTTCTTGGCCTTCTTTGGATTGTGCTGGCTGCAGTGATGATAATTGGCAGATGGGTAGAAAACCTCCGAACAAGGAAAGCAAAAAGAAAGTTGCAAGGCGCCAAAAAAAAAAAAACAAAAAAAACCCTCTCTTTTTGGGAAGTGGTCTTGCCAATTCAACCAACCATCAATTCACCGACTAACCTTGGTTCTTTCTTCTCAGCCTTTTCGCATATGATAGGCTACTAGGGTTGACGAAGCCGACATCTGCGTTGCCGCTATCGTGAACTGTGCCCCCCACGTAGACAGACGCCACAGGAAGATCTTCCATTGTTCCTTGCAGCGAACTATGAACTCCGTCAGGAACTCCTATTTTCCAACATCATCGCCAACAAGCACCGTATACACACTGACTTTACAACAGTCACCTATACAGTACGGATTACAGATGTGCTTGTACATAATCCAAATATATCCAACTTTGGTAGGTAGCATCAACACACAAGCAAATACCCCGGAATGAACACAGGAAAGCACAGACGCTAACGGAGCATCCGCAGCCGCGCGGCGCGCGGGTGGTCTGCCGACCATGACAGCTTCATGGTGGTGTTCCATGGAACGTCGTCCATTCATTGTCAGCCGTTGTGTGAGCACAGACATCTATTAAGGCACCGACATTGACTAACACATTGAACTGGACATGCCGACAGAGTCTGTTCACCATCGATGGAGGGAACTGCATCGATGGTCCAGTTGTTGTTTTTGAAAAAGTACACCAGATGTAAAGTCGGGCAAGGTGAGGACAGCTGTGCTGTTGCGGCATGCAAACAACATGCTGTACGCAAGTATGTAGGGTCAACAAGTGGCAGTCGCTTCTTGAAACAAGACGACGAAACCTCGGGAGGGAAACCATTGCAGACAATAACACTGTCAGAGGTAAGTTGAGGTGGACTTGACGCTACATCAGGTAACGGTATGTAGCCTTGGTTCACACCACAACTACCCACTTGTATGTAGAGTGTAGCATCTGGAGCAAAAAAGATGACACCGTGCCATTGACCTAGGTATTCATTGACAGGTCTTTTAGAGTTGAAACAACCCGAAAGAAAACAAGCAATTGCAGCCGAGGACAAAGACTTGATGCTATTATGTCATCAGGGTAAGGTCGATGAGAAGCCAAAATAACTTTCAATCCTCAGTTGGAAGAATTGGCTCATATTCATGCTCAATTGTCAACAAGCGACACAGAATATCTCCAGCTTCATCATCCGCGGGTCTTTTCAGTGCCAATTACCGTCCGTATGGGCAAGCGAGCGGGGTTGCTGCGGCTCGCACTCGGCTAGAATCGTGGGGGAAGATGATTTGATGATGCCCTCGGGTGTTTTCTTCTGCCCAGCCCTGTGCCCGCGCAGTAGCCCAGCGACAACTGTCGCCGTCGCCAGGGGTCGGGGCTGGGCGAGGCAAGGGGTAATTTTTATTTTTGTGGAGGGTTCCTAAGCGAAAAAAAAGAACTCCACCCTGGGAAAACAACCCAAGCCTGAAAGTGAGCTGTGGACGAAACAAAGTGGATGGAACGAGCTCCGAGCAGTTGTTCCTCTCTTCTCATTGGTGCTGTGCCACCTGCTGTGTTTGGAAAACATCTGGACAACACGAACTCTATTGTTTCGCTGGGCTCCTTCGATGGAGCTTCCGTTTGATTGTCAATTTGTGCAGGGCTGTGTGATAATTTTGGACAGGAAAAACTCCGAGTCACTAGTCAAAATAGTGCCAACGTTAGTTTTACCACAAATGGGAGATACAATTGAAAAGAAGCCTTCGAGAACATGACGCGTTGAGGCAACGACTTCGGTGATCTCCAGGTGGCTGTCTGGACATCTCACGTGTTCTGGCTTAGCCGTAGAGTCTGTTCTCTTGCTTCGCAAGCCTTGCCAGCAGTCGGCACATGCGGTTGGCTGTCGGCATGCGGCTTTTCCGGGTCCCTGGCGCTGGCTTCGACGATCAGACTGCTGCAGGCGCAGGTTGGGAAAAAAAAAGCCTTTGTCTTCTGTCCGTCACACCGCTCTCTCTGACGATCTTGGCCTTTTTCTTCGTGCCTGACGCCGCAAAGAAGCCAGCACCATGCCCCGCTGAAGTGAGCGAGTTTCTTTGCTGTTGTGTCTGCTGCTATGCGCGTGATGGATTAGCGTAAAGAATGTCTCAGGGAACCGCCTGCTGAGGTAATTCTCATGATTTCCAAGAGAGAGGTTGCAGGAGAAGGAACGGAGCAAAGCGCTAGCGCATTAGGTATTGGGTCGCTGGTTGGCTGCGTGTACAGTAGGTGAGCACCTTGCTGGTCGAGGTTAGCCCGACCTCACCGACGGCGGATTGCAGAGGTTCTGGTGCCGGGGTCATTGTTAGTGCGTCTGCAGGTCAAACTTTGATTATTAAAAGCCGTTGAGCCGCACGAAACCTCTCCATGAGCTTGAATACACAGAGAGAGGTGCTTGCAAAACTATATAAAAGACATGGATTAACGTTTTGATTGAATGCGAACTTTACAGCCTCTTCGATGCTTGGGATTACTTGTCAGTAACAACACATTAAGCAGCTCGGTGATATCATCAGGATAACCACCACCATGCCCAAGCCCCAGGGTGTGGGGTGCGAAAGCACGAGAGAATTGGCGGGGCTTGGGCCACTGACAGGGTTTAATACCCTTGTCTGTTCAAGGGTCCTGGTCACAGGCGGATAGCTTGACGATCTTTGTCTTGTCACCTAAACTTCCGCTGTCTGAAAGCTTGTGAAAGGAAGCAAAAAGGCGAAGTTAATGGTTCAAACTATTCACATATCCATACCAGTAAGAGACTTATCAGAAGTTTTCATGACTGGGCCAGTAACCACCAGAAAAAAAAAGCCAGTGCTATTCTGCTTCAAATCATGCCCAGCACCTTTGCTTTTTGGTCCTCGTATACTTTTACCTGGCAAGGCGATTTTAGTTTGTCTGTGGAGGCTTGACTCAGCGCAAAGCTCCGGAAGCGGCCCCGGCCGCACATGTCCCGAGGGAAAGAATCCAGGCTGGGCCCGAGACTATCTGGTGTACCGGTCCCGCGGGTCGAAGCCGGTGGACTTGAAAAGAAACTGCCGGGATGTGCTGCACAGTGTCATGATACGGGCCCGGAGCTCTGCAGCAATCTCCTGAGCTTGTACAGAGCTTTCACCAACATATAACCTATCATAGCCTTTTGTCAGCCCTTGTAACTACACTTATCTGCATACAAGCGAAAAAAAATTTTTTTGTATGTGTGTGTCTCGCGAACTTACCGGAACTGCTTGCAAACTGCACTCTGCGAGGAAGGTGAGCGCTGATTTGCCAATGGATTCCGTGTATTTTCTCCTACCGGCTGCAAAGGGATGCTTCCCTTCACGCGACAGCAATTGAGCATCTGCCTCCTCAGCTTGACAACTGCAGTCCTGGTGGGGTTTGATCATAATTGGTGGATCTTCAGAGGAGCAAAACTGTCTTGGAATCGCCAATCAATATCCCTTGACTCAAGTACCGAGGATCTTCTCTGCATCGTGTATGTAGCAGTTCCGCTTTGATTCTGGTGCCCATGCTGCTGGCAAGCTCGCCAGCAGCTTGGATCATTACCCTGTGACTAGATGTTCATGGGAAAGAAGGCAGAAGGCAAGAAACAAAGACGAACCAATAAGCATATCACGGCTGGGGCCAATGCCTAAAATTCTGATAACGAGCAGAAAATTACTTATTACTTACAAGGATTTAAAACCCTCCTTGGATGGACGGCTTTACATAAGGTGGTACTTGTTTGGTTGCAAATGACTTGCAAGTGGCTCTCTACACCACAAGAGCCACTGATACAAGGCATTGTCCCTGATCAAAGGATGATTACTGCGCTTTCGCGCTCACACCTCTGACCGGCATCGACAGCGTGCTCTCCGGCAAGACCAACAGGCGAGCCTGGATGGTCTTCAAATTCATGTTTGCCACTAAATCGGGCAATCCTCCTCTTCAACCTCAAAGTTCCTTCCGTCTGATAGTTAGGAGCAGTATCGGCCAACAGTGAGGTCAAGGTAGGGTTCTTGAGAGCGCTTGATACCAGATGGGAATCTCTTGTAAAGAGAAGCCTGCCTCTCTACAAGGAAGACATATCAAATACCCATCAGATAGGTACTAATCATGATAACCCGATTTGTTTCATAGGGCAGACCTGAGGTCGCAGTATGTACACACAGAGCTGCCGGTTCAGGGCAGATGATGTGATTGTCATTGTATCGATGACAACTGCCTTCTTGGGTAGGAGGTGAAGAGACGAGGGGTATTTGAGGGTCGGCATCGCAAGACGACGCGTTAAGGACTCGGTGCTTTGGGGGTTTTGCATCCCTCTTGCCGGGGCCGGTCAGCTTTCTCATTCGCCAATCACCGGTACCGAGGAAGAGGGGCTTTGGCGGTGTAAACGTAGTGGTGTTGTAATATTTCGAGCCGTGCCGGCTAGGCTATCGTCGCAACCCTTTCTACCAACCAGCTGCCAAATAAACTGGCGCGCTTGCTCTTTGCGCCGCGGTGTAAGTGATCCATATGCAGGTACAGCTCTCTCTCGCAGATCCTTTCTCCAATCGAAAAAAAAAGAGCTGTGTGCGATTTCAAATGATGACGGAGCCAAAGGCCATCTCATTAGAGGATTAAAGATGTTGTGTACATCTTGCTGGATGTTTCGAAGTGGAACGACAACCAGCTCCTACTTTTGCTGGTCGTTGATGGCTCTCTGCAGGGGTCGCCACTGCTGCAAGGGACAATTCCGCAGCGGGAATGGCGTGGTGGGATCGAACTTACGAAAGTAGCCCGGTCACTTGAATTTTGCCTGTTTGGGTCTAGTGGGCCGGGGGTTCGTGGTTGACAGGATCAACCCCCATCGGTCCATCCGAATATATCAGGGAGTTATCAAAGAGATCTGATAATCGTGTGACAGGCTAGGCTTTCTCCGTAGCGTGTGCTATAGACAAAAAGTTGTTTGTCGTGCAAGTAATCATTGTGAAGGATGAATTCCAGGGGTTAATGGGCGAAGAGTTGAAGCAAGAGCATGAGGCTTGGACTGAAAACGAGCCCCGATACTGTCCTTGCAGGCAGCGGCCCGATTCCTTCGTTCCTCTCCCATTTCCGCCGGCTTCATCGGTGTCACATCTGCAGATACGGATAAGGAGCAGTCTGGTCCAAAGGCCATCTAACAATACCGGCCTGTGTACACCAGGGAAGCAGTATCGTACGCAACATGGATGCACTGTGTGCAGGCAGGAGAACGGGCTTGGCCACCAAGTAATCGCCGAAGTTACTCTTTTCCATGTTGTTGGTGCTCCGTAACACTCCACCGGCGCTTCTCGAGAAATAACCAGTCTGTGGAATTTGGTTTCAGTGGGTATGTTGTTGGCAGGTCGTGTAGACGGTTATTTGCAGACCTGAAGTATAGCCTGATGATCTGATGACAGCTTGGGACGGCCCGACTTTGAGAGCAGGCTGCCAACATTGTAGAAAGGGAAGAGGTGTTCTTTCCCCAGCCGGCCCGATGGAGAGATTAATCCAAACCAGACATCCTGTCGTCAACAGTTCTTTTTTTTCAGGCAACAACGTAGCGGCACTTTGTAGTGAGGTGACGTGTTTGTCGTCCAGCCAGAACGTCACCAGGGAATGTTTGATAAACAGACATCGGGATTTTGGCAGAGTGTCATTTGCCAAATTCAACCCCCGGATGGCGGAACAGGAGCTGGAGAACAGAACGGGCGCTGATCCGTGCAAGGAGCTGTCAACTTGGTTCAGACTGCAAGGATCAGCAATCATTAGACATTAGACCTTCGGTGTGCTGGATAGAGAAAACGTTGCCGTCGTCGATTGTTTATGGCTTTGGCTTGATCTGACGACTGGTAACTGGGATGCCTAGACTATGGATTTCACTGTTCATCACAGTGCCGTATTTCTGGTGTAGTTTGTATACGTAGTGTAGAACGCTGGCTCGAAGATCCAAGCTCTGAGAGGTATGGCTAGGGTTGGGGGGGTTGGGTGAGTGAACATTAGGTAAGCAAGTGTATGGTGCCGAGGTGAGTTGAACCGAGTCTATACTGCTGTGCCGCTTCCAAATCACCGGAGCTCGTTCAAATTTGATTCCGAGGTTCACCTCCCATGGCATGCAGTGTACGTAGTGGAGGGAAGCAGTGCAAGGAACATGACCAGAGCTAGGGCTGATCGTTTCTGCAAGGAGACGGCGCTTGCAAGCAAGTCATTGGGCACATTAGGCAAACTTGCTGCCAAGTGACGGAGTTACTGATGGCGCTGAGATCCTCTAATACGCGCGTGAGCAATCAAACCTTGGCTTGACAATATGAAATCCTTATCATCGCTCTCCCGGCGGATCAGACAACAAGAAAAATGCAGGTGCTGTCTCACTGGTGGAATTGCCATGGTCTCTCAGAACCAGATCGGTTGTTGCACCAGCCACAGCCTCACGGGCCTTTCACCAAAGTTTCCTTGCTCGCCATTGGACGCCACACATGCAAGCCAAGGCTGGGCGAACGAGGCTGTCGGGTTCTTCAGGATCATCGTAGAGCTGGAATCAGATCTCAACGTAACGGCGGGTTTCAGGCCCGCTCATGAGGTCGTCCTCTTCGGAACCATATTCCGTAGTATTGTTGCCGCCTAGCCTCATTGGAATTTAGCCGGTGCTGGAGTTGGTGTTTGCGGGATCTTGGTTCTCTTTTGATCCCGTCACTGTCGCGATGTTGCAGAAGGCATGCTGGAAAGCTGCTTCGCTAGACAGTGGAATTGGAAATCCAAATCCCAAAGCAGACAATGGTCATCTATTACCTGCCAGGGGCCGATCGCATGAGAGCGATAACTCTATTTCGACTTCCCAGTCTCAGACTGATAATTGGTGAAAACGGCCGCAGGAGAGAAACGGAGAACCGGTCTCGATGCGGAGATGATGCCGGGGGCCTGCCTGATCTTGAGCGGGGTTCCCAACTGCATCGAGAAGGAGAGAATTGAGGTAGGAAAGAGAGACGACGCAGCCACACCAGACGTGTCCAAAACCAGAAGGAAAGAGGGCACGATAAGCTGAGGGGGGAAGACGTTCATCACGCAAGTGCGACAGGCAGGCGGTTGCTCGATTTACTGAATTCGCGCAAAGCGTGTGCGCAGCGCTGGGGCTGGGCCAACCGTTCCCCAGTGAGGGGGCTTGCAATCACGATGTCCATCGTGGGTGAACGATGGAAGGACGTGGGAGGGTTGGACCACCTGGGTGGAATGTACCTAAGCTTGTCAACTGCCCGTTGCGATCCATGGATCTTTGGACTGGCGTTTCGGCTTGATGCAGAGCGTTTGCGTACACAGTACTTAGGTAGTGGCAAAGACGCGGATGGATTGGTGGGCTGGAGCTGTGGTCATTGGTGGTCTAACACATGAATCCTCGGTACGAAGCAAAGTCGCCGACCAAGCTCGCAGTAGACATTGCACTACGTACATACTGATGATGGCGAACCACCAGCATGCTGCTTGGTGCTAGCAAATTGGATCGCCGAGCTTGGGAGACTGGCCGAGCATGTTTAGAAGCTTACACGCATTCAACCCAGGTCCTTACAGTCTATGGGCAATTGGCCCTATGTCGCAGCGGTGATTCACCAGGCGGGGTGTTCCAGGCCTGGGGTCTGGCTTGCGTCCCGCTTCCCCGATCCAACATCCGCTTGAGCGCCCCAGATTCTGGCTCGATTGCGGGGATGAGGGACCTACCCCAGAGCCAAGGACGCCGGAAGCCCACACCAAGCATCGAACCACGGCGCTCACCACCTCCGGATGGCAGGTTGGCCGACATCTTGATGGGATCTGGGGCGAGTCGGCGAGCACATGGTAGTACGCGCTAACTGCCTAGAGTAGGTTTGAGAGAGGCACACACCACCGACACGCAGACCACACACCGCGCTACACCACACGTCCAGTCCTGTCAGCACTGGTAGGTAGGCAAGGAGCTCTGGCCGGCTCTGCCACAGCCACAAGCATGTTGGACGAGGGCGCCCGCGCCGATTTGCACGTGGAAGACGGCAGGCCGCGTCGGCTCAAGATTGCATCGCCGACTAGTCGGCCGAAATATGCCTCAGCGGCACACGGCATGTGAGAGAGTGTGCAAGTGGTCGCCACAAACCGACCAGCGTGTTTCTCCAAGAGTGTAATTGAGAGTCTCATTCTCATCCACAATTCAATGAATGTGCGGCACCAGCGAGACTTACCGGCATGTATAAGCTGCACGTACTCGATGAGGACGACGAATCAGGCTGGTCGGAGGACTAAATTTATCGCAGCGTAACTTCGGGGTCCCGAGCCGGCAAGTTGCGTACTGTGTGTATAGGCACACTAATACACACACACACACACACACACACACACACACAGGCGAGGCGACGTTGTACTCGCGACGGGCAGTAACCGACATGCGACATGCCTAGGACTTCCGGGACGAACATTCGACGTCTGGAAGCAGCATCGAAAACCCAGCAATGTGTCACGGCTCCTCAATATTGGCACCTTTGACGGCTACTCGCTTGCAGTCCCGGTGCCACACTGCAACGAGGGGGTAGGGCTTGCGCAAGCATATCCGATAGGCATTGCTTCAGCTTGCCAACGTCCATAGAAAAAAAAAGGCTGACTCTATGATTTTTTTTTGAAAAAAAAAACCGTGTTTGCTATCGCCTGTCCGGGCAGAGAGGCTTACCGTGATCAGCTGAAGGCTATCAATGCTTAATTTCATCAATACCTTCAGGGAAGCCCCATGCACATATATAGCCGCGACGGCTACCAGCCGTCCCATGGTTTTCACCAGCAGCTCAGCTTTAAGCAATGTATAGAGCTTCTCGAGCTCTAATATAGCACAGTGCAGTGGAACAGTGGACGTCCTTCTCGCTGTGTGTCTTGGAGCGGAACCCGAAATTGAAATGAGATATCGCTGCGGAAATATATTGGCTAGCTGGTGCGACCATGATCCATCAACTCCCAACTTTCTTTCCGGCCCGTGACTGTCCGGCATGATTTTTAGCAGACCGATTCCACGATGGCATTTCCCCAACTCGTCCCGTGCTTTTGGGTCTTGTCCCGGGGCAAGATGGCATCCCATCTGCTGACAGGCCAAGGCAATTCCTGCGATGCGGGGTATTGGTGGGATAGTCAGGGAAAAGAGGAATGAGCCGTCCATCCGAACGGGAGATCTCTTAGGCAGCATCAAGAAATTGGAGAGGTGCGGGTAGCGTTGGTTGGTTGGCACCATTCAACAGACTATCTTCACAGGTCCAATTGCTCCGATTCACATCTGGGGCTCCGAGCAATCGATGCAGTTGATCCAAAGAATCACGGGACGAAACTTCAACGTGTCGTATGAAGTGAGTTAGCACACGGAAAGGGCACCGCCATCTCGGAGGCTTCAACGGTAGACGCACCGTTTTCGTGGGGAATGGGCCGGCAGCACTGACGATCGGTGGCAGACTCAACACCCCAAGTTTGCGCCAAGCCAACCCAAGAGGCCAAGACCGGACCACAGAAGACATGAAGGGCCCGGGGGCTGCTGTTCCTGGAAGGATAGGCATCAAGACAGGATCCACGGGACCCCTGCGCCGGGTCTTCACTTCGGCGCACCGACCATCCCACCCTGGGCACTTCTGAGCTCAGAGTTTTCTTCGTCGTGCCCCTGGTCGTTTTACTCTCCAGCCCCACTGTCGACCACGCCGGGACTCCCCTTGCAGCTAAAACGCGACTTGAGTGCAACAGTGCCTTGGACCTTCTGTGGAAACTTACCCTGGTCCCCGCCTGGTACCATTGGCAAGCCATCGGTCGGCACCAAGCCGTTGGCCGCCCCCCCCCCCTCCCCCTCTCCTCCACCCCCCCAGAGGAGTGAATGGATGCACCATGGGCTGGCATCGGAAGGGGAAAGCAGTGCAAATGTCCACGAGATCCTCTTCAGTGCAATATATGACACCCCGGGTCCCGTCCCTCTCCCCCACAGACTCTTCTGTCGATCTTGTTTCCTGGCTTTTGATCCCAGGTCCTCTTGCCTGGCGACCATCTTGATCTTGACACGGCTAATGCTACACTGCGGATTACACAGTGCTTGAGAATAAAATAATCCCACCCGCCACATACCACATACTCGCATATTCACATACTTGCTCGACGTGACCCGCGTTGATGCGTTAGACCGGGCTCTGCTGTGTGCCTTTGCCGTACATCTCGACCGCCCTTTGACCTTCAACGCGGATGCCCCCATACGTATGCGGGCAAGCCTCCGCTACACGCCACGGACGGGCATATCCCCTCCTCGCAAGCCAAGGGACAGGAACGCAAACTGAATAACAACGAGTATTTGTGTCGGTCTTAGTGTTGTAGGGAGGGACGCGAGTGAGTCAACGACTGTCGACAGCCAGCAACGACAACCTGTAACCTACTATCACGCACTTACACCAACGACGACGGCGAAGACGCCAACAACGATACAGAATAACTGCCCAAGATGAATATGTGGGCGGTGTCCGGACTGCCCGTGTACACGGTCAGTGACACGCGGCCCAAGTCCAAGGGAGTCAAGGGGAAGACCAAGAAGAAGCTTCTAAGTCTGGAGGGGCCCCAGGGGCTGGCAGCACCGCCCCCTCTCCGGCCGCTCCCGTTATCCGATGCCTCCCGGCAAGAGACCAGCTCGATTGACCATCTTCTCGATCATCCTGCCTTCGATGGGCCCCCGTCCCCCGAGAACATCCGCGACCTGAGCAACAAACTGAGGCGGGCTTCCATCAATGATAGACAGCACGAGAAGCATCGCGGCCACCACGCCAGTTCGTCTGCTTCTTCATCCCTCCGCTCTTTGACCTCTGCCGACAAGCCCCTGTGGGAAATAGGTCAAGAGGGAACGCTTTCGAGAAAGTCATCGGGGCGCTCGGGGCGCTCAGCATCCAGTGCGATGCCGAGCAAGGACCGGCCGGACAGCGTGCAAATCTTTGGCAAGACCATCTTCAACCGCCGCCCCAAGCTGAGGAGGGAAAGCAGCGCGCAAAGCTCAGCAGCCAGCTCCATCTATTCGACTGACGCAGCCACCGACGGTCCTTCCCAGACTCTCAACTCTGGCCGCGAGTCGACGATTCCCGCCCTCTTTGGTATCCGCCGCGGCTCCAGGCAGGAGCAGGGTGGGGAGGGTCGTGAGCGCAAGCTGACCATCTCTGGGCCGTACAACTTCCAGCATATTGCCCATACGGATAGAGAACAGGTCCAAGCTCTGGATGGTCCCTCTGCCAATTATACGCAGCTCAGGACAGCGCCAGCTCCAGTCTCCT
This sequence comes from Thermochaetoides thermophila DSM 1495, assembly GCF_000221225.1. Taxonomy (NCBI): domain Eukaryota; kingdom Fungi; phylum Ascomycota; class Sordariomycetes; order Sordariales; family Chaetomiaceae; genus Thermochaetoides; species Thermochaetoides thermophila. Next base: position 1,081,565 of record NW_006383032.1, read on the forward strand.
GCCCCAGTCAGTCGAGCGACATGCACTTTGCTGGCTTTTCGTCAGACAACCTTGCAGTGAATGACGATGCTACAGCTGCCGAGATGCAAGTGAAGGCCATTACTAGTCTTTCACGTGCCCCTTCTGTGCTGAAGAAGAACCCGCCTAGGCGTCTTCACCGTGCCATGTCGCAGGAACAGTTTGGTGTCACCGTGCCACCTCCTCGGCCGCCAAGGTCCCCTGTTGAACCGTCTTGTCCCTCGATGGCGCCCTCTGTTCCTCCACGTGGTTCGAGCCGTACCTCCCTGCGACATGAGCGGTTTGACTCGATCGATTACAGCAGCAGGCCGCAGACCAGCACTGGTTTCCGCGGCACCCAACCTTTCCCAGCCTACGTCGATACCACCAGCCCTCCAGCGACATCGTATGGCTATGCGCCAGGCCCTGACATGGACGTCATCCCTGAGCATGGCTACTCGCATGTCACGAGCCCGCCAGCCGACGACACAAACTGGCCCCTCCCCTGCTCGTCCGAGTACACGCTGCCTGGTGTCCCAGAGGAGGACGAGGCTTCATTTGGTGGCAAGAAGTCGACCGGAGACAGCGGCAATGGCACGTCGTCCTTGCGCAGCAGCCAATCTGTGCCAATGCTTAGGGCCTTCTCAACTCTCCAGGACGACAGCTGCCGCAACAGCCAAGGCTCCGACACCTTGGGCAAATTTGACCTGTTCTCAGCTCAACAGGCACTTCGGGCTGCGTTGATGGAGAGCAAGTGCGACACATTGCCCCGGGAGGATTGGGAGGACGATATCGACTACTGTTATGAGCATGCTTGCGAGGCTGATTGCGACTACGAATGGAGTCGTCCCTCGTTTGAGATGGAGCGGGATGGCGATAATGCTACTCCCGTGGACGGCTCCCAAGGTCGGAAAGGGGCGGTGGAGGAGGGGTCCCCTCATATGCTGACTCCGGGACAGTTCGATGTGCCCGCTCTGAGCCCAGCCAGCCAGATCTCATCCGCGGCGACTGCACATGAAGCAATTACCCCGGCCCCTCTGAGCAACGCGAAGGTGTCCAATTTTTCGCTGCCGCGCACCGACGTCAGCAAGAATCCTCACGTCCGCAAGTCCTCGGACGCATCGAGCTTCAAGGAGTCTCACGGCTTTACTCTTTCGCCGTCTCTCTTGATCCCAATGGACTTTCAGCATCACATGATGGCGTATGAGGCCGAACGGCGCGAGGCCGCCGGCTTCCCTACCGACTTCCGTGGTCACTATAATGATGATGAGCTCTCGCATCTCGCTAGCAGCAGTATGGACCCTTCTGCGATGATGGCGCGGTACCGCACCAGCGCTTCTACGGTCGGCAGCAGCACTAACTCAGCCTTCTTTGAGGCCGAGGATATCAACAACAGCAGCTCTTCCTCTAAAGACAAGCACTATTCCACCGCGTCGACTGTGTCGACCGACTACACTCGGCTCAGCGCCAGCATCGCCTCGCTCGACATTGATGCTCACAAGCAGCAGCAGCAGCAGCAGCAGCAGCAGCAGCAGGCGGCCGAGCCGTTCCCTGCTTTCGACGCCAACATGCCGATGCCTTCGGTGCCCGAGACGACTGAAGCCGCGCCGCCGCCACCATCATTCAGTCGGGCGCTGCACCGCACTGGCTTCAGGCACCGTGGTAGCGAGTCCAACCTTCGCAGGCTGGCAGCTACCATCACTTCCAATAGCAGCTCGGATGAACCAATGCCCAAGGCAAAGGTAACAGTCCCGCCGCCCTCGTCGCTTCAGCAGGCCTTGCGTCGTGGCCGCGCGCGGACGACCAGCCTCAGCACTCCGCCGCCGCCGGGTCAGTACTCGCTGTTCCCATCGGTAGTGAAGGAGACGGGCATGGGCAATGGCTTGTTGGGCAGGATGATTTGAGTAGCTGTGAACAAGACGGCAGATCTTGGTTATGTGAAGGGTATATACTATAACAGTACACAGATAACAACAGAACGGGGGAATATATCCAACCGAGAGTGTGGATGCAATCACACTCCGTACACATCAGAGGGTAAGGATAGCACTGCCCTCTGTCACATAAGTTTTCATTGATGCTTTGCTTATTTTCTTACATCGTTCTCTACTGTGTTTACATCGGGCGAAGCATTTACTGGGGTGATTCGGTTGGGAACATTATAGATCTGGGATATACGAACATGGTGAAAGGTCAGGGAGGGGGGATTTTTGATTTCTTGGAAATGTTGGGACAGTTGCATGCAAAAACAGGAGTTTTTCTTGGCTTCCAACTACAGTCTCACCAGCTGCGTCTCATTTTCCTTGTGTTCCATCTGCTGAAAAGAACGGAAGCGTACCGTCGTTTGTGCTTTCTCTTGTCTGTCAAACCCTATAGAGTTAGTCCTCTTATCGGCCGATCCGCTGTCACTCGCTCGGAGGATAGATAATTTGTAGCATTAGAAGGGTCTCTACCAATAGAACTGGCTATTAGAAGGAAACATGTACACCGAGGATCAAAGATGGAAACAGTGCCTACGACTCTCCAGCAGTCATCGAACCAGATATGGTGCATTTTCGGTGCCTGTTGGCAGTCCAGTGATACATAAATGCGTCCCTCATCCCGCAGCACCGGGTTGTGTGTGCAGTGTGCATCGACAACATAGGGTTACATTGCTATGGTCGAATGGAGGCCTATATCGGCTGACGCTTATACCCCGCGACTGAATGTCGCCAGTTAAGTTTGTTCCCATCACCTGTAGCCATACTCGGGGATTCGGTCCGGCTTGCCCACTTTGCCCGTCCATCACCAAGCAAACACACCCGGCCTAGCTACGCCAGCTAAGGAGAGAGGGCTTCTGTTCGTTGTCATCACAACAACAAACACACCATACCTATTCCTTAGCTAGGCCGCTCATGGGACGCAGATATGGAGATGAGCATTATGGAGGGGTAGACCAGTCTTGAGGCGGGCTGAGTTCCATGGTTCAGATGATGAGATGACGGCCATGACGACCTCGGCAGATAACATACTCCATCGAGCGAATGGGACATGGCAACGCAAACAACAATCAGCGCCAATCTTCAACCGTTTCTTCACGCACAGAATTTCATGCCCGTATTAACGGCCCCAAGGGTTATGATATACTCAGTATCCTGGAAGCCAAGTTGCCGTAGCTTACCTAGCACACCCCGCGCAAAGCTTCCCTTAGTTCCCCGCTGTCGGCCCAAGCTCTTGATGATCCATGTGTATAGAAAAAAAATAGAGCCAATGATGACCACGCCGCATAATGTTGCCCAAAACGCCTTGAACTCCCAGAAACTCTTAACGCCAACCGTCGCCTCGCCTGCATTTAACCGCCGCCCACTGAAATAAACCCATGTGGCATCCCTTAAGCAAGACACAGAAAGCCTGCGGATGGCAGGAGAGAGGTGAGAAGAGAAAACTCAACCATGCTGACACCCTCCCAGTCCCCTTTTTTCGCAGCGTATATACAGCGCAAAAAGCAAAAGCCACAGAAACTCGGGACACTGAATGCCGCCTTCCCCAGTCCCTAACCGGTGATACCGAAGATGAATCGAGGGGAAAAAGATATGTCCCCGAGCAAATCCAAAGCAAGGATGATTCAATTAACTCTTGTCCTGCAGGCTCAGCAGGACTAAGAGGTGTTGTCCGGACTGACTTGGCTGTTGTTAAGGGCCCTGCCCTTTCCAGTTTTCAGAGCTTTGCCATACGCCATCGAGCCTGGAGTTGGCGCAGTGAGCGCCAAGGGATTGTCGGCACATCATGTTCGCGAGCCTGACGGCTGTTCCCCAACGCCCGGGCAACCTGTTCAGTGCCTGGGCTCGAAAGCCAGCAATGCACGACAACTGGCGCAAAGCCAACGCTTCTGGAAAGCTCAGAAGCTAGGTAAACCAGCCCCGGCAGCGAAAGCAACAATGACAGCATATGATAATGTGCCATGCACTTGGTCGATTACCAAGACCGAATCATATCCAGCCAGCGCCGCCCCATACGCCGCGGATTCGTCTGGCGAGCTGAATATCCTTTTGCATGATGGTGACACGCTTGGCGTGGATGGCACACAGGTTGGTGTCCTCAAATAAGTGCACCAGGAAAGCCTCGGCAGCTTCTTGGAGCGCGAGGATGGCCTGCGACTGCCAGCGGAGCTCCTCGCCTTCAGGACGGCAATCGAGGGCTATTTCACGGACCTGTTTTTGAACGGGGGGCCGTTAGTTGCTGCGGAGGTGATGAGCAGGCGCTTTCGTGTGGGTGAGTTCGTACCAGACGAGCAAAAGGCAGTTTGGCCATGAGCAGGTCGGTGTTGGACTGGTAGCGGCGAATCTCTTTCAGCGCAAGGGTGCCTGGCCTGTAGCGCCGCTTCTTGCCTTGGGGCACAGGGTCGCCTGCTGCGAAGGGGGTTAGCGAGGAGCATGACAGGTAGAGTTTGTTGGAGTAGAGAACATACGTTGAACACTGCTTTGCCTGGGTCTTTTCCCGACCGACGCATCTTGCGCGACTGCTGATGGACGTCCTCTCTTTGTGGGTGTTTGCTTTGCAATGGCAACGCCCGGTCTTGAGGCTGCTGTTTTTTGCGCGGTCTTCGGCGCCATAGTTTCGGAGAGAAGCTGGGAAAGGGAAGAGAGCAGCAGAAGCTACGCGTGTAGGCAGGCAAGTAGGTTAGGGATACGACGGCGACCCAATTGGTTGATTTGAAGGTCAGCGAAGTTGTTGCGATCCAGATGGAAGAGCTGTAAAAGCTGCTGCGCGGCAGGTAGGGGACGGTTGCAGTGGGTTGGAGGTGCGATGACGGGAGCTAGAATAAAGTGGGATGCTACGACGCGAGCGCGATGCGCTTGTCGGATAATACAGCAGTGTCCAACGAATTGCTGCACAAGAGACGAAAGTACGGATTACAGAGAAGCTGGAGAAGCTAGAAAAGACGATTACTTTTGCCAGTTAGCCCGAACCCGCGCCAGTTATCGAGGGATTGCGAGAATCGCACGAATCAGGGAGGTTAAGGGGGGGGGGATTAGGGGAGCTCGAGCTACTCTGAAGACTTTCGCCGACGCGCGAACCTCGACGCATTCGCGACGCGACAGAGAAACCAGGTCTTTAATGGGTGGCTGGGGAGTGGGGCTTTGTGGCTCTGCCCCTTGGCTGGCACCGCTTGTTCGATAGCTTCAGGATATGCATAGTACGGTTCCTGAAGCATCTGCACAAAGTGGCGTCACCACTCATTGGGGATGGTGCTCCACTTTAATCTGGGGTCGGGGCGGGTTGGGGTTGGCCTAACGTCGCTGATAAGCCGTTGGATGGATGGAATATCATCGCCGAAAGGACACCTCAACATCATTGCGACGCCGTGAACCGCTGCCCCTCGACACCGCTGAAGTCTTTCCCTTGATTTTAGGCGAGCCACCGAGAGGATATCAACACATGAGTTCATCCAACACGACCATCCAAGTTTGAACTGCACTTTGCAGTCTGCCAGCACCTGCGAAGAAGAAGCGCCCGCTTGTTGCAGAGAGTCTCTGTGCCGATTCCGCACTGCAACTGCAAACAAAGCCAGTGACGGCAGCGCTGCCGCACACCCCGCTCTTCGCATACCGCACTCGCTGTCCAGACTCGCCGATTGTTTAAAACAGCACCGACGGCAGCATACTCCCGCCATGGATCAGATAATGGGCGATGGTGGGGCCTTTCCCCTGGAAACCTGGTTCTGGGAAATGCCCATTTGCACTCGGTGGTGGACAACTGCCACCGTCCTGACGAGCGGGCTCGTCCAGTGCAAGCTGATCACTCCTTTCCAGCTGTTTTATAGCTATCGCACAGTTTTCCAAAAGTCGCAGGTGTGTAAATGCTTTGCACGATACAAGATGGCCATGAAACGCTAACTTTCCTACTCAGTACTGGCGCTTAATAACTACCTTTCTCTACTTCGGCCCCTTCTCAATCGACCTGCTCTTCCACATATACTTTTTGCAGCGCTACTCGCGCCTGCTTGAAGAGTCATCAGGCCGGTCGCCAGCACACTTCTCGTGGCTGCTGCTCTTCTCCATGGCCAGCCTGCTGCTTCTGTCGCCTTTCGTCCAAATGCCCTTCCTCGGCCACCCGCTATCATCGACGCTCGTTTACATCTGGTCGCGCCGCAACCCAGATACTCTTATGAGCTTCCTCGGGCTGCTCACCTTCCGTGCGCCATACTTGCCTTGGGTGCTGATGGGCATCAGTTTTGTTATTCACGGCACCGTGCCTAAGGACGAGCTGATGGGCGTGCTCATCGGTCATATCTGGTACTTCTTCAATGACGTGTACCCGCCGCTGCACGGCGGGTCGAGGCCACTGGACCCTCCTAGATGGTGGTGCCGGTTGTTTGGTGAGTTCTTGTGTTTAGACAGAGCTAGTCAATAGGCATGAAGTTAACGTGTGCCATCAGAACGGAGACAGAGACATGAAGAGACAGCAAATGACGTCGACAATGATATTGCCGTTGCCAGAGCCGATGTGCGGCCACCAGACGTGAGGTGAGCCTGGACTAGACAAGATTAGAGACTGTTTGGAGGGAGAAGGGAGGGGGGGAGGGGTTGATCATAATTGTTGATAACTGGTTGTTGTATCAACGAATCGGATGGCATTCATGTTTTCTTGGTTTCTTGGGTGGTGGCGTTTTGGGTTGGGGCATTGCATATCTGGGCGTTGAGTGTCGGTTGGTCCATTGGCAGGCAAACATGGGAACCTCAGGATTGAAGAAAATGGAAGCTCTGAATGAACTTCGCTCTCACACTATGGTGATGGAAGTGGTAGGAGTGAGCCATCAGTGTGTGGCCAAATGGCAGGCGCCAATGGAGCCAGATATAACAATCGGCCAGTATCCCACACAATAGTATACAATACACAAGCAGATCACAACGAATAGTCAATATGCTTTTATTGTCTTTAAAAAAACATAACCGAAACAGTGAATCCTCGCCAGTGTCAAGCCCAATTAAGCCAGATAAGTGGCAACATACTCTTTGCGGTAGGGGTTATCATTCAGCTCCTCCGACCGGTTCAGGGGCGTCCACTTCGGCTCCTCCTTGAACAGGCGCATTGCCTGGATGTACTGCAGACTGTCAGCACCTCACTGTGCTCAAAACTTAGTCCATCGCGTTGTCACCTACGTTACTCTCATCAGTGGTGAACCGATGGTAGATACCCGCCGGCAGGATAAGCAGATCGTCCTTCTCAACCGCGATGCGCACCCACCGCTCCTGCTTGTCGCGTACGTCGAAGTAGCCCCGGCCGTCGCGCACGTACCGGATCTCCTCGTCCTCGTGCAGGTGCTCGGTGAAGAAGCTGCGCACCTTGGTCTCATACGACTCACCCAGCGCCGACGGGCTCACTTCAATCTCGTCCCGGTTCTTGTACCCGCGCTGCTGCGCCAGCGCGTTCACCTCGTCCAATGATGTGGCCTTGTAGTAGAGGACGCCGAGAGAGTTGAGCTCTGAGGCAGACACCTCCTCGCCTGAGTCGTGGGCCAGGCGCTGGTCGCCCTGAGGTGTTTTGGTATCTTAGTTTTGTGTTCCAATCATACTGTTACATGGGAAGGTAAAGGATGGGTATGTATGAGTGAGGAGTTTTTGAGAGGGTGCTCTTACGGGTAGATCATCGTAGATGTAGGCCCTCATTTTGAAAGAAAAAATTGAAGCAGTTCTTCGACTTTGAAACAGAAGAAGGTCAGGTTTTAGGAAATGGAGGTCTGGGGAGGTGCCAACTTGATAAGAAGGTCTTGGGGGCACGAGTTTGAGAGGTTACGATGAAAAGGGTGGGTTGATTCCGCGATCACGGGGAATTGCGCAAGGCGGGGCGGCCTGGTTAAAAAAAAAGGTGGTGAGGGGCACCAAGATATTTCTTGGTTTCACCGGCTACTCGCCAGCAACCACAGGTGCAGCATTTTGGCATGATTATCATCCATTCAGAGAAAACCCATAAGAATTCGCCGTCAAACATCCGTTTGCGCAATGAGGGATCATCTGTCGCAATCCATGAAGGCTCGTATCGCAGCTTTAGTTGCTTATCGATAAAGTAATCCAGCAGCCAAGCCCTGTTTCGCACCGGAATGCGTTAGGTCACGGGTCTCCCCGACAGCGGCCACATTCCCCTCGAGAAGACATACTGGATGAGTACAAGTAGTGGGTTGATCTAACACAGCTCCCATAATCTTGGAGGACACATACTTGACTGACTTACTGTAGCCAAGTATTTTTCATAGCATACCACTACAATGGCGCTAATCTCGGTCCTGTCTCAATTCACCCTCCCCACCACCCCCCCCCCAGCATTATCCCTTTCGCGTTGCAACATATCTTTCATCTTTCATTAAGGCATCAATTAAAGCTAGATGAAACTATCATTGGAAAGTAGCCACTCAACTCATCGTCCATTGAAGCTCAGTCCTCTTGCCATACCGCCATGATGAGCTCTGTTGATAAACCTTGAAGGACGGGTTGGAGCAAAGTTCGAGAAAAGTTTTACATGCTCCAAGGTGTACTGCTTACACAGGCAAAAATATCTGTGGGTAGGGATACCACTTCCTTTCATTACAGTTAGAAAGACCTTAGACATATGCTTGTCGCCTTTTCAGTTGGAGGTTAGCTGGTGCACGCAGAAGGGCTTAGTGAAAGGCCATATCTCCAGAACGAATTCTTTCCCATCGAAGGATAAATCCAGCAATTTTATTTTACCTTTCTTAAATTTTTGTCTGTCCCCTACGATACCGCACTCCTCATCACCGTCATCGAAGAGGTCCAGCTGCAAACCTCACCAACTGGCCATGTTCACAGTAGACTTTCTGGACGAAACTGAGGTGTTGGGTAATCTCGGTTAAATGTAACAACAACTTCTTGAGCGCGCAAGTGTTATAACTACAAAAAGGATGTAATAGGGGGGAGATGGCCTCAAGAAGAACAGCAGCTTGGGCCGTGTGTCAGGCAACCAACATCTTGGCGGATCCATTCATCCAGATGGAGTGATTCTGCTGAGGAGAACTGCCTGGATTGACTGGCAGAAAGTCATGAGAGCTTGCTGGTCTCTTAAAGCATTAGCCGTCAGGGAATTCAAGGACAAACAGGAACAGGCAAAACGAATCATATCTTCTTATCAGCCATTGATCTTAGTCGAACTTTAAATCGAACAGGTACAGCGGTACAGTTACAATGTCATCTCCGATTTTTTGTTGTTTTTTTTTTTTTCAAATGTCACAGTTTCCCTCACGGAGGAGAAAAAGGCCCAACTTCAGGAGGTGGCCGACCTTCTTCTTGAAATGTACCAAACCTTGGTCCGTATGCACTATCTACCAGCCGATGTAATTGACAAAGGACCGCACTATATCACACACCTTCTGCCCAAATACCTGTCCGTCGGCCTTCACCCTGCCATCATCTACTTATGCAGCATCCTCCTTTACATTAACGAGAACGGTACCCAGCACAATGATATCTGCTTCATCAGTGGCTCTCTTCCCCTTAACTTCCGTGACGAAAATGTGTTCGATAATAGTCGACGTCCACAGACCTGGGCACCATCTGGGGATCCGGCTGCGAAACTCCGGCCCTGGATGACCCCGGTAACGAAACCTCGAGGGCTTTACTCTGGCATAATGAATCATGATGCGAAGAAGCACGCGGTTCGACTCTGGATATATCGGACGTGCCGTGTAGTATGGACAGAAACCTACTCTATGGGGCGTTCACCGCTGAGAATGACAAGGAGACTGGAGAGTGGCGTATTTGGAAGATTGGTGTGGATGGTGAGCTGAGAGAACTTGGTGGAGAGGACCAGGAGGACTGCGGGAATATGCGAGCTACAATTAGGGAGTAGGAAAAACAGGGGAAAGAGAGGAAGCGAAGAGGGAGGGAAAGGAGCATTGGGAGCAAAAAGAAGCAGAGGTGAAAGATGAGGAGGAAATAGATGATGAAGTGGAGGCGGATGAAGAAGCGGAAAAAGAAGACGAGGGGGAAACAGGAGCGAATAAAGATGAAGGATTGCCATTCTGGTCAAGAAGATGATGAGGATGGCGATGAATGGGATGAAGGAAACAGGACGAGGAAGAGGAGCCAGAAGGAGAGTGTTACTGGGATGACGAAGCGGACACGCGAGCGGCGGGCGATGTCCTACGCAATATCATCCGCTGATACCGCGAGCTTAAAGAGGTTCCTGGTGCTTCCCGGTGGCCCTGTCAGCCTGAGTTGGAGGAGGGGATATGGTTGTGCCGCTCTATCGCAAGCACGGCTGGCCGAGCGATGATTCTGATGGAGATGCCTTTCTCAAGGATCTAGAAGCTGCCCGCGAAGCTCAGCAGAGAGACTGGACTGAGGAGGAATCAAGGTTCGGTAATAACATTTCTCAGCAAACTGCCTGGGGAGCACAGCAGACCATGCAAGAGACTGAATAGTGAAGCTTTCTATGGGACCACGTTCAGATAGTAGAGTGCTGAAACTTGGAGGAGAGTTTGCAGAAAGAGACAACTTGCGGAGGACCGGATCGGGATTACGCATCTCTACCATAAACCAACTCTCTTAAATGAACTAAATTGACCATTCCAGTGATCCCATGAGCCAGGAGGGTTAAACCAAAAATGAAGCTCATGTACATCATCATGAAAACAATGTGGTGTTCCCCGCAGACTAAAAATCCCGATAATTACATTAGCCCCGATACAATGTAGGTTTTTTCTTTAAAATAAGCGTGCTGGTTGTGACTTTTTCACGGAAAACTCGTAAAATTACACAACCAGAACCCCACTTCGCCCATGGATCCTGGATGAATTCAACCGTGTCCCCGTCCAAGCATCTCAAATAGCCATCGCTCATACAGGCTTTGGTCAGCCTCTCGATATTGGATCCAGTCTTACAGAAAAAACAGACCAAGCAAACCATGAGTTGAAGGTAGATTGGCGGGCGAATGCACAACCTTCCTGCTCGCCTGGCCCGCCATAACCCGTGATCGAGTCATTCAAGGGACACTAAAAAGACCAACTTGAGGTACAAGCAGGAGCATCACAAGCAACCATGGACACGCGCAGTGTCCCTGACACGGCTTCGGTGGCCGGGTCTGATGTGGCATCGAGCAAAACCAGGCTTCAGCTGCCCCCGAGCTGCGGGCCTCCGGAGCCGGGTCAGCCTACGAAGCAAATGGTTTGGATCGTAAGTCACCCCCCGCTCTTGCTTTCTCTCTACCAGACACTGAACAACCCCCAGGTCTTTGGTGGGACGGGACATATGGGCCGGTCTCTGGTCAAATCGGCTCTTAGCCACGGGGACCTCGTCACTACAGTCGGGCGCGTTTTCGAGACGTCGCCTGAAGACATGGCCAAGGTCAACAGCGACACCTGCCTGGGTTTACTGTGCGACGTGCGCGATGGGGCATCGGTGCGGCGCGTAATTGAGCGCACGATCGCGCGCTTCGGCCGTGTTGATTGCATTGCCAACTGTTCTGGCTATGGTGTTATCGGCGCCTGCGAGGACCAAGACGAGCACGAGCTGCGCAATCAGTTCGAGACCAACTTCATGGGCACCCTGCACATTGTTCAGGCCAGTCTGCCCTACTTCCGCCAGCAGAATGGTGGTCGTTATCTGATCTTTAGCTCTACATCCGGCGCTCTGGGTGTCCCTGGGTTGGGTCCTTATTGCGCGACGAAGTATGCGGTTGAGGGGTTCGTCGAGGCGATGCTTTATGAGGTTGACTCATTCAACATCAAGGCGACTCTCGTCGAGCCCGGACTGGTTCGGCGTGACGAGCCAGCCGATCCTAAAGCCAGTCCGCTGCCGACTTGGGGGCACTTTCTCATAAAACCAGCCAGTGAGGCCTACTCTCATGCTACCTCACCGGCGCTTCACGCACAACGCATGGTGCAATGGCTCGGCGACCGCCAACCAACCAGCGCCGTCAAATGCGCCGAGCTAGTTTGGCAACTGGCACATTGTTCGTACCCGCCGCTGCGTCTACTGCTGGGCAGCTATGCCATCGAGAGCATCCGTGACCGACTGCGGTCTGTGACGGAGGAGCTGGAGGACTGGAAGCATCTGAATTTCCCTCCGCCGCCCGATGCCCCAGGTGCCGAAGAGCTGCTCAAGAAGGATGACAATAGAGATAACAAGGCACCTGAAAGCCAGCAAGACAAAGACAAAGAGGAAAACGAAAAGAAGGAGGAAGTTGAGCAGGAAGCAGGCGACGGTGGGGATGACGCAATGGAGAAAGAAGACGATGAAGAGAAAAATAGGGAGAAGGGCAAAGATAGCAAAAAGGATAAGCCCGAGACAGACGAAATGGATGTTGACAAGGAGCAGGGAAAGGAAATGGAAAAGGAGAACAAAGACAAGGACGAGGTTATGCAAGATGCTCCGCCTGAGCAACCATCTCAAGAGGTTAAACCAAATGACTGATAGGGTTGTCTCATGGTAACCTAAAGGAATGTGCTGGATACCTATATCAGGTGAATTTTCTTGGCTCTTTTAATCCTTGGATAGCAATATAACAGTGGTTCGGATGGTTGTTGTCAGAGCTGCCCCCGTTGATTTCGTTCTGCCCCCTCCCCCCTGAACTCGGTTATTCGCATGGCATCGCTTATTCGAGTTTTCTAAAACCATCTGACGCTACAAGCAGGCTCGCATGTGATACTGGTACGCTATGAGAAAGCGTAAAATGCCCGTAATTTTCGCCCCCGTCGCATCCGAAAACAAGCATTGGTGACCCGCAGGGCTGCCCCACAGCCAACCAAACGGCAGGAAAAAGGGGAACAAGGGGCTGAGCGGGCGCTGCGACCGGGCCGCCAACACCAGCGAGCCACAGCAGCGTCCAGCGTCAGGGTGAAGGCCCGCCGTGGAGCTGCGGTGTGCGGTTTCGGCTGGGCTTGCAATTTAACAGGATTTCAGCATTTCTTTCTCCTCCGTGGCATCTCCTTGACACACGTCTCCGACCCGCCCGTCCTCGAGCTGACGACGACGACGACGACGACATTAAGTCGGATTTTTTTTTTCTATTTTTGCGGAGAAATAGCCAAGAACAAGTTGCTATTTCTGCCCTGAGCGATCTGAGCGGTCAGCCGTTGTGGCTTTGTTCCTCGCACCTCTCTCTTTTCCTTCGTTTCGTGGATCGACGTCAAAAACACACTTCCCGGGCTGCCGACGCCTCCTCGCCTTCAGAAGAATCTTCCTTCGGATTCTGGAGATCTTGATTCTGCCATAATACCACCATTTTCCGAGAAACAGTGGTCGAAACTCGCTTATCCGACTGCCAAGTCACCATCGCCAATAGTAGTAGATAAGATCGATCAATATGTCGAACAAGAAAGAAGACTACGACCTGCGCGGCGCCGACGCCGTTGAGAAGGACCCCTTCCTGGGTCGTAGGCCGGCTGCTCGCCGTCCGCAGCCCACGCCGTGGCAGGTCTGGCTGGACAAGATTGATCACAGTCCGGGTGCCTCGATCCTGGCCTACTGCCTTTCGTCTATCAGTATGACGGTCGTCAACAAATACGTCGTGTCGGGGTCTTATTGGAACCTCAACTTTTTCTACCTCGCTGTTCAGGTATGCCAGACGAAATTGGAGGGGTTACGAGAGCAGTTGGTAGAGAAAAGCTAACAACTTCAGTCTCTCGTCTGCACATTGACCATCCTCGTTTTCAAGCACGCCGGTCTCTTCAAGAACCTTGCGCCTTTTGATCCGGTCAAGGCGAAGAAGTGTAGGTTCTGCCCATTGAACTCTTGTCAGATTCGGGTCTTTGGCTAATATTCCGCGCTCAGGGTTCCCTATCTCGCTGCTCCTCGTTGGCATGATCTACACTGGCGCCAAGGCGCTGCAATACCTCTCTGTTCCCGTCTACACCATCTTCAAGAACCTGACCATCATCGTGATCGCCTACGGCGAAGTTCTCTGGTTCGGCGGCAGCGTCACTCCCTTGACCCTTCTCTCGTTCGGTTTGATGGTGCTCAGCTCCGTCATTGCTGCCTGGGCTGATATTCAGGCCGCTCTTGATGGCATGCACTCTCTCGATACCTCGAGCGCCCTGTCGGCTCTCAATGCCGGCTACGCGTGGATGGGCATGAACGTTGTGTGCACTTCGTCGTATGTTCTCGGCATGCGCAAGGTCATTAAGAAGATGAACTTTAAGGACTATGACAGTAGGTGCCCCTGAAGGAAGGTGTGTCAGAGTCGAAACTAACGAGATATAGCCATGTTCTACAACAATCTGCTCACCATCCCCGTCCTGATCGTCTGCTCGCTGCTCGTCGAGGACTGGTCGGCCGAGAACCTGGCGCGCAACTTCCCTGAGGAGACGCGTAACAAGCTGATGATTGGCATGATATACTCCGGTCTGGCCGCCATCTTTATCTCGTACTGCTCGGCCTGGTGCATCCGCGTCACCTCGTCTACCACCTATTCCATGGTCGGCGCTCTCAACAAGCTGCCCATCGCCATCTCTGGCCTCATCTTCTTCGATGCTCCCATCACCTTCGGCAGTGTCACTGCCATCATTGTTGGCTTTATCTCGGGTCTGGTCTTCACCTGGGCCAAGGTCCGCCAAAAGGCCCAGGAGGCGGTTGGCCTACCTAAGCCTGTTACCATGAGCGCCAGCTCAGCGAGCAATCGAGACGCCAACTCGTCATAAGGGATAGAAGAGAGAGAAAGTAAGAGAGAGAGAGAGAGGAAGAGGAGAGGAGAGAGAAATGGCAACGGCTTGGGGCAAAATTTCCTCGACGCTGAAGCAGCCGGGTGCAACCGAAGCGTGGGACCTGGCCGTTGTTGATGGTTATCTTCTCTGTACATCCTATGATGTTAATCTCTTTCAGCCCCTTCCTTTCTCATTTTCGCCCCGTTTCGCCCCGTTGCCCTCTTTACTCTTCACATAGCCATTTAGTGAACGATCTATTAGTCTTATTTTTTTGTTCTTCTCGCAGACGGAAAATCGCCTGCTTGCAGCATAGAGCTCGGACCTCGTTGATTGGAATGGGAACATAAGGGGTTTTCTAATCCTCTCTTCAACCTTTCTTTCAGTTTCCCTCCATCTTATCCTCTTTTTCCAAAGGGTCTTCTAGCATTCAGCTGAAATAAGAGGCAAAATCAGATGATACAAGGCGCGCTCGACAGGCACGACAACAAATTGGGCGTTTTCTTCTTTTGCGGCAATGTGGGAATACTTGTGTAATGGCAAAATCTGCTTTTCTCCCCCTTTTGTAGGAAGAGAAGGAAGGGACGCCGGTCTGCTTATTGGTTTTAATTATGGGACTACAGGCTCGGCCGGTTTGGTTCGGGCTTTGCTCCATGAATCACGATAACTGGGGTTGGAATGGATGGGTGGTGGTCGGTAGGTAGGGTATGACCAGCAAGTGATGTGTGGGCAGGCGTGGGCATGCTCGGAAGTTGGTAGATAGAGTAGTGAATTGATGGGAGTATTGGTTGCCTTGTATGGTTGCGTAGAAGCAGTAACGGTATGATAGAATGTCCGTCTATTATATAAAGATCCGTCCTAGGTATTATGTCCCGGTGGTCCTGGAGGTGGGAGTATGCTTATAAAGCAGGAAAACTATAAAAATATCACCAACCCTGCTCCTAGACATCTTAGCCAATTATCAACTATCAACTCCTCGTAGGCCAGAAAATTACCTATAAAGCAGCCTTCTTAAACGCCTGCTTCGGCACTAAAGCATTGCTGCCCTCCGTCCACGACCACAAATTCCTCCACCACAACACAGCTCCAGTCACCAACAGCACGTAGTAAATAATCGTCCACAGGATACTCAACCTCTTCCTTTTTTGCCCCCTATTCCCACTCGAATGCTGCTGCCCAGCATCCCCGCCCGCCATAACCGGCACCGCTCTTTCCAGCCCCTCCTCATCATCATCCTCGGGCTCAACCCTTCCCCAAAGTTGCGGCAGACCCATGCAATTACAAAAAGCGTGCACGGCGCACACGCCCAGGAAGGAGCCGGTGCGGAGGAAGAGGAATGTCGCGTACGCTCCGAACAGCGTGGTGTATGCGAATTGAAAGAGAGAGCGTAGCAAGGCCGGGAGGAAGGACACACCAGGATGGGAGAGGCGGAACTCGTAGAAGTGATGCACGTGGGAGAGGCCGAAGATAATTGGGGTGAAGAAGATGATTTGGGAGGGAGTGAGGGGAGAGCGCAGGGTCAAGGGGATGGAGGAGGAGCGGAAGAGGAGTTCTTCTGTTATGGGACCCTTCAAAGTTCAAGTCAGTATGGTTGTTCGGGAGAGACGCCGACTGAAAGGGAGGGAGAGAGGAAGGAGAGGAGGGGGGAGGTGGGGGGGGGGTGGAGGGGGTTTGTGGGGGTAAGAGGGAAGAGGGACTTACGGCAACGATATTCCTCCAACTCGTCCACTCCCATCCGAAAAGCACCTCCCTCGCTGGTGCACAACCCCTCAAAATCCAATCCCTCCAACCGCCCTCGACAACGAGATAAGCGTACAACGGCCCCAAATATAGCACCATCGTCAACCCCAACGCCTTCAGCCCATCCCACAGCCCGACAGGCCATACACCCAACAGGTGCAAAGCCTGTCGGTGTGGGCCACTCAGCACTGCCCCGTCTCCATCCTCAGATGAGGGAACGTACGTCCTCAAGAGGATGATGTACGTCGCGGCGGCACAAGTAAAGCAGGTGAATGTGACGGAGCGGATGCGGGCGCGGATGACGGAAGGGGCGTCCCGTGAGTGCGTGGTGGATGGGCGGGTAGACGAGGAGAGGTAGAAGGGGATGAAGTAGGAGAGGGCGTAGAGGATGAGGAGGAGGACGGTTGTGCGAGTTGTTAAGCGGGGTGGTGGAGGGTTATCTGGAGGGGGTTAGCATTCATCATCCTCGGAACTGTGAAAATGAAATGTGGAGAGGTAAGGGGTATCTGAATTGTAATTGCTGCTTTAGATCACACATGTAAATGGATGTGCGAGTTGAGCAGTGAGATAGTCCAAATATTATGAAATAAACTGATGATATGTCACAAGACGAGACGACTGAGAGAGAGGTGATGAGAGGTGACGTACCCTTATGCCAAGGGTTGATCTTGCTGAATACCTCACCCAAGGCAGGCATTTCTTGCTTTGCCCCAAGTTCTTTTCTCCTGAGCCCTTCTCACTCCGAAACCAAACCCAACTTGAATTTGACGCGAAGCTCAGTACAACGAAACACACAAACAGTTGCACCACCTCAGGTAAGTGATTCCGAATTCTCAGCTGTCTCCGTTCACTTCCGTGGTCGTTGTTCTGCTGCTGCTGCTGCTGCTGCTGCTGCTGCTGCTAAGCGCGTAGCCGCCGAGCTCAACCCCTGCTTAAACGCCGGTCAGAGGTCAGATTGCCTCAGGTACGACAGTTGTCGTTGTCGGTGGCTGTTTTCCTTTTTGCCTACTCTCGGCGATGATGTGCAGATCAATCAAGTGGCCGCGCAAACGGTCGTTTCGTCTGTTCGTATGATAATTTCTTTCTTTCTTTCTTTTTTTTTGGTTCAACAATCTTGAGAGTTTCAATGGAATATGTCCTCAGTGTGTGTTTGGATGTTGACCAAGCTGTCCTGTCCTGTCCTGTCCTGTCCCGTCCTGTCAGATGTCAAGCCGACGCGCTATGCTGCTGCGGCCTTAGGCTCCATCGGCTGTTGAGAGGGGACCCGCAAGCCGAGAAAGGGGCTGTGAGCTTAGGTAAGGTCAGGTTGTTTTCCATGCCGAGAAATCCTCAAAAGAGTTTGGCCTCTTGTCTCCACCTGCGCTTGGCCAGCTTCCCAGCACCGACAGAGAAGATCTTTTCCTTTTGTTGTGTGCGTGTGTATGGAGGATCGACGTCGTCCCGTTGACATTCAAGGTACGTATGGGGCATAAAATAACTCAACGGCTAAGGTTGTAGATGTTTGGAGATGGAATGAGTGAGTGTGTGTGTGGGGGGAGGAGAGAGAGAGGTCAAGACGGGCGCTCAAGACTGACTCGAGGGATGAAATCTTGAGGCTGACTGAGCATTCACTTGTCGCTGTCCATATTGTTCTTCTCCCTACGTATTGTTTTCTTTCCCCTAAAGCATAACTGATGACCTGCCATCAATACTACATGCACAATGGCCTCATGTCCGTGTACCTATGCGTGTGTTTCCGATCGTCGATTGACATTGACAGCCGTCTCCGCGAGATTTGCGCTCCGTCCGTCCACTGCGACTCTACTGACGATCCTCTATACCTACCTGAGAAGGAGGTATACTCCGGGCGGGTTATATGCTGCACTTACCCTATAGTCCGAAGCTATATTATGCTACCTATGACCCGTAGAGCTTAGAGCATCCGTACAGTCGGCTCGGCTCTAATGGCACTTAAACAGTATACTTACAACCCATCAATCCGGTTGAAGTGGATGAAGCCGACATGACAGCAGAGATAGACAGACAGACAAGAGCGAAAAAAAAATAAAAAGAGTAATCCGGATCAGGAACGAGCTATCTCTGTTTATCCATTGCCAGTGCCCGTGCTACTGCAACAGCCTGATCCCCCGCGAGAACCCGCGAATGGGAAGGATACTGGCGATGGTCGCGACCCCTGCTGAGCCTGTGGCTTGCATCGGTTTTCCGAGGGCTTCCACCGCCGTTGAACACGTATCCGGCTCCCCCCCCCTTTTTTTTTTTTTTTGGCCCGTCAAAATCCTCTCTGGCTTCGATCGGTGTGTGCGCCCACAACCTCAACCAGGGAAAAAGAAGCGCCGGGAAATTTTTGGGCTGATTGCTGTGAGACTGCGCACAACCCGGAGGTACTATGCATGGCCACAAACTCATGAGATCGGCAAGCAAGCTCTCCCGTCAGACAAATTCAAAGCGTTGAGGCTCTTGCTTTGCCAGATCTTTGTCGTACCGGCGCCACATGGAACACTTGCGGGTTTATCAAAAAGCTGTGTGGTTGGGTCCGGCGCTGAGAATTTGGTTCGACGGAGGCCATCTTTTTTAGACCACAAAAAAAAAAGGGAGCTGAACTGCGCCTGAACAGCCGAGATGCGACGTTGCGCAGCACATCCTGCCGCATGGTTCCTGGAAAAGCTGGCGTCCGGTCGAGTCGAACCACTCTACCGCTTCGCTCGAGGCGTAGCGACGGCAGAAGCGTTTCGCAAGCTCATCAAGAGGTTGATCATGGGCATTGAGATGCCATCAAAAGATCAGTCAGGATCACCCCGACTCGCGTGGTCAAGCTAGCGCGCGGGGTGACCCAGGATCTAACATCCAAGCTGCGGGAGACAGCGTGGTAACGGGCATTGATATTTAATTGATATATTGGTTGATAGGGTTAGAGATGATGGAGTCGTCGAGCAATGCCGGATGGGAATTCTAGGCTCGCCTTGGTGTGCGTTGGTGCGGCGTTGGCGTCGGTCTTGTCGGGAAGAGGCTCAAAGCCAGAAAAAGGTTTGTTCGGATGAGTTTGCAGCAAAGGTCCTCCCAGCTTCCAAAGCTGCAGAGCAGCTGTCGTCGTTTGGTCCCGGTCGCTGGAAGGGAGGATCCCACGATAGCAACCAGCCGGGTGGAGCTCTCCCAGATCCGAAAACGTTGGGCTCATGCCCAAAGTGGGAATGGCCGGGCGTGGCTGGAGTGGGGCATCCAGGAACCAAGGCTGGGGGGCTAAGCCCAAAAAGGGCTGTCTCCGGGGGGGGGGGGCCCAGTCAAGCTCAGCGAGGGCGTTGGAGCTTCTTGCAAGCTGATGGGATCCACTAAGAGCCCGCTGTCACCTCGCTGAAGCTTGCGCTGGATTCGCTGGGCCTGCTGGCATTCGTTGTCCCTGCAGCAACCGGCCCTATCGGCGAAGAGCAGCAGCGGGATGCGAAATTAAAACTGCCAGGCTGGCAGCCTTGTCCCTGGTGCAGCAAGCATCAGCAAGGCCGCCAAGGGCTTGCAACCCCCCCCCGGCGAGAGCGAGGGACCAGCGAGGAGGAGAGGGAGGAGAGGGGGGGGGGGCCGCCCGAGCGCTGGGCGGTCAGCATCTCGACGCTTCTCCTTGGACTCCTTGCGTGTGCAGCTGCAGCAGCGTCTGGCGCGGCGTGTCTGAGCCAGAAAACAGCGCTGGGGACGACATGGGGGTTTTCGACGGATTTGTGTTGGCGAGAGTTGTGCTTTGGTGATGATGAAGTTGGGGACTTTGGGGGGTTGTTTTGCGCGAATTGCCAAAGCGGGAAAAAAAAAAAAAAAGGCGACGAGCTTCTCCTCAAAGTGACTCCTCAGCGTCCCAAATCTTTGAAGCCAAAGAGCGCAAGTGGAAGCGCTGGAGCTGCCGTGCTTCCCTCTCCCTCCCCCCCCCCCCCCCGGGGCCCCCAGTTCAGGTCCCCAGCAGCCCAGCCAGGCCCTGGCGTAAATCACTTTTCTCCGCCTTTTCCCAAGGTTGCAGTCAACCGAACCTAGTTCCCGTCGACCTCTGCGCTTCTCGTCCACTCCTTTTTCTCTGCAACCCTAAGACGAAACGTTCACGGCCGTCTGGTCATCAGACTTGTCAGACTGTTTGGTTGACTCTCGGTGCGCAGTGCAGACAGGCTGTGGAGAGAGATACCTAAGCTCTAGCCGCCCACCTGGCTGTGTTTCCCGCCCTCTTTTCCTCTTTCTGCCCACTCTCTGCCTTCTTTCCCTCCCACTTGGGACCAGTCCGCCCAATTGGACCTCTGCGTCGCTGACGCTTCCACTCTTTTGCAAACCGGGGAAGGGTGTCTCTGTCTGGTGTCGCCATCGCCGTCGCTCTTTTGCTGCTCCAGATTCAGACCGTCCACATGGCCTAATGCTCAACTGACGTGCATTTGGTGCATCTGGCTCTAAGAATAACCCAACTTTTGTCATTCTTTGCTGCCCTCCCCTTCCCCCTCCATTCCTGCTGTGGCCTCGAACAAACTGCTGCTGCGTTCTTGCATATTCCCTGCATTCGTTTTGCTGCTTGGGACCAGCTCTTAGGCATAATTCCAGCATTCAGCCCTAATCTCGTCCCGTCCCGTCCGTCGTTATCATCGCCGTCAACATCAACAGCCACCCCTACTTCACTCACTCACTCACTCACTCTCTCTCTCTCTCTCTCGCCGAGAGCCACAGCATTACGCTCTTTACGACCACTACTACCACCTGCCGTGACCAACACCTCACCCTGCCCTCGCCCTCGTCCTCACTGCACACCGCAACCACACCGACGCACCTTACGCATACAACCCTGCAGTCTACACTAGTCCAACCACACGCGTAATAGGGTAATAGTATCATCGGCTTCATCCATCTCGAACTCATCTCGACTCGAGTCGGCTCAAGACGTCAAGCGTTGCCGTTGCCTTTCTGTTCATCGTGTTCCCTGCTCCATCCGACGCGTTTTCTGTTCAGGCGACTCCATCGATACGACAAGCCACCGACCACGACCAAAGAATCAACGATTACGACTCGACGTTATCACAATATCAGATTTCTTGCTCGCCGCATGACTCGCTCATGGAAGATTTCTGACAGCCCAACAGCCTCAGCCTCAGCCTCAGCCTCAGCCTCAGCCTCAGCCTCAGCCTCTGCCTCAGCCTTGTCCTCGACCGCGGGAGTCCCTGCCGCTGCCGCCGTGATAATCCCCCGACCGCGTTCCTTTCTCTTCACTAGACAACCACCACCGTACATCCCAGAGCCATGTCGGCGCCGCCCAGCCGACATGGTCCGTCGACACCGCTCCACGAGCGCTCCAGCTCGCAGCAGAGCAACCGCATCGGCATCCGCATCGTGCCCTACTCGCCGCCGCGCATCGATGAGGAGCGTGCCTCGAGCCAGGCCTCGTCCCGCGACAATAATGACCGCCGTGACAGCACTGCCAGCCAGTTCTATGCCAGACGTCCAAGCACCAGAGATGAGGTGATTATGGAAGAGGGCGCTGAGGGCAGTGCGCAGAGCCCAGGGTCCGCATTGCCGTCACCCACAAAACCCGGTTTCTCGTCGGTACGATCCCGGGATGATCGCGTTTCAGGAGTGAAACCCACGGGCGCGCAAAGCGCACAGTCCAGCCAGGCTACCCAGGCGAGCCCCTCCTCCTCATCAGTGGGTCCGACCATCCGCCACGTGAAGTCATCGTCCGAATCCTTGATGGGCGTTGTCGGCCAGCGCACACCATCAGCCTTGTCCCGTTGGTCCCGTTCGTCCAACCCGCCCTCGTCCCCGGGTTCCCCTGGCCCAGCCCAACTCGTGCGGCCCCCGTCCCGTCGCCGTAATCTGCAGTTGGCCATCCATCCGGACGGCACCTTTTCCCTGGTGCGTGATGGTCAGGACCCCTCTGCCCCAACCCTGAACCTGTCGCCCAGCGGCCGATCTCCTCGCCTGTCAGGCACTTCCCGCGCCAGCACCCAGGATTACGCCTGGAGCGATCGCGCTCGCCGTGCCAGCACTCCCTTTACTACCGAGAGCACGGTCGCTCTGGAGAGCGTCTCCGATCTACCTCGCTTCTCCGCCTGCTCTGCCGCTTCTTCCTCTACCCAGATCGTCCCCGAAGAACCCCCGAAGAGCTCATCTCCTTGGGGTTATCGTCTGCTCAGCGGCCTGCGTCCGGCCCCGACAACGCCAGAGTTCAAGGGCAGGCAGCCCGTGTACGACGCGCCGCTGTCTTCAACGACTGAATCCCTGCTTCCCACGCTCCCCGAGGCGGCTTCTTCCGTTGAGGATATTAACGAGAAGAAGAAGAAGAAGGAGGAGGAGGAGGACAAGCAGACGGCGCACGACGAGGAACGCTCTGTGGCACCAAAGAGCTCCTTCACCTCGGACTTCTCCAGCCACACCGTCCAGACCGTGTCCGAGAGGACAAACTACAAGGTCTACGGGCCCGGCTCGACCGCACAGGAGTCGAACGACAGCCTTGCTTTCAGCGCAGAAAGCGCGAAGAACTGGGAGGTCCTGGGCCCCTCGTCTCCCGCCATCCCTCAGATTCCGAGCAGCCCTCCCACAATCCCGCGCGACGCCGGCAGCGACAACTACGTGCTGCACGGACCCCCGTCCATCTCGGACACCTCGTCGCAATCCCAGGCGACCGTTATCCGCCGCAAGCCCCTCCCCGACTACTCTCAGGAGAGCCTGGTGGTCCCGCCGCTCCGGCCGATCCGGAAGCGCTCGAGCGAACGCCTCGGCTACTACAGGCAGCGCTCTCGCGAGACCCTTCGCTCCCGGACCGGTTCTGTTCAGTCTTTGAGGAGCTTGTCGTCCATCTTCACTACTCAGGATCCCACACAGGCCTTGCTTGCTCTTGGGCCTGCTCCGTGGGCGCTGCCGCAACGGCCCGGCTCCAGCTATAGGACCCCCAAAACTCCTACCGGCAGCCGCCCGTCAACCGGTATGATCGAGGGTGCGCCCCATCAATGGAGCTCCCAGCTGTCAACCGTCATGTCCGAGAGTGAGCCGGCTAGCGATCCTGCCATGTCTCCCGTCCCGGGCGGCAGCAGCAGCAGCAGCAGCAGCCACGGCTACCAGCACCATCGCCGTCGCAGCAGCGGCTGGGTCAGCTCCATGCACAGCCGTGGCATGCCCAGCATCTCGTCCTCCATGGTCGGCCAGCTCGAGGAGGCCGCTGCCGCCGTCGTTACCAGCGCCGGCACGGCTTCTGATATTCAGGGGCCGTTGCGCCCCCCTGCGCCGATCCGCATGGTGCATGAACAGGACGAGCACGGAGACGGCTTGGCAGAGCTCAGCCACCGCCCCTCGAAGACCGGCCTGTCCAACCTCTTTCAGGGTGCTAGCCGTTACTTCCACTCTCCCTCCAACTCGCGGTCGCGTTCCCGCTCACGCTCGAACAGCGTCGCTTCCCGCGCCAACAGCTTTACGTCCAGCATCCCTGCCTGGGCCCGTGTCTACTACGGCTCCGGTGAGCGTCGCTGGCTCGGCCACAAGCCGTCCTTCCTCAGCCTGGCCGACACCAGCGAAGACGGCAGCAGCCGTCCCCCGAGCGGCTACATTCCCAACGGCAGCGAGTCCCCCGGCACCGACCAGTTCCCCCAGACCATCTACAGCCCGCGCAAGCGCCCAAGGGAAATCCGCCCCGGCCAACAATCCCAAGTCCCCCAGACCCCCACCGGTCGGCCCACGAGCCAAGCCGCCGCCGCCTCCTCCACCTCCATGGACGTCACCCCAGCTCCCCCGACCACCGTTAACAACATGCTCGCCCCCCCCGAGAACCGCTTCCTCCGCACGCTCCGCGAAAAGACTTCGTCCATCTGGTCCCCGCACCTGCTCCCTGACGCCCACGCCAAGCGCTACAGCGTCTGGGACCCGCCCAGCGTCGACTGGTCCGCCGACAAGGGCGGCTTGTTTGGCCGTCGCAACATCCAGATCGTCCTCTTCGCCCTTGGCTTCGTCTGTCCGCTGGCTTGGCTGTGCGCGGCTTTCTTGCCGCTGCCGCCTAACCCGCGGATGACGTGGGGGGGCTCTGCGTCGACGGATGAGGAGGCCGGTGTTGATTTGGATAATGCGGGCAGGCCGAGTAATGGTGGGAGGCCGAGTAATGGCGGCAGTGTAGGGCGCGGATATCCTATTAGGGAGTATCAGAAGATGGTGATGGAGGAGAAGAAGTTTGAGAGTGCCCGGTGGTGGAGGGGACTTAACCGGGTTATGACCGTCGTCGGGGTGGCGATTATTGTCGCCGTAATTGTGCTTGCTGTTGTTGGGAGTCGGCAGCGCTGGGGGAGGTAAACCTCTCCTCAAATCCTCCCGGGGTTAGACGTTTGGAAGATGTGCTGGTCGGAAAAAGGGCCGCCAACTCTCTCACATACACTCCGTCTCGCACATACATACCCTCAACACACGCTCGCGTACATATACACTCCTACACATGCACATACACATGCACACCCAGTGCGGTTACTGCTTAACGATGCTTACGACAAATGTTTCTTACGTACAATACTATGGTTACTACTACCTAATCACTATTGTTGATGGGTGGTATGGTTGGTGTCAATACATGGTTAAACTATGTGGTCGGTCTCTCAATGGTCAACCATATCATGGGTCGGTTCGGCTACCTGTTGGAAAGGGGAATCTTCTGAGGCTTTAATGGAATTTTGACAATCTTGGTTACAAATTATGGGCTTAACTCCATTTTTTTTTGGTCGGTTGGTTGGGAAGTGGATTTGTTCTTTGGTGGGGGGGCGACTACAAAGGAACATATGCAACATACACACGAATATTGTTAGAAGGGAAACCAACAGCGAACAGCTTCTGCAAGGGAGGCAACAACAACACACAGGCAGGACAAAACAAGAGATAATAGACCTCGATTGTTCGAGAGAGTTTCGAGATAAAGCATATGGCCCCGCCCCCCCCCCCCTTCCCTTCCCCTTCCCCTTTCTTCCCCCGCCCCCCCGGGACCACTGGTTTCAACAGATTTACTCGCACACGATTTCTATCTACAATGAATCCCACTTATGCGAGAGAGATGGCTTTTATGCCTTTTATGTTTTCAATTTCTGATGATGAAATTACCTTCACTCTTTTGTTTTTTTTTTTCAATTTTTGCTTCCCCTTTTCTTATACCGCTGTCCCACTCGAGTAGCGCTCGCACGCTAATGTGGGACTTGTACAATTACCTACCTGACATACCATTCTTTTCATGGTTACTTTCTTTTTTTTACTATTTCCTAAAAGGACGTCTTTTTTTTGCCCTGTACACCAGTTCTGTCCTTTTAGAGACAGCTTGAGTCAGGAGTTGGCTGGACGATAGGAAGATGGTGCTGCAGTTGTACTATATGGTTGTATGGATCTGGGGTTGTGGTTGGGTATAACGCTGAGATACCCCCATTTGACTTTCGTTATGATTCTCTTGTTTTTTCTTCGCTTCTTGGATAAGTCCTTTCCTTTTTTTGGAACTTTCAACGGTCATGAGGACATGATTACGATCTATAGAGCTTATGAGCCTATGGTATGGGCTTTATGTTCACTCTTCAGTGTTTTTTTTTTTGACTAGCTAGAGCCTGTTTAAGTCTCTTTACCTCGTCGGATGACTGGGCACGACTTGGCTGGCTTATAACGATGCGCCAATCGTAGTATTTAGTTCTTAGTAGTCAGGGCTTGAATGGAAGTGGATTCAGAACCAGTTCCCTGTCTATCCCTTGCGAATGTGTAGATATAATATTTGTGTGCCTAAGTTCCGTGACCATGCATTTCATTTTAAATCAAGGCTTGCTCCTTTCCAACACTCCACCAACACAAACTCCTAACACCGGACCACGGAAATGTATAAAGTAGCCCCACAAAATCCAATCCAATAACCCCCGTAGCACCGCAGGCCCCTCTCTCCCCAGTTACCCGCCTGCCTCTTACATTTCCCCGTGGTATAATAGGACTTCCCCCTTTACTTCCCCCCTCAATGCCTCATTCGTCACCGATAGGACCGCCGCTCCATCCATCCCAACTCAGTCCATTTCAGCAACACCGGCCCCGGAACATCCTACCCCCTCCGGAGCGTGGTGGCACCAGTTCGCCTCTGCCTCACCGCGCTCTCGACCTCGGCCTTCAACTCCCCAACCGCCTCATCCAGGTCTCTCTCAATATCGTCACTGACTCCCAACCCAACTGGACCACCATTCTCATCGCTCGACGACGGTGAGCGGACCATATCCTCACCTCCCTTCTTCTCCTTCTTCTTCTCCTCCTCCTCTTTCTTCTCACCAGCAGGGATGGCGAAAGCACGCTGCCTCTTTTCCAACGCCTTCCTTAGGCTCTTCTTCACACCAGGCGTCATAAACATAGCCAGCAGCGAGAAGGTACCAACAATGGCGTAGAAGTAGACACGCTTCCAGGCAATAAGGGAGTCATTGAAGCCAAGGAGCATGAAGGGCGCCGCGGCGAAGGAGAAGGTGAGTTGAGTGGTGAGCCAGGAGGCCAGGTCGTAGTAGCGTTTGGAGGGGAGAGGTTGTTGGGTGGTCGGGTGGAGGAAGAAGGGGCGGAAGTGACGCCGGAGGTCTGCGCAGGTTAGCACGTGAACCTCAGAGAAAGGGGAGATCGAGGAGGTGGACGTACTCTTCGCAACGGTCTGGATGAAGCTAGCCAGGACGAAGGCCATATAGTAGCCTGGATAGAAGCCATGCCAGAAGGCGCTCGTCGTAAAAGTCGCCAGGCTAGCACGGAAACCGGGCTTTTTGCCCCGCGGCGTGACGCGCAGATACACATAGTTGCGCAGCCACTTGCTGGTGTTGATGTTCCAGTTATCCAGGTAGGCGCGCGTGTTCTGCGCCGTCTCAACACCCCACGGGTTGATGTTCTGCAGCCGGTTCCACGACACCTTACCAGTGACGGGGTCAACGCCGTTGTAGCCCAATCCAGCCAGGATGCAGGCGCCCTCAGACAGGGTCCAGACGCCATAGTACTTTGTACGGGCGGTAAATCCAACGAGATGCAACACCAGCAAGCGGCGCAGGAAACCGTAGGTCATGTACTTGTCGGACAGCAGGTGCTGTGGCGGGAAGTAGGCGCTCAGCTTCAGGAAAGAAAAGATCCAGACCAGAGCTGTCAAGAGCTTAAGAACAGCGGGGGTACCGCTGCGGGGGATGCGACGCTTTTTGCGAGTCCGCGGGCGCTTGGAGGGGTCGATGTTGGCAGGCACGTCGAACATGGAAGTATCCAGCCAGCGACGGTACTCGGCAAAGTCAAAGGCCGGACCGACGAGCAGCGAAGGGAAGAAGAAGACGAAGCCTGCGTAGTCAAGCAGAGACGGCAGCTCAGTCAGACGACGGTCCTTCTGGAAGTCAGAAAGGTATTCCTCAGGTAGCACGCCATCAGCTACGTTCCAGGCGAAGGCGGACAGCTTCATGACCATGACCATCTGGGCGCCAGTCACATCGACCGAGCGTGGGTTGTTAGCGCGCTGGCGGGCGATGTGGCTGACGCTCATGTGGCCCATGAGGAAGACGAAGGCAATCCAGGGCATGTAGGGCGAGCGGCGCAGGAACTTGGCGATGGCATAGGCGCCGACGGCGGAGATGAGGAGGGTGCGCAGGCCATCCCAGAGGTCGAAGAGCCCGACGAGGTAGAAGATGGACACGCTGGTCGGTGTTAGCCAGAGCTATAGGGCCAGCAGCGGGCTCCTTTGACGCACCTCACGCTGAAAAGGTTCTTGAGGTCAGGGCGGGAGTCGGGGATGCGCTTGAGTAGGGCAGTCAGGGGGTAGGAGAGCAGCATGGAGAAGATGAGCTTAACTGGGCAAAGTCAGCATTGGGTTTTTGTCCGAGACTATAGAGGAATCCGTACGCTCATCTGGTCCAGCGCCAATAACGCCTGACAGGTAGACGAACGCTAGAAATCAAGTCAGCTGAGAGTGTTCAACGAGACGTGGGCGCCAGAGCTCAAGAGGGCCTCAGGAGTGGTTGACCGGAGCATACGTTTGTGTATGAAGGGAATCATCTTGTGACTATGTTTGATTATTTCATCAGGCTTCTCGGAGTCCTTCGTGTCGGGAGTCTAGAGGGCCGCTAAAGGCAGGGTCGGCGCCCCTGGTGTTGTGATCTCGATCCGGCAGCTGATAAAGTGGAAGGGGGAGATCGCAAGTATAATTTATAATTGCGCCTTTTCTCTATCTCTTCCACTCTCTGTGCTGCGGGAAGAAAACGTTAAGCCCGCTGGAAGAGAAATACGCAAAAAGGAAGAGGGGGGCAGCGACGGAGTTGAGTCGTCTGAAGCCCGTCGCAACTCTAAGGGGAAAGAAGATAAGAAAGGGCGAAAAAATACTCGATTGAGAGTTGGGACGGAATTGGATGTTGTTTGAGGCCCTTTCGTTGTGCAACACGCGTGATGTCACCAGAATCAGCTGGGCATTAAAATCTTGGCATTTTTCATGTGCTTGCTTGGCAAACGTCGTCCAGTGGCTCCCACCTTCTCCACTTGCGAGGGGGAGCCCGCACAAAGAACAGACCCCAACAATTGCATATCTGAAGCCAACCGTGATGCGGCTACCATCTTCCAGATGGGATTAACTGATGCTTCACTGCTTTGTTTGTCAAAGAGCCTCCTCTATACTTCTGGCCAGTCTATAATACAACACCAGTTTGTAGCTATGGATATCAACTCGTCCGACATATATATGTGTGTAAATTGTACAGAACTCCTGTCTCGTTAAGGTAGTTCGTAATCTCCATCCCTATCTCAGTCCGCTGGGCCAGACAGATGCTCGAGGATACTGCCCGAAAGGGTTGGGTGATGTGTCACAAACCTCGATTAGTAAAAGTTACTAGAGCATGTAGTGTCGATCTGGGTCACTCGATGTGCGTATCCGTCTCGGCCTGTTGTGTATCGGTACATACCCTAGAAAATGTTAAAACTTTGGCTACGGCGAAGGCAAGTCGACTCCCGGCATCGACCCCGGCATCGGTCCTGGCATCTGTCCAGCAAGCGGCCCGTCATCAAAAAGATTCGAAACTCTCGGTCGTCGTCGATATCTCAGCGATTCGTGGAGGATCCTGTCAGTGCGCGCATCCGCCTCAGTCTCAACCTCTCTACTACTCCTCGCAGCTTCTTCTCTCAACTCCCTAGCTATTTCCATACCCTTTGCTTTGCTAATCGACTCGGCGATGGCTTCGTCGCCGCCGCGCGTATTCTTCTTGCGCGGCCACATGCTGGGCAACGCGATCTCCTGGAACCGCGGCTCCACGCAGCGCTCGTCGAACCATCGATGTAGCCGCGACTCGACCAGCTGTGCGATCTTTGGCACGTCCTGTAGACGTGACCTGCTGCCGAGCAAACTGCGGATCGAGAAGTCGAGCCGGTAATCATCAAGGAAAGTGAACGTCATCTTGGTCGGCGTGTTCTCGGATGGATTGCTGGGGATGAAAGAGATGGACAGTGTGCCACTAAACCGTACGACAGACACAGCCAGCGCTACCGGTAAAACTGCGCTCAGCTTCTTGGGGAAATTGAGCAGCAGCTTCGTCTCAACCGCCAGCGTAATCATGTCGCTCAGATCGACGTCCATCCGTGCCTGCAACCGGGCACCTGGCCGGGTGAGCCAACTAGCATCAAAACCCCCGCGCCGAGGCTCGAAGCTCAGCCCATCCTCGTCAACTGGGATGATGCGGCAGTTGCTGAATATGGGAAAGTCCTCTCCCAGACTAAGCTCCGTCACCCGAATCTCATCGACGAAGTCGGGCCGCGAGGCTCCATTGAGCGCCTTCGTCAGTGAGCTTAAGATGGCATCGTCGTGCTGGGCATCGCTGCGGAACTGCGCAATTGTCTGCGCAATCAGGACGTTGAACCAGTCGAGGCTCTCCGGCTGGTGGCTATCGACTTTGTAGTAGGTCTTCTCGAGAATAGCGCCAATTGTTAGGTTGGGGGGACCTGTACGGAGGATGCTCGATTTCTTCTTGCCAAGAGTCGGTGCCGGCTGCAGCCCATCCTGTTTTTGTTGGCTATCCTGTTGTTGTTGTTGCTTCTGTTGTTGTTGCTTCTGAACCTTCTCGCGGGCCTCTCGTAAACTGAGGATAGATTTCTTGTGGGAGAGGGTGCGCTGTCGTCGCTCGGAGGCACGGGCGGCAGCCGTAGCTTCAGGAGACGGAGGGTCGCCAAAAATGAAGAACCTGATGAACGCAGCAAGAATGATTACGACAGAGAGCTGACCGAGGATGAAGCCCTGCGTAAAGGAGAGTCTGTATCCACGGGAACAGCATTAGCAGCTCGGTTGACCACAGCGGAGCGGATGAAATGAAATCCAGATAATTATGCCGCACAGATCGATACTCACGTCGGCTCTGCCTTGGCGGGGCAGACCTCCTGCTCCATGGTTTATGAGCAGATCCCGCACTCGGCCTTGGATTCAGGGCGTTTGCATGGTGTCGTGGGCGATGGCAATGATGGTGACGTTTGGCTGGGCGAATTGAAAGTGGTTTTTGGGTTGATTGCCGGTGCTCTGGGCCCCACCCCCCCCGGTTAGCAGACCAAGCTCCTTATCTTATCGTAGCATCTGCAGGGATCCGGGCTAAGCCCCTGCATTGGTATTCTTGGCATACCCAGGCATCTGGGGTGCGACTATCAATGGACTCGGGGCCAACTTCCAACTTGATTCATTTCATGAAACAGCTTGTTCCAATCTCACTCTAAAGCCCCGCGATTCGAGTTGACATCGTCTTTTAGATATCGGATCATTAGCTTCTGTGAATGGTGATTCAACTCGGGTTCAACGACTGAGAATTTTCTACATCAAAAAGCCGACCATTCGATCCGCTTCAAGCAGGGCTGCTTCTGTCACACTGTGACCAGCCTCGGCTCCTCGACCATGTGTACTTGAGCCGCAAACCACGACAGTTCCGCCGGGTTTTTATTCCATTCCAACAAAATTAAACTCGACCAAAAATGGATATTGTACAGGCAGCCGTCGGCTATGTCAACCGTATGGTGACGGCTGGCGGTGGCGCGTCCGGTTCAGGAGCGCCATCAGCCAAGATGAAGATCCTTCTCCTGGATCGAGACACCCTGCCCTTCATTTCGACTGCCGTCTCACAGTCAACCCTACTGAACCATGAGGTTTATCTTATGGACCGTATCGACAACCAGAACCGCGAGAAGATGCGTCATTTGCGTTGTTTGTGCTTTTTGCGGCCAACTTTAGACTCCGTTGGTCTCCTGGTCGATGAGCTACGCGAGCCCAAATACGGGGAGTACCATCTGTTCTTCAGTAACGTTGTCAAGAAGTCGACTCTGGAGAGGCTGGCTGAGGCAGATGATCATGAGGTGGTAAAGGTTGTTCAGGAGCTCTTCCTAGACTATTCTGTCATCAACCCAGACCTGTTTTCGCTCAACATGAGCTTGCCAACCCACCGGCTATGGAGTGGGAGTCCGGACATGTGGAACGCAGACTCATTGCAGCGTGCAACGGAAGGTATCATCGCTGTCCTGTTGAGCCTCAAGAAGAGGCCGTTGATTCGCTACCAGAAGACCAGCGGCTTGGCCAGGAGGTTAGCCCACGAAGTGCGGACCTTTGTTTCCAAGGAGGAACAATTGTTTGACTTCCGCCGGGTCGATACGCCCCCCATCCTCCTTATCCTCGACCGTCGCGAGGATCCAGTTACTCCATTGCTCATGCAATGGACCTACCAGGCCATGGTGCACCACCTGCTGGGGATCAACAACGGTCGTGTTGACATGAGCAGCGTGCCGGACATCCGGCCTGAACTTAAGGAGATTGTCCTCTCACAAGACCAGGACCCCTTTTTCAAGAAAAATATGTACCTCAACTTTGGCGACTTGGGCAGCAACATCAAGGATTACGTCGAGCAGTACCAATCTCGCACCAAGAGCACCCACGACATCGAGTCCATCGCCGACATGAAGCGTTTCATGGAGGAGTATCCTGAGTTCCGTAAGCTGTCGGGCAACGTCAGCAAGCATGTCACCCTGGTCTCTGAGCTCAGTCGGCGTGTCGGTGCTGAGAACCTGCTGGAGGTGAGCGAGCTGGAGCAGAGCATCGCTTGTAATGATAATCATTCCTCTGATCTCAAAGTTCGTCCTCGATTCACCCTTTTCCCACGGAACAACTGGCTAATCTTCAATTCCAGACCCTTCAATCCCACCTTTCCAATCCGAGCATCCCCCCACAGAACAAACTCATCCTGGTCGCCCTCTACGCCCTACGCTACGCCAAACACCCTTCCAACTCATTGCCCATCCTCCTTGACCTGCTCACGGCCGCAGCTGGCGTCCCTGCCCGCCAGGTTGCGCTGATTCCAAAACTCCTGACCTACCACCGCAGCCTGCATGCCGCACAGCCCGGCGCAGACAGCAGCGGCGTCGAGTCATTGTTTGAGACAACCCCCGGCACGGTAGTCGCTAACCTCTTTGGCGTCGGTTCCTCCGGAGGTCGTTTCAAGGGCCTAAAGGGCGTCGAGAATGTTTACACGCAGCACTCGCCGAAGATGGAGGGTACCCTTCATCAACTGGTAAAGGGACGCCTACGCGAGTCGCAGTTCCCATTTGTGGATACCACATCAGCCGGGCCTGGGGCGTCTTCAGGAAGCACATCTGGCCTGGGGTCGGTGACAAAGGATAAGCCGCAGGATATTATTGTTTTTATGATTGGTGGTGCTACATATGAGGAGGCGAAGTTAGTTGCGGGGATCAATGCTTCGGTGCCGGGGGTTCGGGTCGTGCTTGGAGGGACGAGTGTTGTGAATGCGAAAGAGTTTTTAGCGGAGGTTGAGGATGCGGTCGACGGTTGGGGAGGATTGGATTTATCTGGGGGGATAGGGAGCGGTGGTAGTGGTCCAGGCAGTGCTAGGAGAAGGTAGAGAGTATGACTTTTGAAAAGCCCGGCTTGGCTAGACATTGTGGCTAGGGATTGCCTGGTGATGTTAGGTACCATCGTAATACCGACACTTCTTTTCTTAGCTTGACTTGTATATGTATTGCAACTCAAAACTCTATATATATACCTCCCTACCTTCTACCCTTTAAACCAAGCACACGGAATCCATACACCCATACCCAGCGGCCACACCGCCCTCCTCACTTGCCTCTCCTTTCGTCCTCAACAGATACCCGGCTTCCTCGTTATACTTCACCTCGCCCGTCACACGATCCCACACACATGTCCCATACACCCCCAACTCGCAGATTACGCCTCCCCGTTCGATCTTTCCATTCCTCAGAATAACATTCCGTACTGCTGGCGGCGTGATCAGCTCCATCAGGATGTAGCTACCCCAGTGCTCCTTCGGGGTCTTCGACAGGAAGGCTGGAATCGCAGAGCGGTAGACATTATTCCCACCGCCTTCACGCTGCGGCTTCAGGACATAACGTAGGCTGTGCTCTGGTGATGTTGCCAGAGACTGAGCGAACCGTCCAGCCGGTGTTGAGGGCGACATGGGGTAGATATTGGTGAACGTTTTCAGGAGACGGGGAACCGCCTCCTCAGAAGGAGCAAACCGCCTCAGCGCCGCGGGCGCTTGCTCGTTGTCCGTTTCCGGGGTAGCCAACACCTGCTGCACCTTCTTCATTCCCGCCAGCTGGGTCAGCACCGACGGGCAGGCGATCGTCTTCGACTTTTCGATCTGGTACCGCGCTTCCCAGGCATCTGGGGAGGTATAATCTCCCGGGCCGTACCCCGCGCGAAGGTACGTCACGGCAGCCTCAAACACGTGGCCTGGGTTGTGTGGCGGGCGGTAGAGCAGCTCACGTCCCTCGCCCAGGGTCGTGTGCTGCAAGACCTGGGAGAAGGGGAGTCGGAAGACGGGGATGCCTTCGGATTGAAGGGCGTATTCGAGATGGCGCTGGTCGAAGACGTTGCGCTCACCGTCTTGAACGAGGAAGAGGACGCAGGCTGGACGGTCTTGTAAGGAGGGGCCGTAGGCGCGGTAAGCGGCTGCTATGCCGGCCGCGAGGCCTTTGGCGCTGTCGTTGAAGGGGAGGTTGAGGGATGAGCTGGGAATGGGGGTGTTGAGAAGGGGGTATTCGGTCGCGGCGAGGTGTCTTGGAATCCGTTAGCCACTGAGTGCTCACGAGAGAGGGGAAGAGGGAATACTTGTGGAGGAGGGAAGTCTTTGAAGAGAGACCGCCGAATGAGGAGGCGATGGTGTTGAATTCAACTTGCTTGATCTGCAGGTTGTCACCGTCCTTATGGACCATGTAGTCTGAGCGGAAGAGACCCAAGGTCAGGGGCTGGACATAGCCCTCGCCTTTCACTCTCTGGTGAACCTGCCACAGGTTGGCAATGAACTCATCACCGCCAGCAACCCTAGCAGAGTCAGCGTCACCTGTTGAGCCCACAAAGCAGAAGCAGGCTTAAATCAGGTCTTTCAAGTGCCAGGAACTACTCACTCCTCGACGACTTTCCCAAGGAACTCCTCATCCCTGCTGATCCTCGCATAGAGCTCGTTATACGTCGTCTGAATGGCCTTGGCTTCCTCAAAACAGCTCTTGGGGAATGGGCTAGGGAATAGTGTTACTGGTGCCGGGATAGCCAAAATCCCATCAGCATCAGCGGCCACAGCCGGCGGTGGACGTATGGCGAGGCCATTGGCAATAGACCAATCCTTGACTGTCTGGACGAGCCGTTCGGTCTCGGCAGTGTTGTCTAAGACTGGGGGATAGTTTGGGCCTGTGAGATATGCCATTTTCGGGAGCGACTCTAATGATTTACGTGAGCGTCCTGGAAAAGACTAGAGATGTTATTGATTTTCTGAGAGTGAGATGACCGATGCTGCTTACAAATCTGGGAAGTCTCGGCTTGAGAGTTCAAAATTGGCCGTTTTCAAGCGAGTAAATATTGAAGTTCGCCAACTGTTTGAAAGAGAAGCCACGAGTCCCCAAAATGCGTATAGTAAAGACCTTCAGACCTCTCCTTAGAGCAATTATCGGTCAGCTGAAATGCTCATCCACTTTCCTGGCGCTCAATTGATGTGCCGAAAGCCAGTCAATGCCCCGCAGTCACCATCTCTCGTCACATCGCGATCGCGGGGTGTTTTGGAATCTTATCTTATCGGGACTAAATCGGCGCTACAAAAATCGTACAGTGTTTATGGTGGATACACACGGTGTTTGCCTCTAGATCCTGTGTGCGCTTCAGCCATAGCTGTACGGATGTTGCAAGATCCCCATACCCATAAACCCAGAGAGGTATGGAATCTCCTAGTGAAGTTTTGTCGAGTTCCAGTTTTCAGTCCCCGCCTCTGCCCAGCCTATATGAAAAGCCATTACACGCCAACGTTTACCACTGCAATTATGCAAACTTCAACATTAGGATTCAACAACTTCCAAAAAGTTGGGACTAGTAGGTTAAAGTTAGGTTAAGATTCAGGTTAGCAGCTAGGGTTCGGGTGTGGGAACATCGATCTTGGTGTTGTGCTCTGAGGTAAGTTACGTGTGTATTGGGGTGCATGGAAACTGGAACTGGGTAGACAACACTGAGCACATATGGCTTTTAATCAGCAGATTATAATGTTCTAGCCCCCTTTTTTGAAGGTTATAATACGTGGATGGCCCTCAGAATAATGATGCTTCAGTATTGTCTAAGGACATTTCCTTTTATAATTCTGTGCCAGAAGGATCGCGCACTGTCTCAGCATGAACTCACACACTGTCGAGCAAAGTTCCCATCACACGAATCCTCTGTTTTTTCTACTACCCCACCAAAGGTTGCCAAGCTGAAAAGTCAAAAAACCCTCTGCAGTGTTTTAGCGGCATTGGGCCTGCTCTACAGTAACGTGAACACGGGTTGTTATCCTCCGCGCCTCTTCGCGTTTGCCAGAGCTTCACGCGACACCCTCTCTCCAGGTTGTCTTTGGCTGGGACCAAGGTTCGCACAGCTTCGGCTCTCCTTGTGAATGCTCAGCCGGTCTTTCGTCAAGGTTTGTGCATTTCGCTGTCTCAGAATCATACTTGCAGGCACTTTGTTCCATGTCCTGCCAGGAAAACTGCCGATTAGTCCGTTGGTCGTTCTCCAGCTGTTGCCACAGCCGCACACACACCCCTCTCACCAAGTCTTGGGCCGACCTGCACACGGAGTGACTGGCATGCGATATTCTGCTATCTTTTAAGGATCACTCAACTTCATTTCTTCGTCGCATAGAACATACTCTGCTATGCTGCTCCATCTTGAGCTTCACCAAACGGCTCATTCTCGACAGATAATTTCGTCAGGGCTCAATCACTGTCATCAGATTACACTGACTACATTGTATCTTAGTTCCACTGTACCGTCTCTGTGAACTGCACCGAATTAATTGTACATCCACCGTTCACAACCCCGGCCTCAGCCTCACAACTCACGTCTAGTCAAGTCATCAACTGTGCTTCAGGCAAAGGACATGAAGTGGGCTTGTCACTTCTAACTTTTCTGTAAGTTATCCCGTATTCCGGGTTCGCTTTCTCTTACCATTGCCTTCTCTGTCTCTGTTGCCATCCCATCTTCTGCACTCATGTTTCGCACAGTATTGATTTCGCGAGATGTCACCTCCTCTCTCCCTTCTATTTTATCTTCTGCTCGTCTCAGCCAACTTCCTCCCCCACTCAACTGATTTCCTTCATTTTACTGTCCTCAACTTTCTTCATTTCATAACCATAACCACTCCATCTGTCAATTTCAATACTTGTCCTTCAAGCCGGCATCTTCTGCTACGGCTTCAAGGGCATCATTCG
Organism: Thermochaetoides thermophila DSM 1495; assembly: GCF_000221225.1. Lineage (NCBI taxonomy): Eukaryota > Fungi > Ascomycota > Sordariomycetes > Sordariales > Chaetomiaceae > Thermochaetoides > Thermochaetoides thermophila. The sequence goes on from NW_006383032.1 coordinate 1,118,637, forward strand.
TTGCTGGCCTCGAGCCAACATTTCTGGTCACGACGTGGCCCGAGGCCAAGGGTTTTTTTTTTTCAACTCTCCTGTCCCGCTTTTTTCATCACCCATCATCTCTTATAATCATCTCACTGACCACCTGAATAGCAAGACCAGTCGGTCCTCAAGATGCCTGGGGACGACATAACCGATCCCTTTTTATGGGATGTGGACCGAGTGGTTCAAGAGCTTTGCACTTCCAATCGGTCATGGAAGGCTCCGTCGGCGAAGAAGCTTCCTGACCCAGTCGCTCTTGAAGCCAAGCTTCGGGAGTGCGAAGTTGACGGCGAAGCTCTTCTCACTTACGGAGAAGAACTTGGCTTCCATGAGCTTTGGCACTATCTTGGCATCAATAAACTACCGCATCAATTGGGCCTCAAAGATGCCATTACTCAGTTCCAAAAGCGCAGCCAGAGGTACCGACAATGGAAGGCTGAGCGTCGTACCGAATCGGAAGGCGAGGAGGCTTCTGATGAGGAGCCAACTTTGAAGGCCGAACTCAGCAGCGCCACATCCCCGAAGGTCTCGATATCCGCGCCTCCTGCCAGCAGCTCGAAAGCAATGAATAATAGTACTCTACAAAATGCTTCAGATCGTGCGGGTTTGAGCCCAGTTGATAGGAGCGCACCGTTCTCCGAACCTGTGACAACGGAGCCACCTGCTAAGAAGAGGAGGATTGCACCGATTACCATCTCGACCGAGCCGACTAGAACGTGCCCTGCGCCCATTCCTACCCAGGGGGGCGTCCTCCTTAGCAAGAGTTCATCGGCAATCACCTTGGAGACCAACTTCCCGTTTCCCGGTACTTCAGGTCTTCCGGATGAGAGTTTCATTCTGGTTAACTCCCGGAACGCCAATAACGCTGATGACGACTTTAATTTTCAGCACATTGGCCTGAAGGTGCCTGGGTATCGACGCATCCAAGTCTACCGAAACTTCAAGCGGTTTCTTCTGTCTAACTCCCGTCCCGGGTTCCAAGCTAGGCAACTGTCAGAGGATGTGGTACTGCCACCATTCGGAGAGTCTGATGACGATCAAAGCGTTGACACAGAGACTTGGGAGGAGTACTTGAAAGAGGAGGAAGAGCGTAAAAGGAGACGGGAGCGTCTTGCCAAGGATGAACACACTCTCAGTCAGGACCAGGTCCGTGATTGTATCAACCAGGTTCTCCAGGAGCTTGAGGCTCGCTGGCAGGAAGAAAAGAAGCCCAAGTATGAGCTTAAGGCTCGGAAGATTTGGCAGGATGCTCGCCGAAATCCCAAGCGCCGCGAGTTCCTGAAGCACCTCAAATCAGAGGTTGAGCGCCTCGAGTCGCGGCTTCAGCGTCTGATCAAAGAAATTCTGCTCCAGCAGTGGAAGGTTCAGGAAAACGTCCATCAAAAGTTTGCAGATTACCTTGAGGTGACCTTGTTTGAGAAACTCCATCTCGCTTGGAAGATTGAAGTAATTGAGAGCCTAAGGGCTCCTCCGAAGCCGCTGCCTCTTCCAAGGTCATTTCGCAAGCCGAAGCAGGAAAAGATCGTCGTGGACGATGAAGAAGAGGAAATTCTGTCGAGTGACTCCGATATGGACCACTTCATCGAGTATGACGAGGATGGAGAGTTTCCTCCTACAGAGGATATGAAGTCACTTGCGACGGAGATGGATATCGACTCGCCCCCCCCTCTAGACCACGGCCCTGTTTCGATAAGCCCGAACTTGGAGGACTCAGCCATTGTCGAAGCTCCCGTCAAGGAGGATGCTCAGCCGAGACCTGCACCGGCCACATCGCTATCTCCCGAAAGAAAAATTGTCGAGGTTCCTCCTTCAGCGCAGGCGACACCGACTAAGGTCAAAGCCGGAAAAGTCCAAGCTCCAGTAACACCGAAGAACTTGGTACCCACTCAGGCTGAGGTCATCGAGATTTCGTCGTCCGCATCTCCGGAGAAGTCTCGCAACCTTGGAGAGCTCCCCGGTTTCACCGACCTCGAAAGCCTCAAGAAAATCGGAGAAATGGGTTACGAAGTCTGGGAGGGTAACAATGACGCCGATCGCCTTGTCGTCGCTATCTTAAACAATGCGTGGTCATCAGAACAGCGTACCGCCCTCGCGAAAGCTGTAGTTGGCCAGGATAGCGATCAGGTTTGGCAAGAGTTTATGGAACCCTTCGTTACGAAACTTGGCGTTTCGTCGCATCCTTCCTCTTCGCAGTCGGCCCCGAGCTCTCTAGTCCTTGAACTAGCCAAACTGTTTGATGCTTACATCAGCGTCACAGCAAAACGGATCCCCAAGCCGAACATGCGCAGCATTACGCTCGCGAGAATGCAGCGAGAGGTCGAGAAGTTTGCTAATTTTTGTGTTCTTCTCAACAAAGTTCTTCCCCTTTTTACACAGATCTTTGCACGGACGCCGACGAAGAACATTAGGATCGTCGTCAAATCGCCAGCCGGAAAGACCCCCAACAAAGAGGCGACCACAAACATTGAAGATCCAATCGCAGCCGCAGAGGCAGAGATCAAGGAGCTCGAAGCAGAAGCAGAGGAAGAATCGTCAATTAAGAAACGGCGGCGCCCCAAGCGCCGCGATCAGGCTGCGGAAGATCTTCGCAAGAGGACTTTCCTCCATGAAGAAGAGCTCTCTCAGCGAGCCAAGCAATTGCGCGAGAAACTGGCTCAGTCTGGCGAGGTCCCCAGCGACAAATCTCGCCTTATCGTTAACGAGTCCAAAGAGTCTGACGAGCAGGCTTTGATCTACATTAATGACCATATTGGCTCCAAGATCAAAGACCACCAGATTGAAGGCGTCCGCTTTATGTGGAATCAAGTCGTCCTCAATTCGAGTGTCCGCCAGGGCTGCCTGTTGGCACATACTATGGGCCTGGGCAAGACTATGCAGGTCATCACCCTGCTCGTCGTCATCGCAGAATCGGCCAACTCACCAGATGAGTCGATTCGCTCGCAGATTCCCGAAGACTTGCGAGAGTCCAAGACGCTGATCCTTTGTCCGCCTGGCTTGGTTGATAACTGGTGCGACGAGATTAAGATGTGGGCTCCGAACGATATTCTGGGACCTGTTCGCAAGGTTGAGTCCAGGCTTTCGGTTAACGAGCGGCAGAGGACTGTGAAGGCTTGGGCTGAAAACGGCGGCGTCCTCGTCATGGGTTACGCGATGTTTACCCTAATGATGGATATCAAGGAAGACGATAAGGACAAAGACGCCAAGCAAGAGGTTGCCGATCTTTTGCGGGATACTCCTAATATGGTTGTTTGCGACGAAGCCCATTACATCAAGAATTCCAGCTCTCAGCGCAGTCAAGCAGCGTCGAACTTTAGGACGATGAGCCGCATCGCGATGACTGGCTCACCCTTGACAAACAATGTCGACGATTACTATGCGATGATCAACTGGGTGGCTCCTAACTACCTTGGCGATTCGAGGGAGTTCCAGGACCGGTTCTCAATCCCGATCAAGGAAGGTCTCTACGCCGACAGCAGTGATGCTCAGAAGAGAAAAGCCAGGAAGATGCTCCAGGTTTTGAAGAAGACAGTGGAGCCCAAAGTCCACAGGAGAGATATCGAAGTCATTCGCAACGAACTCCCTACCAAAAAGGAGTTCATCATTACTCTGCCACTCACCGCAGTCCAGATGAAACTCTACGAAGAATACCTTGGCTGGGTTGTGCATGCTGATTTCTCGGACACAATGAAAGGCAACGTCCTCGCAAAGGCTTGGAGCCTCGTGGCGAGACTGAGCCTGATTCTGGCCCACCCATTCGTCTTCAAAACCTGGTTGGAAGAGCAGAAGAAGAAGGCGAGCGATAAGTTGAAACAGAACGAGAAGGTTGGTGATTCCTCCAGAGGGGATGATGAAGACGAAGAGAAGGCATTAATTGTGCCCGAACCTCCGAGCGAAGTCTTGAGCAACATGCTCGCAAAGGTAGCGATCCGCGATATTGAGGACTATGACAAATCCAACAAAATCCTGGTGCTTCTTCGGATCCTGGACGAATGCAAGAAAGTGGGCGACAAGGTGCTTGTCTTCTCTCAGAGCATTCCTACGCTCGACTTCATCGAAAACATTATGAAGAGGAAGAAGATTGAATTCCAGCGGCTTGATGGGAGCACCGACCGTTCCAAGCGACAGGAAAATGTCAAAAGGTTTAACACCGACCCGAACTCTATGGTGTACTTGATTTCGACTAGAGCAGGGGGTGAAGGCCTCAATATTTACGGCGCCAATCGGGTGGTAATCTTCGACTTCAAGTACACTCCCGCCAACGAGCAACAGGCCATCGGCCGCGCGTACCGACTGGGCCAGACAAAGCCAGTATACGTTTACTGGCTAACAATCGGTGGAACCTTCGAGGACATTATTCATAACAACGCGATTTTCAAGTCGCAGCTGGCACAACGGGTCGTGGATGACAAAAATCCTGATCCTCGGAGCAATCGAAACACCAGGGCGTACTTTGCGCCGCCCAAGGTTCCCGAGCAGGAAGATCTATCCGGCGCGTTGGGGCACGACTTGGTGCTGGACGCTATCCTCAAGGATGAGGTAGTTGGCCATTTGGTCAAGAAGGTTACGTCTACGGAGACGTTCGAAAAGGAGGAGACGTACGAGCTGTCGGCTGAAGATCAGCAGGAGGTGGAACAAAGCGTCCGCATGGAACGGCTGAGGATCGAGAATCCTGAAGAGTGGAAGCGCCTCGAACATGAACGACTCTGGCAGGCGAGGATCAACCTAGGCATGGTGCCGCCGCCTTTCAGGCAACAGGCTTCAGCTACCGCAAGTGGTGAGTCTAACAGCAAGTCCAGCAAGCAATCTACCAGCAAAGGCAATCAAGGCAAATTCAAGGTTAGGATCCAAGTACCTGATCACCTGCGGGAGAAACGACTGCCTCAAGCGAGGCAGAGTTTTCAGTCGCCCTCCCGCAATCCAGCGCAAGTGCGACAAGGCTCCCCTCTAGGCGCTCCGACGGTGGCAACTCAAGCCAGCAGCGTCGGACACGCGAACACATTAGGGTGCTTGCCGGTGCCAAACTTAGCGGTTGCGAATGCAGTCATCGCACACCAGCAGCAAGAGATTCCGTTAAATGAGCTTCCCTTGGTCCAGTCAACGTCGTTCAACGAGACATTTGGTCAGCAGGAGTTCATGATGCAGCAGCAAAAATTTGTGCACCAACAATTCAACCAACTAACTGTTCCCAGCTACTCAACCAGCAACTACGCCACTCCCATGGTCTACGACGTTCGTCCATGTGGGCGCCGGCCCATCAGCGCTCCCAGCTCTCTCGGTGACTTCGGGGCTGTCTCCTCCTCTCGGTACTACAACCCCCCTGTCCGGGGCACCAGCGTTCCCCCCGCCGGTCAGCAACACCACGTCGGTCAACCCGCCGCTGAGCAACAACATTCCACCAGCAATTCTTCCGCCGCCGAACCCTTTCCTGACGCCCGTCGTGTCGGGCCCAGGTATCACTAACAGCGCCATCCAGCCTTCCATTGCTCCAGCAACCGCCGCCTCTAGCCCGACAACAGTAGGTCTCATGCCAGCACCGGTTCTAACACCAGCACAAAGCGACTCAAATGTTGCTTTGGGTCAACAATCCCTGCAGCCTATTCTTGCTGCAGGGACTCATTACAAGGGCTCACCCATCTCCCCTCCGTCGGCCATTAGCACTGCTGCCCAGAATGCTTCCTCGCCCCAGCCGCAGTGGCGGTTCGACTACGAGCCGCTTATCAGGGTTCACAAAACAGTCTTCCGAGAAGGTCGGCATGTTCGTTGCACTCCTGAAGGCCTCATCAACAGAATCGTCCACATGCTTAGCCTGAGAAACACGGGACAGCTGCCTTTCTTGGACAAGCTTCAATGCCTGGGGGCAGCATCGCGCGAACCTCGATTTGCAGAGGCCATGCTCTCTGGATACTTCGACGTTTCCCACCTGGTCGAGATGACACGGGCCGAGACCAATCAAATGATTGATTACCTCAAGGCACTGCCTGAGGGAGCCTTCAAGAACCTCATCTGGACTTCACAGTTCAACATCAAAGTATGCAACCGCCCCCTTCGACGACACTATTCATAGCAGCTGGTTTTGTTTGAGACCAGCAACAAAAAACCACCTGTTATTTTGTGAACTCTTTCATCGGGGAGACTGAACTGAGCTAACACCAAGTTTCCGGAACAACAGTTACTTCGCAACCATGTTGAGTCCTCGGGTGCGATCGCCGGTAGTGGACCGAACTCGTCACCAAGGCAACAAGACCATCGTCGTCGGGAGAGTTTCAGCAGGGGCAGCCAGCGCGCGTTGCTTCGGTTCATTGGGGATGACTCTGAGTCACAATCGCAGCGCCAGTCACAACCACAACCCCAGCAGTCATCGTCGTTTGTGTTGTCTTCGCAGCAGATTTCTCGAGTGCAACAACGCCTTCGCCAGTCGGTCACGTCTCAGTCGCAACCGCTGCCTAAGAAGCTTCCGTCGACGCCGACACCGTTCTCTGCTACAAATACGTCAGCTAAGGCGGTGCGACCTGGCGATTCAGCCGATGAGCCACAAGTCATATCTGACAGTGATTGATTATGATCACTGTGCGTGGCGTGCTGGACTTCGTCTTTGACTGGGGCCCTCTTCTACGGGGCGTTTTTTTTTCTGGAGCTGCGTTTCGGGTTCTCGTTCTTTCGGTTTTCCTTTGCGTCATCGTATATTTATTTCCTTACTTTACCTGTGGGTCATGTACTGCCCCTTCCCCTTCGCGGAGGTTAAGGCAAATTTCTTTACTCTCTTCTCAGTTCGACAGCATTCTGGGCTTTTCTCTTTTACTTTACTATTCTTTTCTCTGCGTGTATGTCTAAGATACCCCGGGAGGTTCGAGGTCATCATTCGAGGGACATGGAGTAACACGGCGTTACTGGCGGCGGTCATGGCAGTCTACCGGGTAGACAAAATGGAAGGACGATTACATAGTTGTCTAACGTTGCTGCTTTTCGGATGGGACATTACGATGCTAGTTTGTTGGAGAGCGGGAGGGAATGGAAAAAAAGAGGTTTAACAAGAAGAAAAATGGTTATCTGATATTGCTGGGCGGATATGCTTCTTACTCTGGAAGCTCGGAGATGGACCTCTTACCCCCCCCCCTCCCTCTCTCTCTTTGCAACTGTATAAGTTGTACATTGGTCGGGATCATGTCTGTCGGGTAAATACACTCGATTGTAGCAGTTCTTGTTTTTGGCGGGGGTGAAGTGGCATTTCCCCTCACGTGCTCCATGATGCGAGCACATCGGATCGGATTTGTAGGCGGGTAACCCCATAGAGGAGGGGTAGGTGGGATATGCAGTGTGTATGCAATGTAAAGATAGGAGCAGGAAAGCTGTCCTTTTCACGAATGTAAGCTTATCATCATCGTCACTAGTCTTGCTTAAAGGGTCCATTCCCTGTTTTGAAGCTCTTTGCCCTGCCCCAACGATCGAAGGACAAGAGACGAATGGATGACTTCAAGCAGCACATCCATCATCGTCTGCCGAGGCAGCGCCGACGTCGTCCTCCAGTCAAGTCCGCTGCGGACCGATGCAGGCGAGCCTCACGGGAAGTCTCCGGTACCAAGCGGCGCAAGGTCCGGTGGCCGGCTTGTGTGCGGGCAGCAGCAGCGCGGGATGTACCTGTTACCTGTTATGGTGGGGGGGAACCCACTGGATGTTGAGCCAATGGCGTGAAAGAGATTGCACAAAGGGGGTAAATTGTGCGGGATCCCATTGAAGCGAAAAACAGCGAACAGTGGGCAGCTGTGGGCACTGCGGTGGACTGCAGCACCGAAGCACGGGCAGATACCGAGACTCCGAGACCAAGGAAGGGCAGCGAGGGACTCGATTGGCCTCGACTTGGGTGGAAAGTCCAGGGGGACCCACCGACTCTGCAGGAATCGTGTGAAGGTTTCCGTCCGCCGTTCGCCGACCTTCTGGGCTGCTTCTGACTTTCTGACTCTTTTCCTCCTCCTCTCCCCCTTTTTTTCCCACCCGACTCAACAAAAATCACAAAAAAGTGTCAATTGGCATCGTGTGCTCTCGTCCCTTTGCCTGTGTGTGCCAGCGCTTCTCTTCCCCTCCTGCGTGCTGCATTGGGCTGAGGTCTCGTCTGCCGTCCGTGTCGACTTTGCCTGTTCCTCTTTTTTTTTTTTTTCCTTCGTCGCACAGTTTATCCATTTTGGTGTCGTGTCACAGAAAACTCGTGGAAAATTTCTGTGCTTCTCCCCGCCCCTGCAAGACCAACGAAAACCGTATTCTACAGCAAAGCTGCCCGCCATGGACTCAGTTCTGCGCCAATCCAAGGCCATGTGCCCTTTCATGAAGAAGGCCACGGCCGCGGGGCTCCGCGCCATGTCAACCGCCGTGGCCCCCGCCGCGCAGGCCGGCGCTCTCTCGCCATGTGGCGGTACCATGTCAAAGCTGCAGGTACTTGCCCGCCGCTGCCCCGTCATGGGCAAGGCCATGGCCATCCAGTCGGCCCGTATCTACGGCTCCGTTGCTGCTAAGGCCGGCATGGCGACTCTTTCGCCCTCTCACTCGACCTCCGGCGCCCGCCATGCCAACCACAGCGGCAAGTCCGGCAAGGCGAAGCTGCATACAAGCCGCTCGCAGGATGCGCAGGCTGTTGAGGGCACGCTATTCCGAGAGCAGGGTGAGTATATTGTGTCGCCGATAACAGTTCTTAAGGGAGAATGACTGACTGACATCTCATCTACCAGTTCCTATCCCTCCCCGGTCTCCGACGAAGCAGCAGCCTGCTACCGCCTCTACGAACACGGCCACTGCCACACGCGTGAACCCTCCCGTGACCCATCCGACCACCAAGTTCGACTATGAGGCCTTCTATACTGCTGAGCTGGACAAGAAGCATAAGGACAAGTCGTACCGCTATTTCAATAACATCAACCGCCTGGCTAAAGAGTTCCCCCGCGCCCACATGGCCACCAAGGACCAAAAGGTGACAGTTTGGTGTGCCAATGACTACCTGGGCATGGGTCGCAACCCGGAGGTTCTCAAGGCCATGCATGAGACACTGGACGAGTACGGCGCCGGCGCAGGCGGTACCCGCAACATTTCGGGCCACAATAAGCACGCTGTTGAGCTGGAGGCGACCATCGCCCGTCTTCACCACAAGGAGGCTGCTCTGGTCTTCAGCTCTTGTTATGTGGCCAACGACGCTACCCTCGCGACTCTCGGCAGCAAACTGCCCGACTGCGTGATTCTCTCAGACGCGCTGAACCATGCGTCCATGATCCAGGGCATCCGTCACTCGGGCGCTCGTAAGATTATCTTCAAGCACAACGATGTTGAGGATCTGGAGCAGAAGCTGGCCTCGCTGCCCCTGCACATTCCCAAGATCATTGCCTTCGAGTCCGTCTACAGCATGTGCGGCTCGATTGGCCCGATCGAGAAGATCTGCGACCTGGCTGAGAAGTACGGCGCCATCACTTTCCTCGATGAGGTGCACGCTGTCGGCATGTACGGCCCTCACGGCGCTGGTGTGGCCGAACACCTCGATTTTGAGGCCCACTTACAGGGCCGTCATAGCGGTACCATCATGGACCGCGTTGACATCATCACCGCTACCCTCGGCAAGGCCTATGGCTGCGTCGGTGGCTACATTGCCGGCAGCGCCAAGCTGGTCGACACGATCCGCTCGCTGGCCCCTGGATTCATCTTCACCACCTCCCTGCCGCCTGCCGTCATGGCCGGTGCCCGCACCGCTATCGAGTACCAGATGCGTTCTCCTACTGAGCGCCGCCTGCAGCAGCTGCACACCCGCGCCGTCAAGGAAGCCCTCACCCAGCGCGACATCCCCGTCATCCCGAATCCCTCGCACATTGTGCCCATCCTGGTCGGCAACGCCGAGCTGGCGAAGCTCGCCTCTGACAAGCTACTGCATGAGTACGGCATCTATGTCCAGAGCATCAACTACCCGACCGTTCCCGTCGGCCAGGAGCGTCTGCGCGTTACCCCGACCCCCGGTCACACCAAGGAGTTCCGTGACGAGCTCGTCCGCGCGATTGATAACATCTGGACCGAGCTGGGCATCAAGCGCACTTCCGACTGGGCTGCTGAGGGCGGTTTCATTGGCGTTGGTGAGCCTGGCGTTGTTGAGCCTCAGCCTCTGTGGACGGATGAGCAGCTCGGCATTGCGGACGCTACCCGCGATATCCTGCGCGAGATCATGGCTGAGTCGGCTGCTGCCCCAGTTGCTGAACCCACCAACGGGCTGGCTGTCCCTGGCGTGACAGAGCGCCTTCTTGAGCGTGAGGCTAGGGGTCTGATGGCTGCTAGTGTTTCGGCTTAAGCGGCTTTCTTTACCGGCTTCTGAGTCGGATTGATCGTCGTCGTGGCCGCTGGGGATGCGCTCAGCCGACCCGTCCTGGTTGGGTTCTCTTTTGGTGGATTTTTTTTCTTGTCGCTGGTAGCCGCCGCAGGACGTAATAAGGACGCTCGTTGGAGCGAGCGGCCTCGACTTGGAGGGGATATGGCTATTGATTGATCCTATGCCTATCAAGGGTACGCAGTCACAGCACACGTGAATCTTCGATTCGTTTGACTGTCTCTTCGCTTCTGCCTACGGATGGGCAGGAAGTAAAAGGAGAGTGCAAGTCTTCTTTGGTTTATTAAAAAAAAAAAGCATCAGCATATTTGTTTGAATGCAATAAAGAAGTATATTTCTGGCTGGCCTTCTCGAATTGAGAGGCCCTGAGATGCCATAAACAATGTCCGTCCATCCCTTGGTTTAGCTTGAGTGAAGTGCGTGACGTATGATTCGAAGCGCTCCCTGAGTGTAATCATTCTGTAAGGAAGCCCGTAATCATCATGTATGATGAGTTATGACCGTACAGCAAGAGTCTTAACCCCGGATAAAAGCGGTTGAAACAGGCTCTGTCGTCTCAACGAGCGAGATATTTCTTGATTAGAAGGTCGTGTAAAATCTTAAATAGAATATTTTCAGTGGGCTCGATTCATCTTCCGCTTTGGAAAAGAAATAGAAAGAAAGAAAGAAAACCAAGAGGTGGCAATCGGAAAAGGTCGAACCGGCAGGCCGATTTTCGGCGCTGTCTCCGCGGGATTTTACGGCCCAGGTCAGGCGAAAGTTACAGACAAGCAGCACTGCATGCAAGCTTTGAGCCTCAGCTAAGTTCAGCTCCAACATGCTATGGCAATTTTGCCTGGGGAAAACCCTTAAATTTCATGTTACCAAATGACAGCCATGTTCATGGGTGGTATGATGGTCAGTATTTTCAGGTCTGCAATAGGAAGTTGGATGTGTCGGGGGCTGTAGTGAGTGTTGGTGGTTTCCTTGGAAATCTATAACAAAGCATTGTTGAATACAATCCTATTTTTCAACAACGACAACAACAACAAAAAAAAACACTTCACAAACCACTTTGAAGTTTGTTGAAGGTTGTTCATTGTCGTGCGTGTGACCTTAACTTGGACCCGTCACCCAGGAACCCCCCCCACCTACCCCTGTCAATCGTCGCGGGAAACTTTTTGACCCCTCCCCCGCAATCTTGGAAGACTCCCACCGCCAGGGCCTATCCTCACAACACTACCACCGGCTTTGACCTAGACAACATCTACGGATTTAATCCAAATATTCGTACAAAATAACCGCCAAGATGTCAAGCTACGACAAGTACCAGGTACGATTTTAATTGACTGTCCTCGTCCTTTTCAATGGCTTCGAAAGCTTCGAAACTCCACAGAAAAGTCCCAGCAGGACATCATATCTCATTTGTTGATCACAACATGTGTGTTCTGACAACCCATGTGTAGACCCCCCTCAGTACGAGGTATGCATCGCAAGAAATGATGACCATCTTCTCGGCCCGCGAGCGCGCCAGCACCTGGCGTCAGCTCTGGGTCTGGTTAGCTGAGGCCGAGAAAGAGCTGGGTCTGCCCATCCCCGATGAGGCTATCGAGCAGATGCGCGCCAACGTCGTTGTCTCGGACAAGGCATTTGCTGTTGCGAGGGAGTATGAGGCTAAGTTCAGGGTAAGTTTCCCCAGCACTGATTTGACTGTTTAGTGAAGACGTTAGCTGACAAGGGAACATATAGCACGATGTCATGGCTCATGTGCATGCCTTTGGTGAGGTATGAGCTTCAAAATGGCTCATGAAGCAGCTTTTAAGATATTCTTCAATGCATTGAGAGGAGCAGTAGTAACGTATGTGCTCTGTTAGGATGCGCCCGCGGCTGCCGGCCACATCCACCTTGGTGTAAGTGACCCCAAACAACCTGTCTTTACCCCTACTTCACTGGGATGGCCCAGTTGTTTTTGATATCGACGTCTTCCTCTGACAGCACGATAGGCTACCAGCTGCTATGGTGAGCTTTACTGCTCCTATGCTCCTCCTCTAGGGAGTATCAGAATGCTAACCCCGTCAAGTCACCGACAACGCCGACCTGATCTTCCAGAAACGCGCTCTGGACCTCATCCTGCCCAAGCTGGCTAAAGTCATCAAGAACCTGCAGGAGTTCGCCCTCAAGTACAAGGACATGCCCACCCTTGGCTTCACTCACTACCAGCCCGTAAGAAAACTCCACGTTCTCTGTATAGCTTGTTCATCAACTGACATATTTGTAGGCCCAGCTCATCACTGTTGGTACGGACAAGCACGCTTGAAAAGCTCACTACAAAGTATCTGGTTCTAACGATATCAAACAGGCAAGCGTGCTTGCCAATGGATCCAGGAGCTAATGATGGACCTTGAGGACATTGAGACTGCTCGTGACAGGCTCCGCTTCCGTGGTGCTCAGGGCACTACCGGCTCTCAGGCTACTTTCCTTGAGCTGTTCAAGGGCGATGCCAGCAAGATTACTCAGCTGAATGAGGTAGACTCAGATGGTGTTGTTGAAGTCTAGGAGCAAGTGGGCTGACAACGCTATAGATCCTTTGCAAGAAGGCCGGCTTCCCTTCGTGCTACCCCATTTCTACCCAGACCTACACTCGCAAGGTTAGCATCTTCTGCGTCAGCCGCATATCCAACGACATTCGCTAATGAGGATAGGTCGACCTCCGTGTTGCCAACGCCGTCTGCGCTCTTGGTGCCACTGCTGCCCGTATCTGCTCGGACATCCGCCACCTCGCCAACTTGAAGGAGATCGAGGAACCCTTCGAAAAGACCCAGATTGGTAGCTCGGCCATGGCCTACAAGGTATGGATCTTGCATTCGGTACTAGTGAGTCGAAGCTACTAACACATTGGTCAGCGCAATCCCATGCGCTCAGAGCGCATCACTGCCCTGGGCCGCAAGCTCGCCCGTCTGCCGGCCGACTTCACTGCTACTTTCGAGACTCAGTGGTTCGAGAGAACGTAAGTCACATCCTTTGAATGGTTCTTGCGGATTTATGCTAACAAAATGTCTAGTCTTGATGACAGTCAGTTTCCCCCTCTAACCATAACCCCTGAACTAACCCCTTTTCTCCCTCCAAATAGCCCCGAGCTGATGATTCTGGTTTACTGACCACAAACAGGCGCTATCCGTCGTATGGACATTCCTGAGATGGTGAGTCGATGCGTTCTCAGATGCCTCTCATCAGCATACTAACAGTCCTTCAGTTCCTTCTGGCCGACTCCATCCTCCTGGCCCTCGACAACGTGACCAACGGCCTCGTTGTCTACCCCAACGTCATCCGCGCTCACATTGACCAGGAGCTTCCTTTCAGTATGTTTCCATATCACGACCAGTGTTTTTTGTTTTTTTTTTTGTTGAGTTCAATGATCTGATGCTAACGGCTTTGTCAACAGTGGCCACCGAGTCTATCCTCATGAAGCTCTCCACCCACGGCATTTCCCGCCAGGATGCTCACGAGGAAATCCGCGTTCTGGTATGTTCGTTCCTTGGTGATCTTATTACAGCAGGTGTACTAACAACATGTAGTCCCACCAAGCCAGCGACGTCGTCAAGCAGCAGGGCGGCAAGAACGACCTGCTCGAGCGCATTAAGCGCACCGAGTTCTTCAAGGTGAGTTTCATACCAGTTCCTTATAGCTATTCATCAATCTCATACTTAACACCATGTAGCCTGTCTGGGACGAGATCGACAACCTCCTCGACCCCAAGCTGTTCATCGGCAATTGTCCCAAGATTGTCGAGGACTACTGCAACGGCGAGGTTGCCGAGAAGCTGGCCAAGTACAAGGATGCCCTGGACAAGGCTGAGACTGCCCAGCTGTCCATCTAAGCTGTTAAACTATTCCAGTTTGAGTTTGCTCTTCTGATATTCTGTTTGTTTATTGGAGGGTGGCTTTTTTGTTGGCATAATTTGTAGATCTGGGATGTAAAAGAAAAGAAAGACAAAAAGGCCTGGGGATTCTGGCTCAAAGAGTGCTGTTGATTGGGAAAAAAAAAGTTCTGAAAGGACTCGCTCGACATCAAGGGTAGTATCAAGATATACCTAGGAGAGCACAGAAAATAGGATCATGTTCCCTTGTAGTTAAAGCGCATGTGATATGAATGCTCATTAGTTTTATTTCCGAGACCTCAGTGCTAGATATAGCTTGCATCGGGCATTCCTCAGGTTCTTGATTTTATTCCGAGCTGGCTAAAGTTTGATGAATGTACAGACCTCATGGACAGATATTTACCGGCACAATGCCCTCATATAATCTGCTCTTATACAACCTTCGAATATTATGGTACAACAAAGTGCATCCGGTTCTTGTAATTCTGGAATCTACCAATATGTCTGGATAATTCCAGAGTGACACTTTACTGGTCGACTCCTAGACAGAGCACACAGTCAGTGTCTAAAACTCACACTTTGAGGTACTTGCTTGACCTTAACTCCATACATGAAATAGTCCGCTTCAGGGCACCGTACAAACTGTATCACGAGATGTTCGGGCAAAGGAAATTCAAAGTAACCACTCCCTGTAATATTGACTAGAGGAGAATCTGGAGTTGGTGCAGGATGCTTTCGGCTAAGAGAGGGAACGTGTAAACCACCTGCTATGTATAGGAGCCACTTGTCTTGTACACTATCAGTAGTCCAAAGCAGATCCTCAATCTTCTCAAAGGATTGCCACAGACAAAACTCGGCCGGAATTCTCCCAATACAAGCCAGATGAAGCATCTTACAGTCCTCCTCACAGCGGCAGCAGAGGACTCGACCCTGTCGCTCGCTCCGTGACAAGCTAGCACCATCACAGTGTACCTTACCCGCACATGCCAACGCATCGATGGCTTCGGCTTTAGCCTCGCCTGCCAGCGAGCAAACCTCATCACCAACCTCTCCGATAAGACTAAGCAGCGCGAGCTGCTGGATCTGTTGTTCAACCGGACAACAGGGGCAGGCTTCCCCATCCTGCGGAATGGAATCGGCTCTACGCCGAACTCGAACTCGGATTATATGAACACTATTGCTCCGGATAACCCCGGAGGACCTAACGCTCAGCCGCAGTACGTGTGGGACGGGAAGGATAGCGGACAGCTTTGGGTGTCGCAGCAGGCGGTGTAGTTGTATAGCGTGAAGACTATATCTATGCGAGTATATCCCCAGCTCCTGAAGGAGAGGAGACAATGGAGGTTGACGGCTGCAGATGCTTGGAGTGCCCCCGGCTACATGAAAACCAACGGCCGAGACACCAATGGAGGCACTCTATGCGGTCTTCCCGGTGCATCCTGTGTTAGCGGTGACTAGCGCCAGGCCTATGCCAACTGCCTCGCGCCTCGCGGCATATATCAAGCTCTACATGCAGGAGGGCATGAATATCACACATCTCGGCTTCCTTAACGAACCAGACTACAGCGCCAACTACGCAAGAATGCAAGCCAACGGCCAGCAGGCCGTC
This sequence comes from Thermochaetoides thermophila DSM 1495, assembly GCF_000221225.1. Lineage (NCBI taxonomy): Eukaryota > Fungi > Ascomycota > Sordariomycetes > Sordariales > Chaetomiaceae > Thermochaetoides > Thermochaetoides thermophila. The sequence goes on from NW_006383032.1 coordinate 1,134,468, forward strand.
GACTTCTTCAAAATCCCGCACACAACATTCGAGCGCGAGGGTTTAACCTCCCAGGTCGGGATCACCTGCTGCAACTCGATGGGCCGGCAAAACCAGGTCAACATGCACAACGCGATCCGATCCGGCGGCGCAGAACAATACCTCCGCGCGGTAACCTCCCACCTCTACACCGACTCTCCCTTTGCCCCAATGACCGCCAACCCGCCCGTCTGGCTCTCCGGACAATGCGACCTCCAAGGAACCTGAACAACAGCTTGGTACTCCAACGGCGGCGCCGGGGAGGGTATCACCTGGGCTAACAACATCTACACGGCCCTGGTCAACTGGAACGTCTCGGCCTACCTCTGGTGGGAGGACGTGCAATGGCCGAACCCGTACACCAACGAGAAGCTGATCAAGGTGGACAACGCGATTAATACGTACGAAATAACCCGGCGATTGTCGACGTTTGCGAACTGGTTGCGGTATCTTAGGCCGGGGGCGATCCGAGTCACGACGTCGGGACTAAGGACGGCGGCGTTTAAGAATGTGGATGGGACGATTGCTGTTATCGCGATTAGTTCGAGTGGGAGGGGGAGTACTGCAAATGTCAACATTCGGGTGTCGGGTCTCGAGGAGAAGAAGCCGGTTGCGGTGCAGGCCTTTGTGTCGCATAATACGAGGAACTGTCAACGAACTGAGGCGACTGTGTCAGCGGATGGGATAGTGTTGGGGTCGGTTGCGGCGATGTCGATCACGGCTTTCTTAATACTGCCTGGTTGAGGATATTAAGGGTTGAGAACTGGTTGGAAACCAGGAAGTGGTCTCCTGGGCAAGGGAGGGATCGGGGTCCGGGTGGTGAGGTGAGGGGTAACATCAAGGGGGTACGGTCGTTATCGAGGTGACTTCTAGGTTTTAGGCGTCGGGCGGTGAATAAATAGTGTTGCCTAAACAATGCGACAACATCGAGAATGTCGGCGTGCTTCAGGAGTTTGCAAGTTGGATCTTCGGGGGAAAGTTCCCAACAACTCAAAGACTGCAGTGCAGCAGCGCAGCGCAGCCCAACTCGCTGGTTTCTGTGGAAACGTCAAAGACCCCAAATGAAGGCAACCGTCTCTTGTATCTTTTGCCAAGAACTTTTTTTTTGGCCAAAACTGGGTTTTGAGATTTCATCCGAGCTTACTGTGATACAACAAAAAAGCTCCTTTGATCGCATCTCCTTCCTATCTTCCATGAGAGCATAGGGTATGTGTGGAACTATGATATTCACCATCTAAACCAAGAGATGATGTTGGAGTTGTGATTCGGTTGCCTGGTAACCGAACCATCACGTAGCTACCTTGAGAAGGGAGTCTCTTAGTCTGCCGGTTACTAAGTTTCTCAAACATAAAGCTTGAAGTTGTGATATGAAACGTGAAGAGAGCAGGATGAAGTTGACGACATCCAATGAAACTCTTCCAATTCACCGACGTTGCCCCACTTTTTAAGCAACTCCCCAGGTTCGGGAGATGGGTAGCATGTAGTATTTTAAGGCAACCGTTTTTAACCTCTCGTCATTGGACATCAACTGCTCTATTTCTTTGTTTTTTCTTCTGACCTTGGGCCAATTTAAAAGACTCGGTCTCTGCCCGCATCTCATCCAGCTCTGTTCAATCCAGTTGGATATCTGAATTTTCTCTGACCCCAAACATCAACACTCAACACACGGCTCAACATACGAACATCAGCAATGGGGACAGAATTCGGGGTATTGTCAACTGGGTTTGGCTTAAGCGGAGAGTGGAGGAAAAGCCATACCGATGCCGACCTCAACTACACGCTATACCTGGTTACAGACTCGAGCCCCCAAATCCTGGGCGATAGAGACCTCTGCGACGTCGTCGAGCAGGCCATCAAAGGTGGCGTCACCATCGTCCAGCTGCGTGAGAAGAACTGTGACACGCGCGAATTTATTGAGAAGGCTCGCCGTTTACATGCCATCACCAAGAAATATGATGTGCCGCTGCTCATCAACGACCGCATTGATGTCGCCCTGGCTGTAAACTGCGAAGGTGTTCATATTGGACAGGATGATATGGGTGAGTTGCGGACTGCAGGATTAAGCAACAGGAATCTCTCTCAACTGACATACCGGGCCAGACATTCACGAGGCCAGGAGGCTGCTGGGTCCCTGGGCCATCATCGGTGTCACAGTGAGCACTGTGGAGGAGGCCATCAAGGCCGCAAAGGATGGTGCCAATTATCTAGGCATTGGCACTATATATGCCACTTCAACGTAAGAAGACGCTTTGCATGTTCAACAGCACCATTACTAAACCCTGCCTTCCCACCCAAACAGCAAGAAGGATACCAAGCACATCATCGGCACCGCGGGTGTTGCCCGGATTCTTTCAGCCCTCCACAAGGCTGGGCATCCAGTCGACTGCGTCGGTATCGGCGGCATCAATGAGTCCAACGTGCATCGCATCGTCTACCAGTCCGCCGTCGACCGTGATCGGATCTTCCTCAAGGGCGTGGCAGTCGTCAGCGCCATCATGGCCGCCCCGGATCCGCAAGCAGCTGCAAAGCGGCTGAAGGAGAAGATGACGAGCGTGCCACCCTATGGCGTGGACGTGCCCTCGTACATCGCTGATACAACGGAGAAGGTGCTCGCTGAGGTGCCAAGTGTGATTACTGCGGTTGATGCCAACACGCCGCTTTCGCATAACATGACTAACCTTGTATGCCCCCTTGCGATGTGTCGTTAACGGCGAACAGGGTTAACACTGAGCAGGTTGTGCAAAATTTTGCCGCCAATGTTGCTCTGGCCATCGGCGCCTCGCCCATCATGTCCAATTGCGGCGACGAAGCCGCTGATCTGAGCAAGCTGGGCGGCTCGTTGGTCATCAACATGGGCACTGTCGACGACGATGCCCTGGCCAACTACATCAAGGCCGTCAGGGCATACAATGCTGTCGATCGTCCCGTCATCTTTGATCCCGTTGGGTACGTCTACCATCCCCATCGACCATCTCTACGTTACTAACCCCCCTCTCAGCGCCGGAGCAACCACCATCCGGCGTCAGGCCGTCAAGACCCTCCTGCACGAATGCTACTTCGACGTCATCAAAGGCAATGAAGGCGAGATTCGCACCGTCTTCGGCGACAGCGACGTGCAGCAGCGCGGCGTCGACAGCACCAGCACTCTCGACGAGACCGCGAAAGCGACCCTCGTCCGGGCGCTCGCCAAGCGCGAGAAGAACGTCGTCGTCATGACCGGCAAGACGGACTATGTCAGCGACGGGATCAACACGTACGCTGTGGAAAATGGTCATCCGTACTTGGGCTTGGTTACGGGCACGGGTTGCACGCTGGGTACGGCGATCTCGGCGGCTGTTGCAAAGAGGACGACGTATGGCAGGATTGTGCACGTCATCGCGGCGTTATTGCACTTTGAGATTGCTGCGGAGCTAGCGGCCGAGAGAGCCGATGTCAAGGGGCCGGGAACGTTCTTGCCGGCGTTCTTAGATGAGTTGTATAGGATCCGGAAAGATACTGTTGAGGAGAACTTGGAGTGGTTGCAGAGAGCGAAGGTTAGGAAGATTGAGCTTAGGGATTAAGAGGGCAGTACGAGCAATAAAAAGGCTTAGCTTTTAAGCCTTTTGAAGACTGTTCCGATTTTGTAATTATAATAATTGTCTTTATCCCCTCAATATCGCGAACCTCACTGTCCTGATTCCAGATATGGCATACGTACGTGCTCAACAATTATACGTTCTCGCTCCGATCACTAACACGACAGTCCCACTCTCCTCAGTTGTAGCTCGGTTCGCCACATCCAAAATGCGGGGTACCGGGGGTACCGTCGGCTCTCCGCCGGCAGCGCTTACCCCAATCCCGACATATGGGCCGTCCCGGCCTGTCATCCGTTGCCCCGCCTGCACATCTCGGACTGTCTTAGTGCTGAACTGTACGTACAGACTTCCTTAGGAGCCCCCACCAAACGATACCTGCTTCTCGTGTGACTGATCTCCCATGTTCCTTGTTGGCCCTGGAGTACGGATATAAGCTCCTACTTGCCTCGGTCCGGTCCATGTCCGTTCCTTTTAGACTCTCGGGTGGTCTGCTTGCTGGGTATAGAATCGCTGGGCGAGCAATTGATCGCGCTGTCGTTGGTTCTCAGCTGCATTCGTCTCGCGGATTCCGTTCTTCGTCCTTCGTGTCAACTACAACAATAACAACAACATCATCATCATCCACAATGGCTGCTCCTGTGCCTGAACGCCGGTTCAGTATGTTATTTTCTATTGCCCCTCGGCATGAGTGAGTAGAGTTGGATCACTAACGCTGTCGCAGAGAACCCGGCTCTCTTGTAAGTCTACCATGTTCATAATCAACACTCGTCACTAAGCTAACGGTCCCCTCAGTGTCTGCGACATCCAAGAGAAGTTCCGGCCGACCATTTTCGAGCTGGATAAAGTGTACGTCTTCTTCCCTTTCCCCCCTCCCCCCCCAAAAAAAACCCCTCTCACTTCCCCTTGCCAAATCAAATTAACCTTCATCTAGGATCCTCACAACGCGCAAAATGCTCCTCTCCTCCCTTCACCTCTCCATCCCCATCTTTGTGACAACCCAAAACCGTACCCGCCTAGGCGACACCGTTTCCGAGCTCAAGCCCCTCCTTCAGCAAGCCGCCGACAAGGGCCTGCTCCAGGCCGACCTCGACAAGACCCGCTTCAGCATGTACCTTCCCGCGATCGCGTCGCATCCCATCTTTTCCAGCGGCAAGAAGGCCGAGGTTGCCATCGTGGGCATCGAGTCGCACATTTGCGTGACGCAGTCGGCACTGGATCTGCTTGCGGCGGGTCATAGGGTGTACATCATTGCTGATGGTGTCAGCAGCTCGAATAAGGAGGAGGTGGGCATTGCACTACAGAGGTTGAGGCAGGCTGGTGCTATTGTTACCTCCAGCGAGAGCTGGCTTTACGAGTTAATGGGCGATGCCGCGATTCCGGAGTTTAAGGGGATGGTGAATGTGGTGAAGGAGACGATGCGGGATACGAGGGCTGCGTTGCAGGGTTTGCTGGGGAGTAAAATCTAACCCTGTGATTCGGTGTAGGGAGATGTAGAGGGATGAATGTAATAATGCAAGCCTGCTAGCAAGTTGTGGGATTTATCACATTTTTTTCTGCTCTTGTTATTCTTCTGGTCTGCAAATCATTTGTCTGCTACTTAGTGATGAAGTTCGCTTTCGTCTTCCTCTCTTCCCATCTTTCTCTGGCGTCCGCGGGTTTCGGCCCCAAGCTGTTCCTCGACCTCCCAAAAGCCGTTTGCATTCATTCATTCAGCCACCTGTACCCATTAATCATTCCTTTTTTTTCGGCCCCTCTTTAGCAGGTGGCAAACGTGTAAGCCCAAAATTAAGCAATACCAAGTGAATAAGAAGGTAGGCTGCTGAAAGAGTCGAAAGCTGAGATGTCCTCGTATGTAAAAAGGACAATCACTACCTTCCTTACCAAACATGTAAGCAAATCACTCCGCGGCAGCAGCTGACCCATTCGCCTTTGTGCTAGGCTGCGCCGGCGTTGCTATCCACGAGAAGGCCGTTGCACTTCCTAGCGGGTTATTCGCCGTTCTGGGCGCAGGAGGGATCTTTATCCCTACCGTTCCTGCCGTCAAACCCTCTTGTTTGCCAACCTCACCGCTGCCGCCGAAATTACCCACCGCAGAGGTGCTCACGCTCCTCTTGGGGCCCCATGTGACGGTGTTACCCGAGCCTGAGTTACCCCCTTCCTGTCCCTTTCGACGCTGGTCATTTGGGCCGTTACTGTTGGCGACGCCATTCCGAGGGGGCGGCGCCGGCTCATAGGCCGCTCCAGTCCGAGTTGTCGACGAGCTGCTGGATTTGTTGGGACGAAGAACCTTCATGCTGCGGGGCCGAGCAGCGGGCTGGTAGCCACTCAAAGGCGTACCATCACCCAGGCCAGCGGCTGTCTGACGCCAAGGGGTTCGGATGGCTGCTGCTACGGTAGTTTCGCGACGGACGGGTTCCATGGTCGTAGTCGTCGACGTGGTGGACGATTCCTTTTTCGAAGGTTGGACAGGCTCTGGCTGGCTGGACTCGGCGGGCTGCTGCTGCTGCTGTTTCTCGCCATTTTCAGACGTAGTATTGGAAGATTCCACAGGCTTGGAGGGCTGGCTCGGGGGAGTTACGGCCGTCGATGAAGCCTTTTCTCCGATACCATTCTCAACTGGCCTAGCTTCAGATACGCTCTGGTCCCTAACAGGCTGAGCTGCCAACTCCTTCACCAGCCTCTCACTGGTCACAAACTCCGGCGCGGCAGCATTCAGCTTAGGCTTGCTCGGCAGCACGTGGGTTGTTGTGAGGTACTTAAAAACAGAATCATCTTCAGGCCGTACAAATGGGATCGAAAGCTTATCGCGATCGCTCCCGTACAGAGTCATGAGGTTTTGGGAGAGCAGGATGTCAGCGCTGTGCATCCGGAGAGTATGGCTGCCGATGCAGACACGGATGCCCTTCTTAGCCTCGGGCGGCACCTCGGGTTGATCCATGCCAGTCACCTCGAAGGAAGCCGTGATGCTGGGAAGCTGCGGGGCAGGGCTTGTCGACCGAGAGTTGGCCTGCACGACGCGGGCCTCGGCCAGAAAGACAGGGAGCGTGATCCTGTGAATACCGTCCACATCCCTGTGGATTCGGTTGACCAGGTCAAGTTCTCTAAGCAGCGAGTATTCAACCGTCGACTTCTGGGATCCGGTGCACACTACGGCATACAACAGCCCCTCGGACGTCCAATTCGTCGTCAACCAGCACCGAATGATGGACGGGGGCGAACCTAAGATGTAGTAAACGGCAGGCGGCTCGGGGACATCCAGTGGTGAATCATCCTCGCGACCGCCAATCATGAAATTTGTGTCAAGACCAAGACTACTGGTGCGCCCAGAGATGCCCGAATGCACCGAGTGGACCGAGTGACCTGCCGAGCTGTGTCTGCCGTCCGACTTGTGCGAATACGTGCGCTCCATCATCTGGTGGCCACCCATGCCGCTAGACGGCCGGCCGGGGCCAAAATCACCCGAGTGACGACCGCCGTGGCCAAAGTTAGCACCATGCAGGGCACTCTCATCAAACCGAACGCTGTTAGCCCGCGATGCTGCGCCCCTTCGTATCGGCTCGTCGTCAGGTTCGAGCCGCAGGGTCCCGAGCAGGTGATCACCCTGCTCGTCGAGGTCGCCAAACAGCTCGGTTGACGGAATGTGTACCGGTCCTGTGGCAATGACCTCGATTAGCGTGCTAACAAAAAAAAAAAAAGAGGAAAGAGGGAATGTGCGCAACAGGACAAATAATGGAATGGGCTACAGACCATGTTGCGGAGTCCCGCCGAGTACACTCGGGAAGGGCGAGTTCCAGACGGACTTCAAGGCAGCGTCATCAGCCTGGCGTTTCTCTAACATGCGTATTCGCTCCCCATGCAGCTGTTGTACATGGTGGAGGCGCTTCAGCTCCACTTGCACATCTTGAAGCTCATCGCGGGTGACAATGTTGAAGACCGGCTCCATCCCCCAATGGACTGAACGGGACAATTTTCTGTAGGACAATGCGTTTGGGCCAAACGGCGCAACCGGGGTGGGCGCGAGAGAGGGAAGGGAAGAAGCGTTTTGTCCTGGAAGCAGATCGATGGCTAAAGGTCTGCACACAGAAGAGACAGGATGAGACCGCTGAAGCGTGGCTCGCCTACCAGAGGGGTCGTTGGGTATCGTGTTCCCTCGTTTCTAACCTCAGTCTTTGATTGTCTCAGATGTCGAGGTCGACCATCCCCCACATCACCCGCAAAGACCCCCAGGTCCTTCAGCGATCTGTTGCTGTCTCTCCCGCGCCCGTGTCCTGCGATCTGCCTGCCGGGATGGGTGCGGCTCGTTCAACGTCACAGTGTGGCAAACGACTCAATTTCACGACGGCTTTGCGTGGGTTGTTGGTGGGTAGATCGGCGTGTGGAAGGGGCACGGAGTAGCGTCGTGAGGAAGGATTCGCGGGGAGAATTATCGACGCTGGACTTTGAAGCCAGTGATCGAGTCGGTTGTTTCTATCGGCGGGACTTGCAGAAGGCAAGAAGCACCTAGAGCAAGAGAGCAACAAGTGTGATCTCGGATGAAGAAGCTCGTAAATTACTGGGTCCGGCAAGCGTAGGGCAAACGCTGAGTGTTGCGAGGGAGGTGGGCAACTCTTCTGTGGATCGTATCAAAGCAGGGCGCGGGCACTGTCTTTTTCGGGATTGGGGCGCCTAGATGGCTTAGCCACAGAGAGCAGTAAAGGATGGGATGAAATTAAGCCGACAGCTGAACGCGTCAACAAGCTAGCGATGTAGACAATGTTGAGAAAGCAAAACGGGCAGGAAGTGGAATGTCGGATGAATGTGCGCGGCACGGCCGTCAGAGACGAGTGTTAGTGATTGTGGGTGTGGTAGGGGAATGTTGGGGTCCTTTGGGGGAGGGATGAGCTCGGTCGACGGTCTTGGTCTGGCAGTCTGGCGGTCGATAGGCACCCGTGTGGCCCGCGTGCGAATGAAACCCTAGACGATAACCTGGTGTGTACGAAACGTGGGAAGTGAGATCAGTGAAGAGGGATGTCGGCGTAAATGCTTGAGCCTTGAGCTTAAGGCACAGTCAATCGTTGATCGAGATCTCGGATGCCGTGGGCCGTTGCCGTTGCCGTTACAGTTGCAGTTGCAGTGGCAGATGCGCAGGCCAATATCCCTTGCTTCGCGGGCTGCTATTTTTGCTGGGGGTTTCGAGTTTTGAGTTTTGTGTTTTGGAGTGTTGGCTGATCGGTCGGTCGTTGCTGGGGTTGCTTCAAGTTGGAATCCGTGCAGCAGAAGCCGTGAGCGGTGGTCAGTGGCCAGGAGAGAGGGGAATGCTTAGTGGTCAGTGGTTGGTTCACACAGCAGATGAGACTCGATTTCCATTTGCCTACCCTGCTTCCTGCCTTGCGCCTGTGCTTCGCTGCCTCGTTGTTGAAGCTGGGCAAGGCTGGGTGGACCTGAGCTGACTTTGGGGAAGCGGGACTGGCTTACATCATTACAGTGCTAATAGTCCGGCCGCCTTATGACCCTCTGCAAGCTGACCTTGCGCTTTTAGAGCAGCGAATCGTTGAAGTACACAGTATGTACTGCTGCTCTTCGTGTAAGTCCAGAATCAGGCGAAGTGTTAAGATCCGGAATTCATCATGTTTAGAGTGTTTCAGAGTGTTTGCTCTGTTGGGAGTATTAATTCGGCCCAGAAAAATCAAGACCGTGCCCGCACTGTCCCAACCCCACACCGTTGGAATTACCTACCCCACAGTGTTCGCCGAGTGAAATGTCACTTTCCCATGTCTTCGCTCCCTTTTCTTCCCCTCCGATGCCCTCTATATTCCTCCCCTCATCGTACCCGCCCTCACTCAACCATTGAAGGTCTTGAGGTACTCGTCCTCTTCCAGCCAGGGCGCAACACGCCAGTCAGGCAGCACGTAGGCGGCGCGCTCCTCGTCGCGGGTGCCGGCCCACTCTGAGCCAAGATGGGGCTTCACAAGGTCGTAGAAAATCCGGTACGCCTCGGCGCTGAGGTGCAGCCCGTCAGGGAGTAAGCGCTCCAGATACCCACGCACCCCGCTTTCCGGGTCGCCGAGCGCCGGGCCCTTCTTGGGGTCGAAGCCAGGAGTCTTCGCGATCGCGGTGTCCATGAGCGCCTTGTATAGGTCGATGAGTGTGACATTAGGGTTCTCAGCTGCGATGTCGCGGACAGCCTGCGAGTACTGGGCGCTGATCTTGGTCTGCCGGGTCGCGGCAGGGTGCCCGTTGGCCTTATCCAGCTCAGTGATACGGATCTGGTCCAGCGGCGGCGGAGTGATCAGGAAAATCTTGGGCTTGTGCGCGGCGAAGATGGGATGGGTGATGATACGCTTCAGGTTGGCCTTGTACTTGTCTAGAGGCACATGCTGGTGGTTCGTGGGCAGCGGCACCGCAGCATCATTGGCGCCGAGGAGGATGAACTGGCCATTGGTATCCCATGTTAGTCCTGTCCAGGCGTGTTGAAGCCATTATCTGCTGCCGTGTCGTCGACCTTACCAAGTAAGCGATCCGCGGGACTCCCGGTCCCGGCGGCGAAAAGATCTTGGGCAGGACGCTCAGGGCATTGGAGGTATTGTAGCCCGAGAGACCGCGATTGATCACATCAAAGCGACGGACAACCTCTGGCGCGGAATTGCACCGGTCAGCTCAAGCTGCTCTAATGCCGCGATAATTCGAAAATACCATGGAAAAAGACATAACAAGAACGAGGTACTGACGAGCTTGGATAGCAGCTTGGAAGCAGAAGCCGTCGTTCAGGTCTGCGGCCGCCTGAAACAGCGAGTCCCCAAAGAGGACAATCTGGGGGTATGAAACCTGCAATAAGACTTGTTATCATTGCTATTCTTTTGCGCAGCAATCTTTGGGCAGTACCAAGCTTGATATACGTACAGCCATGACTGTTGAAGTTTGTACTCCCTTCAAAGAAGCTCTCTGGAAGCTTTGGTATGCTATAGAGTTCCCGCGGTCTCCTCGAACTGTGCTCGAAGTTGTTTTGGCGCTCTGGGCCCTAAATTCTCTCCAGTCTGCTGGTCACTGGGTTTCAGTTCCTGGTTGAAGGATCGATTTCAGGTTACGAGCAGTATGGCAGCTTAAATACTATAAGATTTAGGTTCGCGAAGGCTCTGGCGGCGCGTAGGCGGGCATTGTTGCCTTCAAATAGCTTTCGTCTAAAGGCTATCCAGAGTCCACACACTTTCACACCTTGTCCCTGGTCACCGATTCGGTTCAAGGACACCCCCCCTTTCCCCTGACCCGCATCTGCCTCACGATAACCTCACCCGGGCCCATTTGATGATGGCGTCCACTGGCCCACGAGCCACGAGCGTTCCCGACTTTGTGTCAGACGCCCCACCGTTTACCGGCCGCGAAGCCAACCCCCGCAAAACCTCGCCGCGGCGCGATGGTCCTGGATAAACTGCCACCGAAGCTGGGATTGCGACTGGGTCCTACTGTTGGCTGCTGCAGCGAATGATTGTGGGAATGTCGAACAACAAAGCCTAGCTGCTTCTGCCACACATACATGTCGTGACACCTCTCTCTTGTACTCAAGGGAGGAAACAGAAGCCTCCTCGACGCCATCCAATAATTCGTCTTGCCCCCTCCTCCCCCCGCCAGACCGCCACAAGATCCCATGTCGGCCCGGATGAATGCGGTGTCGCCGACGTGCCGGTTCATTTCGTGGTGTCATTGTACTCCTACAGCCACTGGCCCCGGTTCGGGCAATCAAGGACCCCAGACGGCGCCGCGAAGATGGATGGATGGACGGAAAAGAAGATTAGCGCGCACCGTTCGATCGAACTGGCGGCGGCGGGGCCACATTCCAGCGAACCACTGCGCTGAAGCCAAAACTTACCAAACAAATGCCGGGAGCTTCTAGGTCTTTTTAGCCATCTTTGTTTCGCACTCAGCAAGCAACCTTAGTCTAAGCAATCGCCATCAAGCCAAGGGGATTTCGAGTCGAGCAAACAAGCAATCAACACATTCAACAACGCGGCTGCCTACAGGATCGCTTCTGCGAGTCCCCCCATCTATGGAAGAGTTTGCCATCCATCCCATCCAGTTCCAAGCAGCCCACTGGACGGAGCGCCTTGTCCCGAACCCCACTGAGTGTGCGGTGTGGGACAAATTTCAGCAACGACACGCACCCGACCCGACGATCCGTGCGACCCTGGGCAAACTGCGCAGGGCTCGCTGCTGCAGTTGCTGCGTGCTCCCCACTGTCTTGGGACGGGTAACTGGTGCCCTGGCTAACGGGCTGCAGAAATAACAATGCTTGCTGGATGGCTGGCCAATGGCTGCCGCTCAACTGCGCTGGTGGGCTGTAAAAAAAGCTTCCAGCGGAAGAATGGAGTTGGAACGAAGAGTATGGCACGACCCTAGTCCTGTCCCTGGCCGCATGAGAGGCTGGAACCAGCGGTATGGGAATCCCCCACTGGAGCGCCGACCCTGGGAGTCCAACACCATGACCCTGGGCCTTTGGCTGCTGTTGGCCTCTTTGCTGCAATGCTGGCTGTTCAATGGGACAACGCCATGCTGTGATGGCTGACCGGGCACATGTCGTCGTTTTCGGGTGTTTGAATGCTGCTCTTGTCCCTAAAGAGTAGCACCTTCGTAAAAGTAGTTGTAGGTTGCCTCCCTTAACAGGAAAGACGAGTTGCTATCGCTCTGCATTAATCTGCTGTTAGCACGAGCAGGCTGTCTGCACGCAGCCGATGTTGTCAAGCCCACTCCCAATTCGGCGGGTCACTTCGGAAGCTCTCGGTTTTCTCTCCAGTTTCTGGAGGTACAAACAAGGCTTTATTGTAACATGGGATGGAATGGTGGAATGCTTGGGGCGATAAGGTCTTGCCTACTCCCGCTCTCCCGGGTAAAAAGTTCTCGGAGACTGCGTGGAGGGAATGCGGGGCACTTCTTGGCTTTATCGATAAGTTTCTCGGTGAGTTCTGAGAGCCTGGGATCGATGATGGAATGCAAGTCGACTCGAGGCCCTGTCACTCAAGCTGGCAATCAGGTTTTCAACTTGTAACTTTTCCGTTTACTTGTACTGTAACACCTAGTTCCGCCACGAGAACCGTTTAGACTGTATCCTTTAGTCCTGTCCCGTTATTCTGTAGGAGTTTCCTAGAAATAGTATTTCCATCAATAACCCAATACCTCAAACCTACAAGCTCTATGGCCTACACCAACATGACAGCCAATAAAATAACACCTGAAGCCTGCTGCACCTGTGCAGCTCTTCTATCAGCCTTGTGTTCAGCGTCCTCTTTTTCTGAGAAGGGCCTGCCAGACAGCCACAATCGTCGCTTAAATTGCTGCGGTCGTACCATTTGTGGCAACTGCATCCAGGTACTGCATCCTGATTTCTCCTTGATACCACAAGCTGTCTGACGTATTGACCCTGTTGCAGAAAAACCCTCGGTTCCAGAGTTACTGCCCCTACTGCCAAACATCGGGCCGAGTTCCCTCCTTGACGAGGTCCAGTCCTGACAAAAAGTTATCCGTCCCATCCGAGACTGAGGCAACCTACCTCGACGATGACACCAACGACGATAAGCCTCCTCCGTATTCCGTCATCGCCTCTAATGTCAAATCCTCATCGCCTGGGCCCCTTCCCCCGCCATACACAGCAACCCCTTCGCAAACATCCCCTCCCCAAGAAGGGTACATTGTCCATCGCCTAAGACACAGTCATCCTCGAGACACCATCGCTTCTCTTTCCTTGCGTTACGGCATCTACCCTACCATCCTGCGACTGCACAACAAGCTCCCGAGCGATGCAGACCAGCTGCTAGCTGCTAGGCAGACGCTATTGATTCCCGTAGCATATTGCTCCAAGTTACCCCCCCAGACAGAAGGGGACCGCAAGGATGGAGAAGTAGAAGAAGACGAGGCGGAAAGGAAACGGAAGGTACTGATTCGTAGGTGGATGGTGGCATGCAAAGAGCCGGATTATGATGTAGCGACTGTATATTTGGAGGGGTGTGGTTGGGATCTGCAAGAAGCAGTAGAAGCATATTGGGCAGATTGGGAGTGGGAAAGGGAAAACCCGTTGGAGAAAGGGAAGAGTGGGAGAAAGGGGGTGGTGGTTGGAACAATGGGAAAGGGTATGGGTAAAAGGGAGAAAGAGGGATTGGTTGGATGGGGGTTGGGCTTAAGATGGGGGAGAAGGTGAGCAGAATAGAGTTGGGATGAAAGGGGAATTATAAAATACTCAGATTGGACAAAATCATGGCGCATTGAAGAAGACATGTGGTATACATGGTTGAATATTGTACAAATACAGTGACCCGGTCGGTCATAGGTTGTATTGTACAAACACCTGCTATGCGTCCTTCCTCGTGGCTTCGTACCTGTTGCTTGGTTAGCATCAGAGACGTCAACAAAGCTCATCAGAAAACTGGAAACTCACCTCTTGCCTCTGAACGCCCAAACTCCCCAGTTGCCCGCGCTTATGTCCAGCGGGTCCATATCATTCAGATCCCACCTCAAGCTGCGGAAGGTGTTCTCACCCGGCTCCAGCAGCAGATCAAACTCACCACTTGCCTGCTCATTCACCCAGTTGATATCACGCTGCATATCTTCCTCCGTGTATCCGGTCACAATAATCGGCGCCTTGGTCTCGAGCAGGTAAGGGAGCGTCTCAGCCCAGTGGTGTGAGCTGGCCGGGTGGCCCAGACCCGGATGGAACAGCACGAAGCAATCGAAGTACGGGTCGTATGGGTAGAAGTAACCCGTCTTATGGATCGTGTGATAGTAGTCAGCGATCGTGCTGATCTTGAAGCCTGGCCACAACTGATCTTCCACCACCATGCCGAACGGGTTCTCTGGCGTGCGCGGCGGTATCTTCTCCTTGCGGTTCAACATCGCCTCGGGGCCGATGAAGATCAGGTGGATATCGCAGAGAGGGAAGAGGTGTGCGATCTGGATCCAGGCATCACGCGGGAGGGAGGACTCGGCGCGAGCGCCAAGCACGAAGATGCGCACTGGGGGCGGGCGCACACGAAGGTCCTTGATGGATGGGCCGCCACCGTTCTTGGGCGGGTGAAGGTTGTACCGAAGAGCTATGGCAAATTAGAGTCGCTAGGTTGTGGCAGAGAACAGAGGGATTGTCGTCACGTACCGCTGAAACTCTTCAGACCCTCGACAGTTAACCGGCCGCCAGCTTTGATATTGTAGGGGCTCAGCTCGTGCAGGATGCTACCGATAGTAATGGGGTAGGTAAGTATCCTGGTCGCCTGGCGCATGCTGCGCTCCGAGTTGATAGCCTTGAACTCGCGCGTGTACAGGAAGGTATCCCAGCTGCTGAAGTTGACCAGAGCCTCGTCGAGCTGAACACCGGCATACTCGAACTCGGCAAAGTAGCGGCCCGAATGCAGGTCGTGGTCGTCCTCGTTGATCTGGCGCAGGATATCGCACACCTCCAAGTGCCTTTCGTAGTCGTCGGCCCAGTGCTCTTTGCTGCAATAGAGAGGGACGCCGCAGTCGGGACACTCGAACTCGGAGTGCTTGGGCAGCTGACTGCCCCCCGGGGCGTGGTCCGGGTGCGGGCAGCTAGAGTGCCGCTTGATGAACCAAGCTCGCTCCCGGATAGCGCGGATCGGCGATGACGAGAAGGGATGGAAGAGATTGTCCTGGCTCAGGATTGGTGTCGCATACGGGTTGCCGTAGTATGGGTCGAACTTGAAGGGATCGTGCTCGTGGAGGGCCCGGGAAGTTGTGCTAATGCTTAACCTGGAAGCGCCTGCAGCGAGATGCTTCGAGGCAGCATTGGTTACAACGAGAGGAGATAAGGGGGCCAGACGTCTTGTCCGAGAGCTGGTAGTGGAGAGGGGACGTTGTTGGTGCTTGGGAGTCTGAGCAAAGCCATTGGCCGCGCGGGATTGTCTGCTGAGGGAAACCGAGCAGCGTGTACATAGCCTCGACAGCGCTGAGCGCGCCGTGAGGTCTGCGGGGGATGCCATCGGTGTTTTTGTGGTCAGCGGCGTTCGCGGATGAGCTCGAATGATCAAGCCCGGAACTTTTTGGATGTTGGATGATGACCCGAAAGCAAGGTTGAGTGCGACAGTGTGGCTCTAATTATGCATAACTGCATACACCTTGGTCTAACTTTGTAGGCTTGGAAGGGCTATACAAACCCAACGCCCTGAACTCCTCTCATTAGACAATTGTGCAGTTTACTTTGGAACTACAACGTACAGTACATAAACAATATGTTTACCCCTAACCGTATGAGCATGTTTTCGGCACAGGCCACCAATATACGTCCCAATCTGCTGCCAGCGAGCCGAGGGGCATCTTGTTACTGGTTCCTGCAATGCCCCGAAATTGGCATAGCGCACAGACCATCATGACCCCTCCGCAGCTTACATTTTTAAACTGCAGCATGCATGCTGATAACTGGAGCTCCTGTCGACAATCTCCATTTTTTCTCTGCTGCCTCTCATCGAAATTTGCAGGGTCATCAGGCCGCAATCGTCAAGTTGGTTCACCACAGCAAAGCCGCGCCGGCTTTCTGCGCACCGCGGCAGCCATGGCGACCACGACGTCGAACATGTTCCTGTACTCACTGACCATCCAGCCGCCAACGACAATCACGCAGGCGCTGCTTGGTCAGTTCTCGGGTACGAAGGAGCAGCAGATCATCACCGCGTCGGGCTCCCGCCTGACGCTTCTGCAGCCCGATCCAAGGCAGGGCAAGGTCAATACCATTGTATCTCATGACATCTTCGGCATCATCCGGGCAATGGCCGCATTTCGCCTTGCCGGCAGCCACAAAGGTGAGTCGCGCTCTCGCTGACCCAGCCCCCCCTCCCACCGCCGTTTCTCGGACAGCATAGTGATTCTGGATACACTCCGCAGCTTCGGCGGGATGATGTTCTCCTCCTCCTTTATTCTCGTAGAACGGCCTACACGATTCATCTCACTCATTTTCTCCAATTGCCGCGGAACTGTGCTAAAATCCCTACCTGCACCTAGACTACATCATTCTAGCCACAGACTCGGGCCGCATTGCTATCATCGAGTACCTGCCAAAGGAGAACAGGTTCCAGCGTATCCATCTTGAGACCTTTGGCAAGTCGGGTGTCCGTCGCGTCATCCCCGGCCAGTACCTGGCTGCCGACCCCAAGGGTCGCGCGTGCTTGATCGCGTCAGTTGAGAAGAACAAGCTGGTCTATGTTCTCAATCGCAATGCTCAGGCCGAGTTAACCATTTCTTCGCCGCTCGAGGCTCACAAGCCCGGAGTGATTGTTCTTTCACTTGTGGCCCTTGACGTGGGCTATTCGAACCCTGTGTTTGCTGCTCTTGAGTACGAATACTCTGAGGCGGACCAAGACCCCACCGGCCAAGCTGCTAAGCAGCTTGAGATGCAGCTTGTATACTACGAGCTTGATCTTGGTCTGAACCACGTCGTTCGCAAGTGGTCCGATACCGTCGACCCGACTTCGTCGCTCCTCTTTCAGGTCCCTGGCGGCAATGATGGTCCCAGCGGTGTTTTGGTGTGCGGTGAGGAGAACATCACCTACCGTCACTCAAACCAGGAGGCCTTCCGCGTCCCTATTCCGCGACGGCGCGGTGCCACCGAGGATCCGAATAGGAAGCGGACTATTGTCGCAGGTGTTATGCACAAGCTCAAGGGTAGCGCGGGCGCGTTCTTCTTCCTGCTTCAGACCGAGGACGGCGATCTTTTCAAGGTCACTATTGACATGGTCGAGGATGAGAAGGGCAACCCCACGGGCGAGGTCAAGCGCGTGAAGATCAAGTACTTCGACACGGTTCCGATTGCCCACAGCTTGTGTATTTTGAAGAGCGGCTTCCTCTTCGTGGCGAGCGAGTTCGGCAACCATCACTTCTACCAGTTCGAGAAGCTCGGTGACGATGACGATGAACCAGAGTTCACCAGCGATGACTTCCCTGCGGATTGGAACGCGCCGTATAACCCCGTTTACTTCAAGCCGCGGCCTCTCGAGAACTTGGTTCTCGTTGAGAGCATCGACTCGATGAACCCCTTGGTTGGATGCAAGGTTGCAAACTTGACTGGTGAGGATGCGCCCCAGATCTACGCAATCTGCGGCAATGGAGCACGCAGCTCGTTCCGTATGCTCAAGCATGGTCTTGAGGTGTCCGAGATTGTCGCTTCTGAGCTTCCCGGAACTCCCTCCGCCGTTTGGACGACGAAGCTCACAAAGTACGACGAGTACGACGCGTACATTGTCTTGTCGTTCACGAACGCGACCCTGGTGCTCAGTATTGGCGAGACAGTGGAGGAGGTCAGCGATAGCGGATTCTTGACGACAGTGCCGACACTGGCCGTGCAGCAGATGGGCGAGGAGGGCTTGATTCAGATTCACCCGAAGGGCATCCGGCATATTGTCCAGGGTCGTGTCAACGAGTGGCCGGCTCCCCAGCACAGATCAATCGTCGCCGCAACCACCAACGAGAACCAGGTCGTCATTGCCTTGAGCTCTGGCGAGATTGTTTACTTCGAGATGGATGCCGATGGGTCTCTTGCCGAGTACGATGAGAAGAAGCAAATGTCGGGCACTGTCACTTCGCTCAGCTTGGGCAAGGTGCCTGAGGGTCTACGGCGCAGCTCCTTCTTGGCCGTCGGTTGCGATGACTGCACTGTTCGTATCCTCAGTCTCGACCCGGAGTCGACCCTGGAAATGAAGTCGATCCAAGCGCTGACAGCAGCCCCGTCGTCGCTGCTCATCATGTCAATGGAGGATTCCACGGGTGGCACGACGCTCTACCTCCACATCGGTCTGCATTCCGGTGTCTACCTCAGGACAGTTCTCGACGAGATCACGGGCGAACTGACGGACACCCGGCAGAAGTTCCTTGGCCCGAAGCCTACCAAGTTGTTCCAGGTTACCGTGCAGAACCAGACTTGTGTTCTGGCTCTCAGCTCGAGACCATGGTTGGGCTACACTGCTCCTATCACCAGGAACTTTGTCATGACACCGCTCAGCTACACCGAGCTCGGCTATACTTGGAGTTTTAACAGTGAGCAGTGCCAGGAGGGTATGGTTGGCATCCATGCCAATTACCTAAGGTAAGGTTTTGCTTTCGTCCCACCTCCGTTCCAACACTTTGCATGATGAAAAAAGGGATGCCTATGCCGTACTTGGCTATGAGGTTTGAATACAACGGCTGTTGTATCAATTGTTCCTTCTGACGTGAAATTAATACTCCGCCCTTGTGTTGCTCACGACTTTTGCTGGCCCATGCTGACAATGTCTCAGGATTTTTACTATCGAAAAGCTTGGGCAGACTATGATTCAAAAGTCCTGCCCTCTTACCTACACCCCTAAGCGGCTGGTCAAGCACCCCGAGCAGCCGTACTTCTATGTCATCGAAGCTGATAACAACACTCTTCCTCCAGAGCTGCGGGCTCAGCTCCTAGAGCAATCAGGAGCTGTGAACGGTGATGCAACCGTCCTTCCTCCGGAGGATTTCGGGTATCCCAAGGCAAGAGGACGATGGGCGTCATGCATCGAGATCGTGGACCCGGTCAGCGAAGAGCAACCGCGTGTGCTCAAGCGGATTGAGCTTGAGGGTAACGAGGCGGCTGTCAGTGCAGCTGTGGTTCCTTTTGCTAGTCAAGATGGCGAAAGCTTCCTCATTGTCGGCACAGGCAAGGATATGGTCCTCAACCCCCGCGCATCGACCGAGGGTGCTATTCACGTTTATCGGTTCATCGACGACGGCAGAGACCTCGAATTCATCCACAAGACGATCATTGAGGAGCCGCCTCTCGCCTTCTGTCCGTTCCAGGGCAGACTTCTCGCTGGTATCGGTAAGATGCTTCGCATCTACGACCTCGGTCTGAAACAACTACTCCGGAAGGCCCAGGCCGAAGTCTCCCCACAGCTCATTGTGTCACTGGATACGCGGCACAATCGTATCGTGGTGGGCGACGTCCAGCATGGCATGACATATGTCGTTTACAAGCCAGACAGTAATAAGCTTATTCCGTTTGCCGACGACACGATTGCGCGCTGGACGACGTGCACGACGATGGTTGACTACGAATCTGTCGCAGGTGGCGATAAGTTCGGCAACCTCTGGATCGTGCGGTGCCCGGAGCGGGCCAGTCTGGAAAGCGACGAACCTGGCTCGGAGGTGCAGCTCCTGCATGCTCGCCCTTATCTGCACGGTGCACCCAACCGTCTGGATCTGATGGCGCACTTTTACCCACAGGATCTCCCCACAAGCATTTGTAAGACCAATCTGGTGGTTGGTGGTCAAGACGTGCTTGTTTGGAGCGGCATCCAGGGCACGGTTGGCGTGTTAATCCCCTTCGTTACGCGCGAGGATGCCGATTTTTTCCAAAACCTGGAGAGCCATATGCGCGCTGAGGACCCGCCTCTGGCCGGGCGCGACCATCTCATCTACCGCGGCTACTATGTGCCGGTGAAAGGTGTCATTGATGGTGACCTCTGCGAGAGGTTTACGCTGCTGCCCAACGATAAAAAGCAGATGATTGCTGGTGAGCTGGACCGCTCGGTCCGGGAGATCGAGCGCAAGATTTCGGTATGTTCTCAACCCCAAGGAATCCAGTCCATAACTGTTTCACTAACTCTCTACCAGGATATCCGCACTCGGTCTGCCTTCTAATCGTCATTTATCTACATGACGGACATATCTAATGAACCTTGTTGGCTGGGTTGATACGCTACAACTGGCGTGTAATTTTCATGCAAACGGGCGGCGTCGCTAGGGATGGAAAGGATATGGCGTTTAATAGCTGCTGTTTAATAACCTGCAAGTATCATACATGCTACTGAGAGAGGGAATGAACAGGTATACCCGAGTGGAAGCCTTGATCTTTGGTTATGATGCTCTGAGCAGTGTCACAAGTGATCAGACTGAGAGTATCGATATTGTAATTACCGTAACATTGTAAACTGACCCCAGCATTCAGCTCACCGCCTGCCGATGATGGATAACATGACGCAGCTGCTGATAAGGCGCTGGGCGCGTCCCACCGCTAACTGTCCCACATCATTCCCACACCCTTGGTCCCCTCCTGTGTGGCCTGGTCACACAAGGCCGCATGATGCGTGACACGAAACTTTGGCATCAAAAACCGCAGTTTGACCTGATCAACTTTCGGAGACAAACATGATGTCATAGCGATTGCGATCTAACTGCGTTTCGGATACCTGATAGCAAGGGAACCCAAGCAACAGCCTGTGATCGATGGCAACAACATCGACATTTGGGCCCAGCCCTGGCCCAGCACGAGTATCAACCCCCCGACCGACTCGGCACGCTCGCACCTCCAGCATACAATCCCAGACTCCCCTGGCATCCAAATCCTCGTCGCGACAGCCCCCTGGTTCGGGATTAGGGTGCAAAACGTCGACGGACAGTGGCAGCAGTGGCAGCAGTGGCTCAGGGACACAGCAGTCTAGTGGCAGTTCATCTTCGGCACAGAGGCGCAGCACCCGTGCGAGTACTACAGGAGGAGACCGTACTGCTGCCATTGCTGCGGGGGCAGATCCGTTGTCAGATAAGGCAACTGTATTTCTCATTAGGAGGATCCTTTGTTTGGGGGACAATGGTAAGGGTTCGGGAGGGACTACTGGTGGTAGCGGGGGAGGGGGATTGTCCTCGGCTCAGGCACTGGAGGAGATACTGCCTCCGCTCACGAGCCGGAATGATGTCGACCTGCAACTGTACGCATTGATCGCCATTATCCTCAGGGACTTTGTGCAGAGCTGGTACCACAAGATCACGCCGGACGAGACGTTTGTGGGTGAGATTGTTCAGCTCATTGCGCACATCACGCGCGCGCTGGAGCAGCGGCTGAGGAAGGTGGATTTAGAGAGCTTGGTGTTTGACGAGATTCCGGAGCTGCTGGAGAGGCATATTACTGGTTGGTTCATACATTCATTCAGGTTCATGCTTCTGCATTTTCGTCGTCACATCTTTGGAAGCTTGGTCTTGTGGCGATGATCTTGCTTCTGAGGGGCTCTGTTTGGCTAACATGACTTGGTGAATTTGCTAGCCTACCGGACCGCCCATGATCCTATCACACAGCCTCCTGTGAGGACTGAACCACGAGAAGTCTACCACTCGCTGTGGCCATTGCCTGCACTATCCCCTGTCCCACGCACTCAACTAGGCGATGACGAAGACACCGACCCTGACACTATCTCCATCGCGCGGCAACAAGCCGAGAACGAAGCCACCTACCGCCAATTGCTTGTGTATGCTGTTTTAGCCATCTTGCTGCCGACAGAGGACCTGGAGAACAGCGTGCTGACCACGCTGGTTGGCCAGATCCTGTCGGAGCTTGTCATTGGGAACCTCGTCGCAAACAAACTATCGGAGCCATGGATGATCTTTGAGTTATTGATCATCGCGGCAAGGAATGCGCGGAAGGGAGTTACTGCTGAGTTTGGGGAGAAGGAGTCGGCGTCAGGGGCCTCGTTGTCGACGAGCAGTAAAAAGCGACGAAGATCAGCAGCAGCAGCTGTCGAGGCTACTGGTGGTACTACGGGCGGTGGCAAAAGGTTTTCGATTCAGGGGCTGTTTTGGTCTATTGTCCAATGGTGCTTCCTAACCATGTCGTTCTTCAGGGGCCTCTGGACCCTATTGACGATGGCGAAGACATTGCCACCGCGAACGTCGACACAACGAGCTGAGAAGCTGAAGAACTATGAACCCTCCAAACCCGCCGATCCGCACAAGCAGGCGCCCAAGACGCCAGTATTAGCTTTCCGATGCTGGTCCGCGATATTGAGGCTCGTCGAGCTGGACTTCCGCATGCCGTGGCTTCACGGCATCTTATCGATGCTACAATGGGCTGCGATAACCGGGCCGGGAGAAGTCGGCGCCGTGGACGGGAAGCTTGATAGGTAGGTGACATTTTTTTTTCTTCTCTTTTGTTTCTATTCTTGCGGCTTCTTTCCTCTACACTATCCCTTTGCCGAGCACACATCATTTCCACTCGCATATTCATTCGTCACACTGCATACTTGACCGGTCACTGGACCTGACCGGTATGCTGGGCCCTGGCGCCAAGTGAGCCGCACTACCCCGCGCAGATTTGCAAGTACAATAGCGGCGGCTAAAGCGGCTGAAGTGTTGTGATATCAGCGCAAGGGCCTTCCGAGTGATTCCCATCGACATCTTCCAGTATCCTTTTTGGTTTTACAACGCTCGAAGTTTTCCAAGGGCAAATTGGGACAACTCAAGCGAGCGGATGAGAAACGATGGAGTAAAGGAAGCACAAAAGGGAGCAAAAAGGGAAGAGCTTGCATTCACCTAATCCCCAAATGCCCAGACCGCGCGAAGTCAGCAACGCCTCGGAGCTTCTGACCTCGGGACGATGGAGGTCTAGACGCTGTGGAACGTCAGCAAAAGAGCACACCTCCACAGGTCCTGCGGCCAGTTCGACGACCCGCTGCAAGTTTTCTTCCGCGGGACCTCGTCCTTGCATCCACACATCCACACATATCGTCTTCTGCATGATGCCCCCCTTTACCTCTGACTACCACACACACTGCAAACTCCACTCCATCCACACACCCACTCAATATTTGATCGTTCACCTCTGAGCCAATCACTGCACGCACCCGCCTTGGCTGCGTCTGATTGCATGTTTCTGCGCTGCGTGGGGCGCTTCTTGCTACCATCACCTTCGACAAGCTAGCTTTATTTACGCGCCGGGATGGGAACTTTACTCTCTACCCCCTCACAAACTTCCCCCCGATGCCCTGCACTTCGCGCTTTAACTTGATGACGAGATCGACTTCTCTGGTTTAAGATGACGCCAATCCAGGAAGAGGAAGGTGTCAAATGCCGAGGTTGTCAAAAGTCAATGTTCGATGGATCCGAACTTGGTCTGGATTCCGTGCTGATCCGTCCGCCCCATGACAAGTTGACAGATCATCTCGCGGAAGCAGGGTATTAACTTGCGTTAGCATTGGGAGGAAAGAGAGGGGGGTTCATTTAGGGGTTAGCTAAGCTATGCATGGGCTTTGCTTCCCCGGATGCTGCTAACGGCTCGTGTTCACTCAGCATCCACACCCTATGCTGGCTGAAAGTTCAGTCTAGACTTTGACGAGGAGAGCTCCGGGTATTATGGGAGTGACAGTGTCCTCCATCCTTGACGCTCGAGCATGAAACACGATGTGACGGTGATTTAGTTTGGGCTAAGTGAGCTCAAAGGAGCTTCAAGCTCAATCCAAGAGTCGTCCAGATTCCCTCTTGTCGATGACGATGACATGAGTAAAACTAGGGGAAGATCCGGCTTAGCTAGTTTGGATAGTCATCCATAGCAGAAGCTCCTCTTCGCCTCATCGGTTTCACCATCTCTCCTGCATTCCGTCAAGGACTTGGGGAGATGACATTTTCTCCGGGCTAGGTCAGGGAGCTGCGAGGGATAGTAGCAACGGGATATTCCACATTGCATTCCCTCTTTTTGTCATGGCAGCCCAGAGGGCCGTCAGTCATCGGGATTGGCACTGTCCACAAAGATACAATCTCCTTCAACTTAATTCCCGAGTGGTTGGATTTGACAGATTTTGTCTCAAAGAAGCTTACCTCCACCACTATAGACAGAAAGCAAAGACAAACACACTGTCATGGATGGACGGACTTTTTTCAAGCCTCACTACATACCTCTACAATTCATGCTTACCACTTCTCTTCCTCCTCCTATCCCATTCAGCTCCCCGTTTTCATTCAGCCCAGCCCATCTCTCTACACCCAGTCTGCCTTACTCGGCGCCCCCCCCCTTCCCCGGTATACCTTCTGTTACATCACTTTACAAGTACATTACAGTACACACTAACACATCTTCCCGAAACAGACTCCTCTCTCACCTCCTCTGCACCAGCGCACTCGACCCGGCCAAACTTCCTTCCATCTTACGCGCCGCCCGAGCCGCCCTCTTCCCGGGTAACATGCCCGCGGGTCCCTCATCACTAGTGCCGCCGGCCTCCGAAGCGGAGTATCGCCGGCTGAGACGGAGGTGTGCCCGGGCAGTATACAGGGCAATTGCTCCCGGACCGGGGGCAGTGCGCTCAGTGGTAAAGACATTCTTTCTAGGAGGGTTCGGGTTCGGTTCGCGGAGTCAGCAGAAAAATGACCAGAAGAAGAGCAGTCAGCATCAGCCGGGAAGAAAGGCACAAGGAAAGGGTAATGATAATCATAATAAGCCTCGCGGGAGGGCCACGAAATGGGAAGGATCCGCGTCCACACCTGCCACGTCCTCGTTCACGTCCTCTTCCTCATCTACCGGAGTGGGAGAAGTAGGATTAGGACCAGCAGCATGGCTGAAGAATGGTGGTCCTAAAAAGGACAAGGACAGGGATAAGACCAAGGCGAGGGATGACAAAAAGGGAAATAACATCGGATCCTCCCCATCGCCTTCCACACTCTCATCACTCCCCGCCAAAGATCAGCATCAGCAGCAGCAGCGGTCCGCTCCGGGCCCTGTTGGGCTTGCTGCCGTATCGTCGGCTTTTCCTCCGGCATCCTTTCCTTCGTCAACCACAACTCCAATCACATCCGCTAGCAACGTCGCTGTCGACGCCGACGCTAGTAGTAGCCTTCTTCCTAGACCTGCCGTTAGCGCTAGCGCCGGCACTAACACTAGCCTTTGCGCTAGTCGGACAAATAACGGTGCCGACGACGATCGCCGCAACGGCAAGCGGAGGCTAATCCACAAACCAGCCAGCCACAGCCAGGCTTATTATTATTATGATATCAACAGGTGGAACGATTGTGGCGAGGACGAGGATCACTACGTCTATTATGACGACATCGACAGTGACGAGGAGTGGGATGAAGATGAGCAAGCGGTACTTAGAGAGATTGACCGCTCTGTGCTAGACGTCTTTAGCGATGCCTACTGTAACAAGCATCTCATCTACGGGATCTTGGAGTTGGTACTGGTGCGGCTGATACCGGAGTTAGCAGAGCGAGGTGTAGGGGAGTTATGGGCAGAGAGGATACCCGATGTAGTGCACCCCGTCTAACTTTGAGTGATTATGTTCTGTGTATTGTAGAATTCGTTTGGGTTGGACGAATAAGTGATGACGGACTCAGTACTTCAGCCTTGCATGGCCTGCTAAAAACGGAAGGCTAATACTATTGCATTGCTTTCTCTGCAGAAAGTCCTATCAGATGTGATTATCATTTCATCGAGTTTACGAGCATGGGAGAGACTGGCCGGTCTCAAAGTCCGATGAATTTCTTCCTGAATTTGTTTTGGGAATATCCAAAACCACATCCAATCCACTCAAAACATGGAACTTCCAAGGAACTTGACCCTGGCTCACCATCCCATATGTGCTAAAAAAATCATGGAACAGTGAAACAACCCAAAATGAAACAGAACCCTTTCGATTCAAGTTCCCTAAGCACCTAGTGAGCGAGTGCTCGTCCTCTTCCACGAGGAACAGTCCACGCCCAATCCATGCCTACCCAAAAATAAGCCCTTAGTCCAAAAGCCCATCAATCCAATACACAGATATGCAGTTTTCATCCAATGATATATATAGTACACACTTGGGGGGGGTTAGGTGTGCGTGCAAAAAAAAAATAAAAATAAAAAATAGAAAAAAAAATACAAACAAACAAGGCGGATACCCCAGCAAGGCATACGCCAGAAAAACACTAAAGCAGACCCTGAGAAATCTCCTGCAAGACAGACCACACAACCCGAAGGCACTCCAGAAACCAGTGATTGCAAGCCGCGTGAGCGGAAGCTCTTTCAAAGAGTAAGGAAAAGGTATCGCAGGTGAGGTGAGTTTGGTGAACAAATGACAGGATATGGGGGGTATATATATGAAATCCTATGTGCCAATGTGCTAACCACGTCTCTCCGTAATCCCTCCATTCAGAACCAAAAAAAAAAAAACCAATGCGCCAAAAAAGGGTAGCTTAAGAGATTGCGAAATGTTTGTCAAACAAGAGAAATAAAAAAAAAACTCAGATCCTACGCACTCATAGTCGTCTCCATCTTCATCACGGGCGGAGCGCTGGCCATCTCGTTGTCGCCTTCGGGAATGCGGGAAAGACCGCCTATCCCAACAGAGATGGATGGCTTGCTTTGATGGATTCGTAGCTTCTCCGTCAGCCTCATTACAATCTTGAGCTCGGTCTGGTCGGCCAATCCATTGGAACTTCTCAGATATGACAGGAGAGTATCTGCAGCCCTGAAGGCGTCTTCCTGCGTTGGCGAAGCCGGTGACGACGTCACGGCGCTGTTTGTAATCGGAGTAGTCGTTCCACGTCCGGCAATGCTGCTGTTGCTGCTGCTGTGACGTAGCCGCGGCGATGATACGGTAGGCTCAAATGTATAGCTCGGTACCGGAGGCTCGGTGCCGGCAGAATCCAGGGCCGATGATGGAGTGGCAGACGGAGGGAACTTAGCGTTTGCGTCCGCTGATTGGGTCTGATTCAAGTACTCCATATCCAGAGTCGGGAAAGTTTGGCTCCGGGGACGTTGAAATCCAGGACCGGGAACAGGAACCTGAAAGGCACCGGTGTTCGGATCGGGAGAAAAGTTGAACGAGTTCGTTGGGCTGATCGCGCCCCCGGGGAAAGGAGGAGTTGATGTATCGGTGAAGGCACTGGATAGCGATGTCGTGCTCTGTGTATTGGGGTTCTTATACAAGCCATTAGTGAAGTCCACGATATTGTTCATGCCATCCTTATCCTCTTCGTTCTTAGTTGCCGGTAACGAAGGGGGCGACAATTGACCAGACGGCGAAGTGGGGGAAATGGCACTCGATGGCTGAGACGCCGGCAGCAGGGGAGAACCCGAGGAACGCATGCTGTCGGTGATGTTCGTCTCCGAGGCACGACGCAGAAGCCTCCCGGGGTTGATGTTATGCCTCAGCATAAACTTGTCGAGCCACGCCGAATTGTATGACGACTTGAGAACTGAATCACTAACGGATTGAGTAGCAGCGAACATGCGCAGCTTTTCCTTCAGCTCATCCCTGGTCACGGTGTGGCCCGATTTTTGAGCCTTGGTCACCCAGTTCGACAGCGCCTTTTCGATATCTACGCCTTTCCCTTTCAGCGGTCGCCGGATGGGTGAGCTGCTCCGGTCATCCTGGTTCAGATATTTGTCCTTATTTCTCAAAACCTTGGACACGGTACTGCGAGTTCTGTCAGATTTTCATCGTCTTGTGCATCTTGTGAGAATCGTCCGACGAATCCTACCTCCTCTCGACGCCAAAACGGGCGCCAATATCTGTTTGCTTCGCACCAGGATTCTCCTCTGCATACTGGCACATCCTGCGGCGGTCCTCGTCGGTCAAAGTTTTCCTGGGCTGAGAACCCGTACCAGACTTCTTGATGGGCGCTGGAATCGGCGGAATGGGCACAGGGGGGGCTGCCTGCGGGGGAGGAGGAGGAGCATAAGTAGGCGGTGCTGGGTTAGTCAACATACTCGGCCATGCCGTCGGCGCCGGATTCATCATGAGCATCTGCAGCTGCGGGTGAGGTTGAGGGGCATGTAAGGGTTGAGCAGGCGGAGGAGCCGCGGGAGCAACTGCAAGACGGGCGAGGGATTCCGAAGGTAGGCCATGACTAATGTGTAAAAAGCTGAAACCAGCATATTCTGGCATAGTCGTCGGTTGGTGGAAGGAGTTCATGTCGACCCAGCCATCAGTGACGAACGGGGCAGCTGGATCCGGTGTAAGATGGCTCTCCTGGTCCACACCGGAGGTAACAATAGGATTCTGCATGCTGATGATGGGTAACTTCGTCTGGTCCAGAACAGACCAGGCGAAGAAATCGAGCAGGAGAAAAACAAGTAAAGGCTGCTTTGGTGCCGTGGTGAGATGAGTTGTGGTGGGATGGGTGTCGTGTAAGTGCCACACACTCGGGACCGTATTGAGAGAGGGTGGGCGTCGAGCCACACACACCGCCTACTATACTAGCAGTCGCAGAGATCAGAGCGGCCGGAAGATGTGGTCAAGG
This sequence comes from Thermochaetoides thermophila DSM 1495, assembly GCF_000221225.1. Lineage (NCBI taxonomy): Eukaryota > Fungi > Ascomycota > Sordariomycetes > Sordariales > Chaetomiaceae > Thermochaetoides > Thermochaetoides thermophila. Next base: position 1,163,006 of record NW_006383032.1, read on the forward strand.
CAGATTCATTCAGCACAACCTGCATGAACCGTATTGGGGGCAGGAGGGGGATTGTTGTATGTAATTGGTTCCTAGGGATCTGTACATGCAGGCCTCGAGCATCTAAAATGCAAGCCGAGGGGGACAGCGGAGGTGGGGAGTGGCCGGTTGTACCAAGCTCGAGAGCCACGGTTGATACTGCAAAAGGCGTTTTTTTTTGGGGGGGGGGGGCGGCTGCGTCGGATAACTCTTTCGAGGTAGTTCGGCGGCTTCACCGTGTCAACTTGTTGTAAGAGCAAAAGCGCAGGGCAATGTTGTCAATGACAACTGCCTTCTTGTTTACCGGCTCCTCAACAATAAAGGCAGAACCGCAGAAGCCAAGTGACTGGTTGCCTAGTAAACGCACGCTGGGAATGCTGCTTTGTTGACTTCGTATACTGCTATGAAGCGAAGTACTCCGTGTGGACGGTCTATACACCGATGTGTCGTCTTCCGAGCAGCAACACCAGAGATCTCGGAGTCCCGAGCTTGGTCTAATACCTCTCTCCGAACAGCCCGTGTGCACCAAACGCTGTTGTGTATCTGAAAGGCAGTGTGCAAAGCGAGGGTATGTGGGTATGGGTGACCTGGAGAAAGGCCCAGAAGAGAAGAATAGGGCTGACGCTGGCTGTATAGAAAATAAAAGAGCGCTGGTAGGCTGCTAGTAAGTAGGCTGCTAGTAAGCTGCTAGCTCGACAGAAGGTCCGATGGTCAACGCAATGGGGACACTGAGCGGCAGAGACAGCAAACAAGCAGGGTCTACCAGTGGTAGAACAGCAGAAAACTGCAGAGCTGGCCCCGGAAGATGCAGTCTAACGTCGGAGACTGGAAGAGGACGGCCAAAGTCAAGCATGCAGTAAAGGAAAAGCAGTCATTCCGGAACAGAATCGGCGAGGTTGAGGGTCATCCAGCGCCCGGGCGGCATATGTATGTTTGCCAGGAGCTGGGTGCTTAAACTAGCGCAGCTAAGGCTTGCTGGAAGAGGGAAGAGGGCTAGAGACAAGAAAACTGGAACTGAAAAAATACTCCCTTGACGCCAAGTGTCCGGGGGTTCCTGGTCCAGTTCCCGGTCTTGCACAGGTGCTCCTGGCCTGGTCGAATATCGAGGCTGGGGCAGAATCAGAAAATCGAGAGAGAGCCCCCAGAGAGGACGGAATGGGCTGGGCCAAGCACAGGCCATGCCATGTCCATCCATCGCGAGCGGTACTCTGAACCGGGCCGGGGGCACAGCAATGGTTGAGACTGGGGATGGGCAGCGCGTGTGGGCGTGTGGGCGTGTGAGAGCACGAGTGTGAGCATCTTGGTGGGGGGGAGGAGGGGGGGCAACTGTCCATCCAAGGGAGGGGAATAAGAACGCGGCGCAACCGGGGGTGGGACAGCGCCGCGAAGACAGGGGAGGGGAGACACAAGAGAGGCTGTCGATGATTCAAAAGTCCACCCATCAAGCTGGAGATAGGTAATTCAAAGACTCCGTCTCTATCCAATGACGATGCTCTGCAACTCTTAGCTGAATGTGCACTCAGCTATAGCGTGCTCCCGGATCCCGTGATGCCCCGTGATGTTCAAATGGAGCACAAAGCAACGGGGGAAAAATTGAAGTCGATGGAAACCAAGAAAGAAAATGAAGAGTGAGGGGCAAATTGCACGGGTCCTCAAGAGACGAGACAAGCCAGAAGGCACTTGCTTTCTGGTTCCTCCCTCTTCAGCAAAGCAGCCGGCCGTTTTGGCAAGCGCCAGCCAGCACCCCCAGGCACTTATCAGGCAGACAGCATGAACGATGGATCTTGATATGTCATTGAAGGAGCACACCATCTATGGAGTTCCAAAATCAAGGGCCGGAGCGGTTTACATCCAGGCTGATTCGTTGAAAAGTCTTAGGTCTTCGAGTTCATGAGTTTTGCTGTCTGGATGTCTCTGCGCTACTGGCACAGTGTTCTTTGGGGCTTCCCACACCCGATGGGAGGTTGACGGAGATCCGTATGCGATACTGTACACGCGGTACAGTACTCCGTATCGCCCATCACATACCACACATCTCAACATAGAATTGGATGGCCGCGGGAAAGATGACATCTTCCATCGTCTCTTCTTCCAGCAAGGGAAAAAAAAAAAAAAAAGCAACGCTGGGGCTCGACTTGGCTATCTGGAGATAGCGCTGTTACCCTCAGCATAAACGCAGTGGCTGACTACACTAGCAGCCCATCCTCTGTTTCTCTCTGTCCACTTTCCTCTCTTCCATCGGATCTAGAAGGCCAGGAGAATAGGAAAAGACAACGAAGAGTCAAAACGTTCGGCGGATCAACCGACATGGCAAAAGACGAGGGCGATCGCATGCTGTCTGTTGCTGTCGTTGTTCAAGCAATGGCCCGCATGGCCGGCGCATGTCTTCCCGTTGGACGGTACCACTTACACAACAGTGAGTGGTTCCGAGACACACAGACCGCAACGAGAGGAAGGGCATGAAGGGTTGCAAATCAAATCACCGGCATACCCACACCAGCGGTCCCCAGTGGCCCTCAATGGCCCCAATACTGCCATCGTAATCCAGCAATCAGTGCTCGGCAGGAATCTCACGGACAGCGAGTCCAGCAAGTCCAGTGAGCAGTGCTGATGAGAGCGGAGAGCAGGCCAGGGGCTGCAAATCCGCATTGTTCCGAGTGCAACACTCCAGTTTTCGGGTCGACTCTGGCCTGAAAAGCTGAAAAACGAGGAAGACACTGCGATAGTGAAGACGGAATACACGGGATGAGTCCAGCCCGCGCTCGCGCAATTGGACAAAACATTGTTGAACAATAGCGTCGACCGGAGTGGGTGAACCGCTGCGAATGAAGGCTCGGCAACGGCTTCCTCGGCGGCCATGTTTGCCCCAGGCAAGCGACTAGTGCAGCTTTGCTGTGCCCGCCGTCTGAACCATCCTTTCGACGACGAAGCTTCACATTTTGCAGCATGGCCCGTCGAGAAGCTCCCCGAGTCAGCATTGTGGGCCGCCGGCCGCGCTTCGGGCAGCTCCCGCCCCCAGCGGCTCCGACCCCACTGGCCCTCAAGGAGTCCACAGAGAATTCACAGCAACCGTGTGGTCCTGGGCAGCTGCAGGAGCAAGGGCCAGCGGGTCGCTTAGGCGGCCATCTGATGATGCGGAAGGCGCCGGATCTGTGATCTAGGATCGCTCTTTCATCGATGGATGGATGGATGGATGGATGGATCTCGTCCATCGATCTCACTATCACGGCATTCACGGTGCAATCCAACATTCTTCAGCGTTTGGTGCCTATTGTGCCTCGCTGGAGGATGCTCTCAGGCTGTGATATCTCTTGACGGCCCAGCTAATGCCCCATGCCATACGACAAGCCTAGCACGATCCAAGATCGATCGACCGCTGCGGTATCAAGGCGTTGGGGAAATGGATCCAGCCAACCGTAGCTCCTCACCTGAATGGCAATCGGGACGCTGAAAAGTCAAAGTTGCGAATGGTCAACTCGGCATCTCAGCCGCGCCCGCTTGCCTTACCGTTTCTGTCTATCTTATGTTCCGGCGCGGGACGATGGCATATCGTCCTGGACCCGTCGATTCTGAGCGCTGGGGAAACAATCTTTCTCTATTTCCCTCTCCCTGCATGCTCCGTCTTTACACTGAAGACAGCATCTCAAGACAGCATTACAGCATACGAAATCCAAAATAAACCGTCGCTGAAGCCCAACTTACAGATCGCCAAAGCGTGAGACTCGTGGTCTGGAAGCTTACTCAGACACGGGCTGCAAAGCACGAGCAGTGATATGATTCCCCACAGGCCTCGGGATATCGAGAGCTGCTAAGCTTCTTTTACGCTAGAAAATCTCATCAGGACAAGCTTTCCATGACAGAACGTAGACGCAATCGCGGCGTATCATCCGGGCGGTTTGGGGTTGCAACCATTTATCTGGCTACCAGGGTTCTCATCAAGGCCCTGGTTTTTTCTCCTCACCATCGCCGACGACCGACGTCTCCGACCACCGCACAAGGAACCCAAGAAAAAAAATCTCATTGGCTGAAAATAATTCCCGGCCTCCCCTCGCCCGTCATTGGGCAGAAACTTAAGGCCTTCCACGGCTGGGGTCCAAGCGCAGGGCCGGAGTGGCATCCCACTGGTCAACCCCTCGTCGGTGGAAAATCTCAACTGTCCACTCACCATTCACCGCAGTCCTTCTGGACGTCTGCTTCGGGTTAGCGCGGCAGCCTCTTGTTGAGCCTGTCTTGGCCCCAAGATCCCGTCCAGCCATTCCGTTTCACGGCTGGCGGCACGGCAGGTGAGAGGAAGCTTCGCCATGTCGGCCGTGCACGAGGTAACCGGGGGGGGGGAATGCTAAAACACAACCTCTTGCAAAAACCACAGGCTGATAAATATCTTAACAGGTGAAGAAGCTTAAATGGCACAGTCATGGACATGTGCGGGGGAAAGCCGCTTCATATCATGGAAATACCGAAACAAGCAAACCCCAGGACGTTGATCCTCCGCCCACCTTCTCCTCCAAGATCTCAATCATCGCTCGCCCCCACTCACCGCTGCCCTCCGCCTGCAGCTCGCTCTCCTTCGGGCAAGTGACTTATCCCCTTCTTGGCTAGGGCCACCACAGAAGAAAGCCATGTGGTCGCATTGAGGCAAGGGGTTGGCATGCCATGGCCGAACATGAGGCTGGCGACTACGACGAAAAACCTCAGCGACATTCCCATCCGAATAACCGGAAAGCCTTTCAACCAAGGTCCCATCGTCCCATCGCCAGGGATCATGGAAGCGAGGGAAACCGGAGGAAGAGAAGAGTGAAGCGGCAACCTCGTAGCCTTGAGACCCCAAAACATAAACCTGGATCCAACAGCCGACATATGCGGCCCATCCCCAGGCCCAGGGCGTCCGCTCACAGCAGTGCAGATGCAAGTCTGATGGAATGGTGCCCTGCGGGCAGACGGGTAGCCGCTGCTGCCAGCTTAGACGTGCCAGGTCCACGCGCGCCCTTAGGTGTAAGTCCCATGATGCATGAAAATTGTTCCCCCGCCTTGCTATGCAGAAAGTGTCGTCGTCAAGCCGAACGTCTGCGCCTGCAAGCTCGGACCTCATCTTCGGCCAAAAAGCCGAGAGAAGCACCAGCTTTACAGACAGTCCGTAATGATAGTAGGGAATTCATCTCCAGAGCTTCACGAACTGTTAGCTTAAGGCTCTTAAGAGAAAAGGAGAACCAAATACCTACTCGTTATCATGGAAGGAAGTGGGAAGGGGGGGGGGGGAGGAGCCACTGTGCATCGTGTCAGGACGCGCCGCGCTCTACGCGGGGACCTGTTCGGGACAATGAAACCCCTTGCTCTGGGCTCTGGGCTGCCCCTCCCCCTCCCCCTCCTCCTCCTCCTCCTCCTCCTCCTCCTCTTCTTCCCCACACCAAACAGCGCTCATTACATCAACGACACTTTCCTCGGTGACGACTAGCGAGGTCACCGTCTAACCGTAAGTGAACCTCCTGCCAAACAAGAAGGTTTAATAATACGATGGACAGCAAGCAATGGAGAACTTCAAGATGTGGATGTTGAAGAGCAGAAGGGCACCAGATCGATTCCTTCCCCAACCCGTCGGAACCGGATCCAGTCCCGGGCCGAGCAGCACACGGCCATGAACGGCCCTGCAGCCCCTCAATAACACTTGCACACACATTTTACATTGCCTCCTCTCAACTACACTACAAAGCAACCAACATCCCAAAGCCTGACCAACAAAGACGAAAGCTTTTCCTGAAGCAGCAATCTGCATACAGAGGCTCTATTGCATGTAATACAATATAAAAGCTGATGTCGTTATCCTCATGTTGTACCTAGCGTCACAGTTCCTATACTTCTGCGTTACTCGGTCGCTCGCTACCCGGGTATCTATGCCAACAAGCTGTTGCGTTCCGAAACGAGACAGCCCTATCCGTGCCCGCCGGCCCGCTCATCGGCTTCTGCGCGGCTCAATGCCTGAAAATCATAAGAGCAAGGCAATGCGAGGTGGTGGTGCTACGCGGCCGATTGCTCAAGCCAACAACAGCAGGTTAGCCCAATGTGCGTCAAGGTCTGAGCCCTTCCTCACTTCACCTCAACTCACGCGAGAACTTCCCATTTTTTTGCAATTGTTCGGGGCTATCCACGGGGATATAAGTTGTGTACCACGACGCAATGCCAGCTAGCCAGGCCGACTGCCAGCCAGTTAGTTGGCCTGCCCTGGCTGTTATGTTGGCACCTTGTGCGCCTGGCATCTCCCGTGCAAAAAAGCACTGCTATGCTCTTCCATACTATCATACACTGCGCTGCTTAACACCGATGACGCCACACGCTTGGTCCATCACCTTCCGTCATGAACGTTGTCGGTTGTAGAAGCATGATTAAGGAGGAGGCTTAGTTAGGCTGCCCGCTACCCTGGCCCAGTCTAGCCCAGCAGCACTTGCTTGTTCCCTTTCCCTAGGGGGGGAAAAGGGGGGGGGGATTGCGTTGCGTTGCATCTTTACTACACTTTAACACACCTTAACATGTTTGATTGCCCTGCCCAACACTGTCTGTGTGCTTGAGGGTTGCATGGATGAGCCAACTGCGAGGAGCTGGGAGGGAAACTTTTAGATTTGAGAGTCAACTTATCAAGGTAAAATCTCCAGCACATGAGGGGGGGAAGATCACCGCTATCGGCGTAGATCAGATCAGATCAATTGTTCAGAATGCCGGTTTCTCCCAGGGGTACGGAAGAGACATGGCACGACGGAGCAGCTCTGAAATTGACCCCTTAGGGAAGGAAGGCGTCCAGCTCGAAGCACAATATCCGCATTGCTGTGTATACTTTATCGTGCCAACGAATAACATAGCTGCTTAATACACTCGGTAGGAACCAATTAGGTGAGCAAGGAGCAACTCCTTCAGACCTCCATCCTCCTCCTTTTCGAGCCTCATCTCATTAGCCGTCCCCATTTCACAATGCCCTTCCCACCAATCCAGCTGGTCGGGGAAGCTGGGAACTGCAGCCACAACCACCACTTTTCTTTGTTTGCCTTTTCATTGCCTTGCGTGCTCTCACACGCCGGATGGCGCTCGTCATCGGAAGGTGCCCCAGTCTTTGGTAAGCCAGCTTACCCCTCCCCACAACATAGCACAGCTCTTCCACCACGCGGCAGCCACGGTGACTTCACGAAAAATGGGATCTGGCAGGTCAGCGTCGTGATTTGAGCGACTGGCCGAGCGGCCGGTCTGGGCTTCGCCGCCGGCTCCTCAGCCCCTGGGACCCTTTGGGATGCACTAGGGTAGTAGGGCCGCTACCGAGACATTGGCTTGATTCCGTACCTCGGGGAAGGTCGAGGTAGAGGAGGTGCAGTGGATCAAACTTATGTTCTTTGTGCCCAAAGGAGTATCAACGAGAGCTAAGAGCATGGATCTCTGCTACACCGGTCCGGTCAATCGGTAAGGATGTAGTCAAATGAGCTGTCATTACTGCACCACACCACCGGTGTTCAGGTCTCTCTTCAGCTGGGCTCGCAAGAGCTTCGGTGCCGATCTTGCTTTGCAATATCCAGATCCAACGTTGGTCCTGTGCTGTGATAGTGTAGGGGCAATATAATAGGATTGTTTTCCTTTTTTGGGGGGGTTACGCTGATGATCAGACTTGCCAGTATTGGGATTTTAATCCGCATCTTGATGTCTAAGATGTCAAAGGTGGAGGTGGTCTAAGACTTATTGTCTAAGGCTGGGAACTGACGAAGGCCAGTCAGTGGTCGAAGCGCGTTTGTCAGGGAAGTTTCTTGGGTACCATCACTTACATCGTAGCAAGACTACCTACCTGAGCTGTCTTCAGTTCCCGATCTCGGTGATAAGAACTTCCTCTTCTCTTAGCTCAAATCCAAACACTAAACATCGATGCCTTCATGTAGAAAACAGCCTGGGGCAAAACCTAGCTGATTCACCTACTTAGATTGTGTAGTGATTATGTCAACAGCTACATAGTAAGCAAGCCCTTTCCTGCGGACCTCACAGTATAACTCTCGCCCAGCACAGTGCCATAGACAGTAGACAAAAGCATGTCGGCTAGGGCTGAGAGTAAGCAAGCCAGCAAACGAACTGCGTCATCTATCTAGAGTAACATAGAAGATAGTATAAATGGCCGATGCTACGTTGAGTAGTTGCTCAGGAAGGGAAAAGAGAGAGAGAGAGACAGAGGGGGGGGGGCGCCTGTTGGTACGAGGAAACAAGAGGGTATGACATGATCTTCGACTAGGTTGGGAAATGAGAATAAGCGCGCAATATACCTGATAAGGGAAAAGGATGAAGGGAGAGACGGATGAGATAATGGGCGACAGGGGCCGCGTTGGAACGTTACCCGAGTCGGGAGTTTAATTTTCTGGTGTCTGTTTCGGGGCGATGAATATGAGGAGGGCAGTGAGTACTCTCCATGGATGGTATAACTTCGGGGGGGTTGGGGCGGTGGGGGGGGGGAGCCGAGTAGGTAAAGATGAGAAACGGTAAATGCTTCACTTGGTGAAGGGATGGTGAACGGGTATGGCTTGACATGGTTTGGATAAGTCCAAGAGCACATCCGTCATGCCTATATCTTACATATCAAATCCAATTTGGGGGGGCTCTTGGTATGATCCTACAAGAATGCTATTTCAACACTCTTTGGGAAAGCACATTCGGCAACATTGAATACTATACCTGAGGTGAATGATTTGAGCCGTGGCCTGTTTATCTCCTGGGGAAATGGAAATTCCTCTCTACGTGTAATGAAGGAGCAAGTGTCAGCCATTCACACGCTCAGGGGTCACGAAGTACTACGGGTTGAGGAGACAATAGGAGGTACTGGATATCTCAATGTTCAGTGAATGTATTGAGATTTCCTTTGGGCGACTAAGAATACATACGTAACTCGTGAAAACATAGTCCTGAAAAGGGGTCGAAACGGCAACTTGGGGTAGGGGGCATGGGAGGACGTATCAACCTCAAAAGTAAATAACATGCTATGCAGGCTACGAATGTGATTTCAGGAAAGCAGAACAGGGTAATGCAATGTTTATCTAATGCGGATCTACAAAACGACTGACTGAGAACGCCTCATATCTTAGACAGCGGTTGAGCCTTGAGAGTCTAAGACAACTGCTACCTGAGGTAGGACATTGGAATGTCTAGAAAGAAGCACAAGAGCCTCAAGGCAACCAAACCTCAACGTAGCATAAGTGAGATGAAGTTGTTGGCATTCCGGTTATAATGTGGTAAAAAATTGCTTGTTTGAGATCCTGCAACTTGAGAAACCCCAGTTCTTTCTCCAAAATAGGTAGATTCTGCTGGATAGCAGTTGTGGGAGACCATCCTACTCCAGTCAACATAGCTCTCCAAAAAGGTCCAACATGGATATAGGATATAGAGACTCTGACTATGAACTCAACCTTAATCACCTCAGTTCCGTTGATTCGCGGGCAGTTTTGATTCATTATCTTCGTTTATCATTCGTTCTTTAGGCTGTCCGTCAGGGATATATATGCGATTTTTTTTAAACATGCCTCTATGGTCACCCCTCTTACTTTGTCCTCATCCTACATCTCCTTCTGCCCTGGGTATATAATCCGTCACTTTTAACCATGTACTCCGTAGCTCAGTTTGACCGAGCCCGTCTCTGTCCTTCACATCCTGCCCATGAACCTCATGTTCAAAAAACGCCACCCCTTCTCTCCACAGCCGTCCGTCCGACACATTTCCTCCCGACCCAATCAACTTCCCCAGAGTCGGGTAAAGAGAGCTATCTGAGTAAACATTACCCCTTCCCCAAGATGAGATCTCTCTCTCTCTCTCTCTCCCCTTTCTTCCCTTAAAGCTGAGACTTAACAGCGTCCCAACACCCACTGGCACTCGTGCGAGCCGAATATCTCACCGACGAACAGCCGCCCGCCACATAGCCCTCCTGAGTGCGATCTTCTGGCCCAGCAACCGGCCAAAACAACAGAAAACTTTACCGCTTAATAATAGTAACAATATCTTCATCAGCCAGCTCATGTGACAGGCCCACGCGCTGCGGCTGATGCTTGACTGATTTTCCGTAAACGATGGCGCACTTGAACTGCTCGACGATGCTCTTGTGGATGGCATTGCACTAGGATTAGGGGTTAGCATATCATATCCGAAAACAAAAGGGGGGAGAGGGGGAAAAGGAAGAGGGTAACATACAAAGTCCTCCACAGTACACTTGTTCGCCCTCAGGACGACAGGAGCCTCATAATCGGGCTGCTTGCCCTTAGGCTTGGTGTAGACGCGAATGAGGTTCAGCTTCTCCCAGCTAGACATTGTCAATCACTCCTTCAACGCTATAACGACCATTTCACCGCAAGGGGGAACTCACATAGCCTCCAAGAGCTCATCCAAATTCCACCCATGCTCAGAGCTGATGGGAACAGAATTCGGAATCCGGTACAGCAAGTCCAGTTCCTCGATACTGATGCTGTCGATCTTGTTGAGCACATAAATAGCCGGGATATAGGCACGGCTCTTGGCTTCGAGCACATCGATCAGGTCATCGATGGTAGCGTCGCAACGGATGGTAATGTCGGCCGAGCTGATGCGGTATCTGCCTTGCTGTCAGCTCCCTTTTCCCCACACAACATCCCCCAGAAAAGGAAAAGGGACGCACTCGCTCATAACAGCCTTAATCTCGTCATGATCAATATGCGTAAGCGGCACCGTACTCGTGATATTCAACCCTCCCTTGTCCTTCTTCCGGAAGGTAATATTCGGCGGCTGCTTGTTGATCCTGATGCCGAAGCCCTCCAACTCATTCTCAATAATCCTCTTATCCGTCAACGGCTTGTTGACGTCCAGCACAATGCAAATCAAATGGCACGTCTTCGCCACAGCAATAACCTGCCGACCCCTACCCCTACCATCCTTGGCACCCTCAATGATACCAGGCAAATCGATAATCTGCAGCGGCGCGCCGTTGTACACCAGCTGACCGGGCACCGAAGTCAGCGTCGTGAACTCGTATGCTGCCGCTTCGGAGTGTGTGCCTGTCAGCTTGGACATGAGTGTACTCTTGCCGACAGAAGGGAAGCCGATGAAGCCGATGGACGCGACACCGGTGCGGGCGACGTCGAAGCCTGCGCCGCCACCACCACCGCCGCCGCCCGACGGAGTGAGGAGCTCGCGTTTGAGCTTGGCGAGCTTGGCTTTAAGTTGACCCAGATGGTAGGAGGTTGCCTTGTTCTTCTGGGTCCGGGCCATCTATTGATTGGGAGTAGAGACGTTAGAGACCATGGTTCCGGCAGGGGGTTGGTTCGTGGGTGTTTTTTTTTGGGGGGGGGGGTTTTTTCGTGGACGCACTTCGGCCTCGATCTCCTTGATCTGTTCATGCTGTTAGCCTCAATCCTCTCTGGCAATACCTCTCCTTCAATGGGACGGACCTTGTCAACGATGGTCGCCATGATTGTGGTTTGTGATGCTTTGCTGGTGTCTTTCCTTGATCAAGTCGGTATCGAAACCGGCTGGTAACGTTCGGCTGCTGACGCCTCTTTAATCAAGCAACTGCTCTTGTGGTAGGTGCTAGGGGATGCCGAATCCTAGACCAGTTGCACTTCGTTCTCGGGGAATCGACAGCAATGTCGTTTGTGTGTCGTTGTGGTTCACAGTGGGAATTTTCCTCCTTGGCAGCCGCCGCTTCTGAAGCAGTCTCAAGGTGGGGGCAGGAACTGTGTTGCTCGAAACGCCCACATATCACCAGTTGCCCTGTGCCCCACCGCCAAAGAAGTGGGTCCAACTCCCTGCAAGAGGCAAAGTCGTGTTTTAACTCTACAGCGTCTTATTCAACCAGAGGCAAGGCTTATGAGTCAAAAGACTCAGTTATTGCTAAGGAGAATGGAATCACTAAAAAAAAAAAATCATTCCATTTATTTATCAATGTACGACATTAAAAACATTACAAGAAGTGATTTGTACAGCGACGAGACAAAAAAACCGATTACACATCCCTGTCCGCCCAAGCCATGCATCACTAGCATCTCCGAGACCTAAACCCAAGTCAACGCCAAATAAGCCATGATTGAAAGAAAGACAAAACCGGAAAATAAAACTTCATAATTTATCACCATATAACCTGCTACATAATCCCATCTCATAAAACGATGTATCATCCAGGGGTATCTCCAGAAACTTTCTTTCATCCATCCCTCCCCCCCTTTTTTTTTTCCCTTCCTTCCTCCTCCCCACCCCACAAATATACTCACCATTCTCCTTTATCAACCATCCACTTATCTCTTGTCAAGTCATTTAGGTGCTTATGAATCAGAAGAAGTGGGCGGGAGAAAACCAAGAAAGAAGTAGGGGAAGAGAGTAGAAGCAGAGAAACTCGATATATGTGAGATAGGCGAGTGGTATACCTAGGTAGTTTTTTTAACCACTCTGTAGGCCCATGGAAGTCAGGGTCACGAATCCAAAGCAAAAGACAAGGAAAGCAAACAAAAAGCACTCCGCATCGCAACCAAAAGACCTTTCTCTTCCTTATATAATGACCCATGCATCCGATGCAATGATGTCAATGTTCAATGTGTTCCATACATCCTTTCTCCCATACATTGTTCAGCCGTACAGACAGACAGACAGACAGACAGACAGACCACAACAAGCCCGCAAACCAACCAACCAACCAACCAACCAACCAACCAACCAATCAACCGGCCAGCCAACCATGCCAGACCAACCCAGACAACCCGAACAATCAGCCATACAACCCAGATAGTCAGACAGACGACCCGTACATGCCTATACCTAACACAACGACAGCAACCCAGCAACTAGGTAGAGTAGCAACTAAGGCGTAAGGTGAGTGGAAAGAGACGCTTGCAAAAAAAATAAAAAAAAACCAGAGGTAAGCAAGTCTCTCATCTCCAACCCTTACCCATGAGTTTACAAGCCCGACACAGCAATACAAGGGAAAGTTTATCCCTCGCCATGCAAATGCAAAAGGAGCCTGCCTACCCCAGGACGCTCCCCCTCCTAGCAACCCCGTTAACCATCGGCCTGTTGACATCCCCTTCCCTAAAAGCAGGCGAAATAGGCCTATGGTCATCATTATCGTGATGGTGATGCCCATTCATCATGGGAGAAGCCGGTCCATCAGGAGGAGAGTGCACGCCATTTGGCAGGAGCTTGTCGCCGTTAATGCCTTCCTTCAAGGCCACCTTCTCATCCTCGTCTTCGGCCGAGTGGTCTCTAATCGCAAACGGCCTCCTCAGTCCCCTAGGCCGGGGAAACGGCGAGGGACTGGCTTCGCGCGGACGTGGTTTATCCTCAGCAACAAGCTCGCCGTTGAGAAAGTACTTGTTACCAGGGGCGAACGACAGGATATGACCATCGGAGAGATCAGCCGGGAGCGGCGGATCACGCTTCCATTTCTCAAGAGGCGCCCAACTGGCGGCCTGGACCTCGGTCTCGGGGAGCTCGCAGTAAGTCATCGTGAGCTTGACGCTGCGGAGGTGTGGGACGGTCGGGATGATGTAGAGGAAGTCGGAGGCCTACGAACCGTCAGCTTCTGCGCTCGACTTAGGGCCCAATGAACCAAAAAAAAAAAAAAAACAAAAGGAAAGCTTACCTTGACAAAGAACATATCCATCGCAGCAAACTTCTCCCACGCCTCGCCGCGCAGCCGCTCAATGACACGGTAGCTCAACCGGCGCGGATCATTGTCGGGATAATAATCCGGCAGCTGCTCGCCGAGCTCGTACATGCTCGGCGTGGTCAGAGCATACCGATCGCTCTCCAGCCTCCAGATCGCCCGCTTGGCAACCGACGACGCCGGGACGCGCGCCCACGCTGTATACCGGGATAGCTCGAGATCCTTCTCGCCCAGGAGCAGCGCAACTTGCGTGTTGAGCAGCCACTGCTCACGACCCTCGGGAGTACCATTGGCAGCCGGATTAATGCAGTCGTAGCGGACGCCCTGCATCACACGGAACTTGGCCGCAACCTCGGGAAGCTTAGGATTGAGCGAGCAGTCGAGCCAACGCAGCAGCGGCGGCAGCTTGGCGAGGCGAGCGCGCTCCTGCTCGAGCCGGATACGCCGCTGTTCGGCCTCCTTAGCCGCACGGTCGGCTTCACGAGCGGCCCGACGACGCTCCATCTCCTCGCGCATGGCCCGCTCGCGGCGTTCTTGCTCGCGCTTCTCTTCCTCTTCGCGCTTGCGCCGCGCTTCCTCGGCCGCCTCCTGCTCGCGTCGGAGTCGCTCTTCTTCCTCGCGTCGCCTGCGCTCGGCGGCCTCCTCTTCTTCTTTGCGGCGGCGCTCCTCCTCTTCCTCCCGTCTCCTGCGTTCTTCCTCTTCCCGACGCCGTCTCTCCTCTTCTTCTCGTCTCCTTCTCTCTTCTTCTTCGCGCTTCCGCCGCTCCTCTTCACGTCGTCTCTTCTCGCGCTCTTCTTCCTCTTTGCGTTTCCTCTCCTCTTCTTCCTTGCGCCGTTGCTCTTCTTCCTCGCGCCTCTTGCGCTCCTCTTCTTCACGACGCTTGGCTTCCTCTTCACGCTTGCGACGTTCACGCTCCCGCTCTTCTTCCTCTCTACGTACCCTCTCGCGTTCCTTCTCCCTCTCCCTCTCCCTCTCCTCTTCCTTCTTCTTGGCTTCTAGCGCCTGTGCCTGCGGCTCGGCCTCGGCATCCCTCTTCTTCTTGTCCTCGCTCTTCACTCCCTGGGCAGCAGAACGATGGAACTCGGAAGATTCAGTGCTGAGCAGAGGAGGGGCATCGGTCATGTCCACGTCTTGGTCCTCAGACTTGACGTGGACTTCAGAAGAGGTAGGCTTGCCGGTATCGCGACGTTCGAGAGGAGCCAGGGCGTCGGGCTTCTTGGGCTTCGGAGCAGGGCGACGCTCGTCATCATCACGGTGTCGAGATGGCGGACGAGAGCTCGGGGCAGAGCTTGACCCGCCATCACGGGGCGTAGGCGGCTTGAGGAGCTTATCGTCAGAGGATTGGCTCGACTTGGGCCTCTTGTCCTTACTCTCAACCTCCAATTTTCTCCTCTTGACAGGGGCATCACCATCCTTGTCGGTGGTCGAGCTCGGATGCGGTGGTGTCTCGCTGGAACGATACCGTTTGCCGCCTGTGCTGTCACCTGAAGGAGATAACCGATCGCGCGACTCATCCCTCTTGATTGCCTTGGTACGGTCGTGATACTTCTCCGCTTTCGGCTGCTTCTCCGGATCTTCGCGAGGACTAGACGGCTCCTTGAACGACGAAGAAGCATTCGAGGTGAGGCTCGGGCGCCGCTGGCGTTCACGTTCACGCTCCCGTTCCCGTTCCCTTTCCCTCTCCCTCTCCCTCTCCCTCTCCCTCTCCCTCTCGGTCTTAAGCTCCCGTCCAGAGACAAGCTTCCGTCTCGGCTTCGGCTTTTCTGTCTCTCCTTCAGACGAGGCAGCTGCTTGATCGGGCTCGGCACGCTTGACTTTGCTGGTGGGCTTCGCGGCAGGCGAGGGTTCGCGGTCGGAAATGGCAATCGTCGGAATGCTGCGTTCATCCTTCTTCGGTCTCCCGGGTCCCCGTTTCGCCTCAGGCTGCTCGTCCTTGCTCTCCTTGCTCTCTTTACTCTCTTTACTCTCTTTACTCTCCTTACTCTCCTTACTCTCCTTACTCTCCTTGTTGGTTGTCACAGTGGCTTGCTTGCGCTTATCCTTAGGGCTGGTCGGGGCTTTGGAAGCAGCTTTCTTGGGTTCTGTCGTCGGAGGACTGGCAGCGGCCTTGCGCTTGGCAGCCTTGTCGTCGTTGTCTCCCTTGTCGGCCTTCCTCTTTCCTTCGCGCTGTTGTTCCTCACGCCTAGGCGGCGTCTTGGGCTTCAGCTCCCGATCAGGCTTACCTGGATGGAGCTTCTTGTAGTTATCGTAAGCCTCCTTGAGCATATGCTCTTCGTCCATCCAGTTAGGCCCGCGCCGCCTGCGCGCAATCTCGTAGTAGGTCTCGCCTCTGAAGCGCCGCGTCGGGTCAAAGTCGCTCTGGTCGAGTAGGAGTTTGACGACCTTGATGTTCTCCTGGCCGATGGCAGCCAGCATAGGCGTAGTGTGCTCCCCGTTGGGCGAAATCGGCGGGGGTCGGGATTCGCCTTGCCGAGGGCCAACAGGAGCTGCATGACGACGTCGTGACCTCCACGGGCGGCCGCAACCATAGACTCCGGGTCGTCCAAACCTTCTCGGACTTGCAGAATGCGCGTAACAGTCTCCTCATCGCCACGGGCCGCCGCCATACGGAGAGTCTTGTCATCCATGGGCATATAGAGAAGATGATTACTTGTCTTGACAGAGCGCACGGTACCGGTCCTTCGGCTGGGACCAGTCTGGTAGGCTGATGGAGCGGGCGAGCGACGGGGACTATCGGGAGCATGCGATGAACGAGCCGATACGGGATCTTGATGATGTTCCTCCGAGGTACGGCGGCGTTCGGGCATCTTTTCGCGGTATTCCTTGAGCAGCTGTCGGATCTCTTCGGCATGTTCCAGGTCGTCCTTGACGCGCTCGATCGGTTCCTCACCCCGGGCGTTGGTCTTGCGGGGGTTGACGCCGGCCTCGAGC
Organism: Thermochaetoides thermophila DSM 1495; assembly: GCF_000221225.1. NCBI lineage: Eukaryota > Fungi > Ascomycota > Sordariomycetes > Sordariales > Chaetomiaceae > Thermochaetoides > Thermochaetoides thermophila. The sequence goes on from NW_006383032.1 coordinate 1,179,579, forward strand.
AGAATTCTGACGACCTCCAGGTGGCCATTGTCAACGGCATCGATTAACGGGGTGTCCTTCTCGTGGTTGACGCAGTCAATGTTGCAGCCGGCGTCGATCAGCAGCTTCACGATATCGTCAAATCCATTAAGAGCAGCGATCTGAAGCGGCGTGTTGCCGGCGTAGTCGGCCACGTTGATGTCCTCGGGGCGTTCTGCGAGGCGCTGCTTGACAATCTCGTACTCGCCCTTGGCGCACGCCCGGGCCAAAAGGGTCTGACCGTGCGCATCGAGATGTTTTTTGTGCGGCGCCATTCTTGCGGGAGAGTGGTGGGCCTCAGTCGTCGCAGGAGTGGCCAGGCCGCGCAACTTGGAGCTGCGAGGATGCGGGCTGCCGCTGGCCGACGACTCGTCCGAGTGGTAGTCGGTTGCCAGCGGCGCCGGAATACGTTTCTTCTTCTGGCCGAGGCCGTTGGCGGCGGCGGCGGCGGCAGCAGCAGCCGAGTGTGCAGACAGAGTCGCGGCCGAGATGCTGCGGCGGTGCAGTCGGTTGTGGGGGGATGCGGATCGGTTGCGCGTGTGTGATGAGGGGTCGTGGTGTTGTGCTGTTGTAGCAGATGCGGCAGCCGAAGTTGATTTGGTTGGAGGGTGCGACTTGCGAGACGCGTCGAGGCCCGAACCTGTTGTTTTAGGACGGCGAGCCTTGCGGTTGTCGGCCTCGTCGTCCGAGTCGGGCCTCGGGGCCTTGCGCTTTTGTGGGACCGACTTTTCGGGAGCCGGCTTGGGTTTGTCTTTGTGGGAGGTTGCAGTGGTCGACGTGGTGGTGTTGGTGGTGGTGTTGGTGGTGGTGTTGGTGGTGGTGTTGGTGTTGGTGTTGGTGTTGGTGTTGTTGTTGTTGTTGTTGTTGTTAGTAGCGTTGCTGGCAGTGGCAGCCGAGTGTTTAGCCTCTGATGCAGCTGGGGCAGGCTCGGAATCTGAGTGGGCAACCACAGAAGGGCGGCGAGCGCGCTGGGGCTGGGGTGGAGATGCAGGTGCGGAGCTCAAGCCACTGGAGCCATCTTTGGGCTTTGCTTTGTCCAGGTGTCTTTTCTTCTTGTCCGATCCAGCAGCCGATGCAGATCTATCGGCCGCTGGCTTGTCCGGACGCTCCAAATTGGTATTGGTATTGGGATCGCGGCCGCGGTCACGGTCACGGTCACGGTCATGATCATGATCACGCTCGCGACTGCCATCGCCCCCACGATTGCCGCTTTCACGGTCGCGGTCCTGCTTTACACTTGAGTGTTGGCGGGAAAGCAAACTGGAAGGGACATCGTCAACATCAGCACGATCGATCTTTGTAATGACTTTATCGTCATGCTTGATGATCTTCCGTGCCTTGGAGGGAGAATGACCATCCTTGCCGGGCAACACAATGGTCTCGGCGTCAGAGTTCCCATCACCTGTCACATCGTCATCGTTCATGCGGGAAGCTGGCGCTGCCGATGTCGCTGACGGCGCAGAAGGTAGCAATGCTGTAGGTGCTGATGATGCCGCCGACGCACTCGGCCTGCTGCTGCTGCTGCTGCTGCTGCTGCTGCTGCTACTGTTGCCACCGTCTTTCGAAGAGGGTGGCTGCAGGGACTCGGGCTTGGGAGCAGAAGATGAGGAAGACGACTTCGACGAGTTGGCGTTCACGGAGGTAAGCCTGGGATGATTAGAGTCGCTGCCCGGGCGCTTGGAAGAAGAAGAAGAAGCAGCAGGCTTCGAGGAGGCGGGCTCGGCAGCATTCTGCGCATCCATGTCATTCAATTCAAAAGGCGCTGGACGTTGAGCAACATCCTGGTCACTGCGTGGCCGCGACCTTTCGGTTGGGAAGAGAGAAGGGGGTTGCACGGCGATTGAATCAATCGATTTCGATGTCGACTGAATCGATCTCGATCGCGATGTGATGTGATGTGCCAGACAGCCTGCTGAGCGTCGCTGAGGTCGTCAAGTTGAAAATCGCGTGTCGCGGTATCGAGTGTTGAAAAGTGTACGTGTCACTTGGTTGTGGTTGAAATTGATGTGCTATGAGTGGTTCGCAAATTCGAGGCAAGAGGGTTAAAAGAGTGAAGGAGTAAATGCACGGAATGTCCGGATGTCGGGATGAGAGATTGGAAGAGGATGGCAGGTGGTAAGAGGTAAGTGGTAAGTGGTAAGGTGAGTGTGCGTGCGTGAGCGAGAAGAGAACAGGACAGCCTAGGGTCCAGTGACTTCAGACTGTGACTCTGCCCCAGACTCAATTCAAGACTTCTAAACCCTGCAAACCCTGCAGAGCCGTCGTCCAGGAGGCCAGGACAAGGACAAGGTAGGTATGCCGATGACTGGTACCTCGAATGAACTGTTTGGTGAGAACCTGGCCACAGGCACAGATGCACCCGCACAGCCGCCCCGTGTCCCAAGCAAATAAACCGTCGTCAGTTGTCAGTCGTCAGCAGCCGACTCGTCGACTTGCACACACACATGCACACACACACACACACACACACACACACACACACACCACCGCGCGCACTCGGCGAAAGGGAAGGGGAAAAGGGAGAAGGAGAGAGGAAGGGAGGGGGGGGGGAAGGAGGGAGGAAATGTGAGGACGAGGCGCGGCAGCGACAAAGACAACAAAAATTGGTTTTTGGCTTCCGTCTTTTTGATTTGAGAATCGGGCGCCAGGACCTGGGATACCGGCAATCCGTACCTAGGTAAGGTACCTAAAGGTGAAGTAATTCCGTGCAGACGCGATGCACAATGCAGAATGGAATGCCACCAATGCCACCAAACGATACCCTGAATCCTAATACAGGCTGTCGTTAGAGATGGCTGATAGCTGATGGCTGATAGCTGATTGATGGCCCAGCTCAATGGTCGCTTCAATGATCAGTGACCGTGCTGCACTGCTTCACTGCTGGTCGTTGGAGTTGTCGCGTTGCACTGAGTGCTATACTTTTCGGATCAACGCGACCGAGACTACGACCTGAGACTCACACCTCAGACTTCTCCCGCTCAGTGCCCGGTGCTGGGTGGTTCCCTCAACGCGAAGCGAAGCTCGCTGTGTGGCTCTGCGAAAGGGGGAGAGAGACGGAGGCAAGGCAGCGTAGTTTCGGAAAGGCCAGACCGCGGTGGACTGGAACAGGATTGGCCTGGACTGGACACGATGGATTTGCAGATGCTGGCTGCATGCAGCAAGTGGACAGCTTCCACTCGAGAATTCAGTCGACTCTGATTCAGCGATGATTGGATCGATTCGATTTGACCGATGAATGACTGATGGCCTCACCTCACACGTAGGGAAAGGCAAGAAGAAAGGATAAGAAGCAGGCCAGAAGGCTGGGCGGCTGCTGCTGCTGCTGCTGCTACTACTGCGGACTGCAGGTGTTGATTCCCACTTCAAGGGCCACCTCAGATCAAAGTCTGATCGCCACTGTCGTGATTGGCTGCTTCTGGTTGGCTGGGCCGATCTACCCCATCGAGGCTACGGCGGGCGAAACGATCCCTGTCTGCACCTCTGGGTTGGACTGGAAATCACGGTGGACGGGCTACGATTGCGTGTTTTTGCATGATGCGCTTAACTGGTTTAGCCTCTCTGTCTTTCAATCCTAAGCTGGATCCGAATGACAAAGAGATATAGAGAGACAGACACGAGGAAACGCTTGCCCCAAATCATGGCTTTCACACTCAAGTGAGGATGGCCTCGTGGTCTTGTCTTGTGAGTGTGAATGAGCGCCCTCACAGAAGCAAACCATGGTGCACATCAAAAAGACCCGTGGTCCGCGGGTCCGCGGGCTCCCGCCCAGGCAGCCAGCCAGCCAGCACACGCGACCCCTGCCGCGGTGCAGGTCCCAGCCGACTTGGTGCTTGGTGCCGGCGGACCTCAAAGGCAGCGCCGAGTGCATTCGCAATCCATTTTATCACAGTGTGAGAGTATATGGAAATACTGTGTGTCTTCACACTGTCCTGGTGCGTGTTGGGACTGAGTACTGCATCGAAAAGGGACTTGGGAACAAAAATGGCCAAATTTCCCACGGGTGCCGACGGCAGAGATGAATGGCATCAAGAGACCATAGTTAACAAGCCGTAAGCAGCATTGCATTGCGCATCTTAGAGTAACAACAATCGGCAACGGGCGGACAGATGGCGAGTTGCAGTGTTTCACAAGTGGCCACTGCCTCAAATCCAAGTTCCATTCACTTTCTCCACACCCCCCCCCCTGAAAGCAGCGAGCGAGCGAGCGAGTGAGTGACGAGAGCCCCATAGTCCGTCGTTCACTCCACTGATGGGGCTTTCCCTTCTCCTTTTTATCGCATTTGTGGTGGGGCTACTTGTTTCGAGCAGCAGCCTGTCTGGCCCGTGCTGTCCCTCATCATCAACTTCCATTTCCGCAAAACCCCCCAAACCCTTGTCCTCAGGCTTGGAGCCTACCCATGCTCCTCTTTCACACCTCCAATTCCCCCCCCCCCTTTCCTCCTCCCTGACCCCTCCATCCATCCACCCTCCTTTTGCTGCGCCACAACACCACCCCCAACACCCACCTCTCTCTGCAGGCAGGCTGGAATAATCCGTGGCAAGCAACAAGGAAGACAAAGGCAGGGCGCCCAACCAGAGACGGAGAAGGGTTGTAAAGCAGAATCGCTGATTTAAAATACTACCTCCGACGAAGGGATCCCACAATACACACTTCCTATCAACCCACTGCCGGTCGATCCTGTTGCCATCGCAAGGCTTAAAACTCAACTCAAGATGGGATCGTCAGGCTCAGAATCGGCTGCCGGCCCAAGTCCCAGTTCCAGCTCTGTCTCTCGGGTCAACCTCCCACCGTCGCTCGAGGCCCGCAGAATCCCCGGACTGCCCCGAGCGGCCTACTACATCGCCAACTTCATAACCGAAGAAGAGGAGCAAGCCATCCTGCACAAGGTAGCTTGACACTCTGCTCGCGTTTGATCAACTGCTTCCCACCGCAACATCTAACTCGCTCGCTCGCAAAAGGTTGAGACAGCCCCTAAAGCGCGCTGGCGACAACTGACGCACCGCCGCCTGCAAACCTGGCCATCCGATCTGATCAAGGACACACTCGTCGATGCACGCCCGCTGCCCGACTGGCTAGAGAAGCCGGTTGTTGCACGCCTGCTTTCCATCCCAGTCGATGATACGGAACACAGCAATGACGAGTCCCAGCCGCGGCACATCTTTGCCGAGAGCCCCCACGGCCGCCCCAACCACGTGCTCATCAACGAGTACCCTCCCAACACGGGCATCATGCCGCACAAAGACGGCCTGGCCTACTATCCCGTTGTGTGCACCGTTAGCCTGGGTGCCAGTCTGTGTCTGAACCTGTACCGCAGCAAAGACGATGGCGCCTTAGATCCAAACCCCGTCTGGCGCGTCTTGCAGGAGCCGCGCAGCCTGCTGATCACCACGGGCGAGCTGTACACTGATTATTTGCATGGCATCGATCCCATCGCGATCGACGTCGACCTATCCCCCGACACCGTAGCCAACTGGAGCCTGCTCGGCGATTCGTCCGCCTTCGAGAGTGGCATCAACGAGCGCAAAGTCCGCATCAGCCTGACATACCGCGACGTGCTGAAGGTTTCTAAGCTTGGGAGCAAGCTGGGGCCCATGTTCAAGCGCCCATGAGTGACGACAAGATCTAAATCAAAAGACGAAGGGAATCATGTTCCACTTCCCCCTTACCGCCTCGGCCCCAAATTTCTGAGCATACCACCTGCGCGTGCCGGCAGCCGTGACCCCGAGGTTGACGACAACGAAGAGCAGCGCGCACAACAGTGTGCGGTTGATCCACTGCCCTTGCGGCGCCGCGCCAACTGCCATGGCCAGGTACAAAAGACACTCGCAGGTGTAGTGGGCACAGACAAAGCGGCAAAATAAGCCTTCGCTCGGCAGCGAGTACTTCTCGAGCCCTGCCAGGTGCCGATGACAGCGGTGCTGGTTGATCCAGGCATACAGAAAGGCCGGGGTCGTGAGCGCTATTTTGATCAGTGCCTCGGCATTGGCGTCGTCAAAGACTTTGGTCTTGCTCTCGATGCTGAGAATCGCAACTGTAGGTCCGTCGTTAGCAGGCCTAACCTTATGCTTTCCCCTTCTCAGTACCAAGGTGATGATGGAGATGATGATGACGATGATGATGATGATGATGCGTACCCGACCCCTCAACCCAAACAGCCACTCCCATACCCGCGTAAAACCCCAGTCCTAGTACCAGATGCACAACCCACATCGTCGATTTGGCCGAAGGCTTCATGATCGCTGCATCTTCGTATGCTCTTCTCGCCGCCTGAAGGAGCATCATCGTCCAGGCGAGTGCGGTCTGCACAAGCGTGACTGAAGGCCCGTTGGGTGCTGCGCTAAATTGAGCGGTAGCTATGATGTGTAACAAGCGACCGTCGTAGAGATATTGTCCTAACCAGAAGGCAGAGCAGGCCAAGGAGAGGGTATAAAACCATGCGAACCATGCATGCGGGACCTGGGTGAGGGTCGTGACCTGCGCAATGAGGGTGATAAGTTTATCCCTGGCTGTTTTCCGATCTTTATGCTGCTTCTCCTGTGCCTGTGTCCCCTCTCCCTGCGCTGTAGCAGAAGACTTCCTGGCTCCGTACTCCACCACCAGAGCCTTTACATCTTTAGGGAGCAGCGCGACGGCTGTCACACCAGCTGTGTAGAAGAGGAAAAAGGATTGACACCATTGTGCGGGACTGAGTGTTGACAGGATATTGGTGAGGGTCGCTAAGTAGGGAGAGGACTGCTGAGAGCAGGTGCTGGTGCAGACAACAGGATCTGTTGGGAAATCCATGTCGTTTGGATCTCTCTCTCTCTCTCTCTCTCTGTCTGTGGTCCCGAAATGCCGGATTCGAGATTAGAGGAAGGTTATGTTTTAGCGTAGCCGAGAAGGTTTTTTTTTTTTTGTTTTATGATGTTGCAAGTTGGATGGTGGTGAGCTGATGAAGTTGTGAGAGAGACAAGCGTGTTCACATGCTAGCAGCGAGTGGAAATTTGGTGGAGGGTCTGGCCAAACTTCGGGGTCACCTTTTCCCGACATACGGTGCCCCCATATTCTCCTCTTACAACATCACCTGCCCGACAAGGAGTTCATGTACTTGCTTGTTTAGCGACAATAGAAAGAAGAAAGACGTCGGATGCAATATTTGACACGATCGGCAGCAACACAATTAAAGGTATAATGCGCATAATGCCAACATTAATATATCTCTCCTGGGCATGAGAACGCAAGCGATAACAATACTTTTTCTATCGTTGGTTTGAATATACAAACTACCTTCCTAACCGATTCAAGTAAACAGAGAGGTCAACAGCATGTCTTGAGGTACTCGTAGGGAATAATAATAGAAAAGACAACAAACTATTTAAGGTTCTTCCTCCCTCTCCCCTCCCCTTCCCCCTCCCCCCTTTTTTTTTCAACAGAGTCCAAACCCAACACGATCATAGCACCCCTTTTTTCGCTCAGGCAACATGCTTCTCACCCCTCAGATCGGCACTGATCACCAGGTCCTCCTTGCCCCTCAGGTGCAGGACAATCGTCAGCCCATCGATGCCAACTTCTTCCTCCTCTTCGTTGGTTGCCTGCACCGGGTGTTCGCCGTTGGAGCCGGAGCGTCCGAATGCATCAACGGACGTCTCGTTTTGGGTGACCTGCGTACTGATGCCATTGTATCCCGAACGGCCACTCTCTTGTGGATGACGATGAATGCCATTATACCCTGAGCGGCCTGATTCACCAACGGATGTGTCGTCATCAACGATCTGAGTGTTGACAAGGTTGTATCCGGAGCGCCCCTCGACATCAACTTCATCACCTGTCGCCCTGCGGTGCTTGTCAATGCCATTGTATCCCGAACGACCGCGGTTTTGAGGATGGATGCCGTTGTAGCCTGAGCAGCCAGCCGCATCAGCACCGGGGCTCGGCGCCGCGTTGGGGTTGTTGACGCCATTTGCTTCCACATGCAAATGTATGCCATTGTAGCCCGACCGTCCAGATGTGCCACCAGCCATTTCTTCATCGCTGACCTTCTTGTTGATGCTGTCGTATCCGGAACGTCCAGTCGGACGAACATCAATGTCCTCCTCAACTCCATTTCCTTCCACGTGGAGATGCATCCCGTTGTAACCAGAACGCCCCTGTGTGTTGATACCGTTGTAACCTGAATGGCCAGATGCACCGACGGCCTTTTCCTCGTTATTGACATGCCTGTTGATGCCATTGTGCCTGGAACGTCCTTCAATGTTGATGCCATCGTAGCCTGAACGCCCTTGGATGCTGATACCGTTATACCCAGAGCGCCCCGTCGTGCCGATGGTCGTGTCTTGGTCGCTGACTTGCTTGTTGATGCCGTTGTAACCAGAGCGTCCAGATGAGCCGACAGGCATCGCCTCATCATTACCTCGTGTGTTGATGCTACCATAGCCAGACCGCCCCTGAGCGTTGATGCCATTGTACCCTGAACGACCGGACATGCCAACGGCTGCGTCCTCGTCAGCAATTTGTTTGCTTACACCGTTGTAACCCAATCGGCTCTGAGTGTTGATCCCGTCGTATCCTGAACGACCAGATGTAGCAACAAACGTTTCGTCGACAGTCAGCTGTGTGTTTATGCCATGATAACTTGAATGCCGCTGGGTGCTGATGCCGTTGTACCCCGAGCGCCCTTGGGTATTGGTCTCGTTATAACTTGAGCGTCCAGGCGCGCCAACATTAGTTTCCTCACCGTTGTCATTGTCCATATCAACTGACAGCCCGGTTTCCGGCCTTACGTCTCTTCTGCCCAAAGACCTCCGTCCCAGGGGCCGGTTCGCAAGTTCGGGATTTGTCTCTTTCTCTTTTTCCTTGCCGTCCTTTTGTTCGCTTGACGGGGCCCGCAACGAACGAGAGGGCTTGCGAGGAGGCATGCCTTCCAGCCGGCGGAGCCTGTCAAGGATATCCTGCTCCTCTCCCATCTCTTGGGAGTGCCTGACTTCTTCAGTCTCTGCAGAGATTTGAACCTCCCTGCGAATATGATCGTGTTCAACTTCGATCACCTTTGTTGTCTGCGAGGTATCCTGCTGTTGCCCTTTCGCCCCGAAGAGCTTCTCCTTCGCCCTAGCTAGCATCCCCTTTTCTTCTGCGGTCGACGTGGCAGTCACTGCGGTAGTTGTCAGGGACACCGTCGTTGTGGTAGCACTTGACGGGGCTGCGTAGAGCGGTGCTTTGCCCTTTCCCTTCAGGGAAAACACATTGACCGCCGCAGCCGGGGCGGATTCGGTGCTCTTTTGGCTCGAAGTTCTGCCCAAGTTGACACTGCTCCTCGGCTGAATATGGCTATGCGACAGTCTCTCGGGGTGGTCATCCCAGCGCTCGTGAGTGGACGGTCCAGGACCGAGGCTCTTCTGGCGGAGGAGGCCCCCCGGACTAACGGGCTTAGAGGGGTTTGAACTCGAGTCCTGTTTCGGAACCGTTGTTGTTGTTGGGGACTTGGTTTTGGCTTCTTGATCGGCTAGAATAAAGGGGCTGGTTTTCTATCATATGAAAAGTTGGTTTGTTAGTCATGGCAGATACAGGCGGATTGAGAAAGAAAAAGATGGCATACAACGGGGGATTTGGAGGAACCAAAGATCGCCTCGGCGGTACCCTCAAACTGCCAGTTCCCCATGTCGTCTTGGGGGTTGCCTGCTGGTTGGGCTTGTGTCATGCGTGCGTAGTCGTCTTGGGACATCCAGTCAAAGGCATCAAGGGGGGGAGACTGTGGACGACGGGAAGCCATGATGGGTTAGGTTTGATTCAAGTCTTAGATAGGATTACGAAGTTGATATGTGAGAGATATAGCAGGATAAGAAATGATGTGTTGAGTAGAATGACTGGCGGTTAGAAGAGCTGAACTTGAATGCTACTGAATTGCAAGTCCTTGCTTTGATTGCAGGAACAGAGAGTCTGGGCTAATGCTGTCAGGGGTAAGACTTTCAAGGTATGGATACTGACTGGTGCGAAATGCTGGTTGGATGAGCCTGGGACCGAACGAGACAAGAGGTTGAGATTGGACTTAAATCAGGCAAACTCGAAGCGTATCAACGCTATCTGGGCTTTCCTAGCTCGGGTTTACCTCATGCAGAAACCGCCCCTGACACATCACACCGGCTCACAAATGGCAGTCACAACACTGACAAACCCAGGGACAAGACTTCCATCATCGTCAGGAAATCAAAGCTGGCTCACAGCCTCGAGACACATTTCTTGAACTAGGGAATCGAGGTATACTACAGGGAGGGTTTAAGGGGGTCTGTAAATCTATTTGAGATGGGCCTGGAGGCTCTCGAGAACCTGGACGGGCGTTAGCAGCTGTCTCAACACCCAGACCTTTCTGGAAGAAGAAAAATACGCACCTCCAGCTCAATTTTGGCCTCCGCGATCTCCTGCTCGGTGCCGTTGCCGCTAGCAACCTTCTGGGCCTCGGCGATCTGGGCGCGCACGGCTTCGGCGCTAAAGTCCTCCAGGGGGTAGCCCTCAACAGCGTTGATGCTCAGGCGAGACTTGGGTTGGACAATGGCGAAACCCCCAGACACTGCATATGTGTCAGCCAAACTGTTTCCATCCCAATATCTCCTCCCCAGTTCTTTCAGAGAGTCTCCTCCAAGCCAGGGTCGCAATATCAACGGCAAGACGTACGGAAGAATTTCTTGGTGGTGCCGCTCTCCTCAATGACCTCGACAACGCCGGGCTTGAGCTGCTCAATGGAGGGCACGTGGTTGGCGAGAACACCCATTTCACCCGACTCGGCGGGGATGTTGACCTGGACGACGTCCTGAGAGGTGTAGATGGCCTAAATGCGGGAATAACCAGTTAGAAGCGGTTCGGGCAGCGGTCGCAGCTCGTTTGCGGTGATTTCTCGATCGATCGCCATCTCTCCCCCCTCCTCTCCCCCAAAAAACTTCGGAACCATCGCAGACGGGTCGGGCGGGGGCAGACTCGGTGCGGAAGCATACCTGGTGCGGGAGCGACAAGCTCAGCTTGATCTGGGGGAGGTGTTAACAGCTGGACTTGGACGATGCTATCTCCACAGACTCACCTTGTCGGAGACGGCCTCAGCATAGCCTCTGCGCTGGATCGGAGCGCGCAGGAGGGCAGGGCGCGCCCGAAGAGCCGCACGTGCGAAGCGGAGCGAGTTCATGGTGGTTTGCGGACTCAATTGGGGGGCAGAGCTCGTCGGCGAGGCCACTGTCGTTCGTCGTCAGATTCAGATTTGCCTACCCTCCCAAATTCGCTTAGCCGGGATTGTCCGGGCGGCCCTGACCCGCCGGAGGGAACAACGTTTGCGCGGGGCTTTTCTTGGCGCATCTGTTTCTGACAAAACTTACGATACATGCATATAGTATCTATCATTGCTATGTGCATATCAGCGACGCGCTTCTTGGCGGGCTTGTTTTTCCGGCGCCATCACCGGGCCCGCCGAAATCCGACCCGCAGTTTTGTCCGAAAACTTCGTTCACACAACAGCCAGCCACCGGCTACCTTTGAGGCAGCTTGCATGGAATGCGAGCATGAGTAATCCGTATATGAGATTTTTTTTTTTAAAAAAAAAGGAGCCATTGAGATCTTGAGAATAAGCGATACTGATGTCACGCGCTCATGTTGCTGAGGTGAGCTTCAAGCAACTGCCTCTTAGCCTTTGTCTAACGGCCGTCGATTGCTCGCGAGCACGTGGATTGGCCACACGTCCGATCTCCAGTTCCAAGGTGGGCGCGTCTCCCTAGACAACAACCACGGCATCCTGGCACTGCATGGCCTTGATTTCTTGGTTCTTTTTGCTGGTTCTGATCCTGGCAGCGGCAGGACTTCCAAGAGCCGCAACCACAAAAGGTAATCCGATATTTGGCCTGGTTGCATGTCCAAGCTGCTGCGTCATCTGGTCGGTTTGCCATACTCTCGACTCCCAGTTCCATCCAATCTCCGGTTTCTACTCAACCATGAATGAACAGCGATGTTGACAAGGGTTGACAACGGATGGCCTTTTTTATCCCTTATCCATGTCGGAGGGCAGTGGTGAAGAGGAGTCCTACAATGCCCTGGCTTTGCAAGGGCTGACCAAGAGCCAGCAACATTCAGTCGTCGAGTTAGCCTGATCTGCTCAGAGATGACGTCTCGGCCTCTTCGCTATCAACATCAACCATGGAATGAAAGTTGCTTTCCGCGCGCAGCTTTTAAGTTCGAAAAGTCAGCTCATGCTGGTGGCTGTGAGCACGGGGCATTAATCAAGTTTATCCCAATTGACAGCATTGAACCATACCATGACCCTGTCCTTATATAACACCCGCTACAAGGCTGGGAGTGATCTGAACAGCTAAATCAGTGTAGACCGCGAGCTGAATGAAGCCATTGCATAGAAACTTCGGGAAGACACACGCCCTTTTATTCTTGATAACTTCTGCAAACCTTCCTTCTGTCGGTTGTCGAGCAGCAACACGTGTAGAGACGAGATTCATCCATCTATGGACTCCATAATCCTCAACAGTACCCCTAATCAACACAACTGTTCTCAATCACAGCGATCCTTAGCTCTCATCTGTAAGCCAGCAACATGGTGGATGGTTGTGAAGTTCTTTCTAGTCAATTACGTTACACACTGTTCTACTGTCGGATCGCTACCTGGTGAGAGGAGAAGAAGTCACTTCTTGGCCGCATTGGTGTAGTTGTTCCTTCCCACTGCAGGTTTGCTTCGGGCACTTGATGGCATTGCGCGTCGTTCATGGTTTGTTCGTAACCGTAAAGATGAATTCCAGAGAGCGGCACGAGCTGGTGCGCTTACAATGGTCGCTTGATCTCTCCAAGACTGGCGGCCACAAGTTGGAGATTCTATCTACGCAAACCTTGAGAACAAAATGCAGGAACAGCCTACTAGATGCGTGGTGTATACGCACCCCAAGTTGTCGGATCTGTTGTCATAACAAGGTCCTAACCCTCCCTGCAGTGTTGAACTAGAGGAACTTCAACCCATCTAGTGTTCCTACGACGTCCACTATCTCTCATGGATGGGGCCTGACCTGCCTGTCGGTACTGTTCTGTTTAGTAGGCTAGCGCTTTAAGGCTGCTGGGTCCATGGTTGTCTCAACCTCGGTCACGAGCATATTCTGATAAGCATCCCGGAAAATGCTGAAATCCTAACATGCAACTCCATCCATCCTTCCGATCTTGTTGACAACAGTGTTGGTCGCGCACAACCTATGATACTATATCCTTATACAATCTCGCAAAATCTATCCTGGGGATGTTGTTAATTATTGTAGCTGGTTATTATACCCTTTATCAAGCACGCAGAGGTCAACTTTCACGATACGGTTCTGCGGCATCTGCGCTGACTGTAACCCCATACCTCGTTATATCGTTGTTCAACTGTCTGGCCGATGCGTTTGACTCCCAACTACCCTACCTGCTACCTTATATATGATCTGAAGAAATGGATGAAGCAGAACGTCGTCCTCATTGTTTCTTTGATAGCGTGGCCTGGCGAGTTGTCCCGGATAAGCAGACTGATATAAAACACGACGTTTTATATTAGACTCAGTGGAAAGTTGTCTCAGAAGACCGCGAAAGCTCAACCTGGGTATTAGAACGCGTTATGACCAGTTAGACTGGCGTGGCTTCAACCGAGTTTCTCAATCAATCAGCCATTGGCCGGAGGCATCGGCGGATTGTGTTAAAGCCGCAGTAATCTGGCGCTTTGGGGACACAAACACATCCGGGGTTGCATACTATGATAGGATCGAAACAGCGAAGACAACCTCAGGCGCTAAAATCGCGCTGCAAACTACTTCAATACGCTTGGGTATTACCAGTCTTCCCTAGTATTGCTATGGCCGTTATATGCCTTTGTATTATTGGCATTCCGAAAGAGTTAAGAGCTGAAGAGAGTACAACGAGTCAAAAGGGGTTGGCTGATGTCTTGGCTGACTGTGGGCTCGTTCTTTGGAGTCTATCTCGAGCTGGGGTTTATCGAACTCGTTCATTGGATGCGCTTAATTGATTTCGATTTGAGGGAGATGTTGGAGCAGGTCGAGGAGGAAGTGAGGAAGCATGGAGACGGTGGTTATGATACCAGACACGGGCTCCCAGGAGGCTAGTAATCACAGCAAATTTTGGTCAAGCTATCGGTGCTTCTACCGGGATTTTTTTTTTTGTTCGGGAGCTTAGGTAGGAGGACTTGGCTGTTGATGGTCCTCGGTGTTGTTGCGTTTGTCTCAACAATCGGCGGCATGGTGATGGTGCCACAGAGGATACTTTTTAGCATGGAGATTGCACACATGCTGGATAGCGTAGGAATGTGTTTGAAGTTGGTAGGATGCATATAGATATGTACAATAGGGCACTAGGTAGCCTGGATGGCTATCTGTGAAACTACCAGGAAAGCATTGCTGTGAAGACAACCGACCAGCCATGATTACCTTAGGTAGGTAGGTGGATTGAACTTGAAGAGACCGTAATGGTTGAGCCTCTCGACAAAACCAGCATTCAGGCAATGGGCACTAGTTGGAGACCGTACATACTTGAAAATACCGCCAGGGGACTGCATGCCAAAGCAAAGATTTGTGGTTTCCACATCTTCCGAGCACACGACTGTAAAAGTGTCCACACAGACACGGACAAAGTTCAACCGGCCCTTTTCACCAAGAAAGCGCCGGCCGTAGCGCGAGTACGCGAGGGAGAGAGAAGAGGCCACATCCTAGACCTTTGATCTTCGCTGCGTTTTAGCGTCCTCCTTCTCCTCCACACCAGTCTCGGGCCCGTCCTCAATCTTCCATTCAGCGCATGGATCTTTCGGCGCTGGCGCAGTCGTCGCTTGACTCGACCGAGTAGTGCTGGCGAACCGGCGAACGGTGAAACTTTTTACAAAGAGCCGTCATCCATGCTGCCCTGGGTTTGGCTTTTCCGTCGACCGGGGACCTGCTTTGACAGGACAGCATTAAAGTTCTGAAGTCGACCCCACCACAATCAAACCATTGTGCAGTGTGTTTGAAACGGCGTATTGTTCATCCCAATTTCCCCGAGTCCATGGACTGTAATGACGGCAGACTCTGATACCAATCTCACGTCCGTTAGCTGAAAGGATGTCGCGGTGATAGGTGCTGCCAAACACAATAGCACCGATCTATGGTCCGGGGGGGAATGTGTAGTGTCGCTCTCACATGACATCACAGCGCAGCTGCCCCTCTAATCCTCCAGCCTCACAAAGAAGCTAACCAACCAGACCTGTGAAACACCACACAAGGTGTACTGCGAGATCCAGTAATCGCGAGATCTGTCCCGCGCTAAGGGGCTCGTCCTACGTAATGCTGCTTCGATCTACGATGTTTTAGCTTCAAAGCTTAACCTTTTTGCCTTGCTTGCGTCGGGTTACCCTTTTTGCTAGCACAGCAAGCAGAGCAGGCGACCAGTTCGAGTTCCTGTCCGTTCGTCAGCCCAAGCCCAACCCCCACGCTTTTCTCTCACTCGTCGGTTCATTTGGTTGGTGGGTGGTGAGTGAGCGTTGCTTGTGGACTTCGCCGTGGATGGGGTCGGTCGCAGGAAATGCTGCTGTTGGATTGGATGGAAGGGCGGAAGTGTTCCGGTTGAAACCGTTTTTGTGCCATTCGCTCGCGACTTTCTTTCGTCAACAGCGAGCGAATGGACGACAGCGTTAGAAAATGCGGGGTCTCTCCCTCCATCTGGGTCCAAAGTCGGGCCTAGCGTTCCATCGTTGAGCTGAAGAAAGAATGGTTCCGAGAAGACCTATGCAAGTCAAGTGAGAAGCATGTTGGCATGTACATAGGATGCTGCAGTAGGTTGCGTTGGGGAGCGGGTGGGTTGGTAGGTTGGGGTACTCTACCCCGGAAAAAGGGATCTCATCCATTGAACGCTTCCCCTTCCCCCTCCGTTTCGTTCATGGCATGGGGTTGGATGATGATGTCGATCATCGTGAGGGGTTCGATGATGATGAGGAGGAGGAGGAGAAGAAGAAGAAGAAGGAGGAGGGGAAGGGCTGCTCATCATCAAATGACTGTGAGCCTGAAGCCGCCAGCGAACCAAAGGAGAGCAGCCACTTGGCACGTTGTGAGAAGCTGAGAAGAGCAGTAGGCGAAGCAGATGTTCCACCACCAGACCACAGACCACAGATCACAGCTGGAGTGTAGCGTTAAGCCGAGGAGGTGGAGTTACCTCCCACTTGCTAGCCCACGCTTTCGGTGTTTGTGGATGTAGGCGATGCGATGCGATGCGATGCGATGTCACCACGGTTACGAATAAGAATTCGTTTCTGAAGTATGGGTACGTATAGAAAGGTTGGAGAAGTAGATGCCGATTACCCGTTTAACTTGGCATCAAAGTAGGGTAATCTATCAAGTCAACAACCACGAGCAGCGTTTTACATCCGCCCAATTATCCTTTCCGGGTTTGCATGGTGTAAAAAGACACGGGACATGCAAAGAGATGAGCGAGCAAGCAAGCCTCGAGCCGAGGACCGGAGAGAGGAGTAGGGATCCAAAACGTCCCCTATCACCATGGTCGGACTGCATCAGATGGCATCGGCAGGCCGTAAGAGCAGAACTAGATCGCGATGGTAAGGATGATAGCATAGCAGCGGACAATATCATCCTCACCAACTGACCCCGAGATGGAAGATGACCTCTCAACTTACACACGAGAAAGTTTCCTTTTCTGGATGCTTCAAGCCCAAGACATCAGCCAAAGCCAAGAGAAGGTAAAGTTTTAAATTGATCGATCACTTGTTTACCCAAACCAACCCATCTCATCTCCGTCGCCTTCATAAGGGGTCCTTGGCTGGGCAACGGGACGGGGCGAGGATCAGGACATACTGCAGGACACAGTGGACAGGGAACAGCTAACGGGGGCTCGCCGCTTTCCCCCGTTGTTGCACTGCAGATTGCTGCAGCGGAACAGCTCCCTCTGGGCTTTGGCCACACCCGCTCGCTGCATGCTTGGAGTGCGCAGCATAGAAAACGGACCTCTTCCCTCCTTTTCGTTCGGTCAGAAGTGAACAGCAAGCCAAGTGACGCACCGTTATGGCCTATACAGTACTTAGACATATAGAGCATCAGCCACTGAAAACGGCCGACTGTGAGGGACGAGCTGCTGCAGTCCGTTCCCGGTCTCCTGCAAATCAGGCTTCAAGCGCTTTGATCGACTGCAGCAACGCTGACACACCAGGATTCCTTTTGGCGTGCAGAGGGCTGCAAGTGGTTTGTTTCCCTTGGCTGGCGCTTTGGGCTTGATCAGCAGCATGTGAGAGCCCCCATCTCAGCTTGCACGAGAACCAGTGAGAGTGACGAGCTGGTGATGCATCGCAAGTCAAAGGGGGGAAGACCAAGGAAGTGGAGTGGAGCGATCGAGCGCCGATGTTCGCTGTTCAACTGCTGCGGGAGAGTGTGCTTACGACCTGGTAGTTCCATCTGCAAGTTCAAATTTGCAGTCGGACGGCGGCCCCGGCGGAGCCTACACACACCACTGGGGATGGATGGATGGACGAAGGGAGGGGACTCGCTACCGCAACAACAACCACTGGCCAGTGGTTGCCAGCACGTTGCTTTGCCTGCCCCGTCAGATGTCGATATCGTCGCCGACCGCCGCCGATGGCTGATGTCGATGACGAGGGGGGCAGCGCTGGACGCTGACAACGCCACTATTGCAACACTCTCCGACCACGATCGAAAGAACCCCAACCTAACAGCTTTACACCTCTTGCATGGAGCATGAGCACGTGCAGCAGAGAGCGCTCCCATCGAGGAGAAATCTGCTGTTGGACTTGCATGCATGTTTTATGGGGGGGGGAATCTACTGTGTACGGGGAGTTGGCCAGTCGGATGATGCAGAGCGCCCAGGATGAACCGTCTCACTTTCGCGGCCTGTCCCGTTACCGAAACGGTTGTCCGACAGCGGTCGAGTCAGCTACCGGTATGTTATGCTGAGCCCTGGTGAACAGCTTGTTACTGGACCGTTTTTATGGAGTTTCTGGTCGCTGGCCGACCGCAGCAAAGCGGTAAAGCAGTGACCGCAACTGACTGGACGTTCGGCGGCCGCGGCGGTCTTTTCTCGCGGACACTTGGCAGCCGGGGAGCTGGAGGGGATATTTGGAAAAAAAAACAAACTTTTTTGTACTCTATTTCTTGCTGCTCCGCCGGTTTGTGAAGGCGAATGCCGGTGGCGCCCAAGGATAGCTGCGGAGCAAAACGCACTGGGTGTCTTTCCCATGCAAGTGGTCCGTGCAACGTTAACAAAGTTGAAGAGGTCCACAGGTGACACCATTCAGAAAGAAGGAGCGTAGAAAGGAAACACCGCGGAACAAACGAACGCAATAACCCCTCCTGTCGAAGGCGATCTGAAAACGCTGTGCCAAGACGATGCACTGCTCGCCAATCGCCATTTGCCGGATTTGCAGAAATCGTCCCCACATTTCGGTGGGCCCGATGTCAGGCTGGGAGCTCGCCGGGTACCTCTGCTAAGGTTGGAAGTATCTACCTCAGAGGCTCAGGCCGGGTCGCTTTTCCAGAAACCACCATCATGGATGATCAAGGCGATGGGATGTGTCGCACAAAGCAACTACGGGCACATGGTATGGCTGGGCAGGTGGCGCGGGTGAAGAAAAATCTTCCGATGTTCCATGGGGATGGGTATGACGGCAGCACGACGACCAGCATGTGGTTGTATGAAATGACGATGGCGAGCGCGACGGCGTTGCACAAAGACGACGGACAGCGTCTTTGCCATGGCCATGGCAGTATTTAGAAGCTTGCAACAATGAATGACAAGACTGACCTCGTGGTCAGTCTGTCTTTTCAAAATTTGCAGGACGCCCCATGAGCTTGTGAGATCCTATTGCGCCTCTGCCGCGGCGATGGAAACACCGACGTTTGCCATGATGCATAGTGTTCATAAGATTGGACGGTTGTGAACAGGAATTTTTTTTGCCATGCAGTGAAAAGCTTTTTCATCACAATGGTTTTGCTGCTATTTTGGCAGTCTGCGATGCTCGGCGAGTGACTGCGTGACCCTCTGCTGGCTCCGGGCTCTGCCACAAGTGACCTCAGCGCTAACAACTTGCTTTGACACTCCACCAGCAGCGTTTCCGCGAATTGGGCGGGGGACTACTGCGACCTCATCCCACTCTTTCCATCCCATCGAAGGCTGACAACCCTGCCGTTCTGGTAACATCTGGTTAGCGCCTCGGCCCCCCCTCTCTCCGCCCTCTTTTGTCGTTGTTGGGACGTGCTGTGGAGTCCTTCCTTTCTGAGGCCTATCCCCACGCTGCAAACCCTGGACGTCTGGTCCCTGCAGGCCGCCGCGGCCACAGGCGACAGCTGCCAGTTGCACAAACTGGAACCGCATCATGCCTGCGCTGGAAGGGGAAGTCCAAGTGCAAGTGCTGTGGAAGCAGAAGTAGCAGCAGCCCTGCGAGACTCCGCCCATCGAAAATCCTGATATTTTGCCGCATTTCCTGTCTCCCCTCAGCCTAACCCGTCTCACTCCTGTTATTTTGCTCCCACTCTACTTGTTCTGATCCTTTGCTTCGCCATCACAACCAGCTACTGGAGTCTGTGACCACGACACGAGATCTGTGGCTCAGCTTGTACGTCATTCTTAGTCCCGCACCTCTTCACTGGCCTTCGATCGCCCTCTATACCGAAGGCCGACTTCGCTCCGATCTCCTAGATCTTTCGACAGGCCGTTCCATTCTATTCACCACATCAGCGAACAACACACTCTGACGCTGGTCAAGGCCGCTGCCTTGCGACTCTTACAACCCTCCCACCTTCCTCAAACACACCAGGCCTGCGACTTGTGACCAGATAGCCAAGATGGCGCTCCAGTTATAGCCGTTCGGTCCCTAGGGACACCTCTAACTCAGTGTTCGTGCTGCAATCGCGTTGCAGACTGCGAGCCAGCCCCCCCCCCCCCTTCCCTACACACATACACACACATACACACATACATACACATACACACACACACACACACACATACACACGCGCACACACGCACACACGCAAACCATCTTCGACTTCCAAGATATCACCTACGCTCCTCACGACTTCGATATCCTTCATCAATACGGTTCCTGCGTCCTGTTAGGCGACAGCAAGTCAGCAACACATCCCTGCTAGCTCAAGCTTTCAGAACGCGCCAACCCCTTTGATAGTGACAGCGAATAGAGCCATCGCGACCACACTCCCACAAGGCGACAGTTTTGTCTATACTGATACTGCATACTCGACGCACACGCCGTGCTCTGCCAACATGGAGCATCACTGGGTGCGCGACCTTACGACATCAAATGTGCTGGCATGGGCCGCCACACACTCCACCAACATAGAACCATCGGTGGAAGAGGACGCAGGCGCCGACACTGATGAGCCGCCGGATAATCATCTGCAGTCTCAGCCGGCCCCGGCTCAGACCCAGTTCAAGCGCACGCCCATCCGCCGGCCCAGCGTCCAGCACGAGTCGCTCTTGACCAAGGCGCTGCAGAGCCAGTCGGACGAGGACTCGAATGACTCGGCATCCTCGACCAATTGGTACTCCCGCCGCCGCTCCATCACCAGCACTACCAGCGTTGCTTCGACTGTCGACTTCAACTGCAGCACCGGCATCACCACGCCGGCTCGTACCACATCGCCGAGCCCGCGCCAGGCAGGCATCACATTTGCCCTGCCCTCCAGGGAGAAGCAGCAGCAGCAACAGCAACAGCAGCAACAACAGGCGAAGAAGGACCCTGCCGTGCAAGCCCTGGAGAAGAAGCGGTGCATCTCGTTTGCCTGCCCGGCCAAGCCGAACACAGCCGACAAGGCAACTGTTCCTCAGCAGCAGCAGCAGCAGCAGCAGCAGCAGCAACAGCCCGCCCAAAAGATTGCCCCTCAGAATGTGGCGGCTAAGGAGCAGTCGGTTGCTCCGAAGAGGACAACGTCTATCAAGTTCGCCTGTGATAGCCGGCCTGCGAAGTTATCCGAGCAGCAGCCGAAGGAGACTCGTCCTGCGACCCCTGTCTCATCTACCGTCTCTCCCAGCACTCCTCGCCCCCGCGTCACTCGTTCTCCTACTGCGACTCGCAAGCCGTCAAGTAGCCCCGTGGCGGTGCGGAACTCCGCCATAACAGTCAATAAGAAGTTCCTGACGGCTGATCCCGCAGACCTTGAGAGCGAGTGCGCCAGGTTTCACGAGTTCGCAAGCGATGAGCCGCAGCAGGATGACTGGATCCGGCGCGACAGCATCACGCCCATGCCTAAACTGACCATCAACGACACTCTCAAGAAGGAGAATGAGATCCGGCGGCTGGGCAAGGAGGCTGAAGAGGAGGCCGAGATGGAGGAGGAAGAGATGGACAGGGAGATGGACGATGAGGAACTCGACGAGGAAGTTGATGACGAGGCTCTTATTGATGACGATGATGACGATTTTGATGAAGAGGATGATGATGATGATGTAAATGACGACGAGATCGAGAACGACCAGAACGACGATGTCGACAGCGACGCCGTCGAAGAGGTAGCCTCGGACGGCTACAAGACCGACAACGAGACGGGCTTCGCCGAGTCCGACGATGAGGATGACGACCTGGTTTTGTGGACCACCCGCATCGGTAAGTACCCGCTGTCGGGTGTTGTGTCCATGTCGCGCCGGTTGTCGATGGCCTCAGTCTCGTCAGGCAGCAGCTCGGGCAGTCGCCGCCTGGCTCGGGGCCGTGGCAAGCAGAGGCGTTCCGCCAAAGCCAAGAGCCCCTCACGGCCGGAAACTCCTGAGCTGCCCGACAGCACCGATTTCGTCTGCGGCACGCTAGACGAGGATCGTCCGCTCGAGGAGGCCTACATCTCGTGCGTTGAAGCCCGCAAGCGCTCCAAGCAGAAGCCCATTCCACAGGACATCGACCCCAGCTTCCCGGCATCGGAGCCCGAGGATTCGGACGACGGTATCTGCCGCCGCCGCCACGTCTATGGCGACAGCAGCGACCACCTGTGGTTCCACGGCCCGATGGAGGATCTCCATCATGATCGTGACCACCGCAAGGGCCTGCGCGGTAGGAAGAAGGATACTTGTGCTGCTGTGTCCCCCAAGAGGTGTCGCTCGCCGCCGCCGAAGCGTCGCGGTCCCTCGCCTGCTCCTAAGCCCCGCGCTCGCTCTCCCCGCAAGGGTAACGACCAGCGCTCGCCCCGCTACCGCTCCCCTGCCCCGCCGCGCATGGCATCCAGATCGCCAATGGCTGTGTCCCCTGCCGATGTCCCGCTTGATGGCCCGGTCGTTTTCAAGCCCGTGCACTTTGGCGGCCCGACTAGCGTGGCTAACCACACCAAGTCGCTCCCGCCCGTTGCGGTCCTCTTCCCGAACTTGCAGCCCGTTGCTGGCCAGCAAGTCCCCCCTCCTACTCGTCGGGCGACGGCCTTCGTTCCCCGCGAGAGTGTTTCGCATCATATGGTCGAGGACATTGAGGAGGTGAATGAGGAGGATGATGCCGACAACAACAACGGTAGCTCTTCGACCCACGTCCGCGGTGCGATTGATATCGTTAAGGGCCTAGAGCAGAAGCGTCAGCGCAGAAAGGAGAAGTTTTTCCAGAAGTATTATGAGCGTGCCCGCAAGGAGGCTGCGCAGGGCAGACGCGCGGCGGTTCCGCCAGGTACAGGCGCCGAGAGGATGAGGGAGTTGGGCCTGTTGATGGCGGGGAAGAGGGAGAAGAGGTATATGCTCTCCTTCTAAGCTCTCTTCTCGGTGTCACAGGCTTCTTTTTTTTTTTTCCCTACTCGATCCTGCTCAGGCTTAGGCTCATTTCTCTGTGTTCGTCGATTCAACATCTCTCATGATGGATTCAATACTCTCTACCTACCTACTCAGCTGGTCACTGAATGACTGTGATAACGAACCTGCGAAGGGATGGTATGGGCTGCATCATCTGGCACAGTTTTTTACCAGTTACCTCAGCACAGGGTGCATGTCTTTGCATACCCCCGGGGGGCAAGCAAGCATTTTTTTCTTCATACCTTTTCCTATCTGCCTGCAAGATATCTCGTCATCATATTTTTGGGAGAAGGGCGGCAAGTCATGATTTCTCGGTTTCTTTTTACGCATCAATTCACGAGAGCCTGGGTGGGAGTTTTTTTTATGGCGTTCGATTTGTCTTTTTACATTTTTAATTTTTTCGGCACTGTTCATTGTAATCATCTAACATGATCCATCTACTGGAGTTTCTCGTCTTCTTTCAGAAAGGGGGAGGGGGAGGAGGTTCAAAAAAGAGGCGAAAGAGGTATTTGTACTAGCCTGCTCGGCAACGGTTGGAGTTCTTTTTTTTGGCTTCCAAAACGGTTACCGGGTGTAGGGCGTAGGCTTCTGTTTGTCATCTTTGGGCGCATTTCGTCTCTTACTGATATCTTTACAGCTAGTTGTAGTGTGGGATAGAAGGAGGGATGGATGAGTACATAGATGCAATAGAGCCTCGTGTAGCGCGCTCGTCTCCAGTGAGGAGAGGGAGCGGCCGCACTGTACATACCTCTAACTTTTTGGTTTTAATGATTGTGTGCAAGGTGAGCTGATGTGTTTGATCATGATAACGAAGGAAAAGTATGGTCATCTTGCTACAGAGACGTCTCCATCCAAACGCATAATACACTAAAGTTCCCGGGCAATGACTATCATGGTGCCATTATCTCCAGCCACGGGGCTCCTCCCATCCAAGGAGCATGCCCCGAAGACGAAGACATGATGCTTCTACAATCATCTACGCAGATAAGCAATAGAAAAACACATGGAACACTCCAGTGGGTAAACATGGTCACAAGATACAATGGTGGCCAGACTGCTATCTTCATCAGTCGTTATCTCCAACGAGGCCACACTCCGTCCGTCAGGTTTGAAAGCCTGACAGTTTCCCCCCCATTCTGTCTGTTCTGTGTGTGCCCTATGCTCTGGAGCATCTGTTCGTAATCAAATCAAAGGGTCCGGATGTTCTCTCGGAAAATGGAATCCCTTTTTTTTTTTTTCGTTTTGGTGTGTTCATTCTCCAGCAGCAACAAATGGTTCCTGGCCTCCACCGCACAGTGGGTGGACTCTCCGCTCTTCGGGATATGTTCGGGGGCCGGAACGGAT
The DNA here is from genome assembly GCF_000221225.1 of Thermochaetoides thermophila DSM 1495. Lineage (NCBI taxonomy): Eukaryota > Fungi > Ascomycota > Sordariomycetes > Sordariales > Chaetomiaceae > Thermochaetoides > Thermochaetoides thermophila. The sequence continues at coordinate 1,203,687 of NW_006383032.1, forward strand.
TGTTTTTGGAGACGCAGGGGCCAGGGGGCTTCATCCAGCAAAGCAAACACTCAGCCGACGGTGAGTGGTGGCCCGAGCGTCTGTCGGTCGGGGAGTGGGGCAGATGAAAACGAAGGCAAATCAGATGCTTTATGCCTATATATTCAGGCATCAAAACCTGTAAGAGTCCCGTGGTTGGCCAATGCGTTCCCTGTAAGAACCCGCTTGGATTTTGGCAGGCCCAGATTTTCTTCGTACCAACATTGCCCAATGCCAAGCCGGCAGACACGCGGTGGGAGCGTGGGCTGCTGGCAACACCTGGCGACGGCCTGGCTGGCTGGTAGACTGACCGGCCAGCATTGCTTGTTCCAGCAGGTGGTGGTGAGCCTGCGGGCCCCGGAGGGACCCCAATGAGTAGTAGGCTGCAAGGCGAGCAAGGGCCACATGCTTGCTGCTGACAAGGCAATCTGTCGATTCGCTTGGCTCGCAGTGGTCTTGCTGGCCTTGTCTTGCATCGCTTCCTCACTCGTGCAGTGGAAAGCTTCACATTTTCTACTTTCTTTTCTTATCACACAATTTCCAACGACGACAACTAAAATTCCAACGCCACGGCGAGTGGACACAGATTGCGCGCGCTCAAAGGGAATTGAGACGGTGTGGTTGTCTTAATATTAGCAACAAAGGCATAGTGCGATCTGCGGAAGGACAAGGACATCGAGGAAAGAGACAAACTGTCCAGTTCGAAATAGGAGAGTGTGATCTGATCTCTGATTCTGACGACGGCTGTTACTACTACTACTACTACTACTACTACGACGACGACGACGACGACGACGACGACGGCGACGACGACTGTTACTGCAAGGAAAGAGATATTCCACATTCACATCCACACCTAACAAGATGTTCCTTATTAACTGGAGTAAGCATTTCCTTTTGCTTGGGCATGTTTTGTGTTTCGGGGCAGAGTAGTAGTATCTTGGATAAGAGACGGTACCAAAAGGGGGAATGCCATTGATGGCGCTGATGACATATGAATGGGAGCTAGGTTCCTTTTTTGGGTTTGGGAAAGGGGGGGAGGAGGGGAAACGGAGACAAGTTAAACTGAGGGAAGTCAACGAAACAGAGAGCTGACGCGGACAACAAATAATAGTTTGGGACTTTCTGGCCTCGCTCGGCCTGACGAACAAGCATGGCAAGCTCCTGTTCCTGGGCCTTGACAACGCCGGCAAGACGACCCTGCTGCACATGCTCAAGAATGACCGTGTCGCGATTCTGCAGCCGACGCTGCATCCGAGTGCGTTCCCCTGGTGTCAACATGAAGGAGAGAGCATATCAGGAGCAGGAGCAGGAAGCTGACAGTAACAGCCTCGGAGGAGCTGACCATTGGCAACGTGCGCTTCACCACATTTGATCTGGGTGGTCACCAGCAGGGTACGTTTCAATCTCTACGTCAGAGCAAAAGAATCAAGCATGTTTAACACGGGATTTTGTCCAGCCCGCCGCCTCTGGAAGGATTACTTCCCTGAAGTGAATGGCGTTGTCTTCCTCGTCGACGCCAAAGACCACGAGCGGTTCCCCGAGGCCAAGGCCGAGCTCGATGCTCTGCTGGCCATGGAGGACCTGGCCAAGGTGCCCTTCGTCATCCTGGGTAACAAGATCGACCACCCGGATGCCGTCTCCGAGGACGAGCTGCGTCACCACCTTGGCCTGTACCAAACCACCGGCAAGGGCAAGGTTCCGCTTGAGGGCATCCGTCCCATCGAGGTTTTCATGTGCTCCGTGGTTATGCGCCAGGGATATGGTGAGGCCATTAGGTGGCTGTCGCAGTATGTCTAATCGAGGCAATGGCAACGAGGAGTTGGTAAGAGGTGTTAGAAGGGGGAAGGCATGTGATATCACGGTAATAGAGAGGCTGCGGTCTGACCACGGCCCAGATTGGACAAGAAAGAGATGGATGGCGTGCGGGTGTTAGGTTCGGGGCCGGGAATGGAATGGATGAATGTGTTGTTGCTGCTGAATTACCATTACAATAGTCTGTCTGCGCTACGATCGATATGACTTCACTTATATATCTCTTGTGTTTTAGTCCCATTGGCTCGCCTCTTGGACGTTATTCTGCTGTCTTTGATCTGAGCAGCGTCAAAATCCTAAGGTATGTGGCAGTTCTGTTGATGTTGGGGATGGTACTGTTGACTATGGCGATAGGACAGTGAGTGCTTCCTTGAGCTTCACCCGGGCCTGTTTCATCCAACGCTATGAAGTTGAAGTATGGGTATACTTCTGAAAGGTTATGCAGTGTTTATGGGCTTGGACGCTCTCCGAGTGGGGTACAGGTGACAGAGTAAACAGCTGCTGCAAACTTGTGTCGAACACCGACGTCATCGCCCCGAGCTTCTGGCTTCACCTCTCGAACCGTCTGTTCTCCTCTCAATTTACAAGTTGCACGGACGATATAACCATTCGGAATTGCTTCATCGAGACCGTTTCATGTGAGATTGAGGCTCTGTGATGGGAAACTCAAGGCTCTGATTAGTCTCCTAAGAGATTCCAAATAGTTCATAATATTTACATCTGGTTTCGAGCTTTCTTTTTCCTTCTCGACATCCAACAGATAACCTCACGCGACGCTACGAGTAAGCGAAGAAACGGTTTTCTCCTTTTTTTTTTAACTCGGCGTTGTTTAAAGAGCCGATTGTTTCTATTTTAACAGAAAAAAAAAGAGAAAGAAAGAGAAAACAAATCCGACAAAATGCCCCGCCCATTGACGGCACTCACATACGTAGTTTCTAGGAACTCCTATGGTTTTGCCCCCGAGGAGTTCGACCCCACCCTCCTGCCCGACGTCGACATCGAGTTCGTCCAGCCCGACCATCTGGACGCCTTCTCCCGCGCCCTGGCTGCCCCCTCCGGCGCCAGCGGCAACTCCTCCGCCCCCGCTTGTTCTTCGAGAGTCCCCGCCACGGGGGAGGTCCAGCGAGAAGGCGAGTTGGCGCCAGTCCTACAAGCACCGGCTCCGTCTCCGGCGGAGATGTACGAGGACCCGATCCTCGGTCTCCGGCGCCAGCGTCACTATCGTCCCAGGCAGCCCAGGCGCCCGAGCATCGACGACGTGCGCGCCAGCTTGGGCCACAGCTTGCTCAGATGGCCGCTGTTGGTCTTGGTGCTCGCCTACTTGGCCTTACTTTGCGCCGCCTACTCAGCCACGCGGGCCTTAATCCGGCTCACCGAGGTGTGGAGGATCTGGGGGAACGCCGCACGCCTTAGGCGGGAAATGGCCCGTGCCAGGACTTACCAGGAGTGGGTTCATCTGGCTGTGGCCATGGACCACATCCTGGGGCTGGAGGACTGGAAGTGGCGGGAGGAGAGCCGGCTTTACGACGCCGGCACGGTGAAGGAAGTGGTCCTGGGGCTGGACGTGGCCCTCCCGCGAGCCCGAGGGGGGGAGCCAGGCGCCCTGGAGGAAGTTCGGCGCCTGGTAGAAGCGTGTGTGAAGAGGGATTTTGCCGGCGTTGAGAACGCGAGGATATACTCGCGTACCCACGTTGGCACAAAGAAGCTCGTGGAGAGGTTTGTAGATCAGGGTAGGTGCTTTGACATATCATATATCCCATATCTCTGAGTGTTTTTGTTTTTGCTTTCATCTCCCCGCCCTTCTTGTTTTCTCCCATCCCCAATTCCCCCCCTCCCCCTCCCCCCTCTCCCTCCCTCCCTCCCTCTTCTCCTTTTTACATCTGATCAAGACCGATGACTAATCACTGGTGTTTTTTTTTCTGTGACGCAGTCGAGGAAAGTCTTAACCTGCTCGCCTCGACTGGCTCCATCCCAGCGCTAGAAAAGCGCGCCTTTTTCAAACGCCTCAGCGCCAACTACGGGCGCACCGCCCTGTGCCTCTCCGGAGGGGCAACCTTCGCTTACCACCACTTTGGCGTGGTGCGTGCCCTGTTGGAGGAAGACGTGCTGCCCGACATCATCACGGGCACCTCTGGCGGGGCGCTGGTCGCATCGCTTGTCGGCACGCGCACCGATGACGAGCTGCGCCAGCTGCTGGTTCCTGCTCTGGCCACGCGCATCACTGCATGCGCAGACTCCTTGTACGTCTGGCTCATCCGGTGGTGGCGTACAGGTGCCCGCTTCGATCCCGTGGAGTGGGCGCGCCTGTGCTCGTGGTGGACGCGCGGAAGCCTAACCTTCCGCGAGGCGTACGAGCGCACAGGGCGCATCCTCAACATCTCGTGCGTCCCGGCAGATGACCCGCACAGCCCGCCCTTGCTGTGTAACTATCTTACTGCTCCAGACTGCGTCATCTGGAGCGCGGTCCTCGCGTCGGCCGCCGTCCCCGGACTCCTCCCGCCTGTTGTGCTCATGAACAAGAATCTGCACACGGACGAGCTCACCCCCTTCTCGCTTGGGACCCGTTGGCGCGACGGGTCGTTGAGGACCGACATCCCCCTCCGAGCCCTCAACAACCTGTTCAACGTCACCTTTTCCGTGGTGTCCCAAACCAACCCGCACATCAACACCTTCTTCTTTCCGGCGCGCGGCAGCGTCGGGCAGCCGGTTGCACACCGCCAGGGGCGCGGTTGGCGCGGCGGCTTTCTGCTATCGGCCCTCGAACATATCATCCGACTGGACCTCCACAAATGGCTGCGCTTCCTGCGCTCCATGGACATCCTGCCCCGCTGGCTTGGGCAAGATTGGAGCAACCTGTGGCTCCAGAGCGCGCTGTTGGGAACCATCACGGTCTGGCCGGCTGGCGGGCACATCAGCGATTACTTCAACATCCTGACGGACCCGGATGCCGAGCGGCTGGCCCGAATGATCCGTGACGGCATGTTGACTATGTGGCCAGCCATCCACTTCATCCGGAACCGTCTGCGCGTTGAGCGTGCGGTTGAGAGGGGGAGGGGATTATGCCGGGACTGAGTAAGGCGCAAGAGATGGCTGAGGAGGTTTGGCGTTTTTTTTTCTTTTTTTCTTTTACGGCCCCCCTTGGGTGAGCAGGGAGTTATCCTTGGAATGGAGACCAGGTTTGAGATCAGGAGTATGAGAGGCGGGGAGGGGGGTTTGCAGCGCGGGACAAAAACCCAGATTGGTTTTGGAGAGGAGAGGAGGTGAGGAGGAGGCGTTAGGAGAGAGGGGACGGATGGGAAGGATTGGTGACCGGATGTAGTGGGAGACGGGGGGAACTCCTATCGAGGCCTGAACCAACCCAGGTCCCGGTCACATTAGATTGTATAGGTATACACTGGTTTGGGTTGTTTAGTTTTTGCTTCCAGGGATGGCATGTATAGATGGCTTTGTATATAGAGATACCCCTGGGTAGTCTTTCGTTTTATGGGATTTACAATGTTTGTTTTTGTTTTTTTTTTCCTTTCACATTATTCTTCATCCCATTGTTCCTGAAAGTGATTTTGTCAGCCTGAGTGTTACAACGTTGTTTGAGCCATGTCAAAGTTAATCCTTACCGTTCTCCTACTACATCTCATCGCAAAGCCATCCTGGCTGGGAAACACATCCCAAACTCCTTATGCTTGATCATTTTCTGTTTCGACTCCTTCAACTCTGCAAGTCACACGTTACACATATCCCTTCCCATATCCTCTTACTCTTGTATCATTTCCATTTCTCTTTTCCGTTTCTTTCCCTTCATACTTTGCCTGACGCTTATTATTGGAGTGTTAAACTCGAATGACAAATCCAGATAATTCTCAGCATATCATCCATGACACTCTTCCCTCTCAAATTTTATGCTTTATCCTTTTCTCTTTTTTTTTTTTGTTTTTTTTTTACTTCCCTTCAACCCACCACCCCCTGCTCCCAAATTATACGCCTTTCTTCCTTTCTTTCCTACCTTCTCTACCAAACCCCAAGAATCACCCAAACCATAAACCAACCTGCCCACAACCCAAACAACCGCCACGCCCCCGAACCTGAGGATAACAACAAACTCTCAGCTCCAGAAGACCCCTCACTTCCAGACCCTTGTGGAGCCCCCATCTTCGTGGCTTCAGCCTCCGGCGCCGTCAACAACTCCGCCCCCGCCGTAATCGTCACTGGCGCGAACCCAAACCTATCCCCGCTCGTCCAGTTATAGCTATACGTGCTGTACGTCCCGTTCCACGTCGACTTTGACGGCAGCGGAAGCGAAGTAATAACAGGAGATGCGTCACGCTGGTCTGCGTGGTGACTGGAGTGCAAGCTGGGATTGGGATGAAATGGGCGCGGACTGTTTACCACCGGGTCGGGGGTTGTGTACCAGGCGGCGCCGACGTGGGTTAGGTTGCAGGCTGCGGAGTGGGTGCCGTTGAGAGAACAGCGGTTTATGCTGGAGTAGCAGTCAGCGTTTGAATCCTGGTATACTTATGGAAAGAGTGACTTATATAACATGACTTACACCGTATGCTCCGGGCTATACCTCGTCCCCGTGAACATAAACGTACTCGGTCCCTGGGTAATGGTGCTCGGCTTTCCTGTGAAATTTTTCTCCTTCCTCCACCAACTCCCATCGTTACCTGCCCTCGCCTCAACCGCCGCTGTTGTCTCCTCACTCTCACTCACGCTTAATGTCTTCGTGCCCCTGGCCCCATCCCTCCTACCAACTCTCGTCGTTGTGACCACGTATGTGGTCAGGTTGTTCACACTATCTACCGCTACGACCGAACCATAAACTTCGTGGAAGAGGGTATAAGGTAGGCCGCCGTCGTACGCACGCTCAGCGAGGTAGAAGAGGGAGACAACGCGCGTCAGGGTTGGAGCGACTGTTACTGTTGCAGTCGTGGTCTCTGTTGCTGTTATGGTTGCTGTTTGCGCTAGTACGGGAGAGAGAAAGAAGGGAAGGAAAAGGGCCAACATCGTAGAAGCTGACAGACTGAGTGCCCTGAGGTAGCGCTTGTTGGCACGGAATATGGAAGTGACTTCACTTGCAATACGGGGTGGTATGCTTAGCAAATATGATGATGAGCAGGCAAAGTTTTCGACTGGCAGAGCAAGTGGACAAATCTGCAGACCTTGCTGCGAAGCTTGTGTAAGGTCAAAAATTCCTCAAAGACCTGCCTGTTCAGGAGTGTGTGGGGGGTGAGTGAAGAAAAGTCCAAAACCAAAAAAAAAAAAAGGCTCGATCGTACATATTCCAGGACCTCACCAAGATACCATAATATTGTTCCGCTTTCTCCAGATCACAGGTCTTTCAAAGAACCAATACGACTTTAGCCGTTATAAGCACAAAGCGAGCGGCGTTTGCCTAATCCACGGCAAGACGGCAAGAGAAGGGAACAGCAGGACATACGACATGCAGTTGGGTAGCATGGCATGACCACACTTGCGTGACGTGACGGCCTTCCTAGGTACCCACGACCATAATCATATCACCGCTGTTAAAGACAGATAAGGTACCTGAGGGCCGGGAAATCATCACCAGAGAGTAGCTTCACAGTACTCAGAGCCATGCATCTATGTTCTATGCCGAGAAAAAGTTTCCATCCTGTGCCCGGGGTCGACCATGGCAGATTATAGTCCCTACATCCCCAGGCTCAGGATATGAGCACTACGATGTCTCTCGTCCCGGTTTGCCGTATACATAGAAGTTTCGATGCCGGGCCGTTCATGCCGAACGCTGCGTAGGGGACCCACGCCGATCCCCGAGAAGTAACAAAAAAAATCGCCACCTCAGCGGCCGTCTTGGCGTTACCGACAGCGCCGAGAGAGATCGGCGTCGCCAGTGGGGTCTACTGGACAGGTGCAGGTCGATTGTTTGCGGAGAGCCGTTTGGCCCTTCTCACAACGGTCCCGGTCCGTGCCGACTCCCTTGGCTCCACCCGGACCTCAGACTACCGACGGAGCTGTCCCGATCCCTGCTCGGAAGACGCTGCCGGGTTCTCCAGTCCTCCGCACACAGTAGGCCATTCCGGAAGGGTGGAGGTACCACCTCGGGTCTCTCATCGGCATACTCCGTCTCCGATCATGTCCCCTGTTTGGCGGAGGCACCCCGGAAAGTCGGTGAGAGGCCCAGAATCCAAAATGGAGCCGGCAGCCCAACTATCGGAACCGGTCGATCAGGGGGGATACCAAAGCTGCACGCAAGCGAGCGAGCTGACTCTACAGCCGAGCGAGAGAAACAAGCAGGATGTAGTGGATCTGGAGATCTAGAATCAACGACAGAGACCCACTCTCTGCGGTGAACATCGAAGTCGAAGCGGAAGCGAACATGCCTTGTTGGGTTCAAGTACGGATATGGAGACTCCGATAAGTTATTGGCGACGAACGCAGGGTTTGCTTCGTCGGGAACTTGGTGTGCAGCTGGACGCCCGGCAGGTAACGCTCCGGAGTAGTTCCAAATTCGTGCTGCCCATCATCCCTATCATCTCCATCATCCAGGAGTGAACAAGAGCTCTATCGGGCCTTGTTGCTTTGCTCGGCCGTGTCTTGCAATGCATACGGAAGCCCAAGAGAACCTGGTCCTGCTGCCAGTAGTGTAGTGCAGTCTCTGTTCCCATCAAGCCAAAAATGATGCAAATCAATGGACAGCTGCAGTGCCACAAGAAACTGGATGGAGAAATGGAACACAACACGGGAACAATGCTCCATCGTCCACCACCCCAGTCATCTCGCGATGTCCACCAGATGTCACTGCTGCTAGTGCTGCTGCTGCTGCTGTGTTCTGTCCATGGTCTGCATCCCAATGCCAGTGTTGCTCAGAAAAAACTGGGACAAAACATCCATCAGCTCTTTGATCTCACCCAAATCCGAACTGAACTGTTGTGCTGTTATTGTTGCGTTCCTGCATTCCTAGTTACCTTCACCAAACCCTTCCACGCACTAACGAACACCGCGACAAACCCCGGTTTTCATTTTTTTTTGCGGGCTGGTCCGTGGGCTTTGGACATCAGTGAATACTTGACTAGGTATGTATGAGCAAGGTCTAAAAGCAAAGTTCCAATATTCCAGGCTTTCCGTTCCCTTCCTCGCAGAAAGGAGGGTGCAGGGTGGCACTCTTGCGGGTTGGATGTGTGTTTCCACCCGCCTAAAACAGACAAGCTTCGTGGCAAGATGCCTTGCTCCTCAGCAAGCCTGACAGCGGCTAACGCCAGCTGCAAATGAAGGCATGAACATGACTGAAACATGCAAAAGCCGAGGAAAGCCCGCCAGACGGGATCAACAAGACAAACGACGAAAGGGATGGAGATTGACCTGATATAACAAGCAAAGGGTTTTGAAGGATAAACGATGAAAAAAAAAAAAAACAGAAACCAAACTTGTAGATAAAACAAACATTCATCTTTGATGTCAGTGACTTGCCCTACCAGACCCTACCAGACACCGTTTGTCGGTCGCCGTTGTTGTGACCCTTCCCCCCCCCCCGGCCTCCTCTTCACCCCCCCTTGTCTGGAACGCTGGTCAGCCAATCAGACACACCAGCAGCGGTGCCCGCCGACTCCCACGAGCCACAGGGAGTTATGGGGGCGTCTTGGGCTGTCTGGATCAAGAGATCGCAATTTCCGAGCGGTCCCACACCCTGGCAAGCCAAAGATGAAGCGGACGAAAGTGAGGGGGCTCCAGACGGGAAAAGCTGCGGGAAAATGAGTCGATGTCGATGGCACCCCCAAAATTCTTGGTTACTATCTCAAGATGCTGGCTTTTCGAAGGGAGGAAATGGGCGATTGCAGACCGGAACTGCAAGGGTGGGAAAATCGCAGAATGCAGGCGGGAACTGGAACCGAGGTAAAACATACACAGTACCATCCAAAACACAAATTCACGTTAAAAAGACAGCCCAAAAAAATAAGGTGTTCAATGAACAATTAGAAAATTAAAAACTACACGCCGTAGAGGTATCATGATGTCATCAAGACTCGCCGCCAGAATCCAAATCCCAAAAAAACCACACAACCACACAACCACAGGTTGCTGCGCGTGCTACGGAGAAGCAAGAGGGGGTATTCAAAAAATGGCCCTTATATTGTCGTCTCCTGCCACACCTAAAACTGCTCAAATCACAAGAAATCAAATGCTGCCAAACAAAGGGAATTTGTCTTGTCGAGTCCAGTATCCGGTCGGTCTTGTCAACAGCACTTTGACTCTCCTTCCTTGTCCTCGAACCCGTTCACGTTTAGAAACTTGTCGTCGCGAATGAGATCGACATGGGTGATTTAAGCCAGGAGGGCGAAGAGACCGGCCGCAGCAGCCAGGAGGGTCGAGCCGCCGAGGGCAGCAGCGCCGGCGGTGACGGGCAGAGTGGTGACGGCCGGGGGAGCACCGTGGGTCGGGACAGCACCGGTGGGGACAACCGAGGGGCCGTTGGTGCCGGTCGGGCAGGGGACGTCGACGGTCTCGTAGATGACGGTCGGGATGACGGTGGTGACCGAGGTGTGGATGGTCTTGACCGACTGAGTCGGGCAGGCGGGCTCGACAGTCTCAGTGATGAAGCCGGTCGGGCCGACGGGGACGAAGCTCGAGGGCTCCTCGGGAACCTCGGTCACGATGGGGATGATGGAGCTCTCGACCACCGTGCTGCTGGCGGGGCACTCGGTGACGGTGGGAGCGCAGGAGGTGATGGTCTTGTAGACGGTCTGGTAGACGGTCTCCTGGCGCTTGGCGTTGCCGGCGAGGGCGACACCAGCGAGGGCAGCGACAGCAAGAGTGAAACGCATTTTGGCTGATGTAGAAGGGTTTTAAAGGGGTTGGATTTGAAGTAGAGAGCGACTAAAGCTGGATTAGCTTTGGGTGTTGTTGTTGTTGAGAAAGAGTGGACGACCGAAGTCAAGGAGGCTTTTCGATCTGGCTACGCGAGCTGGTGAGAGAAGGAGGAAAAAGACGTCGTCCGACTCGGCCACGGGGCCGGCGTTAAATAGACATCTCGCCATACCTCTGGCCCCCCTCCCGCATCCTTCCCCCCCCCCCCCTCTCTCCCCTCTCCCTCTTACGCGCGCAAAAGGAGCGGGAAATTAGCGTCCACGCCGGCTGCCCAATTCGGCCATAGCCCATCCAGGGGTTCATCGACGGCGCACTGGGGGCAATGGGACAGTGGGGAGAGAAACATGCATGTCCACTGGCGCTCTTCTGCAGTGGCTTCTCATGCCCCTGTCGGACTCTGGCTGGACCGCTGGACCCTGCGCGCCCGCTGTTTCTCTGCGGACCGACATCCCCTGATCCAAACTAAACGGGCCAGGGGCCAAGGGACATGGCCACACAGGGGCCGCAGAGCGCAGAGCAGGGCTCTTGATCTCCGGGTTGGTTGACTGGGAGCATTGTGGACGGGCCCGGTGCTCTGCACTCAAGTCACGATCCTCTGGAGGGCGCTTGGTTGCTTGCTAGCAGCGAAAGCGACCGAGAGGCAGGCGGGAAATTGGATGCCGCTGTGCTGTGGTTTGCCGTTGGTACGTATCGCACACTATAGGTACCTGGTATGTACACTACAGACGTTGCTGCACGGATGCAAATGCTAATTTTGCCAAATTTATTTCGTCGTAATGTTGCATGTGCATTTTCCATCTTGGCGGTGAACCCTACACCTCTCGGAGATCATCTCCTTGTTGTGTTACTTTTCGATGAGATCTCGACCGCAGAGTCTCTGCTCCCCTGCGTCCTGGCTTTTCTGGACTTGGGCTGGGTGCTGCGTTGCGGGGACCAGGGTGCTTGCTGGCCCTCCAGGGGCCCGGATAACGGCACGTGTTTTCTCAGGATTGGTCTCCAGAGGCCAGAACCCACGCTCCCTGTCTGCTCCATCATGAACAGCTCAAAAGGCTAAAAATGACGGCAGAGGGAACATCTATTTGTGATGTGATGCTGTTGTACAGTAGCGTAATCCCGCATATCGCCGAACAACCGATCGTGATCAGCACCATCACCTTCTACAAGGCGTGTCGCCCGCACATCACCATCATGGCACACTCAGCCGGACGCCGTGTTGGCGGATAAGAACTGCATGAATCACCAGACCAGGAGCACTGTGTAAAAAGGAACGCAACGGCGGATCGTCAAAGCCATTTTGTGGGGATATCGGCGCTGATTGGTCAGTTCTTCAGCGCTAATGCAGGTACCACGGCCCACGGCCAGCAATCGCTCTTCCATTCGACGGTTCGCTGCCGAATGAATGCTGCGTGCAAGCGAAGCAAACCGAGATCACCTCTCCATGGAAAAATGGATGAAAGGATGATTGGCAATGACTGGCAAAAAAAAGCTTCATTTCTCTGCTGCGCACTAGTATGGGGTTTAATAAGTTTAGGGGATTGGAAATGCGGGGATTTTGGCAGACTGCCGATGGGAGATTAGGATTGGACCTTGCGAGTTGGAGCCGATGAATGCGAGTGGATAGAGCCTGACAAGAGGTGGAAGAAATAGAGAGTTGTGGTTTTGCTGGTTGAATCTCCAAAGCAATAGAAGATTTTTTTTTTAACTGGGACTCGTGATAACTTTGTGCGAGGGAGCCTGAAAGTTCAGGTTAGTTATTTTTGGTTTTTTTTGGCCTCGTGACCTCTCCGCCTTATCTGTAGAAATGCTCCTGGCCCAACCACCGCAATAGAACACGTATTGACTGCGATGGAAGGTGCAAGTGCCGAAAGCATTGATATGGAATGGACAAGATTCTCTGTTGTCTGATGAGTGTGGACCGTCTCTGCAAGCTTTTCCCCACTGAGGGGAATCAACCTGGGGACAACTTGAGGTTTAAGACAAAAAAAAAAAAGATGAACCCTGACCCAAGTCCATCTTAGACGTCTACGACTTCACGGTCCAGCATCATGTTTCATAGCCGTAAGATCCATAAAATTCCGTCATCGAGTTCCGATTCCGAGTCCACGTGTGTCTTGTTGCCGGTGCTATTGTCTGTTGCCTCGATCGACGAGTCAGCTACGCTGTCTACCAGGGAGTGTCCTGGTCAACGTGCCCAACGTTGGACTTCCCGAAACACGGGCATGTTTGACGCGACTCTGGCTACACAAGACTCTCTGGCTCAAGGCTCGATGTGTGAGACATGAGACACGACGACACGAGGAACTTCCCTGCTTTTAGCTGTTCCAGAGGTGAGCAACATCTGATGTATGGAGAACATGCAAGCATCGTTACCCAGGTACTGACCCAATCTCCAGGAGTGCTGTTTCCACAAGGACACGAACAGAAGGGAAATACACCATCAAAATATCCGACTATGCGATCTGGACTTGCTTGAGTGTTTCCCGGTTCTGGCGCTACCAAATTTCCGGGTATGAAACAAAGTGCAGCCCTGCAGCGGCCTGGAGCGACACGGCATCCGCAAGATTATGCCGTGCTGCAGCAGGGAAGTATCGAAACCCGGATCTGAGCTCTGGCCCGGCAGCATTCGAGCACCGCGTCTCTCTCTAGTATTCTCGAGGCTAGCACTTCAAGCCGAGTTTGTTCCGGAATCCGACATTGGAGATGCGGCTAGCGGTTCGGCCATTAGCGGCGATGTAGGATGTCGAAGCAGAGACGGATAGGCAATATTGCCCAGAAACAAAGATTTGTGGCCTTTGTTTCAAGGATAGCGCCAGACGACGATCTGCTTGCTTTGGCATACTTGGGGCCTGAAATGCATTACAAACCAGCATCGGGTTATCACGGCACATAAACTTGGCGGCAGCTCCCGGGGTCTGGAATGTGGCATCCAATTCTGCACCCTCACATTGGATGGCAGTGTTTTGAGCCGCAATCTGAAGATGGGTGCAGAGCCAGGATCTGGATCATCGGCAATGCAACCGCTGCATGATGTAATTGGGGGCCTGGAAATGCTTTGGTGATCAGCACGGCCGCCGTGGCCGCCGGCAATGAAGATGAAGCACCCAGTCGATCGCTCTCAAGAGATCACATCTCCGTATGTTGGGACATCCGGTGGCAAGAGGGTTGTGGCAGCGCAACGGACGAACAACAGGCTCTCCATGGATAGTGCACCGCCGTCTAGGGCATTCCAGCGGGCTGACCAGCTGCAGGAGAGTGAAGAGCTGTCCGATCGATGCCCACGGTGCGGGGTCCTGCGGCACAGCCATGGCCGCCATACATGGTCGGCCGCCCGGGGCTGTGATACGGACCAGCAAAAAACAGCAACCCGGGTGACTCTACGCTACCCGTCCACAGTTTTCCATAGTCATCCACGATCCCCGTGTGTGATTGTTGCAATTGTGTTCGATCAGCGCCTGTACAGGTACCTAACAGACATGTGCCCGGCAGCATTGCCATGATAGCCAACCGGCCAACCAACTCGAGCTACGAATTGCCCACACACGACCATTTTGTGGGGGCCACGCAAGGCACATCGACAAAGTCACCATAACGCCACAGGACCTGCGCAATCCAACAGCCTATAGGACCCCAAAAATTGCGGCAAAGACGGAGTCAGTAACAACGGGACGAGACGGAGGAGGAGACAGCGAAGATGCACACCGTTGGCCGATCTGAGCCTACTGGACACAACAACTGATGTCCATTGGCTTTCTCAGTGCGGGATGTGGGATTGTGGGACGTGCATGAGGACGGACGGCTGGTCTGTGCATGCGCTTGCCGTTCACCCCATGACCATCGTAGCCGCTTGAGGACCGTTGATGATCTGCTGTCTACGCAGGCAGTGGACAGCAGGCGGTGATCCTGGGCCCCTGGCCCGCGGATCAAGCAGTAGGCCAAGTCCGCAGCCTGGTAAGGCGGCCGTGCCAAGCTAGCGCATGTGCGAGGAATGCCCGGTGCCGTCACCCAGACGAGGTCCATCGTGACGACTGATTCGACTGATTCGGAAGAATGTTGTCTTATCGATAAACTTTGCACTGGCGGGAAACAACCGCTTGGCGTTGTGGTCTTCGAGATCGCGGGGCGGCGCGGGGACCGACCATTCCGGCTGCCCATTTGCTTGTTGTATGCGTAGGAGCGCCAGCGTGCTTGTACGCCCTCATGACCGCCCCAGCTTACCAAGTCCAGAATTCAGATTATCTGCTGGAACAAGCAGTCGAACGTAACACCGGCGAGCTTTTTTACGCCATTCTGCTCTTGTTGGTTCGTTAATCTATCTATACGGTGTGCGCCCTGCAGATAATGTAGCAGCTTGGGGGGGGGGGTGTGAGGCTGAGCTGTCCTACAACATCAACAGCTACCCCCCCCTCCCCCCTCCATTCATCATACGTCTGTCCACGTCCTCTTCACTACTTGCTGCTCGGGAGGAATTCCATATAAGTGGTGTGCGCCTGCGCCGCTGCTTGGCCGCGGCCTTCTTTGGTCCCATGTTTCTGCACCCTATTTGCTCGCCCGCTTGTCTACCGACCGCGACCGAGTGCCAATTGTGAAAGCATGCCCTTATTATAAGCACTTCGACGCCTGCGTTTCCCAACTCTACCCCGCCACGACCTTGCTGCCTGCTGCCTGATCTGTGACGAACCGACCTGCATTTCGACTCACTTTGACTCGATCTGCCGCGTCCTCAACCTTACTCGGACTCAAGTGTGTGAGCCGGTTTTACAACCGCACACTCTCATAGCTGACCTGGCCACACGGCTAGACCTCTTGGCTGCGGACTCGACCTCTCTCGCCTCTTGATCGCTACCGACTCGCCCTTTTGATCTCTTCCCCTCCCAGCCCTTCCAACTGCTTGTGCCTCAGGCCCGGTCATCGCCCAGCACTACCGGGGTTTTTACCGACATCCCTTCGTTTTCGTCGCTCGTTATCCTCTGCGGCTTCCTGTCGGCCGCTACTCATCACAATCACAATGCCTCCGAAAGCCAGACAACCTACATCGGGCGGCTTTCCTTGCAAGGACTGCACCAAAGTTTTCCCACGTCAATGTGACCTCAATAAGCACACCAAGGCCCACACCCGTCCTTACAAGTGTAAAGTCGACGGCTGCAAGTATGCCACCGTTGGTTGGCCGACCCAAAAGGAACTTGAACGACACCACAACGACAAGCACAATGCTGCCCCGCTCCTCTACCCCTGCCATTTCGCCGGCTGTGACTACAAGTCCAAGCGAGAGTCGAACTGCAAGCAGCACATGGAGAAGGCCCATCAATGGAAGTACGAAAAGAGCAAGACTAAGGGTAGGCGGTCGGCTCAGCCGAATGCTAACGGCGCTGATGACCGTCCTACTCCTCTGGTTGCTGCCGCTTCCGGGCCCCCCAACTTCCTTCCTCTCAACGGCGATTTCAATCTCTTTGAAGACCAAGACGCTCCTGGAGAGGAAGATGATACTCCTTATCCTGAAGCCCAGGCCACCATTGAATCCGAGTCCTTTGTTCCTTGGGCTTCTCCCAATACTCGCATTCAGCAGATTCAAAACGTTCTTGACAAGACGGATGAGGTCACTGATGGCCATGAGTCTCAGGTTGACCCGATGCTCTCTGCCGATACCCTTGACGTCTTTCGGACTCATGAGCGAGCTGGTACGGTTGATGGGACCACGACAAGCCAGGTTTCCGTCAAGAGTGAGCTGCCTTGGACTAAGGATACCGACTTGTTTTCGAAGCCATTTGGCCCTGTTGATTCCTTCTCTGCTGGACCAACTGCTTCTGCATCATGGGAGAGATCTTTCACGCCACAGCAACCTGGTCATCCAAACCCTGTATCGTTCGAGCCCCCTGCTTCCAACCGCCGCGAGCTTAATGAAAACGGGGCCCCGCCGAGGAAGAAGATCAAGACCGACCCAGAGGGCTTCTCTGACCAGGAGATGCCTGATCCTTTTCGCTATGCCCACCCCCACATCTAGTGAGTTATGGCTTGTTGGTTTTCTTCGCTTGCTTGATGGCTGACATTACTATCGATAGTGACAAGAGCCGACATCATCGATATAGGCCGTGCCATGCCCTGCACGGCGAGATCGCGTCGGTAAAGTGAGTAGTTTTTATTGGGCTTCCACCTGTTCCTTTGAGGAGTACTCATCCAACCAGGCGGCACCTCAAAAGGTCTGCGCATGGCCTCAAGGTCGCAAATGGCTATATCTCGACCTTCGACATGGACCGGGGCTGCAAGTACGTTAGGGCTGGAGTTTGCACCAAATGCTGGCAAATCTTCCACGACCGAACGACATTTGAGACGCACATTTCCCAGCCCTGCGCCAAGGTGTCCAAGGACGAGAAAAAACAATGGCTCATTCTGCGTGACGCCTTCACCCCGTTGGTGGACAATCAACAGGTCGAAGATCTCCTCCAGCATCCACGAGCTCCTCCCACATCGGTCCCAATGCCTGCCGACTTCCCCAACATGCTTGCTACTCAAGCCGGACCTGTCCCAGAGCAGCCTTCGTTGCAAGCTGAGCCTCAAGCGTTGCACGATAACGAGCAAGTGGCTCTTTTCCAAGCCCTCGTGTCCGTCTTGGCGGTACCCAACCCAAACGCAGCGGGTCCGTCCACAAGTCACCCGCAGCAACACCTCAAATCGGATGAATCCCCCTTCGACCGCAAGCACGAAAGCCTCCTTGGCCTTACGGACGCCCGCCACAAGACTGATGTCGATGTCAACGCACCCTTGACTGAGCTTGAGGACGAGCAGCGCTCCCTGGTCCGCGTGAACACGGGGCTCACGACTGCCACCACGAGCACAAGTTCCCACAGTAGTGTTTCTTCTATTCGGCGCGTGCCCCCGAGCCCGCCGCCTAAACCGGTGCATCTGCCTGCTGGCGTCAAAGAGCCTAGGTCGATTGGCGCTGATTCGGGGTATGGTGGCACGGAGATGAGGAGATGCAGTAGTGCTGGAATGTCGGCGTTTGGAGCGTCGGGATCAACTGCTGTCGCCACTTGGGGGTATCAGCCGAGTGTGCCGGTGCCGATGGGTTTGTTTGGCGAGCAGACTGAAGGTGTTGGGCAGTTGCCGGCGGGAGTGTATACCGACCTGTGGGAGACCAATAAAGTAAGGGCTCCAACGGCGGGGTTCTTGGGGGATGGCACCCCTGAGGTTGACGGCCAGGGGCAGGGTCAAGAGCAAGCCTATGCGTACGGCCATAGTTATGGCTATTACCCCGATGTCTCCCAGGCTCGGGCCGTTGATGATGGCTATGTGGAGGATTGTGCGGAGAAGTTCTTTGAGGATGCGACGGCGCACTTAAATGTGGGAAGTACCGGCAGCACTTCTGGCGAGAGCCAAATGAGTCTGTCGGCTGCTATGATGGCGATGGGCGCTGGTGTTCAGAATGGGACATCATCGTCCGGTTCAGCAGAGTACGGGGATGAATATAATTACTGAGGGGTCTAGAGGTCGAGGGCGTGAGCGACAGGTAGGGGTTCACCCGTTCGCTGCCTTACCAATGGGGTTGTGGACACCCATTCGAGGATTGGAACTATTTTTTTTCTTTGTTTTTCTTACTCTAACTTTGGCGGTTGGATTTGGAGTTAAGATCAGCTTGGTTGGGTTATCTGTTTGGATTTGGTCGACTCGTGTGTTGGTCAGTTGGTTTCCCGCACATATACCCCCTTAATGTTTTTTTTTTTTCCCTTGTTGGTCGTCGCTTATTTGGGTTGGCGTTTGGGCTCAGCTTGAGTCGATTAAAGCGAAGGAGTTCCGGCGTTTGGGAACTTGGCAAAAGTAGCATGCTTTTAGTTGATTTCCTAGTTTGACATGCTTTTGCTCCTAGGAGGGTCAGCCTGCTCTGAGGTTTAAGATTTTTGTGTGTTTTCTTTTTTTTTTTTTTGAATTGGGATTATACATACAACTATACACAAAACTGGCACGCGCCATGGTATTAGAGAGTTGGTATACACGGAATGATGAGTATAACCGCGGTGACAGAAATTGATATAGGGTTGATTTAAGAGAAGCATGAGATCCATGAAAAATCATGGCATCTAAAAGATATGGCACGAGATTGGAACAGCAAAGATTGAGTTGATGTCACACCTGGTTTTATGGCTAGAGCTTTAATGATCAGATTGGATACAAGTTAGATAGCAGAGTTAACGAGACTTGATCTCTAGTAAAAAGCTAGGTCTTCTAGAGAGTGGAGGTTAGCGGCAAAGAATGGAACTAAGATCTGGAACTAAAATCTAGGCTCATTCATTTTTTTTTGAGAGAGAAGGTATTACTTAGAGAACTCTTAACAAACGAACCTATCCTGCAAGGGACTAAGAAAAGAATTGTCCAAACGCCAGCCCCGCCGCGTCAAGACTAAAGTAGGTATAATACTATCCTTCCACAATTCCACAATGAAATAACAGGACATAAACTCCCTCAGCCACAACGCCTTCCCATGCCATATTAGTAAATACAATGGTATGCAATCCGACCCAAGAAGTCAAACACAACCCAACACGGGAATGAACCATTCACTCCACCCTCTAGAACCTAGTATTCCCTCCACTCGATCCACCAAACCATCTCCTAAAACTATCACCCGGGCCTTCTCCACTACTCCTGCTCCTGTTGGTTGGCAGTGTTTCTCCCCCCGCTAACCACCTAGGCCTCCTGAACCCTTGCCCCAGCTCGGATAGCCACCTTGGTGGTTCCAGAGTATCGATGGTATTCTTCACGCGGTGCGTCCATTCAGACAATAAACCTTCCCTCTCAGGATCGTCATCATCCTCAGGATCATCTATCCTCCCCCTGTCGCGAGAGAACGTTCCTAGTGTGAGTGTTCTTCGAGCAGAGGTGTTTGCCTGTGGCCGGGATGAGCCAACACGGGAGACTGAGAGGTAGGACGACTGATTAGGGGAGGTAGCGAAGGGCGTGGTCGGCCTGGGCGAGGACGTCGCACTCCGCCCGGGAATGGGGGAAGATGGTGTCAAGGGGGAGCGGTCACGGTAGGCATTATTGAAAAGATCTGCCCTCCGGGTGCCTTGCACCTCGCGCTCGATAAGCGCACGTCCACCGAGCCAGTCACCTTCTCCCCCGTTAAGCTCTTCGTCGTCATCAGCGTATAGCCAAGCACCCCAGACCCGTCTAACCCGGCCGTACACCCCGCCTAGGGCCATCCCGACAGGGAAGAGAATGAACACGGGGAAGAGCCAATCGAACCAGCTGCTTAAAGGGGTAAGGTTGATGCCACTACCCAAGAAATTGTAGAACACCGTGCGGTGGTATACCTCATCCCCCAGCAAAGTGGCAAAGTTGTAGGTGAGCGGGACACCGAGACGCGCGATCTGGCTTGCGTACCAGAAGGCTGATTCGTGCGAGGTGTTGCGCCTGACCAAGGCACGGCCGCGCCAGATTGTTAAGGGGAGTTCGGTGAGGGAGTAGAGTGTGGCGAGGGACATGTAGGAGAGGCATAAGGAGGAGATGGCTTGGCCTGGGAAGAGGGCGATTTTGTTTCCGGAGGAGAGGACTGTCAACCGGATGGGCGCTGCATGCGGGAAGAAGGGCTTGAGCAGTTCAGATGAGACGATGACGAAGGATGCGAGGGCAAGAACGGCGCCTAAGGCGAGGGAGAGGAAGGGGAGGAGGTAGAAGTGCAGGAGATGTCGGGTGTACGGGGTCAGGGGGGAGATGCGGGACCAGAGGGTAGACGGGTCGTTGGTGAAGACCAGGCGTTTGGACGCAGCGCTTTCGACGATGGCTTGGGTGCGGACGGCCGAGCGCAGGAGACGGGACCATTCGGCTGCGTAGCGGGTGCGGGAGTGACGAGCGTGGAGGAGACGCTGGGTTAGGCTGGCGAGGAACTTGGCGGTAATGACGTTTGGAAGGGCAGAGGAGGAGGCCGAGACGGGGGCGACGGGGGCGACGCGGCCGGGCTGGGACTCGGGGAGGTTCGTCAGGTCAACGAGCTCCTCGATCCAGTCCTGGAACAGGCTTGCGCTACCACCCTTCCGCCGGCTCAGCTCCGCGACCTGGGCCTCCAGCTCCTCGAGTGCCATTTCAGCATCCTTCAGCTTGTCATAGACCTTAGGTGCGCGCGCATAGATCCTCCTCAGTCGACCACGCACATCCGCCCAGCGAACTAGCCTCTTCGGAATAGCCACCAGCCCATGACCCATTAAATATATGGCCAGCGCCAAACCCCAGCAGTATGCCAGCGCCATGACGGTGCTCTTGAGCGAGGTCGAGAAGTGCCCGTACGAGAGGAAGACGTAGAACAATCCGACAATGCCCAGACCGAACATAATCGCATAGTACTGTGCATTGGCGCGCAGCGAGTCCTCCAGCTTTTCGCGCGGCTCACGGTAGCCCGAGTCGCTGTACTCGCCCAGGACAGGCAGGATGAACCATGTGAGGGCGAAGGTCAGCCAGTAGGCGATGCGCCAGGCGACGAGGATCGCGCGGTGTGGAAGAATGATGGCAGACGTCTCCGGGGACTTTGTTGCCGAGGCGAGGTCGATCGGAACGAGCAGAACCATGCTAGCTGGCAGAGCGAGCGCGAAGAAGACAGGCACGAGCAGGTAGGCCGGCGTGGTGCGCAGGGGGAGGTAGTGTCGCAGGATTAGCACAACGATGATGGAGATTGCGGCTAGCGCGAGGACCGCAAACACTTCGGATGTGACCGGTGGTCCGGTCTGGGGCATTATGTCGGCCATGGCATGGGCATAGGCGAGGAGTAAAGGGCGTTCGTTGGTGGAGTTGGGAGATGGTGAAGGGAGATGAAGCCGGATGAGTTGGAGGGAGCCTGTCCGCCCCCGTACCCACGGATTACGTAGGGGTTCATTACGAGGAGATAAGGGGTGAATGAATATAGATAAGGGTTAGGGTTTATACGGGTCCGTGAACATCGATGACCGAGATGGGATGAAAATTCGGGAAAGTGATGCATAGAACTGCATACCTGCAGCTTTCTGTAACCATTATCTGGAGACGGAAGGAGGAATTCTTTTGCCGTCAGTTTTTTTTCACGGGTTACCAAAGGTGTTCGGCTGATGCCTGGATGCCTGAGGTTGGAGAGATAATGGCCGTCCTGCGGGCCCCGCGCGCTTTCTCACGGCGCTTCTCATCATCCGCTTTGAGAGCTCCCTCTTCACTATCACCACCAAGACTGAGTCTGAGATTATACACCACTACACGCGCAATGGCAATGGAGATCGAGCTGACTGCCCCAAACGGCCGCCGCTGGATGCAGCCGCTGGGGCTGTTCATCAATAATGAGTTCGTGGCTAGCAGCAACGGCCAGACGATTACCAGCGTCAACCCCACCACCGAGGAGGACATCTGCTCTGTCTACGCCGCCACTACCGACGATGTCGACAAGGCTGTGGCCGCAGCTAAGAAAGCCTTCCGGGACCCATCGTGGAGGCAGCTCTCGGGTACTGAGCGCGGTGCCCTGATGTACACGCTGGCCGACCTGGTAGCCGAGCACGCCGAGACGCTGGCGACAATTGAGGCGCTGGACAACGGCAAGCCGTACAGCGTCGCACTTAAGGAGAACGTGCCTGAGGTCATCAACGTGCTACGATACTATGCAGGCTATGCCGACAAGAACTTTGGCCAGACAATTGACGTCGGTCCGGCCAAGTTCGCCTACACTATCAAGGAGCCTATTGGCGTATGCGGCCAGATCATCCCCTGGAATTATCCCCTTGATATGGCTGCTTGGAAGCTAGGTCCTGCCCTGTGCTGTGGCAACACTGTGGT
This sequence comes from Thermochaetoides thermophila DSM 1495, assembly GCF_000221225.1. Lineage (NCBI taxonomy): Eukaryota > Fungi > Ascomycota > Sordariomycetes > Sordariales > Chaetomiaceae > Thermochaetoides > Thermochaetoides thermophila. The sequence continues at coordinate 1,226,133 of NW_006383032.1, forward strand.
GCTGAAGCTCGCCGAGCAGACCCCGCTCAGCATGCTCTACGTCGCAAAGCTGATCAAACAGGCCGGCTTCCCTCCTGGCGTCATCAACATTCTCAACGGCTACGGCCGTGAGGCAGGCGCCGCCCTCGTCCAGCACCCAGATGTCGACAAGATCGCCTTCACTGGCAGCACAGCTACCGGCAAGGAAGTAATGAAGATGGCCGCAGCGACCATGAAGAACATCACCCTTGAGACAGGCGGAAAGTCGCCCCTCCTCGTCTTCCCCGATGCAGACCTCGAGCTGGCCACGACTTGGGCCCACTGGGGCATCATGAGCAATCAGGGCCAAATCTGCACAGCCACGTCTCGCATCCTCGTCCACGAATCCATCTACGATGCCTTCCTGGAGCGCTTCAAGGCCAAGGTGCGCGAGGTTTCGGTCCTGGGTGACCCCTTCGACGAAAACACCTTCCAAGGGCCCCAGGTGACACGTGCGCAGTACGAGCGTGTGCTCTCGTACATTGAGTCGGGCAAGCAGGAGGGTGCGACGATTGCCTTGGGCGGGGAGCCTGCCCCGCAGAAGGGCAAGGGTTTCTTTGTTGCGCCGACTGTGTTCACCAACGTCAAGCCGCACATGAAGATTTTCCGGGAAGAGATATTCGGCCCATGTGTGGCGATTGTTGCGTTCCAGACGGAGGAGGAAGCGATTCAGATGGCGAACGATACCACGTATGGCCTGGGTGCCGCGGTGTTTACCAAGGATCTGGTGCGGGCGCATCGGGTTGCGAAGGAGATTGAGGCAGGCATGGTGTGGATCAACAGCAGCAATGACTCGGACTTCCGTGTGCCGTTTGGCGGCGTGAAGCAGTCGGGTATTGGCAGGGAGCTGGGTGAGGCTGGTCTGGCGCCATACTGTAACATCAAGGCGGTACACATTAATATGGCTGCATAGGTAGATTGAAGTTGAAATTGAGTCTTTTAACTTGACAGATCGACGTGACGTGATGTAGCTGTTTTAAATGTGAAAGTGCTTGTGATCATCGACGTCATTGCCCCACCCCCCGTGTAGCCTCGCCGAACGGAACCAGGATCTAGCTACTAGTGAGCTGCCCTGTGATTGGCTGCCGTAAATGCCAGCTTCTTGCGTGCCCGACGACGACGCGTCTCTTTGACTTTGGCTCTACAACCTCACTTTAACCTCACCCTGAGGCCTTCAACCTCGAGAAAAAAAAATCTCTTGAAAAAGCTTAAAAACTTATAATAATAATCCTCCGATAGTCATAATGACCGTCCCGACAGCCACACTCCGATTATCCTACCCCCTCTACGCCCTTGACTTCGACCCAACGTCCCGCGACGCTAAGAGGCTCGTCGTCGCTGGCGGCGGCGGCTCGTCGACCAAAAGTGGCATCGGGAACAAGCTTACTGTCTTGGCTCTCGATGACGAGGCAAAGGAAATCCAGATCTCAGCTGAGATCGACCTTAGCCGGGAAGAGGATGCGGTCAGCTCGCTTGCTGTCGAGTCACGGCCTGTTAAGGGCAAGGATGGAAAGGGGGAGATTGTCAGGATATATGCGGGCGTAAATTCTAGCTTGGAAAGCATCAAGAAGGGCAAGAACGAGCATTTGAGGGTTTTTGATGCTACGCTCAGCCACAAGACAGCTTCTTCGTCTGACGAGAAAGATAGCGAGAAAAAGCAATTCCAAGGGAAGATCACCGAGTCCTCTCGCACCACCCTATTCTCGGCCCGCGACCCCGATGCCTACCAACGCCTCCTGCGCATCTCCCCTCCCCTTGCGGCCGCCGCAACAGGAACAACGGGTCCCTCCTCCCGTGACTCTCAAATCGCCCTCTTCGACTTGCCCTCACCCACTCAAATAAACCCCAATCTCCGCGGCACCCTCGAGCTCGCCAAGGAAGCCACAGACATGGACATGCTTCGCGTCTCCGACTCCCAACACCGCCTGGTCTATGTTGATGAGCGGGATATGTACCTCGTTGCCATCTCCGAGGATGGCCACGTCTCTAGCCCGCGGTGCGTCTTCTCCATGCCTATCGACACCGCGGCGGGCCAAACCGTCCGACCCACCTTCCGGTGCGTGAGGTTCTTGACCGAGACGTTTGTCCTAGCGGTTGCGAACTTGCCGCGAGGCGGGGGAGCCATCCTGCAGGGGTTCAGGTTGCCGACGAATCTCTCTGCTGCGGCGGGGGAGAATGAAGGGGAGGCTAAGGCCAGGTTAGCTATCTCGGCAAAACTGCCGAAGCATGTGGCTAGGGCGACGAACCTTGCTGTGAGGGGCTTGACGCCTTCGAAGGGGAAGGTGGGGGATGCACAGTTTGTGGTGGCTGTATCGGGGCAGGATAGTTCTGTGCTGGTATATACCCTTGAGCACACGACGCTGGTCCAGGCGGATGTGTGTCTTGTAAGCCAGTTGAGGAGGGTTGTCGACTGGAGGGAGGTCCATCAGGGGCCCATTTCGGGACTGGCGTTCTCGTACATTGCCCCTCCCTCTGAGAAAGAGGAAGAGGAGACACCGGTCCTAAGACTTGCTTCGATCGGATCGATGGGCAACACCGTCGTGGTTCATACTCTGCCTCTCAGGCCGCACCCTTCATCCAAGCCGAAGCAGAAGCGATACATCCTCGGCCTGCGCTCCAGCCCCGTCATCGCCCCCACGCAGATGATTGTTGTAACAGCCATTGTCTTTGCCCTCTTGGCTCTCTTCCTTCAAGGCGCAATGGAAGTCAAAGGCCTGACACGCCCGGTCCTCGGCGCAAGACAAGTTGTACCAGAAAGTTGGCTAGGCCGCGAAGTCTGGCGCGAGATCGAGCAGCATCAAAAGGGCAAGAGGTATTACAAGGGGGACAGTCTCTGGGACAGGTATCAGGCTGCGGTGGAGTACCAGCGCGATCACGGTCAGAACGCTGTCGTCTTGAAGGCAGGCGGCAAAGAAAGTGATGAAGAGGGGGTTGACATCGACGTTGTCACAAGCGGTACTGCTGAGGGCGAGTCCACGGGTAAGCAGTGGGATGAGCTGGCACCGGCGCAGCGCGAGGCCTGGAAGGAGAGGCTCAAGCGGGCGGGTCAGTGGAGCGAGGAGATGGGCGAGGCGGTGTTGAAGGGGGTTTTGTTTGGGGAGATTGCGGGTGTTGTTAGAGGGTTGGTGAGGTAATTAGCTTGAGAGGGATAATTGGAAATCAGGAAATAGACTGGGTGGTTTGTGGCGATGGCAGGTCGGGTATAAGCATAGGTATATCGACTTGGCTTAAGAACTTAATTGGTACTACGGAGGTTTGACGTTGAGTGTTTGGACATGAGCAGAGTTGCAACTCGTTGGCTTTCAAGGGTTTATTCACAGGACATAGTGGCTCTTGGGAGTAACACATGGTAGAGAATAACTACCCGTTTTGAAGAATTGAAAGCATGAAGCTTCTACCGGTGACCTTACCTGGGGATAATTTGCTTAGGAATCCATTTCGATGTCTTATTGTTGTCTGCTAATTCCTTTTTTTGTGGATTTTTAAATTCTTGCCTACATTATGTCATTCGTTTGCTGAGGATATTTGTTCCCTATCCCACTCAAACCCCAAACAAAAAGCATGCTCTTAAGGATATTCTGTCAAAACTGGCATGAGACATTACTAAGGGCTAATTTGACAGCAATCAAACTTTTTTTTTTCGGTCCAACGCTCATAGCATTTGTTTGGTTTGTACATGATATGGGCTCTCTCAGACTCATGACCGAAGCTGACAACAGCTTCTCCAGCCTTTCTGTAGGCCTACGGTCAGGTTTCCCTTTGACCTCACTAGCAGCCGTCTAGTCCAGTTCGTGCGGCATTTTCGGGAAATAAGTCAGAGTAGTATCCAGAACTTGAGATAACGTAAGCATAGGTACCTAGGCTGCTCGATGTTCAAGATCCCAGCATTTAAAGCCTTACCCTCTAACTTCTCGAATCAAGACGCAACGCACAACTGTAAGCGGACCGCAATCGCCAAAAACAAAGATAATCGAGTATGTCTCATGATATGAGTGAGATAATTGACTTGCTGAGCAAGCTATTCTTTACGTTCGTCCATTTGATTACCTCCTCCCTGATAAAGTCAAAGGGGGGGGGGGAATCCAGACCACAACGTAACCTTTTCGGTCTATGTGAGCATATTGATTACAGCAGAAGTAAATGATCTCGATATATTCATAACTGGAGAAAACCAAACCTTTCACGATTGGTTCTGCATGCGTTTATGCATCCCGCTGTGGATTGCCAAAGTTCCTCATCATCAAGCACCAATCGTCAGTTTACGGAGGTAGGAGCACGCATGAGGTCTAGCGCTGTCATCCAGGGAGTCGGATGCGGAGCCAAGCGCCGTGCGGTAGCCAAGGCCACTGATAATTGGGCCACAAGGCGTCAATTGGTTTGTGTGTCTTGGCCCCCATTTGTGTTCAATGCAGAGAGGATCATGCATTCATTGAAACTTGGCATCGCTGCCCTGCTGGGATGGGCTCGAATGGGCGGGACTGGGTTGGAAGGACAACACCACAGTGTCTCGGCGTTTCCACGACCATCATACAACATGTCCGCCTTTGTCCGCACCGCGCGAAAGTTAAACAAACGGACACATAATGGGGACAACAGCGTGGAATCGTGAAATCGGGAATCATGCCGGTATCCGTAGCCGTTAGGAATGTTTTGTACAACGCGGACGGCACGGACTGGTTATGCTGGTAGCCGTAGCTCGTGAAAAATTCGAGAATGTTGGTTTGAAACAGAATCAGCTAAGGTTGAGTCATCAAATTTGTTAAGCTCCCTTGCCCCTCGATTTGCACTCAAGGGATATCGTATAGGCATATTTTCGGAGAAGATAACGTGAAAGGATTATTGTGCAGAACCACCGAACGTGGTTTGCTCTCCTTCGACGCTCTCCTTTGCCATGTCAATAAATCGTCATGTAGTTTTTCACTAGACCCAGGTTCAGGCTGGCTGAAGAAAAAAAAACGACATATTGGCATGCGAGGTCGCATTCCCCCATCTCGCGAAGGTGTCTCTATCAAATCAGAGAAACAGCTCCTACTCCTCTCCAACCTGTCTGCCTGCTTACACAGAGGACCCTCGTTTTTGCCAGCCCCCCCCCTCTTTATCTACTTGTACGGCACGTCACCGCTGCCCCCTCGGAATGTAGGTGTCGTGTGGTGTAACTGTTGTTTTATGGTATGACAAAAACGTGGTTCGTGGATTCTAGACCAGGTGCTGAAGATAGAGCAGCGGTTCTGCATACAAATACTGCATGTCTTGAGCTTGTTCCAAGCTGAAGACCGAGCAATTCGTAAAAAAAAAAATAAAGGAAAAAAAAAAGAAGGAGAACGGCGCTGTTGTTGATCCGATAGCGGTCTGTCTGCCGTTATACCGCTTCCGCAAGACAGAATGACAGTCTAACATGCATACTGACGACGACGATGGCCGTTACGAGGTTGCCGTCGTCAATGCTCGATGCTGACAGGCTAATGGGAGGGCCACAAGCCTTGTTCTCTCAGCTGAGGGGAACTATACGCGACTATAGGGGTTCTGCAGGGCTTGGCCATCAGTCACTGTCAGCATCGCCAACCATCACGCAGCCTTGGCTGGTTACCTGGCTGGGGGTGTTGTCCAGGTCGAAGCGTGAAAACCTGGAAGCCTGGCCAATCCCGCGGGTACGGTACCGAACCCAATCCTTCATACAAGCCTCAGGGTCCCACCAGTTGGGCTCACCCCACATTTCCCCATTTCGTCCACCTATCCCACACAATCCACCTTTTTTTTTCGCCCACAATTTCTGCTGGGCCCACCCATCTGCCATCTGGCAGGCAGCAACGAAAAGGGCGGGCAGGCGGCTAACGTCCCACAGATTTCAGGAGGGACAAGGGGCGACAGGGCTACGGGCCTGCCAAGCATCGACTCCATCGAGGGCCTTTGCGCTTCTTGCATCAGCGTCAAGCCACTCACAGCAGTCGGTGTGCTGGGCGTCCTTGGGATGGTCCTGGTTCTCCAGCTTTTCCTTGATGCTCGCATGCTTGGCCTGTTTCTTCGCATTTTGTGCACCCCCTCTCCGTCCTCCGTCCTCTCCGCTACTGCAAATGCTAACACCATCTCGCTCATTTACGAGATGGGCTGCATGCATGGGTTCGAGAGGATTCCCCCGTCAATCTTCAAGCCAAGCACCGAGCGCAGTAAACTCAACATGACGAAGTCGAAACGCGCGATGTTCCCAGCCCAACCGGGCTGAAATTGTGGATTTTGTTTTCTCTTTGCCCTACAAATGCACCACCGCCAGCACCAAGAAGCAGGCCAAGTCCGAGATCCGCGCGACTTTAGCCGGAATTCAGATCACGAATTCTCTTCGCTTTTACTTACCGCAGTTACCAGCTGACCTGACTTCAAGCCTGTACCTTGTATATCCACGGTCTCTGTTCCTGCAAATTTATGTGGGGAGGAGACATGGATTGACCGGTTTGTGGTCCGTGCACTCTAACGCTTCAACATGTTTTTTAACGTTATAGTTATTTGTTGTACCACACCTTTTTTTGCTTGGTCGTCCATGCTTCTGGGATCTCGGCTCACGGCAGGCGATCTGCCGGAATAGCAACCGCAACCATGTGGCTGTTGATCTATCTTTTTTCTTTTTTTTTTTTACCCTCTGGAAAAAGCTCGCAATCCCTGGTTGAATATATTGCTATGCCTACCTGCGTTCGCAATCATTGCTCACCAGCACTCTTTGCCGCTGACACGCCGTAAGAGTGCGAGGGGTGAAATCGTGCGCCTTTTCAGGGCTGCAAGGCTGAGGCAGGGACCGCAGTGGTCCTTCATCACAGGGGTGATGCAACTGTGGCTGTCGTCAGCCGCGATGGATCAGAGCCACTTCGGACATTGACTGGACAGAAACAGCAACGGTGCTCAATCGCTGCCAAAAAGCCCAAAAAACTGTGCTGGGCAGCGCTGGATCCAGCCAGTTCCAGGCTCATTGCACTCATTGTAGGAGTCGTGGCGCCAGCAGGGCAGCAACACATGTCTGTTCCGGGAACATTGCAGGCCAGCGACGAGATGTACAACGTGCGGCATCAACAAGACGATTGATTGATTGGCCCAGCTCTGGATTGCCCAGGCGTGTCTCCTGATGCCCCTGTCCTGAGCTGTTTTGGATGCGCTGGATGCCCTGATTACGAGGGGTAGGGATCCGTAGCGTGGTGTAAGCTACAGTTAGCGTACTTGTAGGTACGCTACGCCATGGCTTACTGAGGGGTATCGGGGTCGCACGAATGGGGGCACTAGCCCGAGGAGGCTGTGGCGGGAGGAATGAATGTGCGTCGTGGATCGTGGACTTATGGGCGAAGGGCGTGGACGGTAAGATGGAACCCCCCTAATGGCGGCGGGTGCGTTAATCCCGGTTCGGAGCTACGCAGGGTGTCATTCGGCCCTAGTGTACAGATCCGTACCTAGTGTACACAGTTGCGTCGAGTCGAACGTTCCATTCCATCTTGGATCGCCATCTACATATATACAGGCAGCACACCCCCTTTGCCCGCACTTCGCACGCCCTTTATCTTGTCTTATAGCCCGCGTTGCTGCCAATTTAAAAGTCCTCAACCCCACATTGCTGGGTTGAACGACGTGTGTGCTTCCGCTGCCGTTGCTGTCGGAATCGACAATCGACGCGGCTGTCCCTCGTTTCAAGTATAGACGTCTCTCGTTCTAGCTAATCTATCTCCTTCTCAAGTTCTGTGGTTCTTTTATTGTTCGGATAGATACCGCTATCGGCCTAAATCCTGAACGACGGCAACATAAACGCAAAAAAGAGATCATGAGGCTGTCAACCCTGATTGCCGCCTCCTCGGCGGGCATTGCGGCTGCCCACGAAGGTCTTCATATACCCAGGATCCTGGGTGGAAGACAGTTCTTGTCTGAGTTGGCTGCTCAAAGGAGGGCAGCAGCTGCTGTCTCTCCCAAGGCCAACGCACGGCATTTCGAGGAGTCTGGGAGCGTAGAGAAGCGCCAGCAGACCCCGAACCCAACGCGCTGTGGTCCTAATTTTGGTGGTGCGTCGTGCCAGGAGGGCTATTGCTGCTCTTCGGCAGGGTATTGTTTTTTTTTTTTTTTTTTTCCCTAGCGAATGGCAAAATTGGGAGAGTGTTGGTGTTCAGGCTAACAAAAGAACAGCTGGTGCGGTATTGGGCCCGAGTACTGCAATGCCCCTGACTGCCAGATCAACTACGGTCCTGGCTGCGATGCCAACAAGATCCCCAATGGCCCTGATACGCGGAACGTCCCTCGTCCGCGCGTCGGCTCTGTCCCCTACGGCGGCACGGGTATCTATGGCTGCGAGAACCCTGGTGACATCGCCATCACGTATGACGACGGGCCGTACCTGTACACAAACGACCTCTTGGACCTGTTCGCCCAGTACAACGCCAAGGCAACCTTCTTCATCACCGGTACCAACATCGGCAAGGGTCAAATCAACGACCCTAGCACTCCCTGGCCGGACGTCATCAGGGTATGAATGGGCTAGCTCCTCTTCTCCCCTCCCCCCTGCGTGTTTGAGTGTTGATGCTCGAGATGCTAATGCCCGTCTCTCCGTCTCCAGAGAATGCACAATGAAGGCCACCAGATCGCCAGCCACAGCTGGTCGCACCAGGATGCTGCCGAGCTGACGGAGCAGCAGATCATCAACCAGATGGTGTACAACGAGATCGCCATCAACGACATCCTCGGCTTCTTCCCGACCTACATGCGCCCGCCCTACTCCAGCTGCCCGGCCCTCTGCCAGCAGGTAATGTATGACCTGGGCTACCATATCACCTACTTCAACTTCGACACCGAGGGTTACCTGCACACCCAGCCCGACCAGATCCAAATCAGCAAGGACATCTGGGACAGCACCATCAACTCCTCCAACCCGAACGTCAACAGCTTCCTGCACATCGAGCACGACATCCACTGGCAGGTCGTCTACAACCTGACCGAGTACATGCTCCAGTCGCTCGTCAGCCACGGCTACCGCGCCGTCACCGTCGGCGAGTGCCTCGGCGATCCGAAGGAGAACTGGTACCGGACCGGCCCCAGCTCCGGCCCTGGGGCGAGTACGTCGACTGCTGCTTCTACTTCTACTGCGACTTCGGTAACTACCTCTACCGCTCCGACCCAGACAGGAACCGTCAGTACTGACGGAACTTGCGGCAACGGTGTGACGTGCCTCGGCAGCGAGTTTGGCAACTGCTGCTCGCAGTATGGCTGGTGCGGCTCTACTTCGGACTACTGCGCCCCGGAGAATGGCTGCCAGCCTGAATGGGGCACTTGCGGCCTCTCGTCATCGTCGTCGTCGTCGACCCTCGCCACCTCGACCTCGACCTCGACCGCCTCGACCCCGACTGGCACCATTCCCGTCAGCACCGATGGACACTGCGGTTTTGGCGTAACGTGCGAGGGCAGTGTGTTCGGAAACTGCTGCTCGCAGTATGGCTGGTGCGGTTCCACCATCGATCACTGTTCTCTTGAGCTCGGCTGCCAGCCGGAATGGGGTATTTGCGATGGTGAGGAGGAACCGACTTCTTCGTCTTCGGCTGTTGCTTCGACCTCGACCTCCACTAGCTCGTCCTCGACTTCTACCAGCTCGACTTCCACCTCGACTAGCTCGTCCTCGACTTCTACCAGCCCGACTTCCACCTCGACTAGCTCGTCCTCGACTTCGACTAGCTCGGCCTCCGCTTCTTCGACATCTACCTCGTCCTCCACTTCTTCAGCTTCTGCCTCGTCCAGCTCGTCATCTTCCTCAGCCCAGCCAACCCAGACCGCTGTCGTCTCGACCGACGGCACCTGCGGCAATGGCGTGACCTGCTTGGGCAGTGACTTCGGCGACTGCTGCTCGGCCTACGGCTGGTGCGGCTCCTCGGCCGTTTACTGCGCCATCCAGAACGACTGCCAGTCTGAGTGGGGTCTCTGCTGGGACGAGAACGACCCGCCGACGACGACCTCGAGCTCCGTCGCGACCCCGACTGCCATCAGCACTAATGGCCGCTGCGGTAACGGCGTAACCTGCATTGGCTCTGCCTTTGGCGACTGCTGCTCGGCCTACGGCTGGTGCGGTACCAGCGTCGACCACTGCTCCATCGAGCTCGGCTGCCAAACCCTCTGGGGCACGTGCGATGGCGAGGAGGAGCCGCCTGTGACGAGCAGCGCTAGCACCAGTGAGACTACCAGCACCACCACCACCGGCGTTAACCCTAGCAGCAGCTCTGACAGCAGCTCTGCTAGCAGTTCCAGCTCTACCGTAACTGAGACAACCTCGAGCAGCATCATCTCTTCCACATCCACCCAGGCATCTTCCACATCCGCCAGCAGCACATCCTCTACCAGGACCAGCACCTCGTCTACCCGCAGGCCCACCCCGACTCGGAGGCCTTGGTAAATTTCCCCCCCCAATCCTGTTCAATCCATCTCCGCATTTGATTAGCCTTGACGCTAACATGCTTTGTGTATCTATAGCAAGAAGAAGCGCTCGCTGCAGAACCTGAACGAGCCGGCTGCCCCAGCTCCGGCTCCGCTTTTCAGGGCGTGAGTGTGTCTTCTCTGTTCGGTCCGGTGGCCTTTTTTTGTAGGTGGCGTGGTCAAAGAATAGTTATGTGTGTGTAATGTTTTGTTTATATATGGGCAGATGTGTTGGATACTGTGTGAGTGGTTGTGGATTGAGTGTTGTTTTTTTTTGGATACCTACTTGTTTCGTTAGATTGAGCCTTTTGAGTAATGTTTGGTTTTTGTTCTTCCACAAAGAAGCATCTCCCTTCCCTCGGTTGGGAAGTTTCTTGCTCGCTCATTTTATTCCTTTTGTTGATGAAGTGGTAGGGCTGTTAAGTCGGGCTCAGATGTATCTATAGGTCTCTGTGGTCTGGCTTAGACTAGAGGACAAAAGACAACAGACAGCCCCCGAGTGTTCCTTAGTTGTTTAATGCCTACTAGGTACGACATTTGTTGGTTTTTGGGAGTACCCTGGGGGTAATGAAAGAGCAGCTATTTGCTTACATGAAAGCATGGATCAAGGGGAAGAAAAAGCTGGGTGTGTAGATAGCAGTAGGGAATGAAACTGAGAAGCAGGTAAATGACTGTTAATTAGCAAGTCGATGCCGAGGTGATCACCCATCACTACTCGCTGGACACTTCTAAAACTAGCAAGCCAGTGGGCTCCTTGTGGTAACGTCTTGCGCTACGCTTAAAGAGTCTCTATCAAGGGAAGGGTGCCCCAGCGTATTTACTGGAGACCCAAGTGCCAAATCGGGACCATTACAACCTCAACTCGCTACAGCGCGAGGAAGAACGCGGAGTGACAAAGCCTTGGGCACAAGCACGCACAGCAAGAGACAAGGTGTACAGAGAGGGCTTGAAGCCTTCCGAGGTGATCACCTACTATAGAGCAAGTTGCATCATGCAAATGTCGACCCTCTGTGTCCTACAGATGAGGTCTGTCATACCATGGGTATCTTACTGAACCCTCCAAACGCCGATACCCGGTTCCATCATCATGCCAGCAATGTTGGCGGCGTACGATCCGTCCTGGGACATTGTCCCTTCAGATCAAACTACCCACCACGCATCCAGCAGCGCCAGTATGTATACCATCCATACCCCACTTATTATCCACCAGCAACATTCTTACAAGTTACTATCCTTCAAACAAACCATACGACGCCAACTTCGTCCCTCAAACGTGAACTTCCACCTCCACAATCGCCACATCGCGGCGAACATCATAAATCTGCAACACCGCCTTGTCCCAATCAGCCTGATTCTCAATCGACATCCTTCCAGACGGCGTCAGAATCACCATAGTGGGGTTGTGACCTGCCTTCCGCAGCTCCTCCATAATAGCAACATAGGCGCCTTGCGTTGTACCCGCATCGCGATGGCACCATGAGCGCGGGACGCATAAATCAGCACCATCCTGGCGGTCTTTGACATACAATGAGTACATGATGTTGGCATCGACCGGGACCGTGGACAGAGGGCTGCGGGAGGGGTTAGGGAGTTGGTTGGTCTGTTTGAGGTGCTTCTTTGCCGTGACTTCGTATGCGACGGTCTGGAAGAAGGTTGGAGGTGTCGGTGAGATATCGGCACGGATTTCGATCGGGTTGAGTGGAGCAGCACTGCCTACAGAGCCCGAGATCATAGCCAGGGAGGTGTTCTGGGACGCCTCCGGGGTATCGTCAGACTCCGTCCTCTCAATCCAGTCGTGCACATTATTGGAAGGGCCTTGTAAAGGCTGGCTCTTCTGAATCACCGGAGAACTGTTGTGGGAAACCTGGGGGGGCCCATCGTGGGGAAGAGCAGAATTGTTTTCAGCCATCTGGGTGTTGTTATAAGCTATGCGAACACCCTCGACAACCTCACCACCGTTCGTAGCAGCTTGTTGGTTGCCCTGGATATTGCCCTGCTCGGGGTTGTGAGAAACGGCTTCACCCAGCGTTTGGCCCACGGCCCGTTTAAGCAAAGCCTCGAGGTCGGAGGTGCCTGGAGAAGCAGCATACTCGGCCTCGCTGGCTTGGAGCTCACCTTGCTGCTCAGCCTGAGGAGCAGCTGGACCTTCGCTCATGTGAGCAAAATTAGGCTGATGGGTCTGTAAAGCGTAGTGGACCAGATGGTTGTCCTGAGGGTTCTTAGAGTCGAGATGAGAAGACGCCTGAGAGATGGCATGAGTGATGGACCGTTGAACAGGCAGCTGGGGGTCTCCTCCCTTGGAAATCATCTCAGGAACGGTACCAGGAACCTGCGCGACGTGAGAACCAGTATAAGCAGATTGAGTGCCCTGACAGATGTTGTCAAGCTGAGAAGGCCGAGGATCATCGTCGACCCTGATAACCTCAGGCCTGCTGACAGGGATGGCCGGGCCATGCTGTGTATAACCCTGGACAGCACCCTCAGGGGGGGTCAGCTGTAACGAGCCGTGGTCGAGATTAGCGGGAGCGGCCCGAGCGGAGACTCGATTCTGATTGAAGACTTCGGATGAGATTTCGACAATGTCATTGGCATCTTCCATATCGAGAAGTGGACTCGGGGTGCTGGTGCCTGAGTGGGAACTGACAGAAGGCATGTCACTAACATTGCTGCTTTCACGTTCCATGCGTTCTTTGGCGCGCAGATAAAACAGATGGGTCGACCGGAGATTGTCGCAGTGGCGGTAAGTAAGCATAACAAAACCGCTGAGAAGACTAGAAGTAGAGAAGAGTCAGCAAAGACAAAAAAACCATAGATACCTACCAGGTACGCGGGTAGGCAGACTTACTAGGTGGAATCGTCAGGCCAGAACCACCTACGCGTAGCTGCTGTGCGGGAATGCCTACTGAAGTAGCGTTCACCCATGCCGCCAGCAGTGAGCATGCGGTGGCAGCCAATGACAAGCATCTTCTTTGTATGGGCGGATCTGGCGTGCTCGCCTTCAACGAGTCCCTTCAGCGGCTCCAGCTCCTTGCAAGCCGCCTTGATCTCCGCCGACAGGCGTTTACCCTCGCTGGGGGTCAATTCGAGGATTTTTAGGGCGGCGTCGATATTGTACCTCCGATCTGCTTTTACCATTAGTAACGTAACGCCCTCTCCTCTCCGCAGAATGAATATGAATGAGTGAAATAGCGAGCGGGGCCTAGGAACTTACTCAAAGTGAGAAACCAGGGCAGCAGTTCAAGTACTTCTGGGTTAACGTCGGCACGGCGAGGGAGCTTTTCCATGCGGTTGGTCTGGCTATGTGCGTACCGAAACCCGGGAATCAAGGAGACTGGGAGCTGCGTGTCATGTGGCGACAGAATCATGGGACTGGGAGCCGCGTTGATGGGCTGTTTGCTGCGGCGAGTCGCTTTTTTGGGCTTCGAATCGACTGTCTCATCATTAACAGGCTGCTCCTGTTGGTCTTGGGGGACTTTCTGGCTTGGAACAGCATCCAAGAGGGCCTCGAGCTCAGCATTGAGAGCAGCATCGTCGAGGGACCCCTGTGGCTGCGACACGGTGGCCGCGGCTGAAGAAGTAGTGGTGGGAGTGTGAACAGTACTACTAACCACTGAGTCGCCTGAAGTGTGTCCATCGTTGCGCTGCGACGCGCCCGACGGATCAGGGACTGGGAGAGAGACTGGGAGAGAGATCATGGGAAAACTGAGCATCGATGCCAAGTTAGCTGCCGGCTGAGGAGGAGCGGGCGCTGGCTGCTCACTAACCGCAGCTGACGACGGGTCAGTTGAGCCCTTGGTGATATGGTTGGCGTTGGCATCGGTATCGGCATCAGCGTCAGCGCCAGCCTGGCCAAAGACTAAGAGCTCATCGTCATCCCCATCCCCATCAAAAAGCGAGTCGAGCGAGTCGACTGAGCCCTCCCTGAGATGGCTGGCATCGGTGCCCGCCTCAACCTCAACCCCGCTCACGAGGTCATCGTCATTCCCGCCAGACAGCGAGTCTGTGCCATCGCGAACCTGAAGGTGAAGGTTTAGGCCAAGCTCATCTCCGGAAGCGGAGGATTGGTTTCCAAAGGGTTCTTCAGCCATGATGGCAATCAGGGCCAGTGTTCGTGCAGTGAGCTGTCATGAACACGCGATGCGATCGCGATGTACCGACTGTGTGTGGGAGAAGAGCAGTCGAACAGAGTTGGAATTGAGTTGTGAGTGAGAGCAGGCAGCAGGCGGTCCGCGGGGCCCCCGACTAGAGGACGGAAATTTGAGCGGCTCCGTGCGAGCAATGGATTTTGACACGGTGTAACCGCACTGTGGTCGCTCCCTGACTCCTGGACCTCTCCTGAGTTGCTATGGACTTGTCAAGTGGGAAAAATCTTTGTTGTTCGAATAGTTTCAACTGTACAGAGGCTAAAGTTTTGACTGGGTTGGTTGAGTCAGTCGATCTTAGCTTCAAGACCCCATGACCATCTCCATGGGTAAACATATCCCCCTAAGCACGGTCGATCACAGTTCAACTAACCCAGTTTCTCATCCTACTTCGAGACCAGCGCGTATTACTTGGATCTTGTTCATGAATGCATCGCTATTTCTGTCTCAGTTTGCATTGAGAAGACGGCTCCATCTGATATGGGTGTCTCGGCAATATTTTCAGATAAGAGGGTGAAAGAATCCGTCACATATACGAAGGTCCTTTTTTTAAAAAAAAAAATCGTTTTAAACACTTCTCTTATAAACGCGAAGTGCGACGCTCATCTGAAGTCGCAAACGACCTCCATCAAAACTTTCTCGGCACTTAATCCAGCAACAACAATGCTGGGATCTGATTCTCAACTCCGACTCGAGCTGGCGAAGGGGGAAGGGGGATGGGTGGGAGGGGTTATAGCAGCGAGGAGGAAGAGGTACGCCTTACCTTCTTCCTTTTCTCTTCACCTTCCTTTCTTCTCTCGAAAATAATGCTCTCGCAGACATGCACAGAAAATAAAGATCTTTCGACTTGTCGTTAGACCCTCCCAACGTTGTGGGATGTCACAACCGTTAGAAGGTCTCACTAGGCGTATTTCCAGGCCTACGTACAACAGGAAAAACTTTGGCTCTGAATTGACATTTTCTCCTGATAGATCACCGAAGTGCGTTGCGCCCGGGAATGATTGATGCTTTTGGTGACAGACATAGAAGCTCAGAAAAGAAGTCGTGACGTTGAAGCAGCACTCATCCACTGGGCACGAAGGCCTGAACAGGTCAGGCTCCAAGCTCTCAGTCGTCAGTCCTCTCAGCTCTCGTTCAGTTATCTTAAAGTCAGACAGAGCGCTGTCACCATGCCATTGTTTCTAGTGTGAGGAGAGGGCTTGGACCACGGCTGCCATGGAGTCCAAACAGCTTACCAATCGTTGACCTTTTTCTACCTCTAAAGTACTTCTGCATTGCTTCTCGTCCATCCTCTCCTTCCTAAGGCATGCATATGCATCCCCATGTGCGCTCCCTTTCTAATAGGGAACCAGCCCCTCCACGGTCCCAGGAACAATGGTTAAGCATCAGGTTCTCCCACGCAGAACAGAGCATCTTCCAACCTGTTGGAAGTAGGTCCGGCTTGCCGCTTTGGGAGAAGTCCTCAGTTTGACTGATTTGTACACAAGCTCGACTTTCGGCATGGGCATTGTCTTGAGCGGACTCTGCTGACACTCATGGTTCGAGCAGTTTCTCTGTTGGGTCAACGGGAGCGAAGTCAAGGATGCATTGCAGAACCTAGAAGTGTTAGCGCTAATGTGTCATGCTTTCCCATTTAGTCAAGCAGCAATAGAATTTGAGTTCAGATACAGATTTGACGCACGATTATATGCTTTACTGTTGCAGTCAATCTTCTTGTCCGGGAGAAAATGCGAAATTTAGTATCCAATATTAGAGCTAGCGATCAGTCCCTCCAAACTCAATTGATGATGGTTTGTCGTACAGATGCGATCTATGTGCCATCCTCATAAACAGCGTGGACTCGATCGTACCTTGTCGTCTCGGGTATCAGTGCGATTAACAAAAACCAGGTCCTTATCAACGTACTATTTCTCTCCCTTCTTTCGCACCTCATTCCATAGTGAATCCACAACCTGAAAAATTGCCGTCACCCTCTTCATTATCCTCTCCTCGACCTTCCCCCCAAGCCGCTGTTGCACCTTGTCTGGATGCCAGCGCACACGCTCTTCTTTCAACCGTGCTGCAATCACCTTGTCATCCGTTTCTCCTTCACCGAGCGCAAGCCGTATCCCATCAACAAAGAACGACTTGACGATATCCCGTTTTACGACCTCCTCCCTCTCCTCTGCAGCAACATCATCCTCTCCCTCCTCCTCAAGCGGCACAACACCCTCCGGCCACGGTACTCCCTCCACAGTTGGCTCTTTCTCCCATTCTTTCCATTTCTGACAATACCCTTCCCATCGTCTCTTCCTCTTCCTCTCCTCGCCCCTCCTCAACGCGATCTCCATCTCCATTTGAACCTTCTTTCTCCGTTCCCTTTCTTCCATCGCCATTCTCTCCCTTTCCTTCTTCTCCCTTAGTCTCCTCTCCCTCTCTTCTAACAAGCCCTCACGTGTCTTCTCCCACATCTTCTGCCGCACATACGCTGCATACTCCTCATCCGTCATTTGCTCCAGCGGTCCCAGGTGCCGGTTGTAGATATGGATTGGCTGACCATAGACTGCTTCCCAATAGGCGGCACCTTCGTCGTCCGCTAACGCGTCCATGAGGGATTCGCGGAATGCGGTGTTAGGGGTCAGGGGCCGATCAGCGTAGGGGTCTTCTGGTGGGGGCTGAGGGGAGGGGGTGCGGTGCTTGTGTCTGTGGCTGTGCCGATGGTGATGCTTCTGGTTTCGGGACCGGTGGGTGTCCTTGTCTTTGTCCTTATTGCTGGGGGAACGTGATCGCGATCGAGATCGATGACTGCTGCCATGCCTTCGGTGTCGACTTTGGTGTCGACATCGCCCCTCCCTTTCGTCGTCTACCGAACCACCCCTCGAGCGTGACGACTTCGACGATGACTTCGACTTGTCCTTAAACCTGAACCTCGTCGGTCTCGGCGCTAACGGATCATTCTCTCTATGCCCTCTCTCACGCTCTTCCCTCTTCTCCTCTTCCCTTCTTCCCTCCTCGGCTCTCCTTGAATCGTCATTTCTTGTGCCAGAAGTGGGTGGAGGCTGAGGCCCAATACTCGGACTACGGCTGGAGCTGCGACTGCGACTGCGATCGCGACTGCGACTCCGCGTGCTGCATTTCCTCCGCTTCCTCCACGGCTCAGAGCCCTCTATCTCAGGCGGCAGCATGGCCGCCAGTATGCGACGGCGCATTGGTGACCGCGGTGTCTCGTCCATTGTAAGGACTATTGCGGCTATGAGATTGAGATGGTTAGCGAGGTTGACAGTCAGTCAGATGTGGGCCATGCTCAGCAGTTGATGGAACGAAGAGTGTTGGCAACAAGCAACCATGCGAGTCCATGACAGCTGCATGCATGCAGCGGAGTGCGGGCCCAGGCAAGTGGATGGACCCACCGCGCCAAGAAGGTGCAGGCCCACTGCGGGAGTTCCCTGTGCCCCACCGAAGTTTGGCTAGTTAGGCCCACAAGAGCGTGGTGTGGGTCAGAATGAGCGATCTTGACCCTCGCCGTTGATGGCACCGCGAACTCGCAATCTCGTCCCTTGTGCTGCTCTCCCAACTCCTGTTGCAAAGGCACAAAAGTTTTGGACAAGTCTGTGGGTATGTATTCGGATCATTGTAGAGATTTACCAAAAGTATGTGTGGTGAAATAGAGAAATATCCGGTCAATTCCTCGTGGCTGTTAAGACCGCTGCCCTTCGATTTTTAACATTCAAGAGGATGCAGAATCCTCGAGTAGACTGAACAGAGAGGTAATTTCAGGCTATTCAGGACCGGATATTCTACGTTATGCTGCCCAGCGGTCAATTACATTCTTGTCGTTTTTCTTGGTTTCCCATTCGTTCCCAGTACCAATTCTCAGCTCCCCAAAGCTCCGAAGATTGGTCAGGGCGGCACCTGTGACGCTCACAACGACCACACTGACTTCACAGGATCCATGCAATAACGTAAGCATACGCCCATTTCTTTGGTATCTGATAAAGCTCGCTTGCCGAGGCACCTCACATCTAAGCCGGCCCTGAACCTTTTGAAACCCCAACCACCTCCCGGGTCCTCCGGTCCGTCAGTCACTGTTACAGTTGCACAGCGATAACACTTCCATCGCCCCATCCCAAGCTCGTTTTCACCTTTCAGCTCCAGTTATGCCTTGGCCTAGAAGAAAAACTTCGGAACGTGCAGGTAGAATCGCCAGTCTGTCTCGGACATGTTTCCGTCAAACAAACTCCCTGGGTTACCGATCCACCAATGCCTAGGGGTTCCTGCATCATATGCGACAACAAAAAGGAATGTGGACATCTCATGGCCTCCTCGTATAATATTGTGTATGTGTGCTGCACTCGTAGCCGTGGTTCTCATTAAAGCAGTTCAACCACTCACCGCTCGTCATGGCAGCTGAGACATCCCTCCTCGTTTCCAGGAACAAGGGATGTCTGAGCGTGGGAAAGTCAGTACCAAAGCGGGTACCTTGCGTTGGACAACCATGTTGAGGGAAGAGCGCATCCATACCCACGTACTCTGTACAGGTATCTACTCTACCTGTGGATACACCACTGGGAAAGTCACAGAACCAGGCAGATTGTATGTCACCATAGTTACGATTTCCAGAGACCATGGGCTAAGTTCGAAAGGGAAAGCGAGGGTACATGCCAGTAGAACAGTTAAATTACGATAGAGGTAAAGCCTTAAAATATTTAGGTCATAGGAGTATTAATAATAAGTTAGTAGAAATCCAAGCAACAAGGCATCGCGGAGTAAAAATATTAAGTTCGAACGTGGGCTCAGGAAAAGTGGTGACAGCATCGCCATGGAAATGCTTTCATCAAGATCTTTTTCAAATAGCGTAAAATAAAGAAAGAAAGAAAAAATAAATCTAATTTTAAACATAGTTAACCATTATGAGATAGATAGTACACAAAAGCAGGCACCCACCCAACCTACTCCAAAGTCCAGAAACAAAACTTAACCAAATCAGTACAATACAACGCTCGCCGGTTGCCCAGCATCTCAAGCTCTAAGGTATACCAGAAACAAACAGTTACTATAACGGTGTAGGAGTAATATAGTACCCGTCGTGCGTGTAGCAAGGGGATATGAGGGTATGCATATTTGGATGAACCAACTCCTGAATGATGATGACATATGGTCTCAAGGCTCAATAAAGCAAAACATCAACATAATAAGGTGATAAATAGACTAGAAGAATCTTTCGACAAAGGAAATGACATGCTGCGACTGCTGACGGTAATGATAATGTTGCTGATGAAACGGTGGAGATGATAATGATGGTGCCCGAGTCCAACTCGTGATGTGGATGATGGATGATATGGTGCCCCAGACCAACCCAACAAAACCTAAAGAAAAATCCCTGATTTTACCCAATCCATCCTGTCCATCCGTTCCACGCCATGAACCAAAAAGACACAATGCAAATGAAATCGATATGCCGATCATATCCTATCCCATCCTATCCCATGCAATGCCATGCCATGCCATGCCAGTTCCTGTGCCAAACCATGGACGCCATGCGTGGTGAGGGTGTGGTGCTGTGTAAGACAGTATGTGATCTGTGATGATATGGTGGTTGCAGTCTCCCTCTTTCCTTCACTGATCCCTTCCTCAACCCTTCGATGCCCGGATCGCAGAAGATTAAGTATTAAACTTGACAGAGGAGTGCGTCGTGCTGGTTGTAGCGTAATGCTGTGGCTTGGGTTAGAGAGAACAAAAAGAGGACAACTTGCGCGGCTGAACGAAGGAGAAGGCATGCCCTCTGACAAGTCTGCGAAAAATAATAATAATAATAAAAAACAAAAAAAAAAAAAAGCAGAGCGAGAGAGAGAGAGAGAGAGAGAGAGAGAAAGGAAGAGAGACAGAGGTTGTCCGGCCGTGATCCGTAACTCGGTCAAAGCGCATCCAATCTGGTGCGTAGCAGCTCAATCGGTCAAAGAAGTTGCATTTCTTAGCAAACTGTCACCTTCCTTTCAACCTCCTAGGCTCCTCCCTCCCTCCCCCCCCCCAAAGGTTCTCAATGTAGGAATCTGAGAAAATCTTCCCTCTGACCCAATCTAACCCATAATTACCTCCCATTCGACTCTGACCCCGTCGAAGGAGGCATCGGCGGCGGCGCATGCCTAACCGGCGGTGGCTCCGTTGCCCAACCTGTCTCATACGGCGCTTTGGTCGTCGTGTATCCTGCTCGGAACGGACTACTTGTTCTAGTGGCCCCCTGCCCACTCTGGTACGACGACGAGCTTTGCTGATACGGCTCCTGGTATCCACCACTCGGTTGACTCTGAGATTGCTGTCCATGTGCTTGAGCCTGTGGATAAGGATGCGGTTGCGGTGCAGGCAGGGCACTCGCGACTGGCGGAGGAGTTGCCGAGGGCGTACGGGGACCGCTAGGCACAGGAGCAGGTGCGGGCCCTGATTGCTGGGCGGGAGGTTGGGCCTGGGAATGTTCAAAGCGCAGAGGGGGGAGACGTGGAGGGCCCGGGGGCGGGGTGATGTGTGGCGAGGGGCCAGGAGACATGGTGTAGGGTGTCTGGTGCGCCTGGGGTTGGGGAGGAGGAGGAGGCATAGAATGATGGAGTGCTTGGGTTGTCGGGCAGGTAGTAGAGGTTGCGGACAAGTAAGGGGGAAGAGCGGAAGTAGGGGCCATCGAGGCGTATGAAGTACTGGGAAGGGTCGGCTCCGAGTCGGTCCGGCGACGACGGGCTGGGGGCTCGCGGACAGAAGTGTCTGGGTAGGAGACTGAACGGGGGTGCGTCGGTTGCGGGTACACAGCCGGCTGCGTCTGGGACGATGGGGGGTGAGAGTTCGGGGATGGGGGGCTCGACGTCGTAGGAGGGTAGAAAGCACTGCTATCCAGTGTGTAAGGCGGCGGCGCCGGCCGCTGAGGGGGGCTGGGCGGTGCCCGTTCAGCCCACTCCTTGATGCTCGGCGTTCGCAAGACAAGTTCCCGCAGGCGATTGCGTTCATTGCGGTAGAACTCCCTGTCCGCTGCCAGATCGTTGCAGTGCTTCAACAACTCGTTGTATCTGCTCTCTAGCTCCCGGATGTGCTCGGCCATCCTCGTGTTCATCTCGGCCAAATCTTTCTCCCTTTCCTTTTTACGCTGCCTAAACCGTGCCGATGCCCCAGCGTTGCGTTGCCTCTTCTCATCCTGTATCTTTGACCCTCCATGTAGATCGACCGGGACGAGGATCTCCTCTCCATCTTGTGGCTTAAGGGCCAGAACTGGCTGCCCTCCTTCGATTGCGAGCTTCTTCAAGGCGTCGGATTTGGCCACCGTTGCTGGGTTAAGGATACCTGTCGGGTCCCAGTGCTTGGTCTCGCCAAAAGCAGCTGGCGCGCTGTACGTACGGTTGACTGAGAGCGAAGAGGGGGTAGTAGTATATGGACTATTCGTATATATTGGCTGGCCGCTATGTTCACGCTTCACCCCCGCCGTCCGCAACGGCTCCGTGTATGTCCCAGACTGGTAGTACCCGTAGCTGGTGCTGGGTCGTACTGGATCAGCAGATGCTCGAACAGGCGCTGGCGCCGGCGCGATGCTTTGGTGTCCTTGAGAAGGAGGAGGTGCATATTGTGTCGGAGCTGCTGAAGGAGCTGCTATATAGCCCGATTGAGCGTGGTATTCCGGAGCTGTAACGGAACCCCTTGACACAGCAGAACTTGCCAGATTGCTTGCAGGAATGGCTGGAGGTTCGAGCGGTCTCAAGGCCGACCGGCCCAGAAGAGAGGCTCTCGGTGATTTAGGCGTCAGAATCTGACGTGCGGAGATAGCGTATGGATGAGAAGCGGGCGGGCTGGATTGCTGAGGAGGGTGATCGACGGACATCCGTTGCGGACCCGGAGGTGATGTCGCAGCCGTGGTCGACGGATTGGACTGCGATGTGGCAGTGATCGAAGAAGGCTGATACACAAACCGACGGGAGGGCGAGCCTTCTGCCGCACCGTACGGACTCCTCGCCATGATCGAGGAAGACGCTGTCGGCTCGCCAGGAAGAGCGCAGGCTAGTGAAATAGACGCAGGCGGTGGCCCAGACGTGGCCATCCCCCGTTGAGGGCCGTCAAAATTCCCGATAGTGTCGTGAGTATCCGAACTCTTGGGCCCGCGAAGCTGCTGGCGTTTTGCGTCGACTTCGGTCACGGCTGCTCTGCCCCTCGGGTCGTGGTATGGCTGCCGAGTGCCTGGATCATCGACATACATCCGGGTCCGACACGACGTGGGCGACGTGCTGCTGACGTTCGTTGCCCTCTCTGTTGACGACGGGGAGGATGGCCGAGGCACAGCTTCCCCCTGGGACATGGCAGTCTGTTCCTCCTTTGCTTCTGAGGCTTTGGGCACTCGACCATTAACCGCTGATGGACTGCTACCAGACACCACCGACTGGTTGGCAGGTTTTTGTCGTTGTCGTTGTTATTGTTATTATTACTGTTGTTTCGATGCCAACAATTGACCTTCTCCTGTTCAGTTCAGCGGTTTTGCCCCCGACATCCACCCCGAGTAGATGTTGTCAAAGAGAAGGTGCGAGAATATTGGATGGGGTATATTCTCCGCTCTGTGCTGTTGGCTCCCGGGTCGATGAACTCGATTGGATGGCCAAGCTGTGTGATTCGACCTCGAGAAGACCTCGTTGCTTCAGACGGACTAACTAGCGTGCTGACAGAACCGCGGAAGGCCGTTCAAGTAGCACAGCTGGTGAGTGCCTGCCAGCAGTCGATTTGTCACTGCAAACTTTGTTTGGTTAACAGGAGAGAAAGGAGCCTGGGGGGATTGGCCCGCCCAAAGTCAACAATCCCCAGTCAGCCAGAGCTTTGTCAGGTCCTCGGGGATGTTGAGATGTTGTCCGGAGGATATACTATATGTTCTCAACGGCACACCTGGTCCAGTAATGCAGTCAGAACAAATGAGGGTGTGAATGGGGTGTGTGAGTAAACAGACGAGCCCGTATCGATATCAATGAGCTTGTTTATGCCTTCGTTGCTGGTGACAGGTAACTCATGGACCAGTTGATCGACGTTAGCACCACCGGACCAGTGGGTCTGAGAGCTGCGTTGCTTGCAGAAGAGTGGCAGCCAGTGGTTGTTGAGGACTTGCTGCGCGGCAGTCCCTTTGCGCTAATGATAGGCTCTGGAGACTGAGTGGGCGAAACCAACAGTCAATGCCGCTGCTGTCTTGACTGTCCAGCCTCGCATAATAGCCAGAGGATGCTCAAGTGATACACTCTCTTCGGAGAATAATTGAGCAAAGAACCAGTTGCACAGAGCTGAAGGCGAGACGGTTGCCGAGCTTCGATCGTAAGACCTCAGCCTATGTGGCGAAGAAGGTACTCTCAGCAGGCTATGACTTATTTCTGTTTTCCTAAGTTGCCCTAATGCTGATTCGTTGTTCTCTTGCGTCGTCACTCGTCTTGCCCGAGAACTCAGCAGAACGGTCCCGGAAGGCAAGAGAGAGCGCAGGGGTCAGAAGATGTCAGGGGCAAAGGCCAAAGCTGAGGTTGGCACTGAGAGCAACCACACACTCTCTGATTTGTCAGCCAGGTTTTCGATGCTCTCAAGATTTAAGAAAGTCTTCTCG
Source organism: Thermochaetoides thermophila DSM 1495 (assembly GCF_000221225.1). Taxonomy (NCBI): domain Eukaryota; kingdom Fungi; phylum Ascomycota; class Sordariomycetes; order Sordariales; family Chaetomiaceae; genus Thermochaetoides; species Thermochaetoides thermophila. Next base: position 1,250,283 of record NW_006383032.1, read on the forward strand.
CTGTCTTTGCTTCCTGCAGCCCTTGCTTGTCTGGCAGCGATGATGAGATCTAACAAGCGGTGGCTATCGGTACGCTAGCCTAGTGTAAGGTAACTTTTGACAAGCAAAAGCTGGCATGTTACTACTAACCCCACGATGTGAACTCTATAAGGTTTAAGTTGGCAAGGGGGGGTGTGACATGATCAGGGGGGCCGAGCTTGCTGGGTCTTCATGTGTCTTCGCTTCAGTAGAAAGGCCTTATTTTTTACTTTTTTTTTTTACCCAACGAACGTTACCCTCCCCTGGACCATAACCCTTCATCTACATCGTTTTTTCCCTGGGCAATCCAAATTCCACATAATCAAAATCAAACCAGAGAACGGGCAATTGGGTATCGACAAAATGGTCTGCTTGGTGACGACCAAAATGCCTTGATGCCTTATTGCGCGCTGGCTCTGTATGCTGTACGCTTTGCCTGCGTTGTGTGGTGTATCGGCCTTGTAAGTACTCCCGTATATGTCCATGTACTTTGTACCTGTACTTCCTGGTACGGACGGGGCCAGGGGCGTGGGGAGGGGTAGGGGTACCCTACTGGATGTGGGAGCTGACCCGAAATATTGGGACTCCCAAATGGCGGGCTGTAAGTTTCCGAGCGCCAGGACATGCTCCATCTGACAACAAGAAAACCAAGAAAAATAACCCGTTTGGGAAGATTTGCTGCGTAGGCGCGGCTTTGAATACCGCCTGCAGTGCCAGTGACGTTTGAGCGCTGAACGCTGACAGGACTTCATTAAATCGACGATACCTTCTCTAGCAGCAGACTCGGCTAGAAAGGACCACATGGTCGCGGATGTTGCTTGGTTTTTTTTTAAAGCAGAGAAACACTCTAGAGAACAGACGACTTGGCAAAAGCCCGCCCAATTTCAATCTGCACTATCGGGTGTCCAACTCATCGGTCGTGAGGCTTTCGATAGTGCAAAGTTACTGTGTAACAGCCTCTTTCTGGCTACCTTTACTTACGCTACATCTCACCAAAAACCGATGGCTGTGACGTCGATAATTTCTGCGCTTAGGAAAGCATCGCAATCTCCTTCCCAAAAAGGAGGGCCGTTCAGATCTATCATCTATTCGGATTGCTTAAGCATGTACGTACGTGCTCGGCAGGGGGGAGTACTGTGCAAGATGAGAGATCTGCGAGTCAACATTGTGCTTTTGGGTCTTGGAGGATCGACTGGCTGATGAGCACGCCTAGGAGATGATGTCTTGTCTCCGAACATGGATCTGAGGCCTTGCCCCCAAGCTGTCCGTCATTGCTTCATGCGGGTGTGGGCTCGCCGGGGATGGCGAACAAAAGAAAACGAGACCCAGGCCGGACACCCCAAGTCTCTTCACTTTACTTTCACATCTCTCAGCCGTCTCCCGTCTTGTTGTTCATCCCCCCCCCCAACACCCTGGTCCTGGTAAGAAGCTAGCGCCATCAGAATGCAAGTGATGAAATCCCGCTGCCATCTTAACCACTGGAGGGGCCAAGAACTGCACCCGGAACCTAGCCGGTTGTCGCGAGACTCCTCTTCGGCTCTCTACATGGGCCACATGTGGAGACGAACAGTGACCTTGCTGCGTGGGCGGGCGGCAGAACTTTCTCAACGGTGCTTCGTGTTCAGCTAGCTGAGGAGAGAGGGGCAGAGAGGAATTGTGGGTGTGCTCTGTGTGAACCGGTCCATGGTTCACTTTGATGACACCCGATTTGGGACGGGAGTGGTGTCTGGTACGGATTCGGATACGCGAAGTATGAGGGTCCAGGATAAGCAATTAAGAAGAGAAAAAGAAAAATGACGGGTTGTGACCTACTGCCGAGGGTCAGGCAGCATCAGGCAGCGCTACGTGACAGTGTTGGATATGCGATGTAGCGAGAGATGGCCGTCGAGGGCTGAAACCAAATGTCCAATGTTGGCATCTAGCGAGTCCAAGTGTCCGACATCGAAGCCTTTGGAAAAATTCTCCTGCATGCCAATCTGCAGCGAAGATCGTAGAAAAAAGAAATGGAAATAAAAAAAGGGTGGAAGAAAACCTGTTGGTTACGGACTAAAATCAACTACCTTCCTTACCTCATGTCACGCACTCTGTCACGGGAACCCCGTTAATCGGTTCTCGGCCAAAGGAAGGTAGTCCCCTCCGCTCTTCCTGCACGACATCCACCGCCGTGTTCAAACCAGTGGGTCGTGCTTCCTATCCTCCAGCGCCAGCAGTGGGGTGCGCGTGCTGCAAGGTTTCAAGGCCCGCTAGCGCCTTCCGTTAGAAATGCCAACCAGGGTCCAAGTTTCCAACTCTGCGGTTGACATGGCTACGCCAACAAAGAGCTAGCAAGGTGTGAGGGAAGGCAGGCATGGAGCTCCATTTTTTGTTGTGGGAGCGACAGCAACCCTAGCGTTCACGGAAGACAACGGATCGACAGTTGCTCTCGCGCTAACCATACTGAGATGTCATGACCATGCCGAATTTGTGCGCAGGCTGCTCTTCTTCTTGCAGCCCCTCCGCTGTTGCAAGCTCACCTGTCGCGATTTCTGCATGGCCGTGCCACCAGCTGGACGATATGGAGCAGCACCGAGCACTGGACCTCTGTAGCAGTGCAGCATCACCAACCTCGTCGGCCGCTCGCCAGTTCGCCAGCTCACACCGCCGAGTTCGCCCTCGACGCGTGGCACGATACGCGCGCTCCTTCTGTAGACCAGCAACAATACCCACAGCTCAAGGTGGATTAATCCTGCACTATATGTGGACTGACTTCATGTTCAGCAGGTCGCGCGAGACTCTTAACAGAATATCATTGCAGATTACATAGCAATTTCTTCCCGATTAGTTAAGTGGTGTATTGGCAGTGAAAATGGACCGTTGTAGCGCCCGTGCGGCACAGCTACTCAGCGGCGGGTAGGTTGTTGCTCGCATTGCAGCGTCGCACTGTGGGAAGCGAAAACAGCCCGGAAGTGACCCGGCAAAAAGGATCAAAAGGTCAACCCTGGATGCTCTGCCGTGGGGGACGGGAATGACGGGACCCAAGTCGAAAGGCTGTGTGTAGTTCGGCGTCGAGTTTCTCCCGCACAAGACACTCTCAGCTTTGCGTTGAGATGGAAGTTTTTCGTTTGGCTCCCAAACCCCAATCTTCTTGCTCGTATCTCTTGAACATCGGAAGCATTTTAATTCCATACACCATCCTCATTCTGACAAGGGCTCTATGCTGGAAATGTTGACAACGTATGAGAGAGGATCGAGAGGATCGAGAGACACTGACATGTGCCGCAACTCCAAGTAGCAGTACCTCTCCTGTTTGTGCTTACCTACCTACCTACCTAACGTACACAACACACACACACACACACACATTTTACTGCCCTTCCCCAGCCTCCACTTACACACTTACCTAACGCATCCATACCTGTCTTGACACCTCACGCATGCGACGTCGTATACACAGTAACTTGGATCGAATCTTTACGAAAGCCTCATCTTTGACGTGGTCTTGCAGGTTGCATTGACGCCTGAACCCATTGCCAGCATGGCCCTTCTCACACCCAGATAGCGTCTGTGCCTTTCTGCATCAGCTAGAACAGGCGGGGTGGGAACACTGACACTCACCTCGGCATAGGTTCATCTGCATGAAGCCCTCTGCGGTTCGGAACGGCTTGGTAAAGCGACCAAATATGCGGCCCCGTTTAAGCTTAGAGCAGGGGGTCTCTGACAAACAAGCTCCGGCCCTGCCGATTTTCTGACCTGGTTGACGAGGATCACGATGATCATGTGAACATGATAGTTAGACCAGGTGGCTATACTTACGTGGGTAGATAGATCTGATAAAGCCCAAGATTGACTTCTACTTGTACAGCTTCTACGTAACAATGCTACATCTTTCTCTTCTTCCGTTCTCGGCACAACGTTCCCAGCCGCCAGCGATGAAACAAAAACTTTTGCCTCACACCGCTGGTCGGTCTGTTACGGATCTGTTATGCATTAAAGACCGGCACACCGACTATTTGATCAAGACTCCGTACCACCGACGATGTAACCGACGACCTAGTCGATCGATACACTGTACTGTACCATTTCTACAAAAGAAGCATGATTGTCGGAACCACCAAAGGGATACCTACAGTACGGTGCTCCTGGTTTTGTAAAAAAAAAGAAAGAAAGAAAGAAAGAAAGAAAGAAAAGAAAATAAAAAACGCTCGGCATATCGACGAGCGGGGAATCGAAACCCCACGTCGATAAAAAGGTTTCACTTAGTTCCACGCTTATCAAACAAGACTGAGAAATCGAAGAGTTAAGCGACTCTCTAGGATTTAATTCACGTAAAACTTCTGCCTCTTGCTCTCTTAACTGGAGGAAATGGTTCATCTGCAGAACTAACTCTTTTCACTGATTAAAAGCAAGATGTCTCAGAACTTCAGCTCGAGTTAATGATCATGTCTCAAAAAGATGCCGGACCTGTTCGGTGACCCCCACGGCAGGTCAAGTGCCGCCCAGCAGCAGCTGTCACACGACCAGCTTCTCGTCCAGGGCACAAAAGTGCCAGTGCGAAGAGCGGTGACGTTTGGGGAAAACTTGAATCCGTAGGACCATCGCCAAATGTCCAAGTCACTGCGGGCACGGCGACACCGATGTTGTCAGTAGGAGAAAGCGCAGTTCTTGACCTGAACCAGGATACGTACGCTGTGGTTCAAACACGCCATCATGCTGCTTGGCTTCATTGGCGAGCCCTGTTGGCGAGTGTGCCAACTCACTCCTTTTCAAACCCGATGCGGGAAGGAAGATGCAGCAATTGCATGCGTCTGCATGCATTCAGACATGCCCAACGTACACTCCACGTTAACCGCGGGGCGCACGTCACCTTGACGTGTCGCCGTACAGAAGGACATCGAAGAGCAGTTTGTCTGTTTGCCGAAGGTGAACAAGATATTGGAGAAAACGGGATACTGAGTCTGGTAAAACCGGACAACTTCCTCAATTGGAATATCTCTGAGATGTGTTTACACTTAACAGTGCACAAAGCCCCCGAAAGCGTGTCTTATGGGCTCTCCTAGGACTTGAGCTATCATCTGCGGTATGACATGGATCCAAGAAGCGGAACGGGAGGCTGGTTGAAAAGGGGTACACTCAGATCTTGTACGGATCAGTCCGGCCAACAAAGCCATCGGCAGGCTGACCATGGAATCGCCGCCGCGGCTTTCTGCGCTGCCCGACCGTGCATGCCGGCCGGATCGGAACCTGTCGGGGGGGGGGGGAGGAGGGGCGGAGGGGGGGGGAGCCAAGCATCACAAGCGCCGAGTCGGGCTGTCAGTCCTCCCACATGACAAGCCCCAGCCCAGCCTACCGTGGTCCATTTCCTCACCGTTGATGCAAGCCGTTGGCTCAGGCCACACCGGCGCCCGGGTTCGGTAAGGCACTTACGGATAGCGGTCTGCACGACAGGCTGGCTTGTCACACTCCGACCCGGTGGTCTAAGCAGCCAGGGCCATGCTCCGTTACCCGGCGCTTCGGGGACAACCTCTAATTCGTTGATCCCGGGCGGCGTGCAGATGCTGCAGATCATGTGTTTTAGCGGCTGATGTGGTGAAATGGGCAAGTACGGTTCCGTCCAAGGCAAGCTATCTGTATCTGGGGATAGGTGGCCGCGGTGTAGCCTCGCGAATGCCTACTCAACAAGCTACCTATGTACTTATGGTAAGTAGTGCACATACGCTGCCCAATCTCACCGGAGCGGCAGCATGGCACGACCTCGCCAATCTCGAGATCGCTGGGCACTGTGCAACAACATCGGCCTTGGCCTGATCTGCCCCAAGGTGGGCTGGACGGACAATTGCTGGGCTGTCGGCCCCCGGAAGTGGTTGGGAGCACAAGATGCCAAGCTTGTGGCGACTAATAAAATATAGGACTAGACGTGGTGTAATATGAGCGACGGGATGATGTGCAGCAGAGGTCCCCAAGGGCGAGAACTGCTGTCTGACCGGGTCTTCCCGCTCGGGAGATGAATGGCCAATTGGGTGACGGTTTGAGTGAGTGGCTTTTTATCATGATGGTGCTGGTTGTTTGTGGCCTGGCAACCGTCGGCTGGTGAAACATGATCTATCGGGCGTCAATCAATCTGGCAGGAAAAAATGTAGATAGCTACAAACAAGGCTGAGTGACCGTTGAACGAGGGGCAATTTTCAGACGCCATGAGTGGATGCTTAGACGCAGCTGTGCCGCGATGCACCCCTCAACTTAGAGTCACAGCAACAATATCCTCGACCCGAGTGCGCAGCAGCAGACAGATCTCGGGGTAGCTCTCTACCTGCCTAGATATCTTCCACGTTGCGCCATCACCGTAGTACAGCCGAATGAAGAGAGAGGGTTGCATGATCAGCAAGGCTTCCCGGTTCTCTCTCCTTTGCCTGAAGATTGTCATCCGCCCAACCCGTCCAACATCCATCAAGTTCTGTTTATTGACTCAATAGGTGATCAGCGCGGAAAGTGAGACTGCTGTGCGTTCCGGTCTCGGTGCATGGTTTCCCTGATACGGCAGTCGCTGAACGTTACGAAAAGCGTTGGGGATGTGCAAACGTGTAAGGCCGCAGGCGCCGTCATCTTTTGTTTTCAAGATGCAACGATACGCAACTGCCGGACGAGTGCAAGTCATGCTCCCCTTATGCATTCGCTCGAGCCGCATCATGTCTTCTAATTTTTCTGGCTCTTTGGCGAGCTTTGGGCAAAATTCCAGGCTGGAAATAATAAACTGGACAAAAGGCAATCGTGCCGTCGGCCTTTTTACCCCGCCGGCTATCGATAAATTTGCCAGCTTTTCTTAGGTCCCCGCATCGGATCGCAGCGGATCGGAGGGCCGTCTTCCGGCTCCAGAAGGAACAGTTGCACTCTATCCGTGCCCGCACTTTGATTCTAGGGGCGCCGGTATAAAAATGACGCCGTCAATAGTATGCGTGGTCGTTGGTGGGAGGTGTTTGCAAAAATCCGTTGCGATAGACGTTGAAGACCCTGGCTGAAGTCCGCAGTGTTTGTTTGTGGAACGCAAGGCAGGTCTCTGCTGGCCTGGATCTCGTTTTACCCGGGTACCTAGATCGGTCAGATCCAGACAAAAGCTAACACCAAACTAAGCAACTTCGAGCTCATCCAGCGAAATGGCCAGCACCGAGGGCATTCAGCAGTGGCAGGTCAGCGAGCCGTGGCTGAACATCCGCTGCGGGCTGGGCGAGGGCCCGTATTACGAATCCGCGAGCAACACGTTGCGCTTCGTCGACATCAAGAAGAAGCAGCTCCACACGGTGAGCCTGACAGAGGGACCCGCCTCGCACAAGGTGGTCGAGTTCGACGAGCGCATCACTGTCACTGCCGACATCGAAGGCCGCGATCCGCGCGACGCCATTGTTGTGGGCGCCAAGCAGGGCCTGGCTGTGCTCGACCGCAAGACGAATAAGTACGAATATGTTATCAAATTTCCCGAGGTGGCTGAGGGCCGTATTCGTAGCAATGATGGCGGGGTTGATCCTCACGGCCGCTTCTGGATGGGGACCATGACAGACTTTGGTTGTAACTTGGGCCCAGAGGGTGAGTGCTTCCTTCGCCTCCTTAGCTTCCCTTCACCAGCGCTCCCTTTCGCGTCACTCCGCTTCCCTGCACACCAGTTCTATGTTATGCAGCGCTGTCGCCAATAGCCAGCTCGAAGCCAGTGTTCCCCCTCCACGTGGCAAAGTTGCCGTCACAGCGCCGGTCCCGGGGCAAGTCGTCCCCGCATCCGACCGCTTCGCCGGTTGCTCGTCGTGGTTCCATTCATGCACGGCATGCCATGTGGCTTGACGTACTTGTTCCGCCGAACACTGGCATCCACTCGGGCTCGGCTTGCTGCACAACACTTCCTTCCTCTCCCTATTCGGCCCATCCGGCTGTCATGACCTGATTGAGCCCTTAGTTGTCTCGACAACGTCATTATTGTCTGACACGTATCCCTCCCACTCTCCTCCGTCCTAACGACAACAGGCTCCCTCTATTGCTTTGATGGCAACAACACTCCTGCTCCGACCAAGGTCAAGGGAGACCTGACCATCCCCAACACCATCGGCTGGTCGCCTGACGGCCGTACCATGTACTTCACGCACTCATCGGCTCGCACCATCTTCGCCTGGGACTACGACGTTGCTACAGGAGAGCTGTCCAACGAGCGCGTTTTCTACACCCACGACGGCCCTGGAGAGCCGGATGGTTTCAGAATTGATACCGAGGGAAACTTGTGGCATGCTGTGTACGGTGAGAGCAGGGTGTTGAAGATATCCCCTGAAGGAAAGATTGTGGGCGAGGTGAAGATCCCAGCCAGGAATGCTACTTGTGCAGAGTTGGTAGATGGCGTATTGTATGTAACCACAGCTGGCGATGATGAAGGGTCAGAGGAAGAGAGGAGGTATGCTGGTGCTGTTTTTAGGGTTGAGGTTGGCGCCCAGCCGACACCGAGGCATTTGTTCAAGTTGTGAGCGCGAGGCCTTGCTGAGTATGGAGTTCGGATGGGATATTGTTTGTTTACGTTGAGTATATCCATGATGATGACGTGTTATGAATTCAGTCGACCAGCATGCAATCCTGCAATGGAAGGTTTGCTGGGCTCAGTTCGTTCCTGGAAGGTCAAGGGAGTCGTCTGTCCCAAACTTTTCTGTGCTTGGAAGAGTAATGTTCATATTTTGTTTTGACTGACCAACCTACTACTCATGGTGTTTATTGTGTGTTTTGAGCTTAGAGACCCAATACGTAAGCTACGAGGGGGGTCGAGTTGCTGCATCCCTTGTCTGTCATGACACCAAGCCGGTCCAAACACTCACTCACATACTGCGTCACTGCTTGGTGGGTTGCCCAAGGTGCTAACAAGTTGCATTAATCACTGCAGTTCAACCTTAAAGGTGTCCTAAGAACTTAATCCTTGACTGCACTGCATACCACTCGAGGATGAACCACCTTCATTTTCGTTTATCTGATTTGAGTGGGTACATGTGAGAACCAGAACTTCTTTGCTCTTGGGAAGCCCATATTCATTACTGTTCTCTTTACGAAAGTTATAGTTTGGGCAGCTAATCTGAAGTGTGAGCATAATTTCTACCTGCCAGCGAAGAAGGATGTGAAAATGCGCGGCAAGGGCGGCAGTTAAGCTCTCGCAGCTCAACCTTCGGCCAATTGTTAGGCATCAGATCGTCACATATGACAGAAAATCAGACGAGGGATTGGGGGACACTTAACTGTTTAGAGCCATGGCAAGCCTGGAAACAAGCCAGGCTTCGTCCAGTGATGTTTCGAGCGCTTCCTTAGACTGTCTGGTCTATTGCGGCACAGCACAATGCATTAGATCGGGCCGTTTGTTGGGACCTTAGTTTTGCCACAAAGGTGATATTTTTTTAAAAGAAGACGAGTCAAATGGGTGAATTGGAAAATTTAGCTGCAGTTAGTGCCTACCTAGGGGGTTCAGGTTGAGAAGTTTTGATCGGTTTGAGCTGGCAGGGTTGATCATGGATTGGGGGTTGGACCGGAGGGTGAAGTGCCAAGGCCAGCTTCGAGCCTCAAGCTATTCCTTTTCTGCGCGGATCGGATTGACTTCGTGAATGACAAGTTTGATTTTAATCCTATCCATGCGACGTGTGACACTTCTTGAAATCTCGAAATGTTGTAGTTGCTAGTCTTCACCTCGAAGTACCCAGTAGTGCTTTATATCATTCCGATAATAGATAGCTAACAGGCATTGTTTCTATAGGCGTGATTTCTGCCTTTATCTTGCCGTGTTTGACATTTGTTGCTTCTCACGTGCTGAGTTGGTTGTTGCGCGTCATCGTTGTCGGCTCTCGACAGTTGCCAAACTCAAACCACAGTGCCTGGTAACATCTTTCCAGCACCACTTTGCACTTAAGTCAGATAAGCTATCTGTATCAACCAAAGTTAAGACTTGTTCTGTTGGATATCAGGCTGTATCTAGCCAAACGACCTGCCAAAAATCGGCTGGCCTAGCCAGTTATCCACAGCATTGGCCTCAGTTTGCAAATGTCTGAAGGCAATCCAAGGTAATAGACTCACTTGCCTAGGTCCGTTGTACCCATGGGGTGTTTGATTTACTCAGGGACACTTCAACGATTCTGAGGGTCCCCAAGGGGGCGCTGAGCCTGCCAGTGAGGGAATCAGTCAGACAGGGACCCGGAGATCGTTGACGTCAGTGAGGGTCTGAGAGCATCACAAGCCGAGGGGAAGGAAACGGCGCGTAAACAACTGGGGTATTGACTAGGATGGTAACTGTTGGCTGTGAGAGAAACCCGTCCACAAGTAGATGGATGAATTTAAGGCAATTCATTGAACGTAGAGCTGCTGAGTAATTAGCCTTAGGTTCCCGGTCACTATAGAAAAAAAAGCCTTCAAGTGTAAAGCGGATGCCGGAAAAAAAAACTATAGTCAGCATCGACTTTGTGTCTCCCTTATCTCTCTTTTAGATCATCAGCGAAACTAGGCAAAGAGAAAGAAACATGTCTACTGGCTGAATATCATTATTCCATTTTCATCCCAGTACAATTCGATTTACATCCAAGTGCTGATCCCAGTGCTGGCTAACTGTGAAGAGGAGAAACAAGTTCTTCACTTGACACCACGAGATGATGCAATAGAGTGGAATCCTTTTGTCGACTTGTCTGCGCAGACTTGCTTTCACTTGCATGAATCCACCCAGCATGAGAAACTGTGTGTATCCTTTGCAAGTAGCTGACGTAGAAAAAAAAATGGAGTGGAGAGCTAGGAGCTCGGCTCCGGAACCTCTACCAAACCCAGGGCCCAATACCCTTTCTTCCCTTCTCAGTCTGTTCTTTCTTTCCTCTTCTTCCCATCCCTAAACTATCATTCTCTGGGAGGGACTTATATCCCACGGTCTGCCTACCATTTTCATATTTCAGACAAACGAGTTCTCAAATAAGCACCACTTATCCTTCAACATGCGCTGGTGCCCCTTCGTCGTAATCGCCGCCTCCTCGGCTGCGGTACGCTTCCCTCTTTCACCTTCCGTAGCTCTTTCTAATACCCAATACAGGCTCAACAAACCACTACAACAATAACCGCCCTGCCCACGACAACTACGACCTTGGACACCTCCTCCCTGGCCTCTGTCTCCTCCTCGCTTTCCTCCAAACTCTCCTCCATCGATTCGTCCGTCTCTTCTCAAGTCGCGTCCCTCAGCTCGGCGGCTGCCTCTCTCGTATCGAGCTTGTCTTCCCAGCTAGCGACTGCCACGGACCCCTCCGTGCAGGCATCGCTTAGCAGCGCCATCAGCAGCGTGACGGCGCAGGAGAGCTCGATTATTAGTAGCATCACCGCTAGCGCTAGCAGCAGCGCGGCGAGCGAGACGAGCAAGGCTGGGGCTGCGCCC